>NW_027269291.1:3394475-3994475 GCF_023055355.1 Agelaius tricolor
GCCCACAGGGGTGGCAGCACTCAGCAGCAGCAGGAGGAGGAGAAAAGCAGGAAAATTCTGGGTGGGGAGAAAAGGCTCCCCCAGGGGACCCCAGAGTGAGCTGATCCCAGTCTGGGGGGGCTGATCCCAATCTGGGGGGCTGATCCCAATCTGGGGGGCTCATCCCAGCTCCAGAGGCCTCATCCCAATCCAGGCCTCCAGCCAGGACAAGCCCCAGGGCTGCTCCTGCTCCGGAGGGCTCAGGACAGCCCAGGCCGAGGCAGGAGCAGCCAGAGCAGAGAGATTTTGTTGGAGATTTGAGCTCCAAACTTTCCTGCTCTGGGCACTGAAGGGAGTGAGCATTGAGGGCAGCCAGGAGCAGGATGAGCCAGAGCTGCCAGCCCACCCCGAGCCCCCCTTGCTTCCCCCACCCCACAGTGGGAATTTGGTCCTGAATTTGGCCTCTCCCTCCCTTTTCCTGGCATCCCGGTGGCTCCAGAGGCTCCCCACACCGGGAGGGCAGGACAGGAAGGACAGGGGGACAAACGCCCTGGGAGCTTTGATCCCCACCCCGCAAGGGGACACGGGGACGCGGCTCGGAGGGGCGGAGCGGGCGGGGAGGGGACAAGAGCCGCACCCACGGGGAGGGGACACGGGGCAGGGCTCAGATGGCCTCCACGTAGTTGGCCGGGAGCATGCCCGTGTCCCCCGTGCGCTCCACCGTGCCGTACATCCAGCCGTCATCGATCTGCTGCACGTTGATGATGGTGTCCCCGTCCTGGAAGGACACCTCGTCCTCGTCCGCCGCGTTGTAGTCATAGACGGCACGGAAACGCTTCTGTGGGGACACGGGGACATGGTCACAGCCCCAGGGGGCAGCGGGGTCATTGTCACAGCGCCGGAGGACACGGGGGTGGGTCATTGTCACAGCCCCAGGGGACACTGGCACAGCCCCTCCCTGGGGACAGAGGGGTCACAGCCCCTCTCCAGGGACAAGCTGGGAGCTGGATCTGGGCGGGTCCCAGTGCCCAAAACTGAGCATCCAACACCCCCAAAAACGAGCATCCAAACCCCCAAAACCAAGCATCCAACACCTGCCAAACTGAGCATCCAACCCCCCCAAAAACGAGCATCCAACACCCCCCAAACCAAGCATCCAACACCCCCAAAAACGAGCATCCAACCCCCCAAACTGAGCATCCAACCCCGCCCAAACCGAGCATCCAAACCCCCCAAAAAATGAGCATCCAACCCCCCAAACTGAGCATCCAACCCCCCAAAAACGGGCATCCAAACCCCCCAAGACTGAGCATCCAACCCCCCCAAGACTGAGCATCCAACCCCCCCAAAAACGAGCATCCAACACCCCCCAAACCGAGCATCCAAACCCCCAAAAACTGAGCATCTAAGCCCCCAAACTGAGCATCCACCACCCCCCAAAACCGAGCATCCAACTCCCCAAAATGGCTTCTCCTGGGGCTGAAGGAGCAGAGGGACCCCTGGGGTGGGAACTGGGGGCCTGAGGGAACCCTGGGATCGCCAGGGTGGGGGATTTGGGCTCTGGGCTGAACTCACCCCCCCTCCGGCCGGGGCGTTGCGCTGTGAGGAGGCCGGAGTTGGCTCCTTGTAGCCGTAGGACTGGGATGGAGGCGGCTGCTGCTGCTGGTAAACTGGGGAGGGACAGGGGTGAACTGGGATGGGGAGGGACAGGGGGTGAACTGGGATGGGGAGGGACAGGGGATCCTGCACTGGGATTTGAGTGGATCCATGAACTGGGATTTGGGTGGATCCTGCACTGAGATTTGGGTGGATCTATGAACTGGGATTTGGGTGGATCCTGCACTGGGATGTGAAGGGAAGGATGAATTCAGGAACTAGGATGTGGGTGGATCCATGAACTGGGATTTGGAAGAATCCTGCACTGGGATTTGGAAGGAAGGATGGATCCTGCACTGGGGTTTGAGTAGATTCTGCCCTGGGATGTGAGTGGATCCACGGACTGGGATTTGGAGGGAAGGATGGATCCTGCACTGGGGTTTGGCTGGATCCATGCACTGGGATGTGAGTGGATCCTACACTAGGTTTTGAGTGGATCCATTAACTGGGATATGAGTGTATCCATGAACTGGGATTTGGAAGAATCTTGCACTGGGATTTGGAAGGAAGGATGGATCCTGCACTGGGATTTGGAGGGAAGGACGGATCCTGCACTGGGATTTTGGGATGCGGGGATGCCGAGGAGCCCCGGGGCTGTGCCCACCCCACCTGTGGCTCCGGGCTGGCCGTGCTGCTGCTGCTGCTGCTGCTCTGCTCTCCGGTAGGCGCCGCTCTCCGGGGAATTCCGGCGCTCCGGCTCCGAGCCCTCGCTGGGGCTGGGCCCCATCCGGCTCCGCTCGAACTCCTCGTGGTACTTGATCTGCAGGGAGGGGGGCACAGCTCAGAGCCCGGCCCTGCTGCAGCAGCTGCTCCAGGGAAAAGGGGCTGGGACAGGGAAATGGCCTCGGGGCAGGTTTGGATTGGAAATGAGGGAGAATTCCTTCAGAAAAGGGAGTCACCGTCCCTGGAAGGGTTGAAAGCCCATGGGCTGCTGGTTAATGCTGGGTTAATGCTGGACTCGATGGCTTTTCCAGCCTGAAGGATTCTCATCCCAGCTCAGCTCTTTTTGCCACCCCAGCAAACCCCAGAGGCTCCTTCCCCACTCCCCCTCTGCTCAGAGCAGCTCCAGGCACACACGGGACAGGACAGGACAGGAGGAGCTTTCTGTGCCCTGTGGGTGGGGTGAGGAACTGAGAGGAATTGTTTCAGGATGAGATTGAGCCCCAGATGCACCTCCCAAACCAGGGGAACACGGAGCAAAATCCCCTTTGGGAATTCTGGTGTGCAACCCCCAATGCCAGGGGGACACAGGAGGGAAGGGTTAACCCAACCACGGGAGTGTGAGGGTAAAAATTACCAATTAACTCCTTGCTGTTAATGAGTGCATTCCCACCGGGAAGCAGCTGGAGCCTGGCAATGTGCCCTGGTTAAACAGTGATGGACTGGAGGGCACTGGGAGCTGGGCATGGCTGGAGCAGAGAGAACCTGGGCAGCCCTGGGAGGCTGGGACAGCCCAGGGACAGATAAGGGATAAAGGGCAGCACCAGGAAGAGCCTTGGGAACAATCAGGATCAGCCCCAGGACAGCCCTGGGACAGATCTGGGAACAGGGACAGCCCTCAGGATGGGCTCAGGAACAGGAACAGCCCCAAAACAGCCTCAGGAAGAGCCCCAGGACAGGTTCAGGAGCAGGGACAGCCACAGGAACAAGGACAGGAGCAGGGACAGCCTCAGAAACAGCCCCAGGAGCAGAAACAGCCCCCAGGACATGTTGAGGATCAGGAACAGCTCCAGGAACAGCCCCAAGAACAGCCCCAGGAGCAGCTCCAGGAGCAGAAACAGCCCCCAGGACAGGTTGAGGATCAGGAACAACCCCCCAGGAGCAGGGACAGCCCCCAGGAGGAGCTCCAGGATGGGCTCAGGAACAGCCCCAGGAGCATCCAGGTTCAGGATGAGGAACAGCCTCAGGAGCAGGGACAACTCCAGGAACAAGAATAGGAACAGGCTCAGGAACAGCCCCAGGAGCAAGAACAGGAGCAGGAGCAGCCCCAGGATGGGCTCAGGAACAACCCCAGGAGCAGAAACAGCCCCAGGAGCAGGAGCAGCCCCAGGATGGGCTCAGGCCATGCCCCAGGAGCAGGAGCAGCCCCAGGAGCAAGAACAGCCCCAGGCTGGGCTCAGGCCATGCCCCAGGAGCAAGAACAGGAGCAGGAACAGGAGCAGGATGGGCTCAGGAACAGCCCTGGGATGGGCTCAGGCCATGCCCCAGGAGCAGGAGCAGCCCCAGGCTGGGCTCAGGCCATGCCCCAGGAGCAGAAACAGCCCCAGGAGCAGGAGCAGCCCTAGGCTGGGCTCAGGCCATGCCCCAGCCCCATTCCCAGCAGGGTTTTCCCCACCTGTCCCCACCCCGAGGCCGTTTTTGGGCAGGGCCGGGCTGGCCCCACCTCCCCTGGCCCTGGGGACAGCGCTGGTGGCTGTGGCTCCCTAAGTGGGTCAGGGCCACCCGGGCTGGCAGCCAGGCACGGAAGCTGCTGGAAACGCTGGCAGAGGGTGAGGGGCAGGGCAGGGCCACCGGGGCTGGGCCCAGGGCAGCTCTGTGCTGTCATTTCATGGCCCCAAACCCAGCCCTGGTGAAGCTGCCGGCTCAGAGCTGCCCCAGGGAGAATCTTCCAGCTTGGACCCCACTCCCTGCCTGGGGTTTGGTGAACCCATCACATCCCGGGGATGCACAAATGGGAGCAGAAAAAGGGGGAATAAAAATCCCACTGGGTGGTTTTTGTGTGAGCTCCTGCCGTGGGCACCATCTCCCTGCATTGCAAACCTCTTCCATTCTCCTGGGACCATCTCCCTGAGCATTCCTGAGCCTCCCTGTCCATCCCAGAGCTTTCCTGAGCATTCCTGAACATCCCAGAGCCTCCCTGAGCATTCCTGAACATCCCAGAGCCTCCCTGTCCATCCCAGAGCCTCCCTGAGCATTCCTGAACATCCCAGAGCCTCCCTGAGCATCTCAGAGCATTCCTGAGCATTCCTGTCCATCCCAGAGCCTCCCTGAGCACCTCAGAGCATTCCTGAGCCTCCCTGTCCATCCCAGAGCTTCCCTGAGCATTCCTGTACATCCCAGAGCCTCCCTGAGCATTCCTGAACATCCCTGAGCCCCCCTGAGCATCCCTGTCCATCCCAGAGACTCCCTGAGCATTCCTGAACGTCCCTGTCCATCCCAGAGCCTCCCTGAGCATCCCAGAGCCTCCCTGAGCATTCCTGTCCATCCCAGAGCCTCCCTGAGCATTCCTGTCCATCCCAGAGCTTCCCTGAGCATTCCTGAACATCCCAGAGCCTCCCTGAGCATTCCTGAACATCCCTGAGCCCCCCTGAGCATCCCTGTCCATCCCAGAGCCTCCCTGAGCATTCCTGAACGTCCCTGTCCATCCCAGAGCCTCCCTGAGCATCCCAGAGCCTCCCTGAGCATTCCTGTCCATCCCAGAGCCTCCCTGAGCATTCCTGTCCATCCCTGAGCACCTCAGAGCATTCCTGACCATCCCTGTCTATCCCTGCCCATCCCTGAGTATTCCTGAGCCTCCCTGTCTATCCCAGAGCTTCTCTGAGCATTCCTGAACGTCCCTGTCCATCCTTGAGCATTCCTGAACATCCCTGAGCACCTCAGAGCATTCCTGTCCATCCCAGAGCCTCCCTGAGGATTCCTGTCTATCCCTGCCCATCCCTGTAAGAGATTTGATCAAGAGATTTGATCATTTTGATACCCTTGGCAAAAATAAATGGAACTTTGCAAATCAGACCCAGATTGCAGGAATATTAAATCAGACAGGTTTACCAGGAAGCCTCATTAAGCCCTGCAAGCAAGAGATGTTGTTAGATGCATCAGTTTGTGTGTGTGATTTTAACCTCATCACTGTAGTAAACATTACTAGTCTCCCTAAAATGACTAATAAGTAATTAATGGTCTCCCTAAAATTATTATTAAGTAATTGGAAGTGTCCCTAAAATGACTATTAAGTAGTGAATAGTCTCCCTAAAATGACTATTAAATAATGAATAGTGTCCCTAAAATTACTATGAAATTTCCCTAGAATTACTATGAAATTTCCCTAGAATTGCTATGAAATCTCCCTAAAATTACTATGAAATTTCCTTAAAATTACTATTAAACAATCAATAGTCTCCCTAAAATGACTATG
Source organism: Agelaius tricolor (assembly GCF_023055355.1). NCBI lineage: Eukaryota > Metazoa > Chordata > Aves > Passeriformes > Icteridae > Agelaius > Agelaius tricolor. The sequence goes on from NW_027269291.1 coordinate 3,400,243, forward strand.
AAATTTCCCTAAAATTACTATGAAATTTCCCTGGAATTACTATGAAATTTCCCTAATATGACTATGAAATTTCCTTAAAATGACTATTAAATAATGAATAGTCTCCCTAAAATTACTATGAAATCTCCCTAAAATTACTATGAAATTTCCCTAAAATAATAGTAATTTTAGAGAAATTTCATAGTAATTTTAGGGAGACTTTAGAGTAAAGTCTCCCTAAAATGACTATTAAATAATGAATAGTCTCCCTAAAATTGCTATGAAATCTCCCTAAAATTGCTATGAAGTAATGAATAGTCTCCCTAAAATTACTATGAAATGTCCCTAAAATAATAGTAATTTTAGGGAAATTACTATGAAATTTCCCTAAAATTACTATTAAATAATGAATAGTCTCCCTAAAATTACTATTAAATAGTGAATGGTCTCCCTAAAATTACTATGAAATCTCCCTAAAATTACTATTAAATAATGAATAGTCTCCCTAAAATTACTATGAAATTTCCCTAAAATAATAGTAATTTTAGGGAAATTTCATAGTAATTTTAGGGAGACTTAATAGTAAAGTCTCCCTAAAATGACTATTAAATAATGCATAGTCTCCCTAAAATGACTATTAAATAATGCATAGTCTCCCTAAAATTGCTATGAAATCTCCCTAAAATTGCTATGAAACCTCCCTAAAATTGCTATGAAATCTCCCTAAAATTGCTATTAAATAATGAATAGTCTCCCTAAAATTACTATGAAATCTCCCTAAAATTACTATTAAGTCTCCCTAAAATTACTATTAAATAATGAATAGTCTCCCTAAAATTACTATTAAATAATGAATAGTCTCCCTAAAATTACTATGAAATCTCCCTAAAATAATAGTAAAAATTACTATTCTTTTAGGGAAATTTCATAGTAATTTTAGGGAGACTTAATAGTAAAGTCTCCCTAAAATGACTATTGAATAATGAATAGTCTCCCTAAAATTACTATGAAATCTCCCTAAAATCACTATGAAATCTCCCTAAAATTGCTATGAAATCTCCCTAAAATTGCTATGAAGTAATGAATAGTCTCCCTAAAATTACTATGAAATTTCCCTAAAATTACTATTAAATAATGAATAGTCTCCCTAAAATTACTATGAAATCTCCCTAAAATTACTATGAAGTAATGAATAGTCTCCCTAAAATTACTATGAAATTTCCCTAAAATAATAGTAATTTTAGGGAGACTTAATAGTAAAGTCTCCCTAAAATGACTATTAAATAATGCATAGTCTCCCTAAAATGACTATTAAATAATGCATAGTCTCCCTAAAATTACTATGAAATCTCCCTAAAATCACTATGAAATCTCCCTAAAAATCACTATTAATGCCCAATCACTATACCCATTTCTATCCCCTGATAAAATCGGACTCTGATCACTGAACCGCCCCCTCCTCTCCTCCTCACAGAGGCCGATTCGTGCCGGGGCTGCAGGAACCGCTGAGCCCGGGGCTGTTTGCAGCAGCTGCGCCCTCCCCGCTGCCCCTGCAGGTCACAGCGGTGTCACAGCGGTGTCACAGCGGTGTCACAGCGGTGTCACAGCGGTGTCACAGCGGTGTCACAGCGGTGTCACAGCGGCCACTCACGTTGCTGATCTGATCCTGAGTCTTCTTGATCCTCTGCAGCTCGGGGGTGTCGGCCACCACGCTGAAACCCTTCCCTTTGTTCTTCTCGAACTCCTCCTTGTAGCGGATCTGGGGGCGCAGGAAGATGAAGGGGTTTGAGCAGGGGGGAGAGCAGGGACAGGGCCCAGCCCCAGGCTGACACCCAGGGCTGCCCCAGGGCAGCAGCTCCTGCCAGGGCTCCTGCCTCGCCCAGGGGCACCCCTGAGCATCCTTGAGCACTCCTGAGCATCCCAATGCATCCCTGAGCACTCCTGAGCCTCCCCCAATGCATCCCTGAGCCTCCCAATGCATCCCTGAGCAACCCAGTGCATCCTTCAGCATCCCAGTGCATCCCTCAACATCCCTGAGCCTCCCAATGCATCCCTGAGCACTCCTGAGCATCCCAATGCATCCCTCAACATCCCTGAGCCTCCCAATGCATCCCTGAGCCTCCCAATGCATCCTTCAGCAACCCAGTGCATCCTTCAGCATCTCTGAGCATCCCTCAACATCCCTGAGCCTCCCAATGCATCCCTGAGCAACCCTGTCCATCCTTGAGCATCCCAGTATGTCCCTGCACATCCCTGAGCATCCCTCAACATTCCTGAGCTTCCTCGAGCATCCCCAGTGAATCCCAGCACCTCTCTGAGCCTCCCAGAGCATTCCTGAGCCTCCCAATGCATCTCCGCACATCCCTGAGCCTCCCTGAACGTCCCAGTGCACCCCTGAGCATCCCCAGTGAATCTCTGCTCATCCCTGTTCATCCCTGAGCCTCCCAGTGCATCTCTGAGCATCTCCAGAGAATCTCTGCACATCCCCGTGCATCCCTGAACATTCCTGAGCATCCCTGAGCCTCCCAGTGCATCCCTGAATATTCCTGAGCCTCCCGGAGCATCCCTGAACATTCCTGAGCATCCCTCAATATCCCCAGTGAATCTCTGCACATCCCTGAGCATCCCTGTTCATTCTTGAGCCTCCCAGTGCATTCCTGAACATCCCCAGTGAATTCCTGAGCATTCCTGGAACATTCCTGAGCATCCCTGAGGCTCCCTGAACATTCCTAAACATCTCTGAGCCTCCCTTAACATCTCTAAACATCCCTGAGCCTCCCTCAACATCCCTGAGAATTCCAGGCAGAAAAGACAAGGAATCACTGAGGAAGAAGCCAATCCCAAGGGAGGGCAGATCCTCTGATAAATCCTGTGGTTTTACCCTCCTAAATCCCACCCTGCTCCATCTCCTTTGGTTTTTCACCCTGCTGATGTTCAGGACACAAGAATTCAGCCCTAAAAAACCACCTGGCAACATCCCCATGATGATGATGAGAATAATTTAACAAATTAATGAACCCCACAATTAATTTTCCTGTGGGGAGCTGCTCCCTCCATGCCGTGACTCCGAGTGCATCCATGAGTTATCAAAGGGAGCCAGAAATAAAAATCTTCAAAAAACCCTTCACACATCAAACACTAAAAACCCTTCACACATCAAACCCTCCCCTTTTTGCCACCAGCACCGGGGTGACAGTGCTCCCAGAGGGACACAGCAGGACAGGAGTGGCACTGCCACCCCCACACGGGACCCTCGGGCAGGAAGGGCTGTGCCCAAACTCCCCCCAGGAAAAGCTCAGAAAAGGAGCCCCAGGATGGGAACCTGCAATTTCCCTGCCACACGTGGGCTGGGAGAAGCAGCCTGTGGGCACCAGGGTGGCACTTTGGGGACACTTTTGGCCTGACAGGACATCATTATCCAGCAGCTTCCCGTGAGCGGAACGGGAGGCGCCTCCTGGGGACACAAATAGAGGGGACGGAGGAGTGACAGGGAACTGCTGTGGCCTGGCCCTGCCACCCCCTGTCCCTGGCACCCATCCCTGCAGCTCATTGTCCTCGTCACCCCATCCCTGTCACTCCATGCCCGACTCCCTGTCCCTGGCACCCATCCCTGCAGCTCATTGTCCTCGTCACCCCATCCCTGTCAACCTCCCCTCGCAGGTGCCCAGGGTCCCATCCCTGCAGGTGCCCAGCACATTGTCCCATTATTGTCATCCCATCCCTGTGGGTGGTGAGCACCCCATCCCTGTCACCCCCACCCAGCTCCTTGTCCTTGTCACCCTACCCCATAAGCTCTGATATCCCAAACCTCTGATATCCCCCTATTTGTCATTCCAAACCTCCTACATCCCAAACCTCCTGCATCCCCCCCTCCCTCCTGGCTCCCAAACCTCAGATATCCCCCCATTCATTACCCCAAACCTCCTACATCCCAAACCTGTGATATCCCACTCCTCCTGCATCCCAAATTTCTGATATCCCACTCCTCCTGCATCCCAAACCTCCTGTACCCCACCCTTTCTGTATCCCACCCCTCCCAGCCCCTCTGCAGGGTCTCTCCCACCCCCAGAGCTGTTCCCTGCCCAGCACCCACAGAATCCCCTCTGCAGCTCATCCTGCTGGGAATGTGACCCTGAGGAGGCCCTGGCCCTGCCCTGCAGGAGGCTCTTCCACTCCTGAGCCACCCCAGCTCCATCCCAGCACCCCATTCCTGTCACCCCCACACCATCCCTGTCACCCCATTCCTGTTACCCCACCCCAGCTCCTGCCCAGCACCCCATCCCTGTCACCCCCACCCCATTCCTGTCACCCCATTCCTGTCACCCCCACCCCAGCTCCATCCCTGCCACCCCATCCCTGCAGGTGCCCAGTGTCCCATCCCTATCACCCCACCCCTGTCCCCCCAGTGTCCCCGAGCCTGGCAGGCCCCAGGAGCTGGGCACAGCTGGCACAGGGCACAGGGCACAGGGGCTGAGCTGTGGTCACCAACCCATGGAACAGGAGCCCCCCTCCCTTCAGGGCCGTGCCCCACCCAGCGTGAGGGGCTGCGAGTCCCCCCCAGGCTCAGGAGAGCCCAGGCAGAGCTCAACCCCCTCCCCTGGCTCTGCTTCCATCAGCAACAACCCAGGGAGAGCCTGGAGACTCCAGAGCAGCAGCAGCAGCTCCGTGGTTGCCATGGAAAAGCCACGGTGTCCCCTTGTCCCTGTCACCCCCCTGTCCCTGTCATCGCTGCGTGCACACAAATGCAGCCCCAGGCTGGGCTCAGCTCGGAGCCTGAGCCAGGGCTGGGGGAAAAGCTGAGCTTTGGGGACAAAAGCTGAGCTTTGGGGACCCCATGGTGGCCCTGGTCCTGCAGGTGAGGCTCCCCCATCCTCCCAGAGGAATTCCCAAGGATTCAGCTCCTGGCACTCTCAGGCTAATGGGAAGAGAAGGAAGAAGGTCACAGCATCCTTCAGAGCACAGCAGGCAGGGATCTGATCCCAGTCCCAAAAAAATGACTGGAAACAGCAGGGAAAATCCCAGAAAACAGCAGGGGAAAAAAATCCCAGGAAACAGCAGGGAAAAATCCCAAAAACCAGCAGGGAGAATCTCAGAAAACAGCAGAGAAAAAAATCCAGAAAACAGTAGAGAAAAAAATCCCAAAAAACAGCAGGGGAAATTCCAGAAGACAGCAGGGAAAAAAATTCCCAGGAAACAGCAGGGAAAAAATCCCAGAAAATAGCAGGGAGAAATCCCAGGAAACAGCAAGGGAGAAATCCCAGAAAACAGCAGGGAAAAAATCCCAGGAACGTGCAGGGAAAAAATCCCAGAAAATAGCAGGGAAAAAATCCCAGAAACCAGCAGGGAAAAATCCCAGCCCAGGAGAGGCAGCAGGCCTTGCTGCCAGCACCCTGGGCTGTCCTAGGGCCCCTTTTCCAAGGAAAAAAGGGAATTGGGAGCAGGAATGGCAGGGCAGCTGCCCATGGAGCTCTCCTGGCAGACAGGGTTGCCTTGGATGGGATTTTTTCCAGCACAGTGAGCTCGGCTCGTGAGCAGGGCTGACATCAAAGCTCCCAGCACGGCTCAGGGGAGGCTCCAGCACAGCCAGAGCCCAGGGAAACGTGGAATTGTCACAGCTGGAAAAGCTCTGTGAGCTCAGAGTCCAAGCATGCCCCAGTTCACCATTAACCCACGTCCCCAGGCTGGATTTGGGACATTCCCAGGGATGGTGACCCCAGCACTGCCCCCTGCAATGCCTGACAACCCTTCCAGTGAATGGCTCTTCCCTGATTTCCACCCTAAACCTTCCCTGGAACAAGGTGAGGCTATTTCCTCTCACCCTGACAATTTGGGGAAAAGCCTGACCCCCACCTGCCTCCTTCCAGGGATTTTTAGGGATTTTGGGAAGGACCCTCCCTGATCCTCCTTTTCCATCTCCCTCAGCCTCTCCTGGTGCTCCAGCCCTTTCCCCAGGCAGGGTCACATCTCCCTCCGTGCCCATTCCTGCACTTCCAGCAGTTTTCCTACAAAACTGAAGCTCCCATCCCTTTTCCCAGAGTTCTGGGGCAGAAGGAAATCCGGGATCACCACAGGGACAATCCCTGGGCCCACACCCAGCAGGGAATGGCTGAGCCAGGGCCACCTGCAGGGGACAAAGCCTGGCCAGCAGCCTGTCCCACAGGCTCTGCCCTTCCCAGAAAAAGCAGGAACTCATGGAAGGGGTTTGGAAATGGATTTGTAGGAAATTTGTAAAGTTTGACAGAAGGTTTACAAAGTTTGTAGCTTATTTGAGATAAGCTTATTTCTTATTTGAGATAAGAAATGTTGACTTGGGAATGTTATGGAATAGGATGGATATTGTTGAGAGAGGAATGAAATTAGAAATAAGTTTTAAAGGAGGTTTTTTTTAAAATTAAGACTACAGATACTTTGGAGAAGTAGAATTATGAAAGGTGTATTGCAGTAGGACTTAGGAGGGAGGGGTTTGGGAAGCAGCCAGAGAATCATGGAATTGTCAATCATGGAATTCCAATTGACTTGGAGTTGCCAATTCCAAGGCTGGAAGGGCCCCTCTGGAGAGGGAATGCAGAGAAATCCCAAACCATGGAACCCTCAGAGACAGAAATGCAATGGGAAGGGTCAGGGTGGGCTTTTCCCATGGGAAATTTGGGAATTTGAGGGGCACCCAGAGAAATCCCAAAACACAAAACCCTCAGAGACAGAAACAGAACAGGGAATGGTCAGGGTGGGTTTTCCCCATGGGAATTTGGGGGGCACACAGAAAACAATGGAATTTTCAGGGCTGGAAGGGCCCCTCTGGAAATCCTGCCCAGCATTAATCCAGGAACCTGCAGAAGTCAGACACGGAGGGAACTCCCAAAACACAGAGCCCTCAGAGACAAAAATGCAATGGGGAAGGTCAGGATGGGTTCTTCCCATGGGAATTTGGGAAGCACAGAATAAATCATGGAATTTTCAGGGCTGGAAGGGCCCCTCTGGAGAGGGAATGCAGAGAAATCCCAAACCATGGAACCCTCAGAGACAGAAATGCAATGGGAAAGGTCAGGGTGGGCTTTTCCCATGGGGAATTTGGGAATTTGAGAGGCACCCAGAGAAATCCCAAAACACAAAACCCTCAGAGACAGAAACACAACAGGGAAAGGTCAGGGTGGGTTTTCCCCATGGGAATTTGGGGGGCACACAGAAAACAATGGAATTTTCAGGGCTGGAAGGGCCCCTCTGGAAATCCTGCCCAGCATTAATCCAGGAACCTGCAGAAGTCAGACACGGAGGGAACTCCCAAAACACAGAGCCCTCAGAGACAAAAATGCAATGGGGAAGGTCAGGATGGGTTCTTCCCATGGGAATTTGGGAAGCACAGAATAAATAATGGAATTTTCAGGGCTGGAAGGGCCCCTCTGGAGAGGGAATGCAGAGAAATCCCAAACCATGGAACCCTCAGAGACAGAAATGCAATGGGAAGGGTCAGGGTGGGCTTTTCCCATGGGAAATTTGGGAATTTGAGGGGCACCCAGAGAAATCCCAAAACACAAAACCCTCAGAGACAGAAACAGAACAGGGAATGGTCAGGGTGGGTTTTCCCCATGGGAATTTTGGGAATTTTCAGGGCTCACCTGGCTCTGGAGCTCACTCTGCTGCTTTAGGCGCAGGTTCTCGGGCGTGTCTGCCACCATGGTGAAGGATTGCTTGGGGTAGTGTCTGCAGAGGGAAGGAAAGGGTTAATGTCACTGTCCCCTGCCCCTGTTAATGCCACAGCCCCCTGTCCCCACCTGCCCAGGTGTTCAGGCACAGCAGAGCCATTCCCACCATGGAACTGTGGAGTCTTTCAGGCTGGAAAAGCCCTCCAGGATCATGGAGCCCAAACCTGTGTCCCCCCAAACCTGTGTCCCCCCAAACCTGTGTCCCCCCAAACCTGTGTCCCCAAGGGTCACACCCAGGTGTTGTGACCATTCCAGGGGTTTTGTGCCACTCCCAAGGAGCCAGAGCTGGTCCCAGCTATGGAGCTTCACCCCCAGGCCCTGCATGCTGGTCCCACAGCTCTGCCTGGAGCAAGAGGAGCATTCCCAGCCTGGCAGAGCCCTCCATGCCCCAGGATTCCCAGGAAAAGCCCAGGGAGGAAACCTGACCTGGAGCAGATCTGGGAGATCCCAGATCATGAATTCCCCCTGGGAATCCCAGAGCATTCCCAGCCCTGTGAGGAGTGCCAGCCCAAACCATTCCTGGAATTCTGGAAGATCCCAGATGATGAATTCCCCCTGGGAATCCCAGAGCATTCCCAGCCCTGTGAGGAGTGCCAGCCCAAACCATTCCTGGAATTCTGGAAGATCCCAGATGATGAATTCCCCCTTGGAACCCCAGAGCATTCCCAGCCCTGTGAGGTGATTCCCAGCACCTCTGCCCCAGGTTTTAACAAACCCTGAGGGTTCTCCCTGTGGCTCAGCATTGTTTTTTACTGATACTCCCAATGTGAGCATCCCAATATCCCCCAAGAAAGGCACGGACAGGGACAGGGCCCAGCCAAGGGCAGAGGCTCCTCTGGAACCTTTGAGAGCAGCTCAGCCAGAGCCCAGAGCATCCACAGAATTCACAGAATGACAAAATTACAGGGCTGGAAGGGACCTTCAAGATCATAGAGCCCAACCCAGCCCCAACACCTCAACCCTGGCACCCAGAGCCAACCCAGCCTTGTTTAAACACCTCAGGGCAGTGCCCACCTCCCTGGCAGCACATTCCAGTGCCCACTCTCTCTTTCTGAAGGATTTTTTCCTCATGCCCAGCCTAAACTCCCCCTGGCACAGCTGGAGGCTGTGTCCTCTTGTCCTGGTGTCACTGCTGAGCCCTGCAGAGGAAATGACCTCGTGGGAATGGTGTGAGCACAGAGAACAGAACAGAATGACCAGGCTGGAAGAGACCTCCAAGATCATCGAGTCCAACCCAGCCCCAGCCCCTCAATAAACCCTGGCACCCAGAGCCACATCCAGGCTTTGTTAAACACCCCCAGGGATGGTGACCCCAGCACCTCCCCGGGCAGAACATTCCAGAACTTTATCACCTTTCTGGAAAAAACCTTTTCCCTGATATCCAACCTAAATTTCCCTTGGTGCAGCTCCAGGCTGTGTGCTCTGGTTGTGTCAGTTCCTGGAGACAGAGCCCAGCCCCAGCTGAGCCCAGGCACCTTTCAGGAGCTGTGAGAGTGAGGGGGGCACCCCTGAGTCTCCTTTTCCCCAGGCTGAGCACCCGCAGCTCCCTCAGGTGCTGCTCACAGGGTTTGTGCTCCAGACCCCTCACCAGCCTCGTTGCATCCTCTGGACATGCTCCAGCCCCTCCTAAATTGGGGGGTGGCCTCACCAGTGACAAATCCAGGGGAACAACGACCCCCCCTGCTCCTGCTGGCCCCACCATCCCTGATCCATCCCCGCCCTTCCAGCCGGGATCTCCCATTGCCATGGCAACTGCATCCTGCCCCGGGCACTGATAACAGGGAGGAGATCAGGCCCCAGCAGGCACGCTGGCCAGGAGGGCTGGGAAAGGCAGAAATCCATCCCTGGGCAGCTCAGGAGAACGAGAAAACTGCAGGAGAAGGAGGAGGAGGAGGGAATTAAAAACAACCTGGAAAACAACAACAAGCAGCCAGGCTGGAGTGAATGCAGAGCTGTGTCCTGCTCCAGCCCAGCCTGGGGGAGCAGCAGACAGCCAGGGATGAAGCTGGGATTAGGTTTCCTTTGGATTTTGAGGAAATCTCGCAAGGATTTGAGGCAGCTTTTGCTCAGCCCTGAGGTAGCAGGCAGCAGGGATCTGTCTGCTAGGATGGCAACAGACAGCCAGGGGGGACTGGGTGGGGAACCCTGGGGTCTCTCCTCACTGCTGGCATCCCTCCATCCCTTTATTCATCCCTTTATCCATCCCTCCCATCCCTTTATCCATCCCTCTATCCATCCCTCCCTCATCTCCCTGCCTGCAGCCTGCACACAATTCCCTGCTGGAATTGCTGTCCCGTGGATCCCAGGCACACACAGGGATGGAGGAGCTGCTCCCTGCAGGGGATGGAGCAGGAAAACCCTCCCTGAGCTCACCAGGAGCCCAGGTGGAAACCTCAGGAAAAGCCACCTCTGGATGCAGCTGGAAAAGTCAGGGGAGACTCCCCAGGGGCTGCAGCTCCTCACAGGAGGAGTGGAGAGGCAGCTTTGATCTCTGGTACAGGGCCAGGACAAGGGAAGGGCTGGAGCTGTGCCTGGGAGGCTCAAGCTGGATTTTGGGAAAGGTTCCCAGCTGCCCAGGGAATGGGCATGGCCCTGAGGCTGCCAGAGCTCCAGGAGGGTTTGGACAACAGAGGGGACAAGGGGGGAATTTTGGGGTGTCTGTGCAGGGCCTGGGGTTGGATGGATGATCCCTGTGAGTCCCAGAGCTCCAGGAGGGTTTGGACAACACCCTGAAACAGGCTGGGATTGTGGGGCTGTCTGGGGTCAGCCTCATGACCCTTGGGGGTCCCTTAAACTCAGGATATTCCAGCATTCCACAGAGAACAGCGCAGGGCATGGCGGGGACCCCAAACACAACCTCACAGGCAGCATCCCACAGCAGGAGGGACCCCTTTCCACCCTCAAAACCCCCAAAAAAACCCCAAAAATTCCACAAATCCCCGTCTCCTGCTGCCAGCAGCCCAGAGCAGGCAGCTTTTGTGGCGCTGCTAAATCAGGTCAGAGGAATCTCCCCGGGCTCAGCTCCCGTCTGGCGCCGGCATTAGGGGCGGGCTGAGGCTGAGCCCGGCAATTCCCGGGGATGGAAACTCATCCCCCTGAACCTGGAGATTCCCAGGGATGGAAATTCATACATCTGAGCATGGAGACTCCCAGGGGATGGAAACTCATCCCTCTGAGCCTGGAGATTCCCAGGGCATGGAAATTCATCCCTCTGAGCATGGAGATTCCCAGGGATGGAAATTCATCCCTCTGAGCATGGAGACTCCCAGGGGATGGAAATTCATACACCTGAGCCCAGAGATTCCCAGGGATGGAAACTCATCCCTCTGAGCCTAGAGATTGCCAGAGGATGGAAACTCATCCCCCTGAGCATGGAGATTCCCAGGGATGGAAATTCATCCATCTGAGCCCAGAGATTCCCAGGGATGGAAATTCATCCCTCTGAGCATGGAGATTCCCAGAGGATGGAAATTCATCCCTCTGAGCCTGGAGATTCCCAGGGGATGGAAATTCACCCCTCTGAGCCTGGAGATTCCCAGAGGATGGAAATTCATCCCCCTAAGCCTGGAGATTCCCAGGGATGGAAATTCATCCACCTGAGCCCAGAGATTCCCAGGGGATGGAAATTCATCCCCCTGAGCATGGAGATTCCCAGGGATGGAAATTCATCCATCTGAGCCCAGAGATTCCCAGGGGATGGAAATTCATCCCCCTGAGCATGGAGATTCCCAGGGGATGGAAATTCATCCCCCTGAGCATGGAGATTCCCAGGGGATGGAAATTCATCCCTCTGAGCCTGGAGATTCCCAGGGGATGGAAATCCACACCCCTGAACCTGGAGATTCCCAGGGCATGGAAATTCATCCCTCTGAGCCTGGAGATTGCCAGAGGATGGAAATTCATCACCCTGAGCCCAGAGATTCCCAGGGGATGGAAATTCATCCCCCTGAGCATGGAGATTGCCAGAGGATGGAAATTCATCCCCCTGAGCATGGAGATTGCCAGAGGATGGAAATTCATCCATCTGAGCATGGAGATTCCCAGAGGATGGAAATTCATCCCACCGAGCCCCGAGATTCCCAGGGGATGGAAATTCACCCCCCTGAGCCTGGAGATTCCCAGGGCATGGAAATTCATCCACCTGAGCATGGAGATTCCTGAGGGATGGAAATTCACCCCCCTGAGCATGGAGATTCCCAGAGGATGGAAATTCATCCACCTGAGCCTGGAGATTCCCAGGGGATGGAAATTCATCCCTCTGAGCCCAGAGATTCCCAGGGATGGAAATTCATCCACCTGAGCGTGGAGATTCCCAGGGGATGGAAATTCATCCCTCTGACCCCAGAGATTCCCAGAGGATGGAAATTCATCCCCCTGAGCCTGGAGATTCCCAGGGGATGGAAATTCATCCTCATGAGCATGGAGATTCCCAGGGGAGGGAAAATCATCACCCTGAGCATGGAGATTCCCAGGGGAGGGAAATTCATCCCACTGAGCCTGGAGATTCCCGAGGGATGGAAATTCATCCCACTGAGCATGGAGATTCCCGAGGGATGGAAATTCATCCCCCTGAGCCTGGAGATTCCCAGGGATGGAAATTCATCCCCCTGAGCCTGGAGATTCCCAGGGGATGGAAATTCATCCACCTGAGCCTGGAGATTCCCAGGGGATGGAAATTCATCCATCTGAGCCCAGAGATTCCCAGGGGATGGAAATTCATCCCCCTGAGCCTGGAGATTCCCAGGGGATGGAAATTCATACCCATGAGGATGGAGATTCCTGAGGGATGGAAATTCACCCCCCTGAGCCTGGAGATTCACAGGGATGGAAATGCATCCACCTGAGCATGGAGATTCCCAGGGATGGAAATTCATCCACCTGAGCCCAGAGATTCCCAGAGATGGAAATTCACCCCCCTGAGCCTGGAGATTCCCAGGGCATGGAAATTCATCCCTCCTGATAATTCTCAGGGGATGGAATTCATCCCTCTGAGCATGATGGGATTTGGGAGCCCCAGGAGCAGACCCTGCAACCTCAACCCCGAGTCTGATCCCAAAAAAAAACCCCATGGATGATGTGAACGTTTGGAAAAACCTCGGGAGCTGTGAGTGTTGCTTACATTGAGGCTTTAAAGCAGATTTTGGCATCCAGGAGCAGCCCTGGATGCAAACACTCCCTTGTCCCTGCAGCTCCCAGGGGTGACAGCCACCCCCCAGCTGGCTCAGGGATTTGGGAACCATTTGGGGAGGATTCAGCAGAGGAGAGTTAAACAAAGGAAGCAATTGGCTGTGCTCTGCCAGGAGGCTCCGAGGTCACATCCTGCCTTTCAAAGGGCTGGGGACGAGCTTAAAAAATAAACTGAGCCTTTGTCAGCACCGAAATCAGCCCCAGGCTGCAGAGATCCCAGCGGGAACGGGCACAGGGGAGGGCTGGGATCCTCCCAGGGTGGCTGGGCCAGCTGCTCCCAGAGAGCCCAGCACCTCTGTGGAGGACAGGATTTCCCCAGGATTTGTCCCTGTGTCCTGGCTGGCACCAGGAGAGGCCAATCCCACGGCCAGGCCAATGCCAGGGCTGGTTTGGGGCCAGCAATGGGAACGGGGATTTGCTCACCAGCTCTGGGTGCAGCAGGATCAATCCCATATCCCCAATCTCACCCCCAATTTCCAGCAGGGGAACAACCCCAATCCCAGATCCAGGAGGTGGAACAGCAGATCCCTGGGATCCAGCACAGAAACAACCCCAATCCCAAATCCAGGGGCAGGAAGAGCAGATCCCTGTGATCCAGCAGGGAACAACCCCAATCCCAAATCCAGGAACAGCAGCAGATCCCTCTGATCAGGGAACAACCCCAATCCCAAATCCAGGAGCAGGAACAGCAGATCCCTGTGATCCAGCAGGGAACAACCCCAATCCCAAATCCAGAAGCAGCAGCAGATCCCTGGGATCCAGCAGGGAACAACCCCAATCCCTAATCCAGGAACACCTGATCCAGCAGGGAACAACTTCAATCCCAAATCCAGAAGCAGCAGCAGATCCCTGGGATCCAGCAGGGAAACAAGCCCAATCCCAGATCCAGGAGCAGCAAATCCCTCTGATCCAGCAGGGAAGGAATCCCAATCCCAAATCCAGGAGCAGGAGGAACAGCAGATCCCACTGATCCAGCACAGAAACAACCCCAATCCCAAATCCAGGAACAACAGCAGATCCCTCTGATCAGGGAACAACCCCAATCCCAAATCCAGGAGCAGGAACAGCAGATCCCTGTGATCCAGCAGGGAACAACCCCAATCCCCGATCCCTCAGCTTCAGCACAGCAAGTTTAATATTTTAAAAAAATTATAAAATATATTTAATATACATAATAATAAAGATACAAAATATTTTTATGTCTTTATAAAATATACATTTAATATAAAATCTCTAAAAAATGTGTGTTTGGGAGCAGCTGGAGTTGGAACTCCAGCCTTGCCTGTCTCTTGTATCCAACTTTTCATCTGGGAAAAGTCTCAGACTTGCCTGGATTTTCCCTTCTCCCAACTTTTAGCTCCAAGTGCTCAGGCCAAGAGCCCAGCCCAGCCCTGACTGTCACTCCCAGTGAGCCACCAGTCCCTGCCAGTGCCCAGCTGGGGCCAGGGAGGGGACAGGGAGGGGGGTGGGCACCATCCCATCTGCCACCCAGCCATTCCCAAAGATTTCTGCTGGATTTCTGGCTGGGGGAACGGCAGGACTGGAGGAAGCCCAGCCCTCTTCCTCCTGCTCTCCCAGAAGAAAGAAACTCAGGAATTTGGCAGGGGGCCACGGGCTCGAACAGAGAGGACCCTGTTTGGAAAAGCAGCCTCTTCCCTGCCAGGATAAACGTTGCTTTTCCACCCCCTTCTCCTGGATCAGAGGACCTTTTCCCTCCAAATCCAGGAAATTTGGGAAGGCTGGGCTCCTCCTGGGATGTCCCCAGCCAGGCCCAGCTCTCCTGGAGTTTCTGCTGTCCCAGGATACTCCTGGGAGCAGCTGAGAAAGAACCAACCCCAAATCCAAGCCTGGAATTTTCCCTTTTTTTTCCCCACACATCCCAAGCCACTGGAAAATCCTCCAGCAACTTCCAGCTGCTCCCTTTGCTTTCAGACCAGGAAAATGGGGAGAAGAAAGGATTCTGGGGGGCAGTTTCTGTGCTCAGTGCTGGGCTGGGAAGGGTTAAAGCAGCAGCGGCATCAAAGGGAGCCCCCAGAGAGGGGGGTGAGAACCCGAGGTTGCGCAGACTCCTTGGAATGTCAGGAATTTCCCATTATTATCCCACTTCCCTGGCAGGGAGAGCAGAGAACAGGACCCTAAGCCTGGGGATGGGCAAATCCCACAGGGCCAGGGGGGGAAATTTTGGGTCAGGACACTCAGAACAGCTCGGGGGGCTCAGCTCTGCCAGGGCAGACCCTCCCCAGCCCAAAATCATCACCCCCTCCAAGGCAGAGCCCACCTGCCTCAGCACACACATCTTCCCCCAAAAAAACCTCAAAATTTCCTGCTTTTCCCCCAAAAAACTGGAGCTCCAACAGTGCTGTTCCCCCACAAATAAATCAATTTATTTTCAGCCCGTTATTTGCATTGTCACCTCGGTGAGACCCCCAAGAAATGCCATTCCCTGCCTAAATTGGAATTTAATAAATTTCCTCTCAGCCCAGCTGAACTCTTGGATTTTGGACAAGCCACAGCCACCCCCAGCACCCAACCCCAGCAAAAAAAAAACAAACCAAACAACCTAAAAAACCCCCACGGAAATGGGAGGGTCTGGCCAAGCTCTGCTCTCACCACTTCTCCTTTCCGTGTAACTCAGAAGAGTAAATTTAAAGAGCAAAAGTAAGAACTTTAAGAGTAAAAATCAGGAATATTGGGAAGAAATTCCCCCCTGTGAGGGTCTTTCACAGGTTGTGCATCCCTGAAGTGTCCCAGGCCAGGTTGGATGGGTTTGGGGCACCCTGGGATGGTGAAAAGTCTCCCTGCCCATGGAGCTGGATGGGATTTAAGGTCCCTTCCCACCCAAATCACCCTGGAATTCCCTGACTCCTACAGGGATCTTGTCAGGATCAGCATTTTTAAAGCACCCTGTGATCAGACCCCCTCTAATCCAGCATTTAGGAATTAATTACATTAATTATATTCTCTAATTTTCCTTCTAACGACTGCCAGTGCATAAAGAGCAGCTAAAAAAATCGGATTTTCAAGCTGCCTTTTAGATATTAGAAGTATTTTGGGTCCACAGGGTCCTTCTGGATAATGGAAAAAAAAAAAAAAAAGGTTGGAAGGGAACATCCAGTGCTCAGGAACAGGTGGAAAGGGCCAGGAAAAAAAGGGCCCAGAGGAAAAACAAAAATAAAAAAAAGGAAAGAAGAGGAAAAAAAAAGGCCCAGAGGAAAAGGAGAGGGAAAAGGGTTCAAGGGAAAAAAAAGAGGCTCAGGACAAAAAAAGTACCCAGAAAAAAAAAAAAAAGACCCAGAAAAAAAAAAGGCCCAGAGGAAAAAAAAAAGGAAAAAAAAAAGGGCCCTGAGCTCTTGCTCCACCCTGCCCTGCCTCCATCCCCCACACCAAGGCTTTCACCTCCCAGGTTTATTTACCTTGGGACTCTTTCCCTGCCAGGAAATTCAGGTGGCTGCACCCAGCCCAGCCTGGCCTGGTGAGCCCTGCACAGAGGGAATTTCAGGGGCTGTTCCCAGCAAAAAGGGAATTTCGGGGCCTGTTCCCTGCACAGAGGGAATTTCTGGAGAAATTGCAGAATTTCTGGAATTCCTGCTCCTGGAGAGCTCAGGATGCCCTACAGAGCCCATGCCAGGGTGAGGAGTGGAGTTTGAGAGAGGAATATCCAGGAGATCCCACAGGAGACCCCACAGAAAATGCCACAGGAGATACCCCAGAGGAGACCCCACAGAAGGGTGCCCCACACAGGAGAGACTCCCACAGCACAGGAGATCCCCACAGGGATCTCCACAGGAGGATCCCCCACAAAATCCCACAGCAGACTCCACAGGAGGCCCCAAAGGAGGATCCCACAGGACATCCCCACACAGGAGAGACCCCATGAGGGTCCCACACAGGAGGAGGCCCCACAGAAGGGTGCCCCACACAGGAGAGACTCCCACAGCACGGGAGATCCCCATGGGAGGGTCCCACACACACCACAGGAGACCCCCAAAGGAGGATCCCCCACAAAATCCCATAGCAGACTCCACAGGAGGCCCCAAAGGAGGATCCCACAGGAGGATCCCCACAACAGGGCCCTGCGCAAGGAGGATCCCATACAGGAGGAGATCCCATGGGAGGATCCCTATAGGAGTAGATTCCACACAGCAGGGTCCCACACAGGAGATCCCACACAGAAGGAGACCCCACACAGGAGAGACTCCCACAGCACAGGAGACCCCCAAAGGAGGATCCCCCACAAAATCCCACAGCAGACTCCACAGGAGGCCCCAAAGGAGGATCCCCCAGGAGATCCCCACACAGGAGAGACCCCATGAGGGTCCCACACAGGAGGAGGCCCCACAGGAGAGACCCCCACAGCACAGGAGGATCCTCAATGGATCCCACAGGAGGATCCCCACAACAGGGCCCCACACAAGGAGGATCCCATGGGAGGATCCCCACAGGAGGGTCTCACACAGCACAGGAGACCCCTCATAGCACAAGAGGATCCCCCACAGGAGACACCCCCATAGGAGGGTCCCCCACCACAGAATTCCCCCAGTGGGCCCCACATGGGAGAGACCCCCACAGGAAGGGCCCACACAGGAGGATCCCCCACAGCACAGGAGAGACCCCATGGAAGGATCCCCCACAGGAGAATGCCCCACAGCACAGGAGACCCCAGTGGACCCCACAGGAGATCCCATGGAAGGTCCCACAGCACAGGAGGGAGACCCCCACAGCAAAGGAGGATCCCCACAGCAAAGGAGGATCCCCATAGGAGGGGCCCACACAGGAGGGTCCTGACAACAGGGCCCCACACAGGAGGATCCCCAGAGCACAGGAGACCCCCATGGGAGGATCCCCACAGGAAAGACCCCCACAGCACAGGAGACCCCCAACAGACCCCACAGGAGGGTCCCCACAACAGGAGATCCCATGGGAGGATCCCCACAGGGGGGTCCCCCACAGAAGGGGACCCCCACACAGGAAGGTCCCACAGGAGGGACCCCACATGGCAGGAGACCCACAGAAGGTCCCACAGCACAGGAGACCCCCAGTGGATCCCACAGGAGGATCCCACATAGGAGGGTCCCACAGGAGAGACCCCACAGCAGGAATCCCCCCCAGAAAATCCCACAGCAGGATCACAAACAGGGGAATACCCCAGTGGGGATCAGCCCCAAAAACCCCACAGGGGAGGATCCCCACAGGAAAGACCCCCAGTGGATCCCACAGGAGGATCCCACATAGGAGGGTCCCACAGGAGAGACTCCACAGCACAGGAGATCTCACAGCAGGCCCCATAGCAAGAATCCCCCCCAGAAAATCCCACAGCAGGCTCACACACAGGGGAGTACCCCAGCGGGGATCAGCCCCAAAAAACCCACAGGAGAGGATCCCCACAGCACAGGAGACCCTCAGTGGACTCCACAGGAGGGCCCCACACATCGGGGTCCCACACAGGAGATCTCACACAGAAGGGGACCCCCACACAGGAGGGTCCCACAGGAGAGACCCCACACAGCAGGAGAGCCACAGGAGATCCCACAGCACAGGAGGAGATCCCACACAGGATGATCCCCCCCCTACAGCACAGGAGACCCCCAGTGAATCCCACAGGAGATCCCACATAGGAGGGTCCCACAGGAGAGACCCCACAGGAGATCCCACAGCAGGAATCCCTCCAGAAAATCCCACAGCAGGAGATCCCCACAGGAGATCCCACACAGGAGGGTCCCCACAGGAGGGATCCCCCAGAAAAGCCCCCAGGACCCCCTCAGAGGGCACTCACGCGTTGCAGTAGGGCTTCTTCTCGTAGCCCTTGTAGTTCTTCATGTTCAGGGTCATCTTGCAGGTCTCGCAGTGGAAACATGATTTGTGCCAGAACTGCAACACAAAAAACCCCAACCATCAGCACCAGGGATCCCAAACCCCTGCTGGAACCCCACAGTTCTCACCCAGCATGGCAGCAGTGCCACCTGTGACCCCAGGAAAACCAAATTTTCCTTCTAGGAATTGCCAGTGCATAAGGAGCAGCTACAAAAATGGGATTTCCAAGCTCCTTTTTAGATATTAAGAAACATTTTGGGTCCAGAGAGCTCAGGACCAGCCAGGAAAGGGGAGTACAACTCAGGATCCTTCTGGATAAGGGGAAAAAAAAAAGGTTGGTTAAATGAGCACAGGGAATATCCTGGTTAATTTAGGATAAAATTCCATCTCTCCTGATCTTCCCAAGTGCCAGGGGAGGTTTTTTTCCTTCCATAAAACCAGGAATTCACGGATAGGAAAAGCTCCTTCTGCAAGTGACACCTCAGCAGAGGGAACAGCTGTGTTTGGAGGTTCAAAGCTGCTGCTTTGGGTTTATTTTTTTATTTTATTTTATTGCTGTTCTCTGCTCAGTGCCAGCCAGAAGAGCAGGTCAGGTGAGGCTGCACGAGCCAAGCAGGAAAAGGTTCTCATGGGAAGCAGACACAGACCCACAAGAAAGACAAAATCCCAAAAAAAGCCAGACCCTGACCCCACAGCCTGGGCTGTGACAAACCCTAAAGGAGAATTTGAAGGTTCTTTTTCAGGGCTGCTCCTAAAGAAATTATTCCCACCTGGCTCTGAGCTGGGCCCAGGCTGGGAGGAGCCTGAGGACAGCTCAGAGCTGGAGTTAAAGGTTGGATTTGATGATCTGGGAGTGAAATTATTCTGATTTTGTGATTCTGAGCTCACACAGACTGAGTTCAAAGTCCTGCCAGAGTCCGGACTCCTCCTTTCCACGGGGATTTGTGGGGTCTGGTGGGAATTCCCAGGGCCCAGAGAGGAATGGGAAATTCCTCCTGGAGCAGGGAAAAAGGGAAAGCACAGCCTGGAGCAAAACCTTCACCCCTGACAGCCGGTCCTGCCCTAGGGCAACCCCCCAAAAAATCAGAGAAAACTCCACCAAAAGCCCAATTAGCAGCTCCAAGCCCTAATTAGAGCACAGGCAAGTGTCCTTTAACACTCAGCCACCACACCCAGAGTGCCCAGCTGCTGCTTTTTGCTGGGATTTCCACTTGAAACCCTGCAAGGAGCCGATCCCCCTCTCCAAGGCCAGCCTGGATCTGTGTCCCCGCAGGGACCAAGCCCTGCTGTCACCTGCCCAGGTGCCACACCCCGTGCACAAACACTGCCAGGCTCTGGGGACGTGACTCAGCCCTGGAGAGGACAATCCTCCTCCTTTTCATTGCTCTCAGACACAGATTTGTTCCTCCCCTCTGCTCACAGCAGTTCTCCAGCTGCAGAGGTTTTGCTCCTCTATCCTCTCTCCCAGGGTGGTTTTGCCCCTTTCCCAGTTTTTTTGGGCTCCTGCAGGATGGATCAGCAGCTGGAGCCTGAGTTTTTGGGGCTGTTCTGGGGGGTGAAGGGCCCTTTGCAAGCCCTTCCCAAGCAGGAGCTGCCAGGGATGGCACCGTGGGTCTGCAGGGAGGCAGCACAACCCCAGAGCCTTCTCCTTAAGGAATGTCCCAGCTTCCAGGAGGATCTGGCACAGCCAGCAGATCCCTGGGGTCCAGCAGAGGAAAAACCCCAATCCCAAATGCAGGAACAGCAGCAGATCCTTCTGATCCCAATCCCAAATGCAGGAACAGCAGCAGATCTCTCTGATCGCAATCCCAAATGCAGGAACAGCAAATCTCTCTGATCCAGCAGGGAAAGAACCCCAATCCCAAATCCAGCAGCAGCAGATCCCTGGGATCCAGCAGGGAAACAACCCCAATCCCAAATCCAGGAACAGCAGCAGATCCCTAGGATTAGGGAAACAACCCCAATCCCAAATCCAGGAGCAGCAGCAGATCCCTCTGATCCCAATCCCAGAACCAGGAACAGCAGCAGATCCCTCTGATCCAGCAGGGAAAGAATCCCAATCCCAGTTCTGGGAGCAGGAACAGCAAATCCCTGTGATTCAGCAGGGAAACAACCCCAATCCCAAATGTGGGAACAGCTGCAGATCCCTCTGATCCAGCAGATCCCTCTGATCCCAATCCCAGCTCCAGGAACAGCAGCAAATCCTTCTGATCCCAATCCCAAATCCAGGAACAGCAAATCCCTGGGATCCAGCAGGGAAAAAAAGAAACCCAATTCCAGCTCCAGGAACAGCAGCAGATCCCTGGGATCCAGCAGGGAACAACCCCAATCCCAAATCCAGGAACAGCAGCAGATCCCTCTGATCCCAATCCCACCCCTCAGCAGGACCACACTCCCAGGCAGGCTCTGCTCCCAATCCAGAGCATTCCCAGCACATTCCTGCCCCAGTTCCCACCAGGAATTGCTCAGCAGGGCCATTCCCAGCCTGAGGCTCCTCCCAAGGGATCTGGGAAGAGATTTGGGATCCTTTGGGAAGTGTCCATGGAGCATTTTCCCCGTCCCCAGCCTCGCTGCCACCGCTCCCTGTCTCACAAATGGAGTGGAATTAATGCTGGATCCACAAAATCTGAGGCAGCACTAAAAGGAGGCTGGAGCAGGGCTGGACACAGGGGAGCTGGAGTTATTTCAGCTTCCAGGAACGTTCTGCTCGCTGTGGAAAGAGGACAGGATCCAAATGGGGTTTGAGGGGAGGATGAACTCCCTGTGCTTCCCAATCCTGAGCCTGGAGGGGATCCCAGGTGACCCCACATCCCAGCAGGCTGGACAGGATTTTAGTTCTAAGTTTTGGAAACTCTTCTGACCAACATAACCTCAGTGGAAAATCACAGATTTAAAGGAAAACAGACCTAAAGCTTTCCAGGTTATCCAGGTGAGTGGGACAGAGGTAATCCATGCTGGGGAAATAAAGGATTCTTTAAGATTTATAATCATGGAATGGTTTGGGATGGAAGGGACCTTCAAACTCATCCAGTGCCACCCCTGCCATGGCAGGGACACCTCCCACTGTCCCAGGGTGCTCCAAGCCCTGTCCAGCCTGGCTTTGGGCACTTCCAGGGATCCAGGGGCAGCCACTGCTTCTCTTTTCCCACCAGGCAAAGCCTCTGCAAAACACCTGGGGCAAAACCCACAACATGGGAGCAAGCCCCACAACACAGGGGGGCAAACCCTATAACATGGGAGCAAACCCCACAACACAGGGGGGGCAAACCCCACACACCATGGGGAGCAAATCCCACAACCCTGAGTGGGGCAAACCCCATAACATGGGAGCAAACCCCACAGACGCCCTGAGGACAAACCCCACACCTGGGGGACAAACCCCACAACATGGGGGGCCCCAGGATTTGAGGATAACCCCCAGAGGAACCCCCTGGGCTGGAGGAGACGAGCCCAGGGTGAGGCTCAGCTCAGGGCAAGCCCAGCCCAGCCCTCGGGTGTCACTTCCCCTGCGGAAGCCAGAGCCAGCAGTGGCACTGTCCCCGTGGGGGCAGGGACAGCGATGTCCCCAAAGCCACCTGGGGCACGCCAGGGCGGTGGGGAGGTGGTGATGCTCTGGGTTTTCCATAAATCCCAAAGGGAAGCGGGGCTTCCCTGGTTCTGGAAGGAAAAGCACATCCCAGACACACCAAGGTTGGGGCTGTGCCCTCCTGGTGCCAGCACAGCCCTGCTGCCCTTCGGACCCTGCCTGGGAAAATGGGGACAGGAAAGGGACAGGGACACGAGGGGCTGGGAAAAGCAGGGACAGAGATAGGAACTCCCAACAGGGATAGAGGCAACTCCAAAGGCTGGGAAATGCAGGGACAGAAAAATTCCAAGGGCCAGGAAAAGCTGGGACAGAGGAACTCCAAGGGTCAGGAAAATCAGGAATAGAGGAATTCCAAAGGCTGGGAAATGCAGGGACAGAGGAACTCCAAGGGTCAGGAAAATCAGGAATAGAGGAATTCCAAGCAGGGACAGAGGCACTCCAAGGGTCAGAAAAAGCAGGACTAGAAGAACTCCAAGGCCTTGGGAAAAGCAGGGATAGAGGAAAATCAGGGAAAGGGAGAGGTACTCCAAGGGCCAGGGAAAGGAGGGACAGAGGAATTCCAAGGGCTGGGAAAAGCAGGAATAGAGGAACTCCAAGGCCTGGGAAAAGCATAAATAGAGGAACTCCAAGGGCCAGGGAAAGCAGGACAGAGGAATTCCAAGGGCCAGGGAAAGCAAGGACAGAGGAATTCCAAGGGCCAGGGAAAGCAGGAATAGAGGGACTCCAAGGGCCAGGGAAAGCAGGAATAGAGGGACTCCAAGGGCCAGAGGAATTCCAAGGGTCAGGAAAAGGAAGGATAGAGGAATTCCAAGGGCCAGGAAAAGGAAGGATCAAGGAATTCCAAGGGCCAGGAAAAGCAGGGACAGAGAGAGGAACTCCAAGGGCCAGGAAAAGCAGGAATAGAGGAATTCCGAGGGTCAGGAAAAGCAGAGACAGAGGAATTCCAAAGGACAGAGGAATTCCAAGCGGGGACAGGGAAAAAGCAGGGACAGAGGAACTCCAAGAGTGAGGAAAAGCAGGGACAGAGGAACTCCAAGAGTGAGGAAAAGCAGGGATACAGGAATTCCAAGGGTTAGGAAAAGCAGGGATACAGGAATTCCAAGGGTCAGGAAAAGCAGGGATACAGGCATTCCAAGCAGGGCCAGAGGCACTCCGAGGCCTGCCCAGGATTTTATGGGAACTGGGGCAGCGTTCCGGGAAAAGGGCAGCCGGAGGCGCTCCGGGGCGGGGTGAGCCGCACCACGAACCGGCCGAGCCCCGGCTCCTCGGAAGAGGAAGTGGCTGAGGAGCCCGAGGAGGACAAGATGGTGACTGCAGGCTCCTGCCGG
This sequence comes from Agelaius tricolor, assembly GCF_023055355.1. Classification (NCBI taxonomy): domain Eukaryota; kingdom Metazoa; phylum Chordata; class Aves; order Passeriformes; family Icteridae; genus Agelaius; species Agelaius tricolor. The sequence continues at coordinate 3,423,834 of NW_027269291.1, forward strand.
CTCCCCACGGCTGGATCAGAGCCTCCCCTGGAGCTCACAGCTGGATCAGAGCCTCCCCTGCTCCCCACGGCTGGATCAGAGCCTCCCCTGGAGCTCACGGCTGGATCAGAGCCTCCCCTGGAGCTCAGGGAGCCCCGGCTCATCCCCTTCCCTGCCGGCAATCCTGGGATCCCCCTTCCCTCCCGGTCAGCCTCAATCCTGACATTTCCCTTCCCCTCCAGTTATCCCCAACCCCCCTTCCCTATCAAATATCCAGAATCCACAAATCTTTCCAAATATCCCCAATCTCAGCACTCCTTTTCCCTTCCAGTTACCCCCAATCCCAGCACCCCTTTCCTCTTCCTGTCAGCCCCAACCCCAACACTCCCCCTCCTTCCCAATATCCACAATCCCCAAATCTTTCCAAATATCCCCAGCCCCAGCACTCCTTTTCCCTTCCAGTTATCCCCAAACCCTTCCCTTCTAAATATCCACAACCCCCAAACCCCTTCCCTTCCAAATTTTCACAACCCCCAAACCCCTTTCCCTTTCCAAATATCCACAAATCCCAAACCCCTTTTCCCTTCTAAATATCTACAACCCCAAACCCCTTTCCCTACCAAATATCTACAATACCAAAACCCCTTTTCCTTTCCAAATATCTACAGCCCCCAAACCCTTTTCCCTTCTAAATATCCACAAATCCCAAACCCCCCCTTCCCTTCCAGTTATGCCCCAACCCCTTCTCCCTTCCTATTGTCCCCGGTCCCAACACCCAGCAGCTCCTGGAGGCTCCCAGGGCCCAGAGTCACTCACAGCCCCAAATCCCAGGATTCAGGGGTGATAGTTCAGCTCCCAGCCATTCCCAGCCTCAGGAAGAAGCATCATCCCTTAAAAATGCGAGCAACAGGGTCTGCCGGAGCTCAGGAATGCCGCTGGAGAGCGGAGTGTTCTTCCCAGTTACTTTTTTTAGTCCCTAAACTGGTTGTCCCAGAAGCCTGGGAGAGGAGGGGGAGGAGAGTAAAGGAAATCCCAGGGGAAGAGCAGAGGGAATGGAGCCCCACCATCACCTTCCTCACCTCCAGCTTCCACCAGAGCTTGGGTTTTGAGAGGAAAATACTCCAAAAAAAAATATTCCAGGTTAAGGGAGGCAGCCCCAGAGTGGAGGAACGGGATTTTGGAACAGGGAAGCAGCAACTGGGATGGAAGATTTGGAAAAAAAAAAAAAAAAAAAGAGAGAAAAAAAAAAGGGGAAAAAGCTCGATAATGGAAACCAGATGAGGTTCCCGGCTTCAGGGAAGCGTTAACTGTTGCTTTCCTTGGGCCTCCACACGGCTATGCCGCCTTTGAATGGGAAATATTCCAATAAATAGAAATATTTGCTATGGAAGGAAGAGCTGGGGATGCTGCCGGAGCCCCCAGGGCAAAGAGCCCCGACCCTGTCCCCTCCCCATGGGGACCCTCGGGACACCGAGGGCTCCGGGGACCCCCGGGACACGGCGGGGGAACGTGGAAATACCCCCGGGAAATTGGGGTGGGAAGGACCCAGATCCCCTGGAGTCCCTCCAGGAGGGGATCCAATGTGGAAATCCCCCCGGGAAAAGCGGGGTTTGGAGTGGGAACCGTGGAAATGTTGCCGGGAATAGGGCGGGGGGAGAGCCGCGTCCATAAGGAAGTGCCACCCGCGGGTGGGGGGGGAGGCTGGAATCCAACCAGAGACCCCCCAAAACAACAAAATCCCGTGGAAACCCCCCCCCGGGAATGGGGGTGAGGGGAAAAACCATCCCATGCAGAGGCGATCCTATGGGAAAAGCCCCAAATCCTTGTCCCAGTCCCCACGTGCCACCGTGCGGAGCTCACCTTATCCAAGCAGTTCACCTTCTCCGTGGGATACACGATCTTCCCGCAGCGCGCACAGTTAGGATTCATGGCGGAAAACTCGCGTGGAGGAAGGGGGAAAGAAAAAAATTAAAAAAAAAAAATTACTCCCACCCTCCTCCTCCGCCGCCTTCTTCTTCTTCCACTGAGCCGCCGCCCGCGATGTCGCGACTTTAAATAGTCGGGAAGGGGAGGAGGCGGTGGGAAAAAGGAAAGGGGAGGGACCGCGGGGGCGGGGCGCGCACCTACGCGTGCGCGCACACGTAACGCGCGTGCGAGCGGGGTGCACACCCCCAGGGAGGCAGCGCCGAGTTGAAACACCCCTAAAAAGGGCTAAAAACGGCGTAAAAACCACAAGAAATTCGCATTGAGGGCGCGGCGGGATTCGAACCAGGGACCTTCGGTTTCGCGGCGCGGGTAGAGGCAATTCCTGGGGAAGGCACGCGGCGGACGGGGGTATAGCTCAGTGGTAGAGCATTTGACTGCAGATCAAGAGGTCCCTGGTTCAAATCCGGGTGCCCCCTCAGAGAATGCTTTTACTCTTTTTACCCATTTTTTCGTTTTTTTGTCGGTATTTCCGGGGGATGGGGGGGGGTTTTGAGGCAGGCAGGTCGTATTTGTACGCACGCTCAGCTTTTGCTCCACGGGTAGAAAGGCGTGGACCAAGTGCTAAAATATTACCCAGCGAGGTGCGTACGGCAGTGGGGGTATAGCTCAGTGGCAGAGCATTTGACTGCAGATCAAGAGGTCCCCGGTTCAAATCCGGGTGCCCCCTTATTTTGCTTTATTTTTTTTCTTAATTTCTCCCATAATTCCAAGTATTCTCGCCCCAATTATCCCTGGTCGCTCATTCCGTCCCCGCCGGCCGCTCCCGGTGCTCCCGGTACCGGTGAGGGTGTCGCGGTTCCCGCCGGCGCTAGGGGGCGCCACGCGTCGAGCGAGGCGGGGCGGGCGCGTCACGTGACATCCGCCGCCTCTTCCGCCGCCAAGATGTCGAAGCGAGGTGAGGCGGGCTCCGCTCTCCGCCGCCATCCGGCTCCATCCGCCGCCATCCGGCGTCCCCGTGGCCGCCCCGGCGTAGCGGGGACCCGGGGAGAGGCGCCTGAGCCCGGGTGGGAGCGGATATCGCGGGCGATGGCACCGTCGTCCTCCCCGTGAGGCCGTGGCCGCTCCGTGAGGCGGTACCGGGCTCTTAACGCTCTTCTCGACCCGCAGGACGCGGAGGTTCGTCCGGGGCTAAGTTCCGCATCTCGCTGGGTCTCCCGGTGGGGGCCGTGATCAACTGCGCCGACAACACCGGTGAGTGCGGGGCTGGGACCGCGGGGCGGCGGGAGGGACGGCCCGGGAACCGGGGGAGGCCCTCGGGAACCGGGGGAGGCCCTCGGGAAAGGCCCCCTCAGTAATCCCGGGGTGAGGTGTTCAGTGAGTTCCCAAACCTCCGTTTTCCTTCTGGAATCTCTGGCTGGGCCCGTGGTAGTGGCAGCACTGTGGGGTGTCCCTGCAGTGGGACACGTCCCCGGTGTCCCGGGATAAGGGCGCTGCTGCTCCCCGGTATCTCCCCGGTGTCCCGGGATAACGGCGGCGCCGCTCTCCGCAGGGGCCAAGAACCTCTACATCATCTCCGTGAAGGGCATCAAGGGCCGCCTGAACCGCCTGCCGGCGGCCGGCGTGGGTGACATGGTGATGGCCACGGTGAAGAAGGGCAAGCCGGAGCTGAGGAAGAAGGGTGAGTGGCACCACTGGCGTCCCGAATTGTCGCGGGAATCGGGGACAGAGTCCCCGCAGAGCCCCCGAGTCACCCCCCCCTTCTCTAAAGCACTCGTTGGGTCCGTGCCGTGGCTCAGGGAGTTGTCGTGGAAGGGCAGAGCAAAGGCGCCGCTTTTGGGTGAAGTGGCAGCTGCTGGTGCTGTTGATTTCAATCAGCGGTGGGACACAGGGTTTGGGAATCCTGGAATGGGCTGGGTGGGATGGGACCTTCAATCCCACTTTCACTGCCCCAGGTGGCTCCAAGGCCTGGCTTTGGACACTTCCAGGGATCCAGGGGCAGCCACAGCTGCTCTGGGTAACCTGGAGGAATCCCTTCCCTAAATCCCCTCCTGAGCCCAGCTGTCCATCAGTAAAAGGAGAGTGATGTCACATGGATCCATAAAATTTAAAATTATGGAATTATTTAGTTGGGAAGGAACCTTAAATCTCATCCAGGTCCACCTCCTGCCATAGGCTTGCTCCTACTCCAGAGGACTTTTTGCTGGCTATTGTTTGTGAATTAATAATTTACTTCAAAATAAAGGTGCAAAAGTGGGAAAACCCTGGATTTTCCAAGTGTAGATGCAGCTGCAAGTATTTAATGATCAGTTTTAAGGAGACTGCTGACTATAAAGTGTAACTTTTTTTAGTAAAACACCACAAATACAAGGTGCTAAACAACCCCCACCCTGAGTCTGGGTTTGATTCCTGGGGGATCTGTGTGGAATGTGTGTTTTTCCTGAGGGCTGTGACACTTTTTCCTCCCAGTGCATCCAGCAGTGGTGATCAGGCAGCGGAAATCCTACAGGAGAAAAGATGGGGTGTTCCTGTACTTCGAGGACAACGCAGGAGTGATTGTAAATAACAAAGGGGAAATGAAAGGTGAGCCTGCCAATTGTGTCCCATGGGGAAAAAAAAAGGGAAAAAGGACTCAAGATTCCCCTCAGAGAGCAGGATTTTGGCTGGGAAATGCTGCCCTGAACCATCTGTGAGCTCTAAATCACAGAATTCCAGAATGGTTTGGTTGGAAGGGAGCTCAGAGCTCATCCCAGGGACATCTCCCACTATCCCAGGGTGCTCCAGCCTGGCCTTGGACACTTCCAGGGGCAGCCACAGCTTCTCTGGGAGTTGCATCTCAGGGATCAGGTGAGCCTCAGTGACCCTGGGGTGTTGTCCCTGTTTTCCAGGCTCAGCCATCACAGGCCCCGTGGCCAAGGAATGTGCAGATCTGTGGCCCAGGATCGCCTCCAACGCCGGGAGCATCGCCTGATCCCCACCCTGCCCCTGGCCAGGGACACAAAATAAACTCCTTGTACCAACTCCGTGGTGTTTTCATTCCAAACAGGAGCAGGGTTGTGCTGGGAGGTGATTTTATGGAGCTCCAGCTGGAAAATGGGATTGGGGGATTGAAATTCTGGTTTTCAGGCAGGTTCCTGAAGAATCCCTGGAGTGGTTTAAATTTTAGTGGGAGGGGAGCTGGGAGGGGTCTGTGCCTTTGTGCTGGAGCTCCCAGAATTGGAGAATTCCCAGAATTTTCTTCCAGAATGGGCAATTTAGCTGTTCAGAGTGAAACAGTGCCTGAGGCTGAGCTGCAGGACAGAGGGAGCTGAGGGCTGGGGACATGGGGAGGCTCTGCTGTCACCTGGGGAGTGGCTGGAGCTGAGGCCTCGGTGCCAACTGCACCTGGAGAGCCTGGGCTGAGCCCGGGGTCACTGGGAACCGTCAGGAACAGAGTGGGAAGGGAAGAGCTTGGGCTGTTTGTGGTGGTCCTGGAGCAAAAGGAGGAATGGTTTGGGTGGGAGCTGGGATTTCCTGGTCCAGAGGATGGGGGAAGCTCATCCCTGATCCCACAGGTGCCAGTGGGGTGGCTTTGGGACTCTGGTTTGGGGGCCCCAGTGCATGGAATGCCTGCCCTGGCCCCAAATCATGGGGCTGGAAAAGGGGGCAATTCCCACCTCCAGCTGTTCCCTGCTGCACTTCTGGAGATTCCTGATGATTCTGGGTCATTCCCGATGATTTTGTGCCATTCCCAATGATTTTGTGCTATTCCCAACATTCCTGTGCCACCCATGATGTTCCTGTGCTGCTCCCGGTGCCTTTTGTGCCATTCCCGACATTCCTGTGCCATTCCCGATGTTCCTGTGCCATCCCTGATTCCTTTTGTGCCATTCCCGATGTTCCTGTGCCATCCCCGATTCCTTTCGTGCTATTCCCTATGCCTTTTGTGACATTCCTGACATTCCTGTGCCATTCCCGATGATTTTGTGCCACTACTGATGATTCTGTGCCATCCCTAATTCCATTTGTGCCACTCCAAACGTTTCTGTGCCATTCCTGATATTCCTGTGCCGCTCCCGATGCCTTTTGTGCCATTCCTGATGATTTTGTGCCATTCCTTATGCCTCCTCTGCCATTCCCAATAATTTTGTGCCACTCCAAACGTTTCTGTGCCATTCCCAATAATTTTGTGCCACTCCAAACGTTTCTGTGCCATTCCCGATGTTCCTGTGCCGCTCCCGATGCCTTTTGTGCCATTCCTTATGCCTTTTGTGCTATTCCCGATAATTTTGTGCCATTCCCGATGTTCCTGTGCCATCCCCGATGCCTTTTTTGCCATTCCCGACGTTCCTGTGCCACTCCCGGCGTTTCCACTCCGCGGTCACTGCGGGAAGGCAGCGACACCTCCTGGATTGGGCAGCACCATCCCAGGGAAGGCTGCACAAATCCCCGCTTTGGGCGGGGTTTTTAAACCTCTCTGACCATTCCTGGCTATTCCTGGATATTCCTGGATATTCCTGGCTGTCCCAGAGCCGGGTGCGGGCAGCAGGAGCAAACCTGGCCAAGGATTTGCACATGCCGGGGGTCACTGCCTCTGTTCTCCACGGGGTTTTGGAGCAGGTGAGCACACGTGGAGCCCTGGAAGGGCCCAGCACTGCTCTGGGGGTGATCCCAACACCCCAAACCTGCAGCTGGAGGGGGTTTCTGTCTTCCCAAGCAGTGACCGTCATCCAGAGGTGCAGGTGATGCATCAGGTTTTAATTTTTATATTTTTTTTTAGGTTCTGTGCTGCTTTAGTGGGCGGGTCTGGGCTTCACATCAGGGGATGGTGAGCTCTGTGCACAGAGCAGGGAGACAAAACAATTCCTGCTCCAGCTGGGCACCAAGGACAAATGATCCAAATCTCAGCCCAAGAGCACAAACACCGTGGGCTGAAGAGAGAAAAACAAGAAGGATGGGCTGGAATTGGACAATGAACTCCAATATGCAAATGGAGTAAAACTTATAAAAGTGAGAGACCCCATGACCAGTGGGGCATTTTGTGACCACTTTGGTTCCTTTTGGATTAATTCTGTGACCATTTTGGGTTCATTTTGTGACCATTTTGGTTCACTTGGGGTTTAGCCCTGGCTGAGCTCTTGTGCTGCCCAAGGTGGATCCATGGAGGAGATGCTTTGAATAAATCCCTTTATTCTGCTTTACTCTAATCCCTTTATTCTGCTTTATTCTGGCCTCACTTCTAGCTGAGCCTTCTCAAGGCATCACAGGGACCTGCTCCATGTAAGGAACCACCCCAAATAAAACCCCGATAAATCTGCTCTTGTGGGTCAGCTTTAACATTCCTGCTTTTTGAAGGATTTCTCCACGGCTTCCAGAGTTGGATGAAACATTTTGGGAGGGATTTTTGGTGTTGCAGTAATTCCTGAGCCAGGCTGGGCACACCCTGTGTGACCAAACAGAGCCTGTGGTGACATTTTGAAGTCAGTGCTGGAAAAGTTCCTCTCCTTTGGCCACATTTGGGGCTTTTTAGAGGGAATCAGGTGGGAATTCAGTACCTGCCTTAGCAGGAGTGTGGTGAGAGCCCTGGTGTGAGGGCAGTGAGGGAGGGCTGGGTGTGCCAGGCAGGGCTGGGAGTGGCTGGTGTGTGACAGCCATCCCTGGAATGTGACAGAGCCACGTCAGTGACCACAAGGAGCCTCACCTGGCCACAAGGAGCCTCACCTGGTTACTATGCTCAGGTGGGGGTATAGCTCAGGGGTAGAGCATTTGACTGCAGATCAAGAGGTCCCCGGTTCAAATCCGGGTGCCCCCTCCCTTTTATGTCTTTTTATCCCCAAAAATGTGGTCCGGAGCCCAGAATTCCCAGGTTTTCCCCCCAAGCTGTGTGCAGGCCCCGTGCTGATTCCCAGCAGAGCAGCAGCAGGGGGAGTTGGTGAGGAGAGGGAGGAGGATTTTGGGAGGATGTGGATTTTGTCCTGGGATTAATTAGCAGAACTTTGTTGGGATCAGGAGCAGGGAATTCCTGCTGGGAATGCCCATGGGAAGCAGGGGGCGTAGCTCGGGGGGAGAGGAGAGCATTTGCAGAGCAAGAATTCCCTGATTCACCTCCAGGTGCCTCCTCTTTTCTCCTCCTTTTCCTCTTCCACCAGCCTTCCTTCTGCCCAAATCCTTCAGGGGAAGGTTGGGAAGCTGCTGTGGGATGTGGGAGATTGTGCTGGGCAGGGAATGTGGGGTGGGAGCACCAAGGCCTGGAAAAGCACAGGGGGTGGGCACTGGGTGAGGAACCACTCACAGGAACTCCTCAGGGGAAATCTGGGCCTGCCTGAGCCTCCCCTGGGCTGAATTCTCTGTATGGAGAAATTCTGGGAATGACGGGGAAAACTGAACTTGGATCCGGGCTGGAATCCGGAATGGGGGAAAACCGGGACTGGATCCGGGCTGGAATCCGGAATGGGGGAAAACCGGGACTGGATTTGGGCTGGAATCTGGAATGGGGGAAAACCGGGACTGGATCTGGGATTTGGAATCCGGAATGGGGGAAAACCAGGACTGGATCTAGGATTTGGAATCTGGAATGGGGGAAACCGGGAGTCTTTAAAAAGTCCTCAACATACCCTCAAAAGTCCTAAAAAAGCCCCAAGAAGACCTTAAGAAACCCTAAATAATTCTAAAATGAATTAAAAAAAGCCCTTGAAGTACCCTGAAAAAAAAAAATCTTTTAATAGTACCCTAAACATTCCCAGAAAACTCCTAAATCCTACAAAAAAACCCTAAAATATCCTTTAAAAGCCCTGATCAAAACCTAAAAAAACCAGTTCAGCCTCCAAACCCTTCCTGTCACTCTCTAGCCCACAGAGGGCGTCATCCCTACCTTTTGGAGGGGGTCTTGTCCTACTGGGAGGGTTTTGGGGCTGTCCCACCATTAGGGTCATTGCCTTCACCTGCTGGAAGAGATTTTGGGGCTGTCCCACCATTAGGGTCATTGCCTCACCTGCTGGAAGGGATTTTGGGGTTGTTCCAACATTAGGGTCATTGCCTCACCTGCTGGAAGGGATTTTGGGGCTGTCCCACCATTAGGGTCATTGTCTCACCTGCTGGAAGGGATTTTGGGGCTGTCCCACCATTAGGGTCCTTGTCTCACCTGCTGGAAGGGATTTTGGGGCTGTTCCACCATTAGGGTCATTGCCTCACCTGCTGGAAGGGATTTTGGGGCTGTCCCACCATTAGGGTCATTGCCTGCACCTGCTGGAAGGGATTTTGGGGCTGTCCCACCATTAGGGTCATTGTCTCACCTGCTGGGAAGGTTTTGGGGCTGTTCCAACATTAGGGTCATTGCCTGCACCCACTGGAAGGGATTTGGGGGTTGTTCCAACATTAGGGTCATTGCCTGCACCTGCTGGAAGGGATTTTGGGGCTGCTCCACCATTAGGGTCATTGCCTGCACCTGCTGGAAGGGATTTTGGGGCTGTTCCACCATTAGGGTCATTGCCTCACCTGCTGGGAGGGATTTTGGGGCTGTCTCACCATTAGGGTCCTTGTCTCACCTGCTGGGAGGGTTTTGGGGCTGTCTCACCATTAGGGTCATTGCCTGCACCCACTGGAAGGGATTTTGGGGCTGTTCCACCATTAGGGTCATTGCCTCACCTGCTGGAAGGGATTTTGGGGCTGTTCCACCATTAGGGTCATTGCCTCACCTGCTGGAAGGGATTTTGGGGCTGTCCCACCATTAGGGTCCTTGTCTCACCTGCTGGAAGGGATTTTGGGGCTGTTCCACCATTAGGGTCATTGCCTCACCTGCTGGAAGGGCTGGGGAGGAGTGAAGGGCAGGTGAAGGGTGGAAATGTGGGTACAGTAAAGGGGTGAAAGGGGAGCCATGGTAGAAGAGGAGTGAGGGGAGGAGGTGAGGGTTAGGAGAGGGAAGCCCATATCTAGGGTGCCAAAGCAGCAGCAAAAAACCCCTATAGTTCCCCTGGTAGGGTAAAGTGGCTCCTGCAAACAGACATCAGGACCCTGGCCTGGTGAGTTTTCTCTGCCAGGGAAAAGGGCTGAGGTTGGTGTTTGGGGGTCTGTGGTTGGCTGGCTCCTGAAATTCCGCAGTGCTCAGGATGCTTCCAGACCCAAGCTGGCACCAGTGCCAACTCAGGCTGCTTTGACTGTGCTAAGTGGCCACATCTCCTGACTCATGACAGAGCCCAGTTTCAAGTCCCACACCCAGGGATGATGCCCCTGATGGGCAGCATAAAACAATGTTCCCAACTACTGTCCCCAGGAGCTGTAGCCCCTGTGACCTGTGCTCCCTTCTCCCATCACACCTCTGTTTTGCTGGTGCCTGGCTTGGGACTCCTTGTCTTGCACAGGAGACTGGACTGGACTGCACACACGTGCTAACAGTGGCTATAGGCAACTTTATTTCCACAACTAAATCAATTTCAGCATTTGTGTGCATGCAGAGGAGGAAGATGGGCAGGAGAGGGGACACCTTTGACCCTGAGGCTGCCTTTGGATCAGCAGGCACTGGCCCAGTGTGAAGTGGTCATGGTCCACTGCAGCCTACACTGGATCTTCTTCATCCTGCTGCTTCTGTCCTGTTCCCCATGAGGCTCTGCAGCATCTGGTGCACCTGGGTTAAGAATTGCTGCAGAATCTCGTACGGATGCGGAGTGGGAAAGAGAGGTTGTGTTGGCATTGGCTCCTCAGAGGAATTTGAGGTCCAGGCTACCTCTGGCATGGCTGCTTCAGTTGGCTGCTGAGTGCTGGCTGTAGTAGAGCAGCCTGCCTCTGTGGGTGTTGGCGTTGGCTCCTCAGAAGGGGTTGAGCTGAAGGTTGGCTCAGGCGTTGGAGCCTCTGTTTCAGCTGGCTGTGGACACAGAGTGGGACTAGAGCAGCCTGATTCTGTGGGTGTTGGCTCTGGCTGCTCAAGAGGGGTTGAGATGCAGGGTGGCTCAGTGGCTGTTGCAGGTGGGCACGCGCCCATCTGGATCAGGATCCAGTTGTAGAAGTACTGAGTGGAGGTGTAGACTCCCAGATGTTTGGCTTTTTTCGCACAGCCTTTTCCCCAGCTGGTCACTCCCACCAGCCAGAAGTAGCTGGCACGGTTATCTTTGCACACCAGAGGCCCTCCACTGTCACCCTGCAACACAGGAAGGAGGATTAGGGTGCTGTTGGGTGGCTGCTCTTCTAAGAGCCTAAATGAGGGATGCAGGACTTGAGGTGGCTCTTCAAAATGCAGTTTATTGCATACAAAATGCAGTTTATTGCATACAAAATGCAGTTTATTGTATACAAAATGTAGTTTATTCCATCCAAGAGGTTACAGCAGCGCAGGGTCGTGGGTGACAGAGCTGTGCCCACAGCTGTCAGCTCCAGCTAGGCCTGGAGACCCTTTGGCTTTGGTTACACTGCATTCTATACTTTTCTTTTGCTTACAATGCATTCTATACTTTTCTTTTGGTCACAATGCATTCTATACTTTTCTTTTGGTTACAATGCATTATTTACTTTTCTTTGCTGAGCATCTTCATACAGTAGAACCAATCTATACCTTAACTATTATCCATAGCCCATCATAACTACTGTAATTACCATATTCATGGTACTGTTCTCCAATCACTAAAAGTCAGTACATCACAGTTTAAGCCAGAAGTTGTTTTTCAGTTTTTGTGCAGTGGAAAATTCTGAGACCTTTTTTCTACTTGCAACTTTGCTGACTTGTTTGCCTGTGCTATCTTTGTGCTTGGTAAAAACATCTTCTTGTTTGGGGTGGGTTTATCCTTTGCTGTAAGCCATAAAAACCCCTTCTAACCAACACACCCTTTGCCTCCTTGGTTATCCAGTGAGACTGGCTCAGCAATTCTTTTCTTCTCTATCAAAACTTGCTTCCCTCTCTATTCCTTCATCAGACTCTACATTCCAAAATCTTTCTGCTAAGCATCTGTGAGACTTCCTTGTCAAACTTTCATCCTTCCCAACATGCTCTCAGCACCAGAGGCTTGCTTTTCTCTTGCAGCCCCTGCCCCAGCTGTGTTCACGACACAAAAAGGCTCTGCTCAGGTGCTGGAGTCTCCAGAACTCCAGGAGTCTCCAGAACCTCAGCTGGGATCAGGGTGGGTGTGTGTGAGGGCCCCTCTTGTGTCTGCACGGTGATCCTGGATGAGCAGAGCATGGATAATCCAGGATCTGCACCTCTGTGCTGCTGAGAGCTCTGGATGGGCTCTCTGGGCAGAGGGGCAGGCCTGGGGAACACGAGCCCTTGGCAAGGAAACTCCAGCAGAGGAGGAAAAGTGATTTTCCAGGCACAGCCCATGGTGCCAGGTACCTTTAGTGCTGGGGGCTGGCGCCCAGTGCTGGTGAGCAGGAACACAATCACAGAATGATTCTGTGCAGGTGCTTTTATGGAGAGCTCTGGGTGCCAGGGCCACAGACCCAAATCTGACCCGCCACGGGTTTGGGATGAACGTGTTTTATATTCTATCATTATATAACTACATCTTAATTATTAAACTTACATTGTTCTATTGATATCACAAAATCACAATACAATGTTCTATTACATTGTTCTATACATTGATTTCATCCAAGCATGGGTTTCTTGTGATCCCCCTCAAACCCTTGAACATAGTTTCTCATGATTAAACAATAATTATATCTAATTACTAAGCAATCATCACATCTAACAATTATATAATTTATCGTACACTGACTACACAGGTGCAGTTTCACATGATCTAGCAAATACAAGGCCTAACATTAACATTTTCCTTTAACATTTTCCTAACCTTTAACATTTTCCCAGGGCCTACTAGGCCTAGCTTTCTTTCTAACTCTCTGAATTTTCTGTGATTTTAAAATCTTTTACTGTCACTGTGTAAAATGCCAAACGCTTATTTTTAGAATTTTAAAAGTTTAATAGTAATAAAATGGTTATAAAAATAGTAATATAATTAGAGTAATAAAAATTTGAACAATTGAGATTAGGACAATACAAGACAATTAAAAAAAAAGTGTTACAGACAGTCTGGGTACCTCTTTCTGGGCATAGTAAGTCCAAAAAAGGACCCATGTTAACAGAGGATTAAAAGCTTAAAAGCAATAACCTGTTGTGTATTCATACACCTCATACATGATGCATAAATTCTGTTAAAACACAGGATTCTGTCTGGTCATCATCAACTTCTTCCTCTGAACCCTAAGGTGTCTCCAGTGTTGAGTGAGGCGGGAAGTTCATTTCTGCTGATAATGGAGCAATAAATCCTTTATTTGAAAGATTCAGGTGTCCTATGGCTGCTATCTGGTGTGAGTACCTCATTCCTTTCTTTAAAAAAATATCCCACATACACAGTTTCTATTTTAACATTATATCATAACCTAAAACTGTATTTAACACTCTACTTACAAAAATTAATACAGCATCACTTTCTAACACAAGACATATAATATTTGAATATTTGCCAAAAGCCAATCATAAAATACACATTTTTCACACATATTCATACACCTCATACATGATGCATAAATTCTATTAAAACACAGGATTCTGCCTGGTCAGTGTCACCTTCTTCCTTTGAATCCTAACAGCGTCTTCAGAGCTGAGCAAGGCAGGAAGAAGTTAATTTCTTCTGATAAGGGAGGAATAAATTCTCTTTCTTTGAAAGATTCAGGTGTCCTGTGGCTGCTATCTGGTGTGAGTACCTCATTCCTCTCTTAAAAAAAATATCCCACACACACAGTTTCCATTTTACCATTATGTTATAACCTAAAACTATAATTAACACGCTACTTGAGAAAATTAATACAGCAATATATAATTAATACAAAAAATTAATACAGCTTTCTAACATAACACACAGAATATTCATTTTAATATTTGCAAAAATCATAAAATACACATTTTTCACCAACAAAAAAGTGAAGTCCTACCTGGCAGGTGTCCATGGCACCCCGGGGGTAGCCAGCACACAGGTTGTGGGTGTGGATGGCCCCGGCGTACCAGCGGCTGCTGTTGACCAGCCGGACATCCAGGAGCCGGACCTTGGCTTCCTGCAGGACATCACTGGCACCCTGAGCTGGGAGCACAGCAAGGAATGAGCACCCAGCAGCTCCCTGCCACCTCCACGCCCTTGTCTGCAGTGAAGGCATTCCCCTTTGGTGCTGGCTGGGGGCTGTACACAACGTGCAAATGTACACAATGTACACAATGCACAAATGTACACAATGTACACAATGTGCACAATGTGCAAATGTGCACAATGTACAAATGTACACAGTGTACAAATGTACAAAAGGTACAAATATACACAATGTGCAAATGTACGCAATGTGCAAATGTACACCATATACAAATGTACACAATGTGCACAATGTACAAATGCGCACAATGTGCAAATGTGCACAATGTGCAAATATACACAATGTACAAATGTACACCATGTACACAATGTACAAATGTGCACAATGTACAAATGCATACAAGGTAGACAATGTACAAATGCGCACAATGTACAAATGCGCACAATGTACAAATGTACACCATGTGCAAATGTACACCATGTGCAAATGTACACAAGGTACACAATGTACACAATGTACAAATGTACACAACATACAAATGCACACAATGCACACCATGTACACCATGTACAAATGTACAAATGCACACAATGTGCACATGTACACAATGTACACAATGTGCAAATGTACACAATGTACAAATCATGAACGGGACAGGACTGCTGTGGAACGTGCCTGGAGCTGTTGTATTTTCCAGCATCAGTCTCAATACATGGTTATGACAATGGGAAGATGCCAGCAGCTCACATCCCAGGCAGCAGACTAAGAACTTAATGTTACAACTCACTTTATAAGTTTTTGGACTGATCACACAAAGCAAAAGCACATTGACAGTAGTTCTATCCAACCACTATAAGCACAGGTACCTGTGGTTAAAACAATGCTTGCTTATTTTGAATACAATACCTGCTTGTAAGCTTTAAAACACAATGCACAGAGCTCCATTATTAAGCTTCAAACTTCTTAATATCTTGCTAGATAAACTTTTCTGTAGCTTGGAGAGTTATTCTAGACAAGCGTTAATACACAGCTCATTGTTCTATTTGTCCTTGCTTTTCTACAGTTTAAATAATTTTTCTGCTGACCTATCTCATGGCTGCTGCTTAGCTCTACTCACAGTTCTACTGCCTCTGAAGCCTGCCTTTTGCAGCTTTCCCAAAACCCTCTGATTTTGTGGATTCCCACACCCAGGGCTTGGCTTTGCCTCTGGAGCAGCTGTTGAAGGGCTGTACCCTATAGGAATGTGCCCCATGTTGATGGAGTGACAAAACTCTCCTTTGTCTCCTTAAAAAGGAAATAAGCCCAGAAGTTTCTCTCCTCAATTAGGTGAAAAGACACCTCATAGGACCTGGGGGACTTCACCTCAAACTGAAGGACAGCCAATTGACAGGAGCCAAGAAGTCCCACCTAAATAATTCACTAGAAAAAGAAGAGAACCAAGGAACTAAATTGCTTTTGTGAGGTGTTTTACCAACAGCAAGAACCTCTTGCACCTGGATCAGTTTTTCTCTGCTGAGAGTTTTGTTATTTTGCCTTTTATTAAACCTTTTTGTTTCCAACACTACCACAGAAGCCATCCTGCTGATTTTATGCCTCCAAAGATAGCTGAGCTATCTTGGGTGTGAAATAGATCTCCAAGAGCTTATGAGACCTGGTGTTGGAAAGGCATCTTGTGCTGTTCTTGTGAGCCAGCAAAGGCTTCCTGAAGATAAGGAAAGCCCCTTATCTCTCCTGAGGAAGACACCAAGGCTGTCACCATGGAGAAGTGATGAAGGATAGAATGTTGAGATACAGACTTTGGCTGGCTCACAGAATGACATGGCTCCTTGTTCACCTACTGAGAACTGTGTTTCTTTCTTATGACTACTGGGCAGTGAACGTGTCTGCTAAGTAAATGTAAATATCTTGAAAAACTATAAAAGTAACATGTTGCTATAATAAATCCCTCTTACACACCTTTCTGATGGGGGTCTTGGTGTCTGATGGGGGTCTTGGTGTCACGCTCTATAGCAACAACCTGGCTCAAGGAGAATCACATTTCACTGCCCTTTCTGCCCTTGGGGAGCAGGCCAGGCACTCCTCTCCAGAGGCATACATCCTACAGCCTGACTCTGGTCTCTGCTGTCTGGATTCCTCCCAGGGCGTGCCCAGCTCACCCTCAGGTCCCTTTTTGGCAGCTCACCTTTAGCACTGGCAGAACTCCAGCCAGCAATGTAGCAGGTTTTCAGCTCCGACACCGTGAGCGAGGCGTTGGGCACGCAGGCGAGCTGCACGTAGTCGCTGCACTCCACGGGCTGGTCCAGCTCCAGCAGGGCGATGTCATTCTGCTGGGAGTCAGCCGTGTACTCCTGGTGGGCCAGCAGCCTCTTGACGTGGCGCACCTGAGCCTCGGGGCCCAGGTGGCTCAGCTGGGTGGCCCCGATCAGCACGCGCCACTTGGTGACGTTCCTGCAGGGCAGAGACGGGGCTGAGAGGGAGCAGAGCCGGGTGCTGGTGGTGCCTTGGGATTTGAGCTTTGGTGTTTTCCATCTGTGACCGTGTTTGGAGGGGTCTTAGGATGAGGGAAGAGACGAGGATCTGACTCCATGTTTCAGAAGGCTTGATTTATTATTTTATGCTATATATTCTATTAAAACTATACTGAAAGAATAGAAGGAAGGATTTTGTGGGAATCTACAAAATTAGGGGGTTTTGGGAAAGCTGCAAGATGCAAGCATCAGATACAGCAGAACTGTGAGTAGAGCTAAAGCAGCAGACCAAAAAACTTCATGTTACAACTCACTTTATAAGCTTCTTGACCAATCACACAAAGCAAAAGCACATTGACAGTGGTTCTATCCAATCACCATAAGCACACGTGCCTTTAGTTACAACAATGCTTGCTTATTTCAAATACAATACCCACTTGTAAGCCTTAAAACACAATGCACAGAGCTCCATTATTAAGCTTTAACTTTCTTAATATCTTGCT
The DNA here is from genome assembly GCF_023055355.1 of Agelaius tricolor. Classification (NCBI taxonomy): domain Eukaryota; kingdom Metazoa; phylum Chordata; class Aves; order Passeriformes; family Icteridae; genus Agelaius; species Agelaius tricolor. The sequence continues at coordinate 3,440,752 of NW_027269291.1, forward strand.
AGATAAACTTTCTGCAGCTTAGAGAGCTATTCAGACAAGCGTTAATACATAGACCATTGTTCGTTTTGCTCTTGCTTTTCTACAGTTTAAATATTTCTTCTGCTGGCCTATCTCATGGCTGCTTCTTTAGCTCTACTCACAGTTTTGCTGTATCTGAGGTCTGCCTTTTGCAGCTTTCCCAAAACCCTCCAATTTTGTGGATTCCCACAATTCCCCCTCTCTGTTCACCCAAAAAGAAACCTTCATAATCGTGTCGTTTATTACTTGCGTTTCATAGGAATGATAACAAAGGCTTGTGTCTCAGATAGAGTCCGAGCCAGCTGACTGTGATTGGCCATTAATTAGAAACAACCACATGAGGCCAATCCCAGATGCACCTGTTGCATTCCACAGCAGCAGATAACCATTGGTTACATTTTGTTCCTGAGGCCTCTCAGCTTCTCAGGAGGAAAAAATCCTAAGGAAAGGATTTTTCATAAAAGATGTCTGTGACATTCATCTATTTGTAATCCTGCATGTAATAGATGATGTGTGTAAATTCGTGCTGAGGCTACAGTAATCTCACCTGATGAAAGTCCTGGCATACCAAAGGAGAGTTCTGGTGTTAGGAAAATTAATCCACAAACACCAGATGTTTATGTCCAAAAAGGAGACAGAGGAGTCCTTTTGCTTTATTCCAATAAACGGAGAGGCCATGGGGCATTCCCCTGGGATCTCTCAAGTTTTTGGAGGATGCAGCCTCCTTTTTATCCCAATTTCCATTCTCTCTTTCCCCATTGGCTGAGGTACTTGAGAAGTACAGACTCCCCAGTATGCCTGATACTAAAGATTTCCCTCTAATGTATAACCCTCCCTTTTAAATTTTAATTCTTATGGAATTTGGGGTTTTTCTTCCCCATTAGCTGAGGTACTTGAGAGGTACAGACTTCCCGATATGCTTGATACCAAAGCTTGATTGATATGCTTGATTTCCCTCTAATGTATAATATAATGAGGGGACTTTGTCTGCCCAAAAAAAGTACCTGAAGTCCCTTCAATAAATAGAACCACTTTTTATCCCTTGTCTGGCCTGTTTTTAGGTAGTCCCAAAGGGCATCACTGTGGTAGCTCAGCACTTTCCTGCCTTCTGAGCAGGGAAGGAGTGTGACTGCCCTAGCACGCCTTAGGCTCCAGGAATGCCACTCTGGAGGCTCCTGGGCAGCAGTGGCACCAGCCCAACCTTCTGATGGGCTCTGCAGTGCCAAGGCACTGGGCACACTGCAAGGAAACAGCAGGGGAGCAGGATGTGGTGCTGCAGGCCGGGCAACTCTTTGTGTGCTGAGGACACCCTCATTCCTTCCTTGCTCCTTGTTGCGTTGTGATTTCAGGGTTTACCTCGGAACCTCGGGTCCCTGCCCTGATCATTCCCTCACAGGTGTGTCAGTCACCTCTCCTTCCCCTCCCAGCACTGTCTGTCAGTCCTGGCATTCCAGAAGGGCATCGAGTGATTGGGCAGATCCAAAGGATGCCCTCTACCCCTGGGGGCCCTGGGCCATCCAGGTGTCCTTTGTCCCTTTGTCCCTCCCCTCCTGTCCCTGCTTGGTGGCTCCCTACCCCTTCCCTGCCCCTCTCCCCAGGCTAAAGGAGCAGCAACCACGGGCTCAGGGAGTTCTGTTGGAGCTGGTGCTGCATTCAGAGGCCTGAGGGCCAGAATAAAGCTCTGGATCCAAACCTTCCCTCAGAACCGACTCCTTTCCTTCACCATCACCTCAAAGCTTCTCTGCCAGAGGTAACCCCAAGGAGCAGCCCCTGTTATGGGGGAAGCTCCATCCCACCACCACCAGAGCTCCTGCAGGCCTGGACTTGTCCCCATGTGCCCAACTGCAGCACCCAGGCAGGCAAAAGTGTCTGTGGGGTGAAAACACCACACACCCAGCCAGCCAAAAGTGTCTGTGGGGTGAAACACCACACACCCAGGCAGCCAAAAGTGTCTGTGGGGTGAAACACCACACACCCAGGCAGCCCAAAGTGTCTGTGGGGTGAAACACCACACACCCAGCCAGCCAAAAGTGTCTGTGGGGTGAAACAACACACACCCAGCAGCCAAAAGCGTCTCTGGGGTGAAAACACCGCAGTGCTGCTATTTGGTTCAGCACCAAGGGCCAGACAAGCTCAGGCACGTCCTGTCCAGCAATACTGGTAATTATTCCAATATCTCCTCCTTACCTGGCCTGGAGGAAGCAGTGGGCTGCTGTGAGGACCCACTGTGGGCTGATGAGGGACCCTCCACACGTGTGGCCGCTGCCATCTTTCCTGGGGTCCTGGATGCTGACAATCCAGGGCCAGGCCCCCGGCAGGGCACCTGTGCCAGCCATGATTCTGTAGTCAGCAGCTATGGAGTTGTAGTCAGAAGCCATGGGCCGCTGCCCACAGGTCCCTCTGGAAGGACAAAGTCATTAGGGTGATCAAGTTCTGGAATGTTCTGCCCGGGGAGGTGATGGAGTCACCGTCCCTGGGTGTGTTTAACACAAGCCTGGATGTGGCTCTGGGTGCCAGGGTTTGGTTGAGGTGTCAGGGAATGGGTTGGACTCGATGGTCTTGAAGGTCTCTTCCAATCCTGTGATTCTGTGATTTCCCCCAGCTCTGCTGGGTGCCATCCCTGGGGGTGTTTAACAAAGCCTGGATGTGGCTCTGGGTGCCAGGGTTTATTGAGGGGCTGGGGCTGGGTTGGACTCGATGATCTTGGAGGTCTCTTCCAGCCTGGTCATTCTGTTCTGTTCTTTGTGCTCACACCATTCCCATGAGGTCATTTCCTCTGCAGGGCTCAGCAGTGACACCAGGACAAGAGGACACAGCCTCCAGCTGTGCCAGGGGGAGTTTAGGCTGGGCATGAGGAAAAAATCCTTCACAGAAAGAGGGAGTGGGCACTGGAATGTGCTGCCAGGGAGGTGGGCACTGCCCTGAGGTGTTTAAACAAGGCTGGGTTGGCTCTGGGTGCCAGGGTTGAGGTGTTGGGGCTGGGTTGGACTCGATGATCTTGAAGGTCTTTTCCAACCTGGTCATTCTGTGAATTCTGGGAATTTTGGGACTGGGGAGATGGTGGAGTCACCATCCCTGGGTGTGTTTAACAAAGCCTGGATGTGGCTCTGGGTGCCAGGGTTTGGTTGAGGTATCAGGGAATGAACTCAATGATCTTGAAGGTCTCTTCCAACCCAGTGATTCTGTGAATTTTGTGTTATTCTGTGATTACTGCCCTGCCCAGCAGCTGCTGCTGCTCCTGTTGGCTCCTTCTGCCCCCTCCCACGTGGGGTTTGGGGTGTGACAATGAGGGACAAGCCCCCTCCCAGAGCCTGGGGCCGTACCTGCAGTTGTCCCAGGTGCCATGTGCAGGTGTGTACACAGCCAGGAGGATGAGGAGGTACAGCAGGCTCATCACTGCCAGCTGAAAGAAACAAAATCTTGTCTCTTCCAGGGCAGCCTCTGAGCCGAGTGCCCGCAGCAGCTGCACTGCCCCTGGCACCTGCAGCCCTGGGGCTGATGTCACAGACTGGGTGGTTCCAGGTTCTGGGCATGGCGGCCTCAGAGGGCAGGGAAGGGCCACAGCCTCAGAGGAACACAAGATGGTTTGGGCTGGGAGGGACCTCAAAGGTTGTGCAAGGAAAAAGGGGTCCCGTGCCTGCAAAATGAGATCATGGGCAGAAAAATCTGGCATGAAGGGAGAGTCACTCCAAAGGCTCTCCCCAATGGAGCAGGGGGACACCCAGGTTCACCAAAAGGAGAAGAGGGACACATGGGTTCCTCAAAGAGAGCAGGGGGACACCCAGGTTCACCAAAAGGAGAAGAGGGACACATGGGTTCCTCAAAGAGAGCAGGGGGACACCCAGGTTCACCAAAAGGAGAAGAGGGACACATGGGTTCCTCAAAGAGAGCAGGGGGACACCCAGGTTGCCCTGAAGGAACAGAGGGACACTCAGGTACCCAAAAAGGAGCAGGGGCACACCCAGGTTCCCCTGAGGGAGCAGAGGGACACCCAGGTTCCTCAAAGAGAGCAGGGGGACACCCAGGTTCCCCTGAAAAGGAACAGAGAGACACACAGGTACCCAAAAAGGAGCAGAGGGACACCCAGGTTCCTCAAAGGGAGCAGAGGGACACTCAGGCTCCTCTAAGGGAGCAGAGGCACACCCAGGTACCCCAAAAGGAGCAGAGGGACACCCAGGTTCCCCTGAAGGAACAGAGGCACACCCAGGTTCCCCTGAAGGAACAGAGGGACACACAGGTACCCAAAAAGGAGCAGGGGCACACCCAGGTTCCCCTGAGGGAGCAGAGGGACACACAGGTTCCCAAAAAGGAGCAGAGGGACACTCAGGTTCCTCAAAGGGAACAGAGGGACACCCAGGTTCTCCCTCTTTTAGGGAGCAATTGGGATCCAAATTCTGTTTTGTTTAAGGCTGTCAGGGCACCTTCCTGGGCATTTACCCCTTGATTTTTATCTAAATCTGCAGTGGTTTTGACGAGGCATCAAAATGAAGTGCAGAAAGCAGATCTTCCTCCCCTAAAACTGCAGCTTCCCCCCAGCTCAGAGGGAGCAGAATAAACCTTTGCTGGGAGCAGTTTTGTCACAGTGCCCATCACCTGGATCCTCTGGAGAAAATCCCAATCCTTGGCCGGCCATATGGATACAACAATCACAATATAACAATTGAGTTTTCTGTCATGTACTTCTTTATCTTCTGGTTTCTGCACAATGTCCTTGAGAGCTTTAAATTCTGCATTCCTCGTGTCCCATTTCAGCAATATATCTCTGTCTCTCTTCAGACTTTGTTCATTGAGGCATGTCAAGGTTGGTTTAATAAAACTTTAGAGTGTCGGTAATTTTTCCAGTAATTTTTCCAAACTTTGTTCCCGAAGTTAAAAGTGAATTAAAACTAATTAAAAGTAGTTTTAAGTTTTTAGATTAAAATCTGCCATGCCCCCCTGTGGCAGTGGTCACAATTAATGTGAGAACTACACATTTCTTCTTTCTTAGGGATAGCAGCATATGACAAACTTGGGAGAACAGAGGACATCTAAACTACTATAACAGAACTATATATCACTAAAGCTTTTTTAATATTCACACAATAGTTCCCTTTTCTTGGATCCTGATCTGGGGCTGCTGTGGGGCTTGCAGGGAAAAAGGGCAATTATTGACTGGATGGAAGTGAGAAGAAGAACCTAATTGCTAAATTAACATAAATGTAAATAGAGTTTGTGGTGGTGCTGTGGTGGTTCTGGCCCCTCCTGCCTGTGCCTCAGGCTCTCCCCAGCAGGAGGGTGCTTGGTGGGCCCTGATCTCCAAAAATCCATCCTTGCTTTCACAGCCTTGTGACAGAATTTGAACCCCAGTTCAGGTGGGGGTGATGCCTTTTGGGACTACCTAAACACAGAGGCCACACACAATTAAGGGAATAAAAAGTGGTTCTATTTATTGAAGGGCCTTCAGGTACTTTTTGGGCAGGTGAAGTTTGCTACACCCAAAAATGGACTATGGGTCATGGATTTTTATATTTTTATAAGTTTGGTCCTTTTGCATATTGGGGGTTAATCTTCCAATTACAGATGCAGCTAATGAAGTCATTTACCCCAAGTTTGCTCCCCCCAACTCACTTTTGCTCACATCTCTCATGGCCTGAGGCAGTGAGGTGTCCTTGGAGAGGAATTGTTGTGTCTGACCAGAATGGGAAAGCAGCAGCTCACTCTGTGTATGGAGTTTAGAGTTATACAGGAAAGAATTGCAGGATTATAAATAGAGGAAAAATACAAAAAGCTAAAATCTGAAGGCATCAGGGGTGAATAGCAGCCTCCTTGGAGCACGAGGAACACCAACTGCTGCTCAGAGGCTGCTCACAACACCAGAGCACGGCCCAAAACCACGTGGATCAAATGCAGCAGGAGCAAAACTGCCTCCAGCTGTCCTGAGTGGGAATCTGGCTAAAGCTGTGTCTGATCCAACCCAGCCTAACCCAGCCTGGAGGAAGGAGCCCATGTGAAGCTGCTGAAAAGCTGCCCAGGAGAGGCAGCAGCTGGGTGGGGGCCTGGCAGCCAAGTTCACCCAGCTCAGGCTCTGCAGGGCCCCTTTGGTGGGGCTGGCCCGGGTCAGCCTGGGGGTACCTCGAGGGCTGATAAAATTCACTGCGTTGTGTTTGCCCAATTATCCCATCATAAAAAACCCCCAAACATATATTAGAGATAGCAGCAATTTTAATTGAATAGTTTAGAAAATACATATTGACAATATAGTTTGATTAAAATAAGGGATGATTTCGTTCCAGTAATAGCACATAAGCAAAAGATAACCATGGGGTAGGGAGTGCAGGGCTCTGGTCCCCTGCCACCTCACGTACGAGCTTGCCAAGTGAAGATTCCCCCTCATATGCCCTGTGTCAATGCCATCTCCTCCCATTTTCGATTCATCACACTTCTACCTCCGCCCTCATCACCACCTTTACCGTGCACGCTCCACCACTCATTTTGGTGGTCACACAAGTCTTTGGGGGTTGTTTTTGATGAAGGCCTCTCCTCTTCTTCAATGTCCTTCAACTCACCCTTGGGTTACACATGCACACCAAGCCAGTATAATGTAAGCCAAGACTAACATAATATTATATTTAAGCATCAAAGCAATAAATCTCTTATAACTGGCATTTTCCTGGGACCCAACCAGATTTTTCTTTCTTTCTGTTAATTTTTAGTAACTGTTATCTCTTGCTTTTTCCTGCCGAACATCTGCAGAAAAGGGGTGGGGGTGTGGAACCCCTCCTCTCCCTTTCTTTCTTGGCATTACACTTTTTAACTGCTTTATTATTTCCAAATATTAATTGCTGCATCCACATTGATTACTGTTTCAATTTTGTCAGCACGAATCATACCTATTTACCACAACTGGAAATGACCTTGTGAGGGCCTTGGGTGTTTTCCCAGTGGAACAGAAATCCCCAGTGACATGGCCAGGCAGGGCTGTGACCAGGCTTGTGCCAGCTCTGGCAGCCCTGTGCTCGTTCAGCTCTGTGGTTTGGGGAAGGAGTGGCAGCTCCTTCCAATGAGCCCCTCTCCACCAGCAGCACAGGGGAGTCCCAGGGGCTTCCACCATGAGAGGAGCCAGGTGGGTTCCTGTGTGTCCAGACATCTTTTTATGAAAATCCTTTCCTTAGGATTTTTTCCTCCTGAGAAGCTGAGAGGCCTCAGGAACAAAATGTAACCAATGGTTATCTGCTGCTGTGGAATGCAACAGGTGCATCTGGGATTGGCCTCATGTGGATGTTTCTAATTAATGGCCAATCACAGTCAGCTGGCTCAGACTCTCTGTCTGAAACACAAACCTTTGTTATCATTCCTTTCTACTCTTAGCTTAACCAGCCTTCTGAGGAGAACCTTTTCTTCTATTCTTTTAGTATAGTTTTAATGTAATATATATCATAAAATAATGAATCAAGCCTTCATAAATATGGAGTCAGATCCTCGTCTCTTCCTTCAACATAAGACCCCTGTGAACACCACCACACCTGTGCCCATGTGGCCTCAAGGGGACACATCCCTGCATGGCCCTGTGTCACAGAGGGGCAGAGATGTGGCGCCTCTGCAGTGATTGTGACCTCACCTGCCCAATGCTGGGTGTCCTGAAGGCAGGCTAATGGAAGAGCTGGCCTGCAGGATAACTCAGCTTCTTCCTCTGCTACTCATGTGCCTGCCTTTTAAACAAATTTATTGTTTACTGTCCTCCTCAACTTTCATCCTCTCTAAGGTAATTATGATTTGACTCTTGAGATAGATCACAGGGGAAGGAGATATGGGATAAAAGTCTGGGCTGGTTTGTACCTTGTAGGCTGCCCAGATACAGGCCAGGCTAGAGCTCTTCTTTGCTGATTCTCTTTAGCCTGGCATAGGCAAGTAGGGGGTGATTATGGTCTGAGGGCTCAGCCCAGAGTGGCACAAAGCCCACCCTGGCTGCTGCAGAGGGAGTGAGACAGAAAAAGGAGAGCAGCAAAGGCAGGAGTTAAATTGGAGTTAAATTAGTGGCTGAAATCTGGCCACTCCTGCAGGGGAGGTGGGAAAAGCCAGAGAGCTCTGCTCTTGATGCTGTGGCAGAGAAGGGAACGTGCCCTGGAGCACTCCAGAGGGGCCTCTGAGCCTCCTGTGGGGCTCTGCCACTGATCCAAAGGTGTGAGTTCAGCTGGTACAGGCACCACGGAAACTCTGGATGGCAAATGCTGTTCTATTGGTTGTATTTATTAGGAGTTTTTGTACTTTTAGTGAGCTACAGTAATTTCTTTGCAATCAGGTGATGGGATTGACACAGATCTCTCTATTCTGGAGCATGTCCTGATGTCCTTGGTCATCCAGAGCTTTGCCCTCTGTTCCTGAGAGAGGCAATGGCCACAACAAGGAACGATTTCTGTGAGTAACAGCTTCATGGCAGGTTTGGACTTGGTGAATCCCCACAGACAATGGATGGGACTGGCGGTCAGGTCCCAGAATGATGAGCTCATGACCCATTGTGAGCTCTGGGATGTTTCCTGAGAGCAGCCAGACTGACCCAGGTGTTTGTGATTAGTCACAAAACACCTTTTGTCTCCCCTTTTTCACTATGCACAAGACTTTGAAACATCACTGCTCACGGAGAGCTCTGACATCCTTGAGTTACCTTTTGTGTTCAGTTTCTTGTTTTCTGTAAGTTACAATCAGGGAAAGCTTGACCTGATAATCCAATCTACAGCTCTGGTGAGAAAGGAAGGCACCTTGGGGCCCAGAAATTGGAGTTGGGGTTTGCTGGATCTTGGCAAAGAGAGCAGGGGTGTGGGATTGTTCCTCACTCGGGGTCACCAAATGTGGTGGTGTTCTCAGGAGTCCCAGGACGAGGGAAGAGATGAGAATCTTGACTCCATGTTTCAGAAGGCTGATTTATTATTATATGATATATATTATATTAAAAGAAAATGATATACTAAAACTACACTAAAAGAATAGAAGAAAGGATTTAATCAGAAGGCTAGCAAGGAACAGAAAAGAATAATAATAAAATCTTGTGACTGCTCACAGTCTAGACACAGGTGGCTGTCATTGGTCATCAAGTAAAAACAATTCCACATGCTGGGTAAACAATTCTCCAAATCACATTCCAAAGCAGCAAAACATGGGGAAGCTGAAGCTTCCCAGCTTCTCAGGAGAAAAGATCCTAATGAAAGGATTTTTCATAAAATGTGTCAGTGACACAGGGGAGCAGAGTTTTCCAAAGCAGTGAATTCAAAGGCAGTGCTAGGTTTCCCCTGATACTGAGCTGAAGCTTCAAGCTGCTTGTCCTGACTGCTTGTGTGGAGAGCTCAAAGTTTAAATATGCTTTTGTTCCTCATCTCATCCATGAGTTACCTTTTGTGTTCAGTTTCTTGTTTTCAGTAAGTTACAATAAGTTACAATCAGGGAAAGCTTGACCTGATAAACCAATCTACAGCTGTGATGAGAAAGGAAGGTACCTTGGGGCCTAGAAATCAGAGTTGGGGTTTGCTGGACTCTTGGCAAAGCAAGCAGGGGAGCAGAGTTTTCCAAAGCAGTAAATTCAAACGCAGTGCTAGGCTTCCCCTGGTACTGAGCTGAAGCTTCAAGCTGCTTGTCCTGACTGCTTGTGTGGGGAGCTCAAAGTTTATAAATATGCTTTTGTTCCTCATCTCACCTCTTTCCAAAATGGAATTTCTCTGCAGTGATTGCTGAGGGAATAGCTCCTCCAAAAAGGATCCTCTTTCCACCAGAGAAGATCTGCATGGTGTGGCAGCAGAGGCAGCGCGCTGGGGCCGGGCTCTTCAACGTGGGCAACACCTGCTTCCTCAACTCTGTGCTGCAGTGCTTGACCTACACCCCACCACTGGCCAACTACCTGCTGTCCCGAGAGCACAGCCGGGCCTGTGAGTGCCGGGGACACCTCCCTGAAACCCGCCAGGCAAACCCCAGAGAGCCCCAGAACATGGAGTGAGGTTTAGGGAGAATGTGGCGGTACCAGCTGTGGGTTTCTCCGGGTCTGGATTGAAGGCATTTGACACAGTAATTCGTGTTTAGACTCAGGTGTTTGTTATTTCTTATCAGTAAAACAGTCTCACTGCTGTGAGTTCAGCAGCTTTTCATTAGAAGGCACAAAATGGCCACAATCTCTTGTTCCAAGGTCTTTTAAGGCTAAACTATCCAATTAAGACCCAACACCTCGATTATTTTCCCTTTTAACCCAATAAATGATCCCAATGTAGACTCTTCTGCCCAATTACAAAATGCCACCCAAACCCATGGAGAAGAAGGAAGAAGCAGCATGAAGAAGAAACCCAGGACATCACCCTGTGCCCTCCATCTTGCTCTCATCCACAGCACACTAAAAACCCCAAAACCTCAATTTCTCACCAAGTGATGCACCTACACTGCTCTCTATAATCTGTTTCACACTTTTGTGGGTTCCAGTCTATCTCAAAGTCTGGGAAACTTTCTCCATGAATGAGGGTCAAAGTCAGTGTTCCCCTGGGGCTCAGGGCACCCCAGAGCAGACACAGAAATATTCCCTGGGTGCCCTGGGTTTGCAGAGGAGAACAGCAGCCCTTGGTCAACCCCATGAGTTTATGTTCTTTGAGCACTCAAGCCTAGAAGCCACTTGTCCTACCATGCTGCCTTACCCTTCATGAAAACACCTCTTTGTAGCTCCAAGTCTTAATTCCTGCAAGTTAAACCCTCTTGCCTTACTGCACAGAAAACTGTCAGTTTAGCAGCCCTCTTAAGAACATTTTCTAAAATGCCCTGGGATCACTGGGATAAAAATCCCTCTTTCTAAAATGCCCTGGTGGGGTGTTTGTGAGGTCCCCAGGATGAGGTGAGGGATGAGAATTTGACTCCATGTTTCTCAGAAGGATTATATTATATTATATTATATTATATTATATTATATTATATTATATTATATTATATTATATTATATTATATTATATTATATTATATTATATTATATTATATTATATTAATTTCTATAATAAAACTGTACCATAGAAAGAGAAAGGATCCATCAGAAAGCTGGAAAGGAATGTAAAATAAAAACCCATGACTGACCAGAATCCCGACACAGCTGGACCATGATTGGTCATTAATTAAAAACCATTCACATGCTGGGTAAACAATTCTCCAAATCACATTCCAAAGCAGCAAAACAAGGAGAAGCTGAAGCTTCCCAGGAGAAAAAATCCTGGTGAAGGGATTTTCCATAAAATATCACGGTGACACCCTGGGATGGCTGGAGTGGGAGTGGAAGAGGGGGAGTTGCCCACTGCTGTGGACACTTTGGTAACTCCAGGACCTTCCCTGTGTCCCTCTTCAGGTCACCAGCAAGGTTTCTGCATGATGTGCATCATGGAAGCTCACGTGAACAAGGTCCTGCACTCCCCTGTCAGCGCCATCCTGCCCTTGGCTGTCCTCAAGGTTTTCAGGCGTAAGTCCTGCCAGATACTTTGACAGGTTTCCTTCCCTCCTTGCATGAGAGAACCACAAACTTCTTCTTTCTTAGGCATAGGAGAGCATTTCCAGCCTGGCAGGGAGGAAGATGCCCACGATTTCCTGTGCTGTACTGTCAATGCCATGCAGAGAGCTTGTCTGAGTGCAAGCAATGAGTAAGCTCAAGCAAATCGCCCTCACAGCATTCTGAGCCCTTTGGGCTGCTTGATGTGCTCCCAAAAAGGGAAAACCTAAACCCTGGGCTTTCAGGCCAAGCAAAACCCGTGGAGGAGATAATGCTTTGTCTTAACACTTGTTTCCAGCTTGGACCTCTCTTCTCAATCCACTACCATTGTCTATCAAATATTTGGGGGCTTTCTGAGATCCAGAGGTATGTTTGCACAACTATTACTCTCTTTGGCATTGCCTGTGCCTGCCACTTGGTCCTGGGACTGGTGGGGCAGGTGCAATGTGCAAATGGGCAATGTCAGTCAGCTCACCATTGCTCAAAATTTGGATTTTTCCTTCCAGTCACCTGCTTCAGCTGTGAAGCCATTTCTGACTCCTACGAGGCCTTCCTGGATGTTCCTTTGGATATCAAAGTAAGAGGCTTTGCAGTTCTGCTTCAGGACATCCCAAGGCCCCTGCAGCTTTCCAGAGCCAACACATTTGTCTTAAAAATGTAGACTGTGTACACAGGAGACCTTGGTGGTGGGTGGGAAGGGGAATGGAGAGGCCACAGCACTGGTCTCCCTGTAGGTGCTGTTTTTAAGCTGGACAAGCAGCATTATCCCCTCTGCACCCTTGATATATCCTCATCCTTGTTCCCTTTGCCCTCCCACCGACCTGTCTGCCTCCCAGGCTGATGGGGTGCATTGTCTGCACCACTGGTGCCCCTGCACAGTGGCATTAGCTGAACTGAGCAGTGGTACAGGGTGGGAGCTCCTGATGGCTCCAGGAGCTGCTGGGACGCAGGGAAATGTTCAGCACCACGCTCTGTGCCTGCCTCCTTCTGCACAGGTTCATGGTGGGTCTCTTCAGCATCAGCCACAGGGGTTTGCTTGGGAAATATTTGGGCTGAGGGCATTTCCTGCAGCTCAACGTGCTCATTTCTCACTCCTCCAGGCAGCCTCGTCCCTCACTGCAGCTCTGGAGGAATTTGTGACACCCGAGCACCTGGATGGTGATAACTGCTTTAAATGTGACAAGTAAGATGATGACTGAGAACATATTAGCACAAAATCCTGTCTGAGGGGGCTGCATGTCATTGAGCAGAAGTCATCTTCTCGTGGAGGTTTCCTGCACACAGATGAGATGCAGCTTTTTAAAAACCTGGCAGTGAATAGCAAAAGCTGTGTGAGACAGGAGAGGTTGCCTGGCCACTGTGGTGTTTGTGAGGTCCCCAGGATGAGGGAAGAGATGAGGAATCTGACTCCAGAAGGCTGATTATTATATTATATTATATTATATTATATTATATTATATTATATTATATCATATCATATTATATTATATTACATTACATTATATTACATTACATTATATTACATTACATTATATTACCATATTACATTATTTATATTATATTATACTAATATATTATATTGTAATCATGTTTATATATTATATTAATATACAATATTATATGCTTATATTATAATTGTATATTATAATATAATTATAATTAAATTATATAATTATAAATTAATAATATAATATTAAATTAAATATAATTAAATATAATTAAATAATATTATAATTAAATTATAATTAAATTAAATATTAAATAATTAAAATATGTTATATTATGCTAAAACTGTACTAAAGAAATAGAAAGGATACATCAGAAGGCTTAACAAGAATGAATAATAAAAACCCGTGACTGACTCCTCAGACTCCAACACAGCTGATGGTGATTGGTCATTGATTCAAAACAATTCACATGGAACCAATCAAAGATGCACCTGTTGGTAAACAATCTCCAGACCACATTCCAGAGCAATCAGATAATTATTGTTCACACTTCTCTCTCTGAGGCTTCTCAGCTTCCCAGGAGAAGAAATCCTGGGCAAAGAGGATTTTTCAGAAAATATCATGGTGGCATGGCCACCGTGGGGGAGGATTTGGGTGCGTTTTAACCCCGGGCTCTGTGCTTGGTTTCAAGGTGCAAGAAGAATGTTGCTGCCTCCAAGAGGTTCACAGTCCATCGTGCACCCAAGATTCTCACGGTGTGCCTGAAAAGGTTTGACTGTTTCACCGGTGGGAAGATCAGCAAGGTGTGTACACAGCTGGGGGGCAGCTTTCTCTTCCTGGAGCCGATTTTCTGGGGCTTGGCACAAGCCACTCGTGTTGGGTTGTGTTAGGAACTCATCCTGTTCCCTTCTGGGGAGAGTGTCACCGTTAGGTTGGACGTGACATACACACACGTGATCGGGGTTTAAGAAGAAAAAAGTTTTTATTTTGCAGCTTTCCAGCTTATGTACTCTTAATAGAGCGTGAATTTAAGTTAATCTTAAATTGAGATTTAATTATACCACAATAACTTATTATATTCATTGGTGCAAAACAATGAGCATCAATACAATTGGCAAAAGTTTTACAGAAATTTAATAAAACACATATGCACATCTACTTATACACATAATCTAACTTACAAAAATTTTCATGTATCTTTTCTATATCTGTTTCTATATCTGTTTCTCTGTTTCCATGCTAACAATCTTGTCTTCTTCCTTGCTATAAATACACTCAAAACCACTCAAAATCATCAATTGTTATTTTTTCTATTAACTTTACTTGCAAGCCAGCTGTCAAACCCCTCACAGGAGGGAAGAAGACAGGCAAGCGCTCTTCTCCAAGAGCTGCTTTGGCCAAGAACACTTTCCACCCAAACCATTACATGCTGCTTTATGGAAAACCAGCTGTTCATGAACCCTAAAGATGTATTTCCCACCTCTGGCTCCTTTCAGAGGAGAGAAGAATTCCCTTGGGAAGACAGGCAAGCACTCTTCTCCAAGAGCTGCTTTGGCCAAGAACAGTTTCCTGCCACCCAAACCATGTTGCTTTATGGAAAACCAGCTGTTCATGAGCCCCAAAGATGCATTTACACAGATCTGGCCCCCTCCACAGGAGGGAAGAATTTCCTTGGGAGGACAGGCAAGCGCTCTTCTCCAAGAGCTGCTTTGGCCAAGAACACTTTCCACCCAAACCATTACACGTTGCTTTATGGAAAATCAGCTGTTCATGAGCCCCAAAGATGCATTTACACACCTGTGGTCCCTGGATGTGGCAGGCTATGCTGTGTCACAGGTCAGGGTCACTTCTGAGCCCTGCTGGTGTCCCTGTAGGTTGTGGAGTACCCCGAGTACCTGGACCTGCGTCCCTACATGTCCCAGGCAGATGGAGAACCCCTCCAGTACTCCTTGTATGCTGTCCTGGTGCACAGTGGTGTCAGCTGCCATGGAGGACACTACTTCTGCTACACAAAGGTGAGCAGCAGCTTCCCTCCTTCCCCAATGGGGAAAATGTGTGCTGGGGGAGATAAACTTTCCAAGGGTTTGGGGCAGAAGGTCTCCTTAGGGGCTGGGCTGGTTTGTATTTGTGTTGCTCCCAGATGAAGGAAGGAAGGAAGGAATGATGAATCTGACTCCATGTTCTCAGAAGGTGAATTTATTATTTTATGATGCTATACTATATTAAAGAATGCCGTACTAAACTGTACTAAAGAATACAGAAAGGATACAGACAGAAGGCTTAACAAGATAATAATGAAAACTCGTGACTCTCTCAAAAGCCCCAGCACAGCTTGGCCCTGATTGGCCAATGAGTCAAAACAATTCACATGAAACCAATGAAACAATCACCTATTGGTAAACAATCTCCAAACACATTCCAAAGCAGCAAAACACAGGAGAAGCAGATCAGATAATTCTTGTTTTCCTTTTTTTCTCTGAGGCTTCTCAGTTTCCCAGGAGAAAAATCCTGGGGTTTTTCAGAGAATGTGAATGCCACAGACTGGATTTGTTTTGACATACTCTTTGTTTGGTAGTTTTCTGCCTGTGTTTTTGGAGAGAAGCCATGCAGAGCTCTTTGCCTATCACCATGATACTTTCTGAAAAATCCCTTGGCCAGGATTTCTTCTCCTGGGAAGCTGAGAGGCCTCAGAAAAGAATGAAAACAATAATTACCTGATTGCTTTGGAATCTGGTCTAGAGATTGTTTACCAACAGGTGCATCTTTGATTGGTTCCATGTGAATTGTTTTGAATTAATGACCAATCACCATCAGCTGTGTTGGAGTCTGAGGAGTCAGGCACGAGTTTTCATTATCATTCTTGTTTAGGCCTCTGATGTATCCTTTCTATTTCTTTAGTATAGTTTTAGTATATAATTTCTAATAATATAATATAATATAATATATAATATAATATATAAATCAGCCTTCTGAGAACATGGAGTCAAATTCTCATCTCTCACCTCATCCTGGGGACCTCACAAACACCACAATTGCCTTTTTTCCTTTTTTCCCAGGCCAGCAATGGGCTGTGGTACGAGATGGATGATGAGTCCGTGGAGCTCCGTTGCATTGACACAGCTCTCAGGCAGCAAGCCTACCTGCTCTTTTATGCCAGGTAATAACCAGCATTCAGATCTGCTCAGAAGATGTTTCCTTTTCCCTGTTTATTGTTTTGCTTCTCATACTCCAGAGTGTTTTTCTCACTGAATGCAATTACTGCCTGCATCATCCAGTGCTGTGAAACCTGTGCTACCCCATGTCTGTCAACCTGATATTTGTCTGGACTTATGTAGAGAAGAGCAAGAGAACCTAAAGGGGCCTGCCAGGAAAGATGGGGAGGGACTCTTTTGTCAGAGGGTTGGACAGGATGAAGGCTCTCAGTTTTCAGCTTACCAGGGCAGGTCTACATTAAATATTAGGCAGAGATTCTTCAGTGTAAGGGTGGTGAGACAATGGAAGAGGCTGCCCAAAGCAGCTGTGGGTGCCCCACTCCTGGAAATGTTCAAGGCCAGGTTGGACAGGGCTTGGAAAAAAAAACTTGTTCTATTGTATAACAGAACAAAATGAGCTTTAAGATCCCTTCCAACCCAAACAAGTCTGTGAATTTATGAAAGGGAGGCCGTAGAAGGTACAAAAATGAGGTTTTGCTGGGACAGACTGGGTGGGAAGACAAGCTGAAATCTCCATTAGTGGTCTTGGTTAAGTCCTCTCTCTGTCATAGAACCTCTCCAAGAAAATCACCCAGAGGAAGCTGCAACAACAGCCCTAAACTGAGATCTCTCTTCTTCCTCCAGATGCTCTGATCTGAAGATTGGAGAGAGGGCTCCTTCTTCCTCTCTGACACCACCACGTGCCCCCTCCTTCCTCAGTCACTGGGCAGCCAGCAGCAAGGAGGTGGCGTCCATTGGCCCACAGGGCCTGCCTGGCAGGGGGAAGGTAACTCTGGGGAGGAGGGTCAGGGCACCAGAGGAGCAGTGGATTTTCTCTAGGATCTCTCTCAGAATCTCTGCTGGTCAGAGATGTGTTCGAAAGTCTCTTTTCCCAGCCCAGCAGTCAAAGAAGGAGTCAGAACTCTTCTATTCTCGTTCTCAAGATTGTTTATTGTTTCTTATCTATAAAATTCTTTCTCTGACCCGCCAAGGTCCATTCAGCAGGTCAGACAGAGGCACACTGGTGTTATTTTTTATACTAAAAACTACATGTACATTATTTACCATAACTTCCCAATACCTATCACCTATGTTAGACAGTGAGTTTCTACTCTAAACCAATCTAAAAATGCCAACATCACCCAGAAGATGGAGGCTAGGAAGAAGAAGGAAAAAGGACAAGGCACACACAAATTCCTCCATCTTGGGAGCCCCCATTCTAAAAACCTCAAAAATCTATTTTTCACACCATGACAAACATTATTATTATAATCCCTCATTCTTGCCTCCTGAATCCCCATTCTAAAAACCCCAAAAAATCTATTTTTCACCCCGTGACAAACTAACTATTATTCTACTTAAACTTTCTTGACTTGTAATTCTTCATATAAAGGCTGGTAATTGTTTTTTCCATGGGCTAAATCAAGGGCTCAGGGGTCCTGGGCTTTGTGCCAAGGTCTCTGAGCCTCCTGGGCAGGGGCTCAAGCCCTCCAGGGCAGCCAGAGGCATTTCCTGGGTTCTGACAGATCTCAGCATTTCTGCTTTTTGTCCCCCCACCCTGCAGCTTTCTTCACAGCCACAATGCTGCTTCCTCTTGAACATCCCACCCAGATCCATCCCTTTTGTGCACTTTTGTCCTTTGCAGCCTCCAGAAGAGCCTTTGGGAGGCTCTGAAATGTCCCCTCCCAGAACTTCTGGGGGTTCCCCGCTGACTCTGGCCCTTCCAGGAGAGGAGGGCAGGAACTCTCCACGGCTCTCTTTGCAGGACACGGTGCTGGAGGTGGAAGATGCTGGCGGGGAGCAGGCCTGGAGCAGGGCCCCGCTGTGGGACAGGGATGGCCGCAGCTGCTTTGTGGACACCACGGGCTGTGAGCCCTTAGCAGGGAGGAGAACAAACCCTCCCAGTAAGGGCCATTCTCCCAGGGATGGTGCAGCTTCAGGGCCTTCCAAGAGGAGCCTGCAGTGGGCTGGTGCCCCCAGGGCTGCTCTGGAGCAAACCCTGCTGAGGCACAGGGAGATGAGCAGATCCGTGCGCGGCGGCTACAACCTCCGCAGCCGCTTCGTGCAGCACGCAGAGCCCTCACCCAGGAGGAGGAGGAGGAGGAGGAGGCAGACAACACATCCTCCATGCCATGACCATGTCCACAGAGCAGCTCCAGAGCCCTCCAGCACCGGCTTGAGGCAGGCTGCCACACTCAGAGAGCAAACCCCACCGAGGTGGAGGGAGCAGAGGAGATGGGCCTGGGGCCGGCGCGGCCGCTCGGTGCAGCGCACACACCACCACCCCTCTCTGGGCAGGAGGAACAGGGGGAGAAGGAGCCCTCCACGCTGTGACAAAGCCCCAGTGGACAACAACAGCAGCCTGAAGAAAGCTGCCATGCTCAGGGCTGCTCAGGAGCCATCCAGAGCCAGGCTGAGAGAGCAGAGAAGATCCCCACAGCCAGGCTATGATCTCCGCAGCCGCTTTGTGCTCTGCACCCACCAGCCTCCAGCGAGGAAGAGGAGGGTTTCCATGGCCCAGAGATGTGTGTCAGACAAGCACTCAGAGCACCCTGGGAGTGCTGCAGTCAGATTATGGCCCTGGCTGAAGCAGAATGGACGATTAGCGCTGCGGTTTTTAGCAAAGGTGTCCTTGTTTTCTACACGCCTTCTCACACATGAGGGAATGATCTATTTACATGGATGATGATGCTAATGGCTAGACTGAAAGGTTTTAATTAGAATTCTTTATTCCACTGTGTAGATAGTTATTGCTACTAATATAGCTCAGTAGTTGGAAGCAATAGTGAAGCAAATATGTTAAAGGTAGAAAAATAAATGTTAAGTAGAGACTGACATTACTCACCCTTCCCAATGAAGGGAAGGCCCTGAACAAGTCTCTTTTTCTCAGTCTCAAAGTGAAACTTTGCTGGCTGTCCCCACTCAAGGGGGGAATCTCCACACTCTGAGAAGGGAGGGTGTTAAAGTGAAGCAGAATGGAAGATTAGTGCTGCGGTTTTTAGCAAAGGTGTCCTTGTTTTCTGCACGCCTTCTCACACATGAGGGAATGATCTATTTACATGGATGATGATGCTAATGGCTAGACTGAAAGGGTTTAATTAGAATTCTTTCTTATAATTAATTCTTTATTATTCTTTATATAATTCTTTATAATTGCTATATTAGTAGCAATAACTATCCACAGTGTAGACAGTTTTCGCTACAAATATAGCTCAGTATTTGGAAGCAATATTGAAGGAATTATGTTGAAGGTAGAAAAAGAAATGTTAATTAGAGATTGACAATGCTGACCCTTCCCAAGGGCCCTGAACAAGTCCCTTTTTCTCAGTCTCAAAGTGAAACCTTGCTGGGTGTCCCCACTCAAGGGGGAATCTCCACACTCTGAGAAGGGAGGGTGTTAAAGTGAAGCTGAAGCAGAATGGACGATTTGTGCTGCCGTTTTTAGCAAAAGTGTCCTTGTTTTCTACACGCCTTCTCACACATGAGGGAATGATCTATTTACATGGATGATGATGCTAATGGCTAGATTGAAAGGTTTTAATTAGAATTATTTATTCCACTGTGTAGATAGTTATTTTTACTAATACAGCTCTAATACAGTAGTTGGAAGCAATAGCGAAGCAATTATGTTAAAGGTAGAAAAATAAATGTTAAGTAGAGACTGACACTACTCACCCTTCCCAATGAAGGGAAGGCCCTGAACAAATCTCTTTTTCTCAGTCTCAAAGTGAAACTTTGCTGGCTGTCCCCACTCAAGGGGGAATCTCCACACTCTGAGAAGGGAGGGTGTTAAAGTGAAGCAGAATGGACGATTAGTGCTGCGGTTTTTAGCAAAGGTGTCCTTGTTTTCTACACGCCTTCTCACACATGAGGGAATGATCTATTTACATGGATGATGATGCTAATGGCTAGACTGAAAGGGTTTAATTAGAATTCTTTCTTATAATTAGTTCTTTATTATTCTTTATATAATTCTTTATAATTGCTATATTAGTAGCAATAACTATCCACAGTGTAGATACTTTTTGCTACAAATATAGCTCAGTATTTGGAAGCAATATTGAAGGAATTATGTTGAAGGTAGAAAAAGAAATGTTAATTAGAGATTGACAATGCTGACCCTTCCCAAGGGCCCTGAACAAGTCCCTTTTTCTGTGTCTCAAGTGAAACCTTGCTGGGTGTCCCCACTGGAGGGAGGAATCTCCACACTCTGAGAAGGGAGGGTGTTAAAGTGAAGCTGAAGCAGAATGGAAGATTAGCACTGTGGCTTTTAGCAAAGGTGTTCTTGTTTTCTACACACCTTCTCACACAGGAGGGAATGTTTTATTTACATGGATGATGATGCTAATGACTAGACTGAAAGGGTTTAATTAGAATTCTTTCTTATAATTAATTCTTTATTATTCTTTATATAATGCTTTATAATTGCTATATTAGTAGCAATAACTACCCACAGTGTAGATAGTTTTCGCTACTAATATAGCTCAGTATTTGGAAGCAATATTGAAGGAATTATGTTGAAGGTAGAAAAAGAAATGTTAATTAGAGATTGACAATGCTGACCCTTCCCAAGGGCCCTGAACAAGTCCCTTTTTCTGTGTCTCAAGTGAAACCTTGCTGGGTGTCCCCACTGGAGGGAGGAATCTCCACTCTCTGAGTAGGGCGTGTGTCCTGCTAAAGGGTGGGACAGGGTTCTCCAGTCTGGAGGGCTGGGCTGTCAGGGAGCCAGCTGCAGCAGGATGCTCTGTCTGGGCAGGGACACAGCAGCTCCAGCTGTTTACCCCTCACCAGCAACTGAGCAAGGAGGGCCTCCTGTTTTTAGTGTTAAAGAACACTGAGAACAGCTTGAGCAAACTATCACACTGTCACTGAAAACATCAGGATAAATGAAGCTCTCTAATGCTACTTTTAGTATCAGAAAGTACACATTACCTTATTAAAGGGCTCCTCTAAACATGCACATGCTCTTTCAAAACTTTGCACTATTTATACATTTTAGCAATTAACGTTCATTGGCTGTAAATTGCATAATACTCTTCATTAATTAGTTTTCTGTTTTCTATTAATTATTGACTTCTTGCTTTTCATGCTAATCAGTCCACATTTTCAGTCTTTTTATTATCTTTTCCCCAGATAGAGAGAGGTATCGTGTTTTAAAGCCAGCTGGAAATCAAGCACCACGCAGCTGCTTGCTCAACCACGTCCTCTTCCCCCCCATACTGGTGGGATGGGGAGGAGATTGGAAGTAAAACTTGTGTGTTGAATTAAGAACAGCTTAATATTTGGAAATAAAGTCAAGTACAACAATAATAGTAATTAATAATGATAATGAAAAGGGACCGAAGAAGTGATGCACAATGTGATTGCACACTACCAGAGCAATCAAAATTCCTCCCCAAACCAAGATCAGCTGCCTTTCTAGGCAATTCCTCCCAGTTTATATACCAGGCATGATGCTCTAGGGTGGGGATGTCCCTTTGGGCAGTTCAGGTCCCCTGTCCCAGCTGGGTTCTCTCCCAGTTCCTTTTGGGAACCTCCTCACTTGCAGAGCAGAAGATGAGGAAATAAAAAGTCCTCGACTCAGAATAAACCTGACTTAGCAAAACCTGAAAATTCAGTGTGTTATCAACACCATTCTCATTCCAAATCCAAACCACAGCACTGCAACAGCTAAAGAAGAAATTAAAGAAGAAATTAAAGAAGAAATTGGCTCTACCCTAGCTGAAACCAGGACAATGGGATTACAGCAAATTGTCCTTGTCTGTTCCCTCTTTCAGGGTTCTGCACAATGGCCTCATGGCTCATAAATTCTGCATTCCTTGTGTCCAGCTTCAGCAATAAATCCCTCTTCCAGGTCTGAGACCACTGAAGCATATCAAGGTTGATTACAGTTGTTTTAGCAAAACTTAAATGCTTCAGGAATCTTCCCAAGCTGTGTTTCCACTGTAGCAGCTTATGACAAACCTTGCTGAATGTTGGCTATGACAGAGTGGAAAATTACACTGGTTATGATTAATTAAAACAAGTAATTAGAAAATGTAATTAAAACAATTCATTAGAAAAGGTATTTGTAAAGTTATATAATTGCCCAACAGATCCTCCCTGATCTGAGGGCAGGAGCAGCAGGGATGTCCAGGCCTTAACAGGGAAGTGAGAGTCACAAGTGTCACACTTCTAACACCTTCTTCAGCAGAAAAGCATATTTTACTGAATAAACATGACAAAACAAAATCTAAAAATGTATCAGACTGGCAGCCAATCCTGTTATGCTGTAGAAGGGCAGTCCCACTTTTGCATGGTGAGAACTCTTAGAATATCACCCTAAGGTGGGTGAAGATCCCTCCCTTGAGTAGGGAAGCCCCTTAAGGTCACTTCTCAAGGTTGAGCAAAATAGATTTGCTCATGGTTGTTGTATGGGTAACATCAATATCGACTTTATAATTGTTTTTCTAAATTTAATACAATTGCTTCTCTATTCCTTCAAAAATAGTGCTCTATACTATACTAGTGGTTATGGCTACCTGTGCTATGTAGCAAATAATTCTGATCAAGTTATTTTGCTTAATCATTGCAATAAATTTAAATAAATACTTCATTTTATTTATAGAAATAGATTTGCTTTGCCATCTTTAATCCCATGGGACAAAGCTGTCTACACACCCAACACACATGGATAATAGAGAGATTTTATAAATACCCCTAAACCACAGTTTAATATCTGAATTCAGGCTGTCATTCTCTGGGTGGGGTCCATTCCAGGGAAGAATTCCCTAATGAACACAGACAATCCCACATATTCTCCACAGTAACATGCAAAAAAAATGCTAAATAGTGTAGATTGCACCCCAGGAAATAACATTTGTCCCAGGCATGTTTCAGGTGTAGCAGTTTTTTTGCAAGAATACAAAAATGTCTTGAACTGATCTTTTATTGAAATGATCTTCTATTCCAATAATCCATTTTTACTTCATAGGCTGTAAGTCTCCCTGAAAGAGGAGTCCTACCTGTGTAGGTGCCAGAGGACAACAGCATTTGGAAGAAGAGACAGAAGCATGAAATAAAATAAAGTAGCTCAGCCACCAGGAGAAATCTGTGGTTCATGTTCTTTGGAAAAGGCACATCACAAATCTGAAGCATTTTTATCTGTGTTCCCAGAGGAAAAGAGGCTGGTGGGTATTGACTGCTGCAGTTGTGGGAGTCAGTAATTTTCTTCTCATTGTTTAGGTACAGCACAATTTAGGTACAGCACAATTTGGGTACAGCACAATCTTTCTTTGCTTCTCCTGTTAGAACAAACTGTAAAGAAAGACCTACAGAGCACTTGCATATCTATTTTAATCTCTTATGTTTTGGCATTTCATGATCTTGGGCCTGATCTTGCCTGAATGAAGGGATAAAAATTTGATGTGGAGACAAACTACAAAGAGCAACAGGAAAATGGCTGTAAAGGTTTTGCAGGAGGAAAGAACATGTGCATAATAACTCATGTCTAACTCTGGTTTTATTATTTTCTAATTAATGGTGCAGGAAAGGCCTGCCATGGGAGAACACATCCTACCACTGCAGATAGGCCCTTCAGATTTCTCAGAGATTTTCCTCTGTGGATAATAATTTCTGTGTTTATGATGTTCCTGTTTAATTAAACCAAGACACTGCACTTTCAAGCTGTCACCATACAGAAGACACATCACATGAGGGAGTTCTTCCCTAGAAAATCACTTTTTGCTGTTCACAGGATAGGACTGAGATGCAGAGGTCACTCTAAAGTCAGTGACCAAGGATAAAAGTGGGCAAAAACAGCCAAGGGAAAAATGATCAGACTGAATGAGTTGTCTTAGCACTGGAAATAGGAGTGTCAGCCAGTAATTCAACTTTTAAGCAATCTCTTTGGCACTGAAAGGGACATTGTGATGACAGAGACAATGTGGGGTTGCTGATGGATCTGAGTGAGAAGCCACACAATAAACCAAACAACAGCTAAATAAAAAAGATCTTTTAATAGGATAAAATAAAATTAACATTGTTCATGAATGAATCTTTTGTCCCTTATCTCCAAAAGAATGTGGACTGCATCTTTGCTTCATCTTTGAATTTTATTGAGAAAGCAGAGGTATTGTAAGCCTGTGTGGTAACTATCATTAATTTGGCTGCATTAAAATAATAGTAATTACTGCAAAGTAAAATCAGATCTTGATATTTCTGTAGGAATCTGGGTTTATATAGAAATGCTTTCCAAGCTATGTAAAACTAGAGGTGGCTGTGAGTCAGCTCAAACAAATGCATCATATTTATCCAACCACTAACAACTGTTCCTTATTGCTCCCATCAGCACTACCCAGTCTCTGTGGACTTTATAAATACATATAAATACATTATAAAGAGCTGTGGAAAAGCCTCTCTTCTGCTTCACTGCAGAGTGCTCAGAGTTGGAAGCTTTTCTGGAGACCTCACAATTTAGGGGTTTTTTTCCCTTCTTCTTCTTCTTCCACCACACTCCAAAACAGGTAACAGAGAAATTACCTTTGTTATATTCAAATGTTGCCACTGATGATTTTGGGACTTGAATTGATTAGTCCATAAAAAGATATCTGCCATAATTTTTGTTTTCTTTTTCTACAGGGTGAAAATGCTAGCTGAGCATTTGAAGACAGTGGTGAATGTGCAAGCTTTGAAGGCAATGCTGTGAAAGAAGAATCTATCAAAAATAGAGATAAAAATAAAGGCATAAGGCTGCCTTATTTTCTTTAGAAACTTTTGGAATCTGTTCAGAAGATCTTTTCACATAAATTCCAGCCGTCCTTTTGTCTGTTCAAGCAGGCAGTTGTATTTTGATTGCAGATTTGCCTGGCTGTTTACAGCTTCATCTAAAACAAAGAAGGATGATCCTTGGGAACCTCAGTGGACTGAGTGAATTCAGACTCCTGGGTTTTTCTGGAAGCTCTCATTTGCACCCTTTGCTCTTTGTAATTTTATTATCTCTTTATATTCTCACCTTGGTGGCTAACACAGTGATAGCTTTCACAATAAACACTGATAGCACCCTTCACACCCCCATGTATTTCTTCCTCACTCAGCTGTCCTGTCTGGATATCTGCTATTTATCAGTCATGATCCCAACCATTCTGGAGACCCTGATGGTGGGAACAGTAAGTATTTCCAAGACAAGATGTGCCATGCAAATGTTTTCCTTCCTTCTCTTTGGGGTTGCTGAGTGTTTCCTCTTGGCCGCCATGTCCCTCGATCGTTATTTTGCAGTTTGCCACCCCTTGCATTACACAATAATCATGAGCAGCAGGGTCTGCAGGAGCCTGGTTTTTGGCTGTTACATTTGTGGGGCTGCTGTGGGCTTCATTCACACCCTGATAACCTTCAGCTCACCCTTGTGTGGCTCTGCCATCGACCACTTCTTCTGTGAGATTCAGCCCCTGCTGGACCTGCTCTGTGGCAACACCTTCCCGAGAGAGCTCCAGGTCATTCTGGTGGCTGTCTTTGCTATTCTCAGCCCTTTCTTACTGGTTGTTTATTCTTATATTCATATCATTTCCACCATTCTTCACATGGCATCAGCTGAGAGCCAGCAGAAAGCCTTTTCCACTTGCTCCTCACACCTCTTGGTCGTGGCTTTGTTTTATGGCACTGCAGGCTCTACATATCTGAGGCCAAAATCCACCTACTGTGCAGCTGTGGATAAATTCCTCTCGCTCTCTTATTCTGTGCTGACTCCTCTGTTGAATCCCATCATTTATAGCTTGAGGAATAAGGAGGTGAAAAGAGCCCTGAAGAAAAAATGGAGAAAAACTAATTTAGTGTGGAGATGAAATGGAATATTTGGGGTGTTTCAGGCGTTTGTATTGCTATTTTTTCACTCTAAATTCTTGTTCAGTGAAATGAATTTCCAGATTCACTTCAGCTTTTGGAAAGAAAGAGGGAGAAGAGTGGAGATTTTCAGCATTAAGAGGGAGTGTTAGAAGCTATGTTAACATTTTGGAAGGAAACTTCTTCCACATACTTAAGAAATTCTTAACTAAATAAACTTTTTCTCTTTCTCTTTTTCTTTTTTTTTTCTCTTTTTCGTTTCTTTTTCTGTTTCTTTTATCTTTTTCTTTTTCTTTCTTTTCCTTGCTATTTTTCAGAAACTTTAAAATTGTGTTTTACATACTTCTGACTTTTTGAACAGAAGTGTAACATTCAGGAGCCTGATTTTACTGAAAGAACTGAGAAGAATACGTTTTCATCCATTTGCATTTATTTCCTGAAAATATTTAGTAAATTTCTTTGGGGAAAGGAGAGGACATAATTCAGGCTATAATGTGGAGCCCAGGAAATTAATGAGTACTGATTATTAATTCTGAGATTGTTATTGGGGAAAAAAGAAAAGAGGTGTGCAAAATTGCATTCCTGCCCCACTGCCTCAAAGGTATTCCTTTAATTTTAGAGTAATTGTTTTAAACATGTTAGACCAAGTCTAGGCATTTGAAGAACCTAACCACTGTAAAGCTCTGTAACTGTTAATAAAATTCTTGGTATTAAATCCTCAAAACTGGAATGATATTGGAAAGTTAAGAACATGAATGCCAACAGCAAGGTGTTTTGGGGCAGCTGGGAGATGCCAGATCAGTATTAACCCCAAAATAAGCAATAACCATGGGCCCAAAGAACCCCTCTACAAGAGGATTTGTTTGATTTATCTGACAAACACCAGAAAAGCTCTTGTGGGGGGAATGCCCTGCTAAACAACCTCCTGTTGGGATGTTGGGGGACACAAGACTGATTGTGAACTTTGGACCTGGTTAGCACAAGGGATTTGATAACAGGAGGCCTTGGGAGCAGCAAACAGAACTTTGAGCATTAAATCAAGACTGCAAGAAGATCAAATCAGATGGATTTACCAGGGAAAGAAAATGACATCAGACCTCTGCAAGCAAGAGATGTTTAAAATATATGTTTGTTTATGTGATTATTAACCCATTCACTGTAGTAAAACATTATTGCCTCCCTAAATAGTATATAAGTGTCACCATGATGTTTTCTGAAAAATCCCTTTGCCAGGATTTTTCTCCTGAGAAGCTGAGAAGCCTCAGAAAAGGAAATGTCAGCAATAATTATCTGATTGCTTGGAGTGTGGTTTGGAGGTTGCTTACCAACAGGTGCATCTTTGATTGGTTCCATGTGAATTGTTTTTAATTAATGACCAATCCCAGTCCAGCTGTGTTGGACTCCCTGGTCAATCACAGGTTTTTATTATTCATTCTTTTCCAGCCTTCTGATGTCTCCTTTCTCTTTCTTTAGTACAGTTTTAGTATAGCATTTTCTTTTAATATAATGTAATATAATATAATAAATCAGCCTTCTGAGAACTTGGATTCAATTCTTATCTCTCACCTCATCCTGGGGACCTTCACAACCCTGCAACATATAAGGCTTTGTATCCCACAATAAATCAGATTCAGCATTTGGATCCCACAATAAATCAGATTCTGATCACCAAACCAGTCTTCCCTGTCTCTCCTCATCACTCACAACCTCCCTGCAGACACTTTTACCTGGGGATAAGGTCCCCTCTCAGTCTTCTGGAGGCTGACCAGCCCCAGCTACCTCAGCCTGGCCTCACAAGAGGGATTCTCATCATCTTTGAGACCCTCCACTGGACAATGACATAATTTGTGATCATGTGTGTCATGTGTGCTACTCCTGTGGAGAAGATTCTTGAAATTGTGGAGTTCTGTAGGCCTGGAGGAGAGAACGCCGGGGTCAGACCTTGTTGTGGTCTGCTCCATCCTCCTGAGGGGCAGTGAGGGGCAGGTGTCCATCTGTCCATCTGTCCATCTCTTCACCCTCGTGGCAGTGACAGGACTTGAGGAAACTGAGGGCTGACTGATGGCAGGTTTAGGTTGGATATCAAGGGAAATGTTTTCCCTCAGAGGGTGGCTGGGCACTGGCAGAGCCTCCCCAGGGGCCTGGGCTCAGCACCAAGTCCACCTGAGCTCCTGAGGTGCCTGGGCAATGCTGTCATACACCTGTGGTGACCCTTGGGGTGCCCCGTGCAGGGCCAGGAGCTGGGATGGATGGTCCTGGCTGGTCCCTTCCAGCTCTGAGGTTCTGTGGTTCTGTGGCCTTGCTGAGAGCCCATTTGTCCTCCCAGAGCTGCCCTCTGCCATCAGCCCTGCACAGAATGGCTGTGAGGCCTCAGCTCTCACAGCAAACCTGCTCTGAAACAAGACAATTATTACTCTTGTGTTAATGAGCAGATTATTTTGACTGTAAATTGGAACAGATAGGAGCTAACTGCAGCATGTCTGCATCATTGATATTATAAGTGTCTTGAGCTTATTTGGCTTTTAGTTTCCCCAGCTCTTCCCCTGTGCCCTTGCTCACATCCCTGGCTGCCTATTCCCTCTTCTCCATGAAGTTTCTTTCCAAGACTCTGGTGCAGATGTCCCAAGGCATCAGAGTTTCACCAAGTTTTAACTAGGCCTTTGTGTTTAGCTGGGTCCCTCCCAGGGGAGATACTGGGCTGTAGAGAATTGGGGAGAGGGCAAATCACCAGCTAGGAAAGTTCTGAATCTCAGGAGTCAGTCTAATTGCAGAAGTCCTTGTTAGTTCCAGCTAATTGCTCCTAGCTTTTAACCAAACACAAATGTTTCCTTTTCTGAAGGAATGGCAGGATCCCATCAACACAAATCTAGATGAGACTGGGAATACTCCTCTCCTTTGGTGCTACACCCTTGTAACATCAGAGCTGGACAGAGTGAGGAGGTTTTAAAAACTTCAGAACAGCTCCAGGGGCTGTCAGGACATTGCATTGTGTCGATGAGGCCAACAGGCACCTGCCTCCTCAGAGGCCTGGTTTACCTCTGCCCAGAGATGAACAAATCCCAGGAACAAGGACCAAAGGACAGCAAGAATCACTTCCCAGCAAGAGACAGGTCATGGGTACTGTTTCTGGCTGGTGTAAGTTCCTCTAACCAAAGCTACTGCTCAAAAGTTCAAAACCACATGCTCTGGTGTAAAACAAAAATATTTGTAATAGAAAAAGCAGGGCAGGATGTCCTCCTGTACCTCACAGTGTAAAATGGAGTGAATTCAGACTCCTGGGGTTTTCTGGAATCTCTCATTTGCACCCTTTGCTCTTTGTAGTTTTATTACCATTTTATATTCTCACCTTGATGGCCAGCACAGAAATAGCAAAACATCCTGCAAACACTCAGACCAAACCTCCTCTTTCTCACCATCACCAGTACATAAAGAAGTAGATGAAGATATTTCCTCTCCTAACAATATACTGATTCCCTTTTGCTCCCCAGAATTCCAGGTAAGCATCAGGGGTTTTCATTGCTGAGCTGTGCTTGCACAGAGCCGAGGCCTTTCCTGCTCCTCACAGTGCCCTGCTGGCCAGGAAGGAGCAGGAAACTGTCAGGGGTGAGGAGAGACGGGGAGGACTGATTTGGGGATCAGAATCCAATTTTATTGTGGGATCCAAACACTTATATACTATTTTAGGAAGGCTAGTAATGTTTTAACTGCAATGATTGGGTTAAAGATTGCATAAACAAACTTATACATTTTAAACATCTCTTGCTTGCAGAAGTCTGATGTCATTTTCTTCTCCTGGTAAACCTGTCTGATTTGATCCTCTTGCAATCTTGATTTAATTCTCAGCTATTCCCAAGGCATCACAGAACCTGAAAAATAGAAAAGCTGAAACCTGAGGCATCACATCCATAGTGTAACTTCTGTTTAAGCTCTCCTTTGGGCAGAGCACCCCTGAAGATTGTTTCAAGCTGCTGCTGCTTGCAATGAACACAACGGGCAGCAGATGGGAGCAGCAGCCTGGATTTGTGCTGCAGGCATCACCCGGAGAGAGGAATGCTATGGAATTTACAGGGAACCCCCGAGGAGGGGAGGGAATGATGCACCTGACTCCATCTTATCAGAAGGATAATGAATTACTTTATTATACTATATTATTCTGTACTATATTAATATACTATATTACACTACATTACACTATATTATAATACATTATTACTATATTACACTATATTACACTCTATTATGAGTATATAACATTATATTATATTATCACTATATTATTACTATATTATACTATATTATACTGTATTATACTATATTACACTATATTACTACTATTATAATTACTATAATTATTATTACTATTGTAATTACTGTAATTATTATATATATTACACTATATTCCCTCCCCCCCCCATGAAGGGAGGGAATGATGCATCTGATTCCATCTTATCAGAAGGCTAATTCATTATTTATTATATTATATTACTATACTATATTACACTATATTACACTCTATTATTACTATATTACACTATATTACACTATTACTATGTTACACAATATTACACAATATTATACTATATTACACTATATTATTACTATATTATTACTATATTACACTATATTACATTCTATTATGACTATATTACACTATATAACACTATTACTATATTACACTATATTACACAATATTATACTATATTACACTATATTATTACTATATTACACTATATTATTACTATATTATTACTATATTACACTATATTACACTCTATTACACTTTATAACACTATATTGTACTATATTATTACTATATTACACTATATTCCCTCCCCCCCATGAAGGGATGGAATGATGCATCTGACTCCATCTTATCAGAAGGCTAATTAATTACTTTAAAATACTATATAACTTTAATTTTAAGAATATTTAAATTTATTATTTTTAAAGAAATATTAACATTGATTACTTTAATATTAATTACTTAATATTAATTACTTAAATATTATATTATTCTATACTATAGTACAGTAGATAGCATTACATCTAAACTGAACCTGCCAAGCACTCACTCTGCACACACTGCACAGAATCTCGTGGCTGCCAGTGACAGTCCTGACACACACACACACACCTGGCTCTGACAGGCCAAGGAAACAAATCACCATCACTGTGGGTAAACAATCTCCACATTGCATTCTACTTTGGCACAAACACAGGCACAGCAAGTAATAATTGTGTTTCCTTTCTCTGAGGTTCAGAGAATGTGAAACCCAGAAATATTTTTGGGGAGAATCGTGCCTTGCTTTTCTGTGTGAGGAGAAATGTGGTGACAAATGGCAGCTGCTGGAGCTGCTGCTGTGTGAGGAGGAGCTGGGGAGGCTGTGTGGGGGTGGTTCAGCAGAGCTCCAGAACTGTGTCACAAGCACTGCTGCAGGCATTTCTGGAGATGGAGCTGCCAAATTCACTGGCAGTGGAGAACAGTGGGGTAAGGCTGACCTCTGTCTCCTTAGCTCTGTTCACTTCTGCATCACAACCTGCTCTGGCCTCATATTTTCCCCACTACCCCAATTTAAAGACTGCTCCCCTATTCTGGTACATCAATTTTCACTCATTATTCAGCCATGTCCATAACAATTTTTTTAGAAGCGTGGATATGCTGTGCCCTGGTCTTGTCAAACCTGACCCACAGCCTGAATCTCTATTTAGAGGCCATAACTTCCATGCTGAACCAGTGATTTACCATCCTAGAATTTAGGTAATCCCAGACTTCATCCTGATTCATCTCTGACTTCCTGGCCTGCTCCACCTTATCAGCTTGGCACTTGTCCCACCCCCAGCCAGTCCTTCTGCATTCACAGCTGCTCTGCTCTGCTCTGCCAGGGTTCCACTGCCCAGGACAGGCTCAGCCACCTCCAGGTGCCAAGGAAAATGCACAGCCCCCTGGTCCCTCAGTGACAAAACTCATTCTTGGCAGTTCTTGTGGATGCATCACCCTGAATTTCCTTCAGACACTCACATGACAGAGTCTGCCAGGGAGTGAACTCTGAAGGCAACAGGCCTTGATTCCTGTTTTCTGTTCCTTGTCTACAAATCCACTTTTATTTCACATTCTTGCAAGTATAAAGACGTTTTTAATGGATTTGTATGGATTTGTAAAGGCTCTAAGTACAACATTATGTATGAAACAGCACCAATTTACTGCTCCAAATTGAGTGAACCTGACTTCTGAAGGCAACAGGCCATGATTCCTGTCTTGTGTTCCTTGACTACAAATCCACCTCTGTTTCACATTCCTACAAGTATAAAGATGTTTTTAATGGATTTGTATGGATTTGTGAATCTGACTCCTGAAGGCAACAGGCCTTGATTCCTGTATTGTTTCCCCTGACCACAAATCCACTTCTAATTCACATTCCTGCAAGTAAAAGAAAGTTTGTAATGGATTTGTATGGATTTGTAAAGGTTTTAAGCAGAGTGTACAACCTTATGTAAGAAACAGAACTAATTTAATGCCCCAATTTGAGTGAACCTGACTTCTGAAGGCAACAGGCCATGATTCCTGTTTTCTGTTCCCTGACTACAAATCCACTTCTATTTCACATTTCTGCAAGTATAAAGAAGTTTTTAATGGTGGTTTTTACAACCTCACCCTTTTTATTTTATATAACCCTTCACCATCTCATCAGTCCAGTTTCTCACTTAAGGCATATTCTCACCTTATTATATTCTCACCATTCTTATATTATAGAAATATAAGTTTATTGTTTTCTGCTTAATATCTGTGTATTGTATTTTTACATCAATCTAAGCTTCTTCCAAGGCTGCAGATCAAATCCTTCAGTGTCTCTGGAGGTTTCTGCTTTTCTGATTCCCACAAGGAGCCATGGAGACTTTGTGCACTGGTGTAACTTTCTGTTCTGGGGCTTCTTTCTCCCCCATTATCTCAGTGCAACTCAGGGACCGTCACCGTGATATTTTCTGAAAAATCCCTTTGCCAGGATTTCTTCTCCTGGCAAGATGAGAAGCCTCAGCTTCTCCATGTTTTGCTCCTCTGGAATGTGGTCTGGAGATTGTTTATGCAATCATGTGAATTGTTTTTAAGTAATGACCAATCAGGGCCAGCTGTGTCAGACTCTGAGGAACCAGTCACAGGTTTTTATTATTCATTCTTGTTTAGCCTTCTGATGTATCCTTTATCTTTCTTTAGTATAGTTTTAGAATACATTATAATGTAATGTAATGTAATGTAATATAATATAATGTAATATAATATAATAGATGATATGAGATGATATGAGATGATATGAGATGATATGATATGAGATGAGATGATATGAGATGAGATGATATGAGATGAGATGATATGAGATGAGATGATATGATATGATATGATATAATATAATATAATATAATATCAGCCTTCTGAGAACAAGGAGTCAAATTCTCACCTCTCACCTCATCCTGAGGATCTCACAACACCACAAGGGCCATCCCAGCTCACTGCCTGGCCTGGCAGATTGTGCCAGTTCTTTGTTCCTTCCTCTCAAGCAGAACCACTCAGTGTCACCTGGACACATCCTCATTCCTGGGTCCTTGTGGCTCTTCCTGTACAAGGGTTAGGAAATACCACAGCAGTGAGTTCCTGCATGCACTGTGGGGAATGGATTTGTAGGGAATTCTCCAAGCCTGGCAGAAGGCTCACACAGTGGGGATCTGTGTGCAAACATGGAGATGAGAAATGCTGACTTGGAAATGCCATGGGACAGGACAGACATTGCTGAGAGAGAAATGGAACTGGAAACAAGTTTCAAAGGATGGTTTTATAAATAACACTGGATAATTTGGAGAAATAGAACTATGAAAGATGCATTGTAGTGGGACCCACGAGGGGTAATTTTAGATTATTGGATTTAAGGCATTTACAGCATGGTGTGGCAAAAGCTGATAGGCCAAGAAACACTTATATTGAAATTAGTAAATATTGGCTTCTGATTGTGATGGTGTGAATTATAACATCTGTATTGTTTCACCCTTCTCATGAGACTGAAAATGGAACAAAAGTTTTCAAAACACCTCTCAGTTACCCCATCTCTGGGTCAGAAAAGGGATTAATCCAACAATGCACAACCCATTCCAGCTCTGATAGTGGAAGGCCTTGGCATTGCAGCAGGCCTGGTGCTGTGTTCAGCTTGTCCAGGAGCCTAAACCCTTTGTTCCCCTTCACAGACTGATTTCTCATCACCACTGGGACTAGATTTTGGAAGCTAATAAGGATAAATCTCACAACAAATCTTTATACTCTCTTAAAAGTTAAATTGCAACTCAGCACAGACTCTGTTACACCATCCCTTGCAGCCAGGTGTTTGACTGAAGGGAAATAACAGAAAATTACATTTCCTCTGGCCTAATCTGTCCTGCTGCATAGTGTTGCTCTGGCCCAGGTACAGAACTGTGCTAAGTCTGTCCCATTCATGCTGTTCCAGTACATTTTGCCATCACCCACCCCAATTAACCCCCTTTCCTGGCCAGGTTTGACCCCAGCACAAGGCAAGGATTTGCACAGTGCAAGGATCAGCCAAATTTTCTTACCTTGGTAAGAGGAGGGCTACTAAGGCAGAGAATTTGGTAGCCCTCATTCAGAGTTACCAACTCTGCTCCTCTCTGTGCATTGTGAGCTCACTCCTGTCTGTGAAGGTGCTGGGAAACCTGACTCCAGTTTCCAGAGGCATTGGGCAGGGAAGCTCCAGGAGAAGAGAGATTTTCCAGTGCCCAGGATGTTCCAGGGGCTGCAGAACCTGTGCAGGTCTTTGTTCTGCATTGGAAATGGCAGTGGGAGCCCTGCAGTGTCCTTCTCCCAAGGGGTCAAATTTCACAGGTTAAACCTGTTCAGCAGTGGCAGAGAGAGACTGAGATCAGATAGCAGCAGAGGATTAAGCCTCACAGAGGGGAAATGCTGCAAAAATGAAGATTAATTTACCCCCTCAGCCGATTCAGCACTCTGATTTCATGGGACCATCGTCATCTGTGCTTTCTGAAGTGATTCAAAAGGGCTGGTTCATACCAGAATTGACTTTCTCTGACAACTAAATCTGTGTCCTGCTCCATTATTCTAAAATTATTTTATTACTTTCACCTAAGCGTGCTAACTCAATTCCCCAGAATTTCACCTGAACACCAATCTTTATCTGAAAACTCTTCATATCTCACAGATTCCTCCTGTCTGGCCCTTTTTAAGTAACCTTTTGCTGCCCAGTCTTTGGACAAACCAGGTTTGAGCACAATGTTGTCTTCTTATTCTGTTTTCAAATCTGGGAAACCACTCTTAAGGAATACAACTGCAATAAAACACATAACACCATGAAAAGGCCAAACAAGATTTATGGAGCAAAGAACAACATTTTCATAACAGAAACATAATAGATGATATTAAATTATCAACTTTTGAGCAAATAATATGAGACAGCAGAAGACAAGTATAATTGTAGACCCTAATCAGTAGGGACCATTTGTAAATTTGCAAACTGACTTTATTCAGATCCTAAATACTGTCATTTTGAGCATGTCCTTGTCAGATAATATAATATAATATAATATAATATAATATAATATAATATAATATAATATAATATAATATAATATAATATATCAGCCTTCTGAAACATGCAGTCAAGATTCTCATCTCTTCCCTCCTCCTGGGACCCCTGTGAACCCCACCACATGTAAACATGCAGAAAGGACAGTTGCAAAGCAAAAATTTGAAATAAAATTTCAGTAAAAGTTGCTAATAAAAGAAATTTCTGGGTTTAGTAGTCTCTAACTAAGGAGACCCACTTTATGTGAGAAAATATTTGTGTCCTACAAACAGAGGGAAATCCTTTGCCCCTTAGGCTCAGTTTAGTGGGGCTGTGTGTCACCCTCCGCTCCAGCTGCAGGCAGGCCTGGAGACCCTTTGGTTTTGGTTACAATGCATTCTATACTTTTGCTTACACTGCATTATATACTTTCCTTTTGGTCACAATGCATTCTATACTTTTCTTTTGGTCACAATGCATTATTTACTTTTCTTTGCTGAGCATCTCCATACAGTAGAACCAATCTATACCTTAACTATTATCCATAGCCTATCATAACTACTGTAATTACCATATTCATGTTACTGTTCTCCAATCACTCAAAGTCAGTACATCACAGTTTAAGCCAGAAGTTGTTTTTCAGTTTTCTTGCAGTGGAAAATTCTGAGACCTTTTTTCTACTTGCAACTTTGCTGACTTGTTTGCCTGTGCTGTCTTTGTGCTTGGTAAAAACATCTTCTTGTTTGGGGTGGGTTTATCCTTTGCTTTAATTCATAAAAACCCCTTCTAACTAACATAAAATACCCTTTGCCTCCTTGGTTATCCAGTGAGACTGGCTCAGCAATGCTTTTCCTCTCTATCAAAACTTGCTTCCATCTCTATTCCTTCATCAAACTCTACATTCCCAAATCTTTCTGCTAAGCACACATATCTGTGAGACTTTCCTTGTCAAACTTTCATCCTTCCCAACAGCAGATGAGAGAAACTTCAGACTTGTCCGGTCAGTCTGTCTGTCTGTCTCTGCCCCGACACGGGCAGGGTGGTTCTTGGGTGGACGCGTTTCAAAGGACGAGTCTGGACTCTTCAGCTTTTCCATCTTCAGATTGTTCATTGTTTCTTATCTACAAAATTTCCTGTCTGCCCAGCAGAGGTCTGACCTGCAAGGCAGCCAAGGGCACTCTGCCCACCCACAGGGCGGTCATGTCTTTTTATACTAAAATCTACGTACATGATATTTACCTTTATTTTCCAATACTTTTCACCCATGTTGGCAAGTGCACCTTCACCATGAACCAATCCCCAAGTGCCAACATCACCACAGGAGATGGAAGATAAGAAGAAGAAAGAAGAAGGACGAGACACACCCTGATCCCTCCATCTTGTCTCCATAACCCCCCCGTACCAAAAACCTTAAAGTTTATATTTCACCCTATAAATGTGTCCCTTTTACATCCTTCACTCTAAAGTGATTCTCATGTCCTCAAACTGCTGTCACTTCTGTGGATGGATCAAAATCAAGCCACCAAACACTCCTGGCAACATTCCAGGATTTCCGAGCCCCCCCAAGGGTTCTCCTGGCATCTCTGGACATCGGGAGCGATGTGCTGAGTTCCCACCCAGACTTACACTGTGAAGAAGAAAGGCCTGGCACTCCTGGTTTGAGGAGCTTGCCTCTGGCTGTGCTGGTGCACAGGGCACATCCTCTTCACCTGGATGCTGCTGGAGCTCAGCTCTGTGTCCCAGTAGTACTCTGGGGACAGCAGCCGGGTGGGTTTGTGCTGCAGGAGGTACCTGTTGAGGTGGCTCTCGTGGTGCCAGGGACCCTCAATGCCATTTTCTCTGTCCTCCACCAGCCCTGCAGAGCAGGCTCTGGTCAGCTTGTACACCTCAGCCACGCTGCCCCCATAGAAGCTGGCGGTGTAGTAGAAGTCCCCTTGTCCCTCAGGGACGGCAGATTGTGACCCAGGCTGTGTCTCAGAGGCTTTGTTGTCCTGCTGTGGGGTGACCTGCCAGGAGCTGATGGTGGCCACCAGGGCATCGATGATCTCCACGCCGATGTGTGCCAGGAGCTGGACATTGATGTCCATGGAGTACAGATAATCCACCTCGTGCTGGAACTGCCTCTGGATGTAGGAGCTGAGGATGTCCATGCGGCTCCTGGAGAGGTCCTGCCACCGGGGGTCATCCTGGACAGGGATGACAAACAGGTGGTTCTCAGGGGCCATCTGGAGGTGGGAGATCTTCT
Organism: Agelaius tricolor; assembly: GCF_023055355.1. Taxonomy (NCBI): domain Eukaryota; kingdom Metazoa; phylum Chordata; class Aves; order Passeriformes; family Icteridae; genus Agelaius; species Agelaius tricolor. Next base: position 3,478,518 of record NW_027269291.1, read on the forward strand.
CAGGACAGTCTGTGAACAGGTAGAAGTTCACGGGGTGCCCAGCAAGGAAGTATTTGTTGGCAGAGCTCATGAATCCTTCTATGAACTGGACATAGCTAAGAGACATGGAAAGGAAAAGAATGGAGAGGCTCCTCCTGCTGAGGAATGACAGCTTTTCAAACTCATTTTCTTTGTCTTTTTCTATCTGTTGCTCCTTTTATGATGTTAGTGCCCTTTATTTAACACAGCTGCTGCCCTTCAGACCTTCCCCATGCTGCTGCACATTTGCATTTTAGCTTTCACTAAATTCACATTTTAGCTTTTCACAGAACAGGTGCCTTCCACCCAGTGCTGCTCTCTAATGTCACTCCATAATGGAAATACTTCCTGTCACCCCTCCCTGGCACTCTTTCTGCAGTGGAATATTTTAACTTCCTAGAGAAAATCATAGAATCAACAGGAAAACATGGAATGGTTTGTGTTGGGAGGGACCTTAAAGACCACTTTATTCCACCCCCTGCCATGGGCAGGAGCACCTTCCATTATCCCAGGGTGTTCCAAGCCCTGTCCAACCTGGATTTGGGCACTTCCAGGGATCCAGGGGCAGCCACAGCTGCTCTGGGCACCCTGTGCCAGGGCCTCCCACCCTCACAGTGAGGAATTTCTTCCAAATATCTGATCTAAAACTGCCTTATTTCAGTTTAAAGCCATTCTCCCCCATTCTGTCACCACCCAGCCTTGTAAAAAATCCCTCTCCCCTTTCCTGCAGGGCCCATTTAGGTACAGGAGGGGCTCTAAGCTCTGCCTGGAGCCTTCTCCAGGCTCAACAACCCCAACCCTTTCAGCCTGTTTTCATAGGAGAGGGTCAAAATTATCAATTAAATAGTTTTGATTAGCTGAAGTTGCTGTGTTATTCTAAGATGCCAGTGGAGATAGAGGGTATAGAGTATAGCTCAGAAACTCAAAGAAGAACTACCCCAAGCTGTAACAGCTTGATTAATGTTTTTACTAAAGCTAATATTTTACCTTTAAACTCTTACAGAAACCCAATAAAATCTCAACTCCATGGAATTTTTCTATTTTTTAGTGCAGGATAGAGGGAAAGCTTGTTCTTAGAAATGTAGGAGCAGCTATAATTTTTATTTCACTGGGCCAAAATGCTTGTTATATTTCCAAGGGGTTTTTTTGTCCTATTCCAAGCAATGTCCCAGCCAATGTCCCATTTCTCCCAGTCTACAGCTGCTCACATTCAGTCTTTGGAATGTTTCTCACTTGTGGCATTCACATTCTGTGAAAAAATCCCTTCGCCCAGGGTTTTTCTCCTGGGCAGCTGAGAGGCCTCAGAGAAAAGGAAAACAATTCTTATCTAATTTGCTTCTCCTGTGTTTTGCTCATGTGTTTGGAGATTGTTTACCCACAGGTGATTGTTCCATTGGATTCTGGTTATAGGAATGTGCTCCTTGTTGACAGAGTGACAAAACTATTTTTTGTCCCTTTAAAAAGGAAACAAGCCCAGAAGTTTCTCTCCTCAATTAGGTGAGAAGACACCTCATAGGACCTGGGGGACTTCACCTCAAACTGAAGGACAGAATTTACTAGAAAAAGAAGAGAACAAAGAAACTAATGCCTTTTGTGAGGTGTTTTACCAGGAGCAAGGACCTCTTGCACTTGGTGGGTTTTTCTCTGTAAAGAGCTTTGTTATTTTGCCTTTTATTAGAGCCTTTTTATTTCCACCACTGCAACAGAAGCCATCCTGCTGATTTTATGCCTCCAAAGGTGGCTGAGCTATCTTGGGTGTGAAATAGATCTCCAAGAGCTTATGAGACCTGGTGTAGGAGGCAACCATTACTGTGGTGTGAGTTGTTTTGACTCTTTGGCCAATTGGGGCCAAGCTGTGTCAGAACTCTGGAAAGAGTCACAAGTTTTCATTATTATCTTTGTAGCATTCAGTAAGAATCCTTTCTGTATCCTTTAGTATAGTATAGTATTTTTTAATATAATATATAACAATTAATTATATATATAATTATTATTATATATTATATTAAACTATAGATATCATTATTATTGTTATAACAATATAATAATAAATATAATAATATAATAATAAACATAATAAATATAAATAATAATATAATATATAATATATATTATATAATATAGTATGTAATAGTATATAGTATGTATGTATGTAATAGTATGTAATAGGATATAATATAATATATAATATATAATATATAATATATAAAATATAATTAATATATAATATTAATATATAATAATATTATATATAATAGAATATATAAATAATATAATAATAATTATTGCTAATAATAATAATAATAATAATAATAATAATAATAATAATAATAATAATAATAATAATAATAATTCTAAAGTAATAAATGAGCCTTCTGAGACCATGGAGTCAGATTCATCATTCCTGCCTTCATCCCCTGCAGATACAACAGTGCTCCACCAGCAGCACTGCAGAGAGGTTTAACTATTTGACAAGAAATAAAGGACAAGCCAATACTTTTCAACAGCAAAAGTGACCACTCCAGTGACCAGGTTCTTCTGCAGATATTGAGCATCCAGGATGTCCCTGCTGAAGGTGCCTTCCCAGACAATTGGAGCCAGCCATGGTGTCAGCACCAGCACATCCCTTCTCCTGCAAGGGGTTGGGAATGAAGGCAGAGTTGAGGAAATTCATCAAAACGAAGCCAGATGTAAGAGTGAATTCATCATTCCAGCCTCACTTTAAATCACAGCCCAGGTTTCTGCTCTTTCCTGAGTGTGGATGGAGACTCTCCAGCTGGGCTGTTGATCTCCTCCTCCTTTGGAAAGAGGAGAAGGAGGAGATCCCTAATTTGCTCCCTGATTCCTTTGGGATGATGGACAGGTATTTCCCTGATGCTTCCCAGGCTGTTGTTTACTGGCTTAGCTCAGAAGAACATCTCCTTCCCACTGGAATGGAGTTCACAGCTCTGCTGATAAGGTCAGCTATTGCTGATAGAAAGGAAGGGCTGGGACCATTTTCAAGCTCAGAATGATTTATTGCTCAGACAAACATCAGTCTCAGGGGATGTGAGGTTTTAGAGGAGCAACCATTCAGCCATAGCTCAAAGTAGTCACAAGTTCTCTGTTCCAAGGCAATATAGAACTTTTTAACCCAACAGACAGTTGCCACAGGGTTTATTTTGCTTTTCTAACCTATCACCTTTACTCACTTCTGCTGCACTATGGATATTTTTGCTCAGTCAGCCTCTAACTCACATGCACACATTGGTTTCTATGATAACTTCTAAACTCTCAGCTTATTTTACCCAACCACACCCTTTTTATTTTATGTAACTCTTCGCCATTTCATCAGTCCAGTTTCTCCCTTACTTCAGGCATATTCTCCCCTACAACTAGAGAAATATAAATTTATGATTTTTCTGCTTAATGTCTGTGTATTGTATTTTTACATATAATTTTATATATACAATATATTATATATTATATATTATATATTATATAATATATTATATATTATATTTTATATTATATATTATATTTTATATTATATATTATATATTATATATAATATAATATATATTTTATATTATATAATATATTATAATATATTATATAATATATAATATATAATATATATTACACTATATATTATAATATATGTGCATATATTATAATATATAATAATAATTGTAAACGTACAAATATATTCCTTATCTAAAATACATTTATATAAATAAATTTATTTACTCATATTTATATATTTATATATTTTATAAAATGTATAAAAATAGAAAAATGATATCATATAAATAGATGTAAGTTTCTGTTTTTCTGTTCCCACACTTTGCAGAGCAGATGGGAGATTGCTGTGCTCTGTGCTGGGCAGTCCCAGCTCCCTCAGCCTTCCCTCATAGGAAACAAGCTCCAGCCCTTTCATGGCCCTTTAGCAAACTCTCTCCAGTATGTCCATACCTCTTTTATTACTTTTTGTTTTGTTTTGTTTTTCCTACTGCAAATGGCTCTAGAATAGGCAATTCCAAAAAAGAATTTATCCCAGTGACCCAAAATGTTAATTCCACAGGCATTTACACGTCATATATGATGCTGACTGCCACCACTAGAAATAATGTCAGCCAAGGCCTTTTGCTTTTTAGCTTCTGAGTGGTGACAGAGGACGCAAAAAACTGAATTAAGATAAAATTAAACCAAAATATTTTCAACATTCACCATAATTTCCTTTCTGAAACTAACAAATTACAGATTCTTCCTCTATGCGTTTTTGATGGTTTCTGTTTCATGGTCATGATATTCCATTGTACCAGAGCAGGTGCACTTACCATGGAAGCATCAGAGATGTTTCATCTAAGTCTGCTTTTCTGCAAATGAAAATTAAAAAATATTAGAAATATTCTATAGGGAGAGATAAAAGGTGCATAAATGCATTGTGGCACAGAAGTTTCAGATTTTCTTTTTCTGAGAGATGAGCCCCACAAGAGATCTCTGTGTGGTTCAATGTCAGTGAGCATCCAGACTCCACCACAAACACTATTTTATTACTGATATGAGTCCATATACAATGTGAACTACATTTAACAGGCTGGTGGAAGTAAAGCTGAATGCAAATTAATCAGCTTTACAATTATTTTCAACGTGTCTCTTTCTTTGGTGCATCTTTGGAAAATCCAGTTTTACTTCTACACAGTGAGAGCCTGGTCCAGTAAGGCCAAGTTTATATTTTTGCACCAAGTTTGTATTTTTCTGACAGGTTTATGTCCACAGGACACAGAGCAGAGGTCACTGCTCTCCATTCTCATTGCTTGTGCAGGTTCCTGTGGATGGGTCACTGAGTGGGAACCCACCAGTCTTGATTCCCAGATTTTCCACCAGGAAAAACAGGTTCTGTAAGGTGGAAACACTCACTAAAAGTAACAGATTAAACAGGCTAACAGAGGGAAAGTAAAAGAATCACATGTAGAAAGACATCTAGCCATATAAACTTCTTTTTTTTAGGGTGGTGGTATGAAAATTCTCATACTGCAATCTTTTACGTTTCAAATTAATTACAAAAAGACTGCATTGCTTTTGTCATATTGCTTTACTGGCATTAAAGTTTATTTCTCTCCATGTCATATGTGCTGCACTCCTTAGAGCAGCATTTCCAGAGAATTACACAACTGTGTGTGTTCTAAAAGAAGTGATGAAGAGGGGAAACCACAGTAAAAAAAGCAGTGGGGATAAGAAAAGTGGAATTCATAAGAAGTGTAATTCATAAGTGCAAATCATAATTTAAAAAAAAAAGAAAATAGTAAAATATGGTTCAGTTAAATGAAACCAAGCATTAAAAACCCAGGAAGTTTCAGTCTGGTGAACTACCAGGTTAAAACTCTTTTTTAATTCCATGGCTGGAATCTCTTCCTTCTCATCAGGTTTGTGGGCAACACTAACCAGAGGGAACAGACAATCTGCCAAAGGGCCCAAATTGTTTTAATTAATACACAGAAACCTGGATGAGGTCCTGGTTCAGGGACAGCAGCTCCCAGGTGTCCAGACCAGGTGGGATTGAGCTCCTTTTTCACTGCATGGTTTTGGTTTTGGGGGAGCTGCATCGATGGATTCCCATTTCCCCATATGAAATCTCAGGAACCTGAGCCTGCAGGGCCCTGCAGGATGGCTCCCATCAAAATGGGAATCAGCACTTCCAGGGCATGGATCTGGTGCCTAAAAATGAATCTTTTAGGTGAGTGTTGTCTTCATGGCCTGGAATGATCCTTTGGTGAACTCTCTCCTGTGGTGGTGCTCACAGGGGTCCCAGGATGAGGGGGGAGATGAGAATCCTGACTCCATGTTTCAGAAGGCTGATTTATTATTTTATGATATATGTGATATTAAAAGAAAATGATATATTAAAACTATACTAAAAGATAGAAGAAAAGATTTCATCAGAAGGCTTGAAAGGAATGGAAAGGAATGATAATAAAATCTTGTGAGTCTCAGAGTCCGAGACAGCTGGGCTGTGATTGGCCATTAATTAGAAACAACCACATGAGACCAATCCCAGCTGCACCTGTTGCATTCCACAGCAGCAGATAACCATTGGTTACATTTTGCTCCTGAGGCCTCTCAGCTTCTCAGGAGAAAAGATCCTAAGGAAAGGATTTTTCATGAAATGTGTCTGTGACACTCTCCAGTATGTCCATAACTCTTTTATTACTTTTTTTATTTTGCAGGATGAACTTACAGGAGTGAATCCTCTCCAGGGGAGGCTTTTTGTTCCTGAGTTCTGGCTGGGGAGAAAGGGTAGTGGTACCTTGGACAGGATAGGAAAACAATGAGTCAATGATAAAAAACAAAAATCAGCCTCTCCTCCACTTCCTTTGTGACTGAAACTATAAAACAAATCTAACAGAGCACACATTTGTGGGGTCAGTGTGGTGATGAGGATTTGCAAATCTCAGCTGTTTCAAGACAGGGTGTGAAAAATCTGTATTTTATGATTGGCTTTTGGCAAATATTAAAATGAATATTATGTGTTATGTTAGAAAGTTATGCTGTATTAATTTTCTTAAGTAGTGTGTTAAATAGAGTTTTAGGTTATAACAGAATGTTAAAATAGAACCTGTGCTATGGAAGATACTTTTTAAAGAGAGGACTCAGCAGCCACAGGACACCTGAATCTTTCAGAGAAAAGGAACTGATTGCTCCATTATCAGAAGAAATGAACTTATTCCTGCCTTGCTCAGTCCTGGAGACTCAGTCAGGATTCAGAGGAAGAAGCCGACACTGCCCAGCCAGAATCCTGTGTTTGAATGGAATTTATGCATCATGGATGAGGTGTATGAATATGCAACAGGCTGTTGCTTTTAAGGGTTAATCCTCTGTTAATGTGGGTCCTTTTTTTGGACTTATTTTGCCCAGAAAAGGTACCCGGACTGTCCATAACTCTTTGTTTTTATTGTCTCATATTGTCCTAAATCCTAATTGTCCAAATTTTTATTACTCTAATTACATTCCTATTTTTCTAACCATTTTATTACTATTAAACTTTGAACATTTTAAAAGCGAGCGATTGGCGTTTTTCACCCAGGAATTTAGCCTAAAGTTATCTGCAGGTCAATCAGCTCTGAGGATCTGTGATTGATTTAATTTGCCCCGGACTACTTGCACCAAAGGAAATGTGGGTGCTTTGCAGCAGAGCTCGGTCTCAGCTGATGCCAGAACTCCTCTGCAGCTCCCTCCTGAAGCCAGGTGTTCACAGCATCACTTTGTTCTGGCCAGTCTGTGAGATCTCAGTGTAATTTTAAACAGAAATGTGAGCATTTGAGCATTTGTGCTCACATTTGAGCATTTGATGCTCTGCTGCGGAGAAAGAGTGGCTGAAAACTTTTCCTAATTCCTCCAACTGGAACAGATCTCCAATATTGGAACAGATCTCCAATATTGTTCCAGCCAACTCTGAATTAACCCCACCTGCTCTGATTTCAGGCTCCAGAGCACTGAATACACACCTGTCCTGGTGTGAAAGGAAGTGAGTTTTTGGGAGTTTGTAGTCAAACCAATCAGTGCTGAGATTTGAATATTGGCATGAAAGCAACCACCATGAAACAACTTTTTAGATTGAAGAATATTTGAAATATTCTTGATTATATATATATATATATATAATATGTATAATATTATATGTATAAAATATATAGAATAGTATATATATAAAATATATAGAATATTATATATATATTATTTTCTATATATATATATATAATATATAGAATATTATATATATATATATATATATATAAAATATTTTATATACATATGTATATATTTTTTCTTTATATTACTCTTGATAATACTTGAAATCCAGGTGAAGGGTTGTTCACGCACACTTTCTGTTCCTTATTTTAGAAGAAGAAAAACTACTTTCAGAATGAACAGTCCAGTGAAACGACTAAAAAATCCTTGCAGCAAATTTAACAACCAAGGGAGGCTCAAACCAACCATGATAAATAAATACAGCGAAATCAAACACAGCTAAATTCACTGCACAGAATTCCAGCATCCTTGTGCTGGTCTGGAGCACAGAAGTGTGGGATGTAAACATGAAAACACACATTTGGACTCACAGGAATACACAGAGATAATTAATCAGACTTTTAGAATGTCACAGAAGAGGTTAAAAGTGTCCACACCTTGTTTATTTTCATCTTTTGAATGTAAAAGGGGATTTTGAATTTAGCTTTGTGTAAATGCTCGCACAGGATCTGCATTAGTTAGAAGAAACCTGCCTCAGCCTGGGCAAGAGAAAGAAATTCTTGTTGAGAATAATGATCAAAGGTAAACACCCACCAGATTGCACCAGTGATCCCTGCTGTCACTAGAATAGCCAGGCCGTGTAATTTTGTCATTCCCATCTCCTTAGTGCTGCAAAAAAAAACCATTGTGAACTCTGGATTGAGAGCAAAGTGGAAAAAAACCAAAACAAACACAAAACCAAAAAGGCAGCAAACACTGCAGTTATTAAATACTGGGTAAGTTTGTTTTGCACTGCAGGTTTGGACATAATACAGAAAAAAATTAGTTTTGCTAGATGGAAAGTTTTACATCTAGGTATTTATAACACATACTACATCTTTCGACACTGAGCTCTCATTTTACAATAGCATAGTAAAGCATTTTTAATTGTTCAAAGCAATAATTCTCATTTCAGATTTTCTCTGAATCAGGTTTTATTTTTTTTTATCCCAGCCAGTGCCCTCTTTTCTTTTCTTTTCATTCTTTCTTCCTCTCCCCCCCTTCTCTGTTGTCTTTCTCTCTTTCTTTCTCTCTTTTATTTTATTTATTTTTTTTGTCTAGCTCTCCTTTTTGACCTTGCTTCCTTGTGTTTCCTGCTCTGCCCCTCACTCTTTTCCTAATTTGAAGGTCACACACTCCTTTTCTCTGGGCCAGCTTTTCCATCCATTGTGGGGCTGTTCACAGCTGGGGTTCAGCCACATCTTCCTTTGTGCAGCCTTCTGAAAAGACTTTGGGGCGTTCTGTTTGTCCATATTGACCATCCCCAGCTTTCAGCATCTCCTCCTGCTGTCACCCCTTTCTCAGCCTAATTTCTTATTACATTTCAGTCTTACAAGCCACGAGTTCTACAGCATTTCACTAACAAGCTACAAAATGGCCCCATCTCTCTCTCTCTACAAGGTCTTTTAGGGGAAAAAAAAACTTATCCAATTAAGAAATGACACCTCAATTATTTTTACTTTTAACCCAATAACCAACCAGTTGTGGCCCACAATGTGGATTTTTTGATCCAATTACACAAAACCACCCAAACCCATGGAGAAGAAGGAGAAGGTGAAGGAGGAGAAGAAGGAGAAGGAGGAGGAGGAAAAGGGAAAGAGGAGAAGAAGGAGAAGGAGGAAAAGGGAAGGAGGAGAAGAAGAGGCAGAAGGAGGAGAAGGTGAAGGAGGAGAAGGGGGAGAAGGTGAAGGAGAAGAAGAAAGAGAAGAAGAAAGGAGGAGAAAGAAGGAGGTGAAGAAAGAAGGAGGAGAAGAAAGAAAGAAGGAGGAGAAAGAAAGAAAGAAAGAGGAGAAAGAAAGAAAGAGGAGAAAGAAAAGAGAAGAAAGAAAGAAGGAGAAGGTGAAGGAGGAGAAAGGAGAAGAAGAAAGAAGAAGAAGAAAGAAGGAGGAGAAAGAAGGAGGTGAAGAAAGAAGGAGGAGAAGAAAGAAGGAGGAGAAGAAAGAAGGAGGAGAAAGAAAGGAGAAGAAAGAAAGAAGAAGAAAGAAAGAAGGAGAAGGTGAAGGAGGAGAAAGGAGAAGAAAGAAGGAGAAGAAGAAAGAGGGAGGAGAAAGGAGGAGGAGAAAGAAGGAGGAGAAGAAAGAAGGAGGACAAAGAAAGGAGAAGAAAGAAAGAAGGAGAAGAAAGAAAGAAGGAGAAGGTGAAGGAGGAGAAAGGAGAAGAAGAAAGAAGGAGAAGAAGAAAGAGGGAGGAGAAAGGAGGAGGAGAAGAAGGACCAGCCACCACCCTCAAACCTCCATCTTGCTCTTTATTTATTACTATATTCACAAACCCCAAACTCTAAGTTTTCCACCCTGTGATGTCGCACACTTCTACTCAAACTTCACACCCACAATCCCAGTTCTGTCACTCCATTTTGGAAGCTTCTCCATGGCCTCAGGTCAATGCAGAGTTCTCCTGGGGCTCAGTGCCTGGCAGCACAGAAACTCTGAAATTTTCAGTGTCCAGGTTCCAGCACTTACCTGTGTTTCTGCCAATGCTCACACCCCAGCAGCTGCTGTTCTCTGCTGCTCCCAGCCCTGCTGAACCAGAACCAGCTCCCAGATCCTCCTGTGTGTGTCAGCCCTGGGCTCGAGGCCAGCAGGAACCTCCACCCAAATCCTCACCTTTTGTGGGAGTGCTGTCACCTGAGCAATGGGGAAACAACAAGAAACCTGCAGCAGGCAGTTATTCTCTGACACTGAAACATTTGTGGGTTACCTAAAAGACAAAATTAAGGGGATGAAAAGTGGTTTTATTGATTGAATATATGTGTTTATTGAATGTTTGGGTGTCTTCTCTCTGGGCTGTATCTCACTCTAAGCTGGAGGCATGTTCAAGGAGTTGGATTTCCCCTCTGAATGATGGCTTTCACACCTAAAATATTATTGCTACTTAATTCTTGAGTACTACTGTCTCTGTGGAACCTCAAGTAATAGTCAACACCAGTGCAATAATAATTTAATTTCATAGTTGAGACAGAGACAACACAAAGCAACACACTCCATTTTCAGAAGGTTTCAAACTGTTTTTATTATAGCCTGGATGCTTTTTATACATTCTTACAAAGCTCATAAGTTTACACTTTACTCATTGGTCACCAGAGACAAACAAAGTGCTCATTGGAACAGGCAGTTGATGTTTCTCTTATTTATCCTTCTTTCTTTCTTGGTTTCTGTGTCAGCAACCTTGGTAGGAAATTCTTTCAGGGGTAAACATGGATCCTCTGATCCAGCTGCTCTCTGGCTCACAGAAGTTGCTGTAAAACCTCTTCCACAATTTTATGTACAGAGAAACTAAAGAATTGATGAGTGAAGAATTTGACTGGTCAGAGCTCCCCATCATGAGCCACCAGGAAAGTACAAATATCCTGAATTCTGCTCTGATGCCTTGTCACACAGACAGCACTGACTTGGGAGAAGGGAGAAAAAAAAAAAAGAATAGTTCTACAATAGTTAGCACATAAAAAAATTAACAAACAACCAACAGCAGCAGAGCAACACCTTCCATGAGGTTTAGAACAGGCAGTTGAAGTTTCTCTTATTTCTCCTTCTTTCTTTCTTGGTTTCTGTGTCAGTGATCTTGGTAGGAAATTCTTTCAGGGGTAAACGTGGATCCTCTGATCCAGCTGCTCTCTGGCTCACAGAAGTTGCTGTAAAACCTCTTCCACAATTTAATGTATGGAGAAACTAAAGCACTGATAAGTGAAGAGTTTGGTCAGAGCTCCCCATCATGAGCCACCAGTAAGGTACAAATGTCCTGAATTCTGCTCTGATGCCTTGTCACACAGACAGCAGTGGCTTGGGAGAAGGGAGAAAAAAAATATGAATAGTGCTACAATAGTTAGCACATAAAAAAATTAACAAGCAAACAACCAACAGCAGCAGAGCAACACCTTCCATGAGGTTTAGAACAGGCAGTTGAAGTTTCTCTTATTTCTCCTTCTTTCTTTCTTGGTTTCTGTGTCAGCAACCTTGGTAGGAAATTCTTTCAGGGGTAAATGTGGATCCTCTGATCCAGCTGCTCTCTGGCTCACAGAAGTTGCTGTAAAACCTCTTCCACAATTTAATGTATGGAGAAACTAAAGCACTGATAAGTGAAGAGTTTGGTCAGAGCTCTCCATCATGAGCCACCAGCAAGGTACAAATGTCCTGAGCTCTGCTCTGATGCCTTGTCACACAGACAGCAGTGGCTTGGGAGAAGGGAGAAAAAAATATGAATAGTGCTACAATAGTTAGCACATAAAAAATTAACAAGCAAACAACCAACAGCAGCAGAGCAACACCTTCCATGAGGTTTAGAAAAAAGAGGGGAAATTGTTCCCTCTAATTCTGTTCCCAGCTCTCTGGGGCTTTGAAGGATAATGTACTGGGAGATATTTTAGCATCCTGGGAAATCTCCTGCTCAGCTGAAGTGACAAAAGCCTGCAGGAACTGTTTGTGCTCTCTGCTTCTAACAAAGCAGCCACCAACAAAGCAGCTTCCAGCCACTGGAGAGAAGCAGAACAGCACAGGGGTAAGGTTTAGCTAAATGGAGGAGAGAAAAACATAGATATGATCTCTTGTTAGACAAAAAGCCTTTAATTTCTTTTTCTTTAGGTTTGTTAGAGGTGTTTCTTCTCATCTGATCTCACCTGAGCTCTAAGAATTCCAAGGTAAGTTGTGAGTGTCTTGGAAATGGCATCCCCAGTTTTTATCAGGAATTGGAGCAGGACAAGGGGGAATGGCTTCAAACTGAAAAGGAATAAGTTTAGATTAGAAATAGAATGAAATTCTTCCCTGGCAGGGTGGGCAGGCCCTGGCACAGGTGCCCAGAGCAGCTGGGGCTGCCCCTGGATCCCTGGCAGTGCCCAAGGTCAGGTTGGACGGGGCTTGGAGCAGCCTGGGATAGTGGAAGGTGTCCCTGCCATGGCAGGGGTGGGTTGGGATGGGCTCTAAAATTATTCCAACCCAAAACCCTCTAGGATTCTCTGATTCTGTGATTCTGGGATGCTGTGAGCACTTTTCAAGAGAAACATGGGCATGTTTGTTAAAGTGTGAGAGAGAAGAGAGAGGGATTGCTTGGAAAGGAAAGCAGAGCTGGATTTAACAGAATAAAAGACCAGAAATATGGAAATTTCTTATTGTACTTTATGTGCTTTTAAAAATCTTACAACCTCTGTTGAGAGTATAAGTTAAATCTAACCTTTCCCTCACTCTGTCTCTGTGTTTTCTATGCAATAGCAGTGCTTCTGAGCATGTTTATGTGGTAAAAAAGGCATTTCTATTCTACTTTCAGTGGACTAGAATGTAAAAAAATCATCATTATTTTTACATTGAAAAGGTTCATTCTTGAAACATGGAAATTTTCTTTCTGTGCCACCAGAGAGTGATTCTGTTAGTTGAGGGCAGGAACCTGAAATGCTCCAGTTAATCACCCTTTTAAAATTAAAAGTAGTGTCAGTCAATTCTGACACTTTAAATTATTTTAATTTAAAATCAAATTAGTGCCAGTCAATATTCTAAGGTACTTTAAAGTAGATCTGGAATTTTTAAAGCCTATAATAGAATGGGGAACTATAATTTTTCTTTTCTCTTTTTGATATCCTTTTGCTTCAGGCACTTTTCAGTTATGGTTTGTATTGTACAGCATGCTAAATCACTTAAACTAGGGTTTTCCCTTGTATTGCTTGAATCTCTACTGGCTACACTGGAAAATGAGTTACCTGCCTTTCCTGTCAGAATTTACCACAGCTTAAATCTCATGGAAGGCTGGGAGATGTGAAAGCCACCCTTAAAAATGAAATTGTATTTAGTATTCTGTCACTTTATTATCTGGAAGCAGTGATGCACTCGTAATGAAATAAGTAATTATGTAATCAGATTGATTCTACACAGATTATCCATATGAAAGGGAAAAATCCTAATTTGAAATAAATATTTTGAAACCCAAAGACAAATGAATAATGATATCACAAAAATATATATTTCCTTCTCTTCAGGACATAAATGGATTTTTTTCTCTTAATGTTTTATATGAAAAATATTTTGTGAATAACAAATACTGAATATCATTCAAGAAAGTCAGTTGAGTATTGGATAGGAATGTGCAGGAATAGATAAAAAAAAGTTGTTTGAAATCTTCCCTAAGAAGCGGAAATAAGAGGCATAAACATCAAACTTCAGGTATTTTGTGAAAAATTAGGATTAATTCTATCAATAAATGCAAAAGAAAAATGATGGATGGCTACTTTAATTATTGTAGTCTAAAACTATGTAAAAACTGTTATCTGGGGGAGAAGTGGCCTATTTTAGTCAATCCATTGAAAATGAGAGAAACTTTCAGCTGCACAGGTCCTTCCCAATTTCAAAAGAAAACCCCAAATCCATAAATCCCTTAACCCTAGCAAACTTATTGAAAGTGCTCTGTGTGGGAGAACAAACATTTATTTTCTTCTGCAAATATTCAGGAGCAAGGGAGATGTGAAACAGCTCAAGCCAAGTTTGCTGTGCATGAGTGCAGGACTGTGCTTGTCTGGGGGGTAGCTCAAACTGAGATCAAATACACATTTAATGATGTTGTCTCTTCCCCTCTGACTGTGTTTTAAGTGAAGATAAGGTCTGTGAAGAAATCAGTGAAGCCCAAATATTTTCTTGGAGGCAGGATCTGAATCACCAATCCTGCTGTAGGCCACAAAAAAAAAAAAAAAAAAAATCAGAAGTTAAATTATAAGGAATGGTTAAATAATAAGGAATGTCAATGAAATAACTGGTGTGGAATGTCTAGTTAAACTGTATATTTGAAAGTCAGGTGTGAAGAGGATGCTTGGGGGAGATAATACAAAATGTTCCCCTATTTCTTTCCTTTTTGCTCCTCATACATTCTACTGTATTTGCAGGGATTTTCGTGGCAGGGAGGAATGATGAATCTGAGTCCATGTTCTCAGAAGGCTTATATTATATTATATTATATTATATTATATTATATTATATTATATTATATTATATTATATTATATTATATTATATTATATTATATTATATTATATCATATCATATCATATCATATCATATCATATCATATCATATCATATCATATCATATCATATCATATTATATTATATTATATTATATTATATTATATTATATTATACAGAAAGTATACTTACCAAATGCTAAAAAGATAATAATGAAAACTCATCATTCTTTTTAGAGTCTCGACACAGCTTGGCACTGATTGGCCAATGAGTCAAAACAACTCACACCAGAATCCAATGAAACAATCACCTGTGAGTAAACAATTTCCAAACACATTCCAGATGAGCAAAACACAGGAGAAGCAGATAAAATAATAATTGTTTTCCTTTTTCTCTGAGGCTTCTCAGCTTCTCAGGAGAAAAATGCTGAGCAAAGGGATTTCTTAGAAAATGTAAATACTACAACATTCCATGTCTTCAAGGTCATCATGGCACAAGAAAATGATACCCACATCCATGAGTTCATCCTCCTGGGATTCCCCACCAGCAGAGAGCTGCAGGCTGTGCTGTTTGTCATTTTCCTGGCTGTGTATTTGCTGACTGTCACCGAGAACATGGTCATCATCACTCTGATCATCACCCACCCCCAGCTCCACAAGCCCATGTACTTTTTCCTGGGCCACCTCGCTTTCCTTGAGGCCTGCTACATCTCAGTCACCGTTCCCAAGCTGCTGCTCACCTTGGTGGTGAGGAACAAGAACATTTCCCTCACGAGCTGCATGGCCCAGCTGTACTTTTTCATCGCCCTGGTGTGCACTGAGTGTGTCCTGCTGGCTGCCATGGCCTACGACCGCTACGTGGCCATCTGCGCCCCGCTGCACTACGCCCTCGCCATGGGCCACAGGGCCTGCCTGCAGCTGGCCACGGCCTCCTGGCTGCTCGGCTTCCTCATAGCTGTGCTCAAGGTCTCCTTCATTTCCCAGCTCTCCTTCTGTGGCTCTGGGGTCATCAACCACTTCTTCTGTGACATCAGCCCGCTGCTCAACCTCTCGTGCGCCCAGCGGCGCCTTGCCGAGACGGTGGATTTCATCTCGGCCTTGTTTACTCTGTTGATCCCCCTCTCTGTCATCATCGTTTCTTACACCTGCATAATCAGAACTGTTTTGCTCATCCCCAAGGCTCAGAACAGGAAGAAAGCCTTCTCCACATGTGCTTCTCACCTGGCTGTGGTCATCATTTTCTTCTCAGCCACTCTGTTCATGTACGCGAGGCCCAGGAGCGCAGGCTCCAGGGATCTCAACAAGCTGGTTTCCATCATTTACACCATTGTCACCCCAATGCTAAACCCATGCATTTACTGCCTGAGGAACCAGGAGGTGAAGGACACTTTACTGAAGGTCTTGTGTAGCAGGACTGCTCTCTCCAGAGTTTCTGCCTCTGATCACTAATGAATGCTTGGGGGATGATCTTCCAGCTGAATGTGTCTGAATCCTATGAAAACCTAATAAGATTTTTACTTTGACAGAAAGGGTTATTGGGATTCTCCAGTTACTGGTTATTGGAGTTAATCTGCATGTTCAGCTAAAATCTCTGAATCTATGTGAATGTAAATGGTTTTTCTAACTGAACACATCACTCATCATTCCCGAGGAGTGGAAAAGGCAATAAACATAATTGTCTTCTCTGAATGTATTTTTTGGGTATGCATCAAAGAATAAATTGCATTCTGACCTTGATTCAACTGAATATGAAACTAGGATTCAAGAACTTGAGACACCAAATAAATAGTTATGTCAACTTTCTTCACGGGAACGAGGATGGGAATTTCAGTAATTCAGATAAAACCAGTCATTTTAGATAGCTGTGATAGGAGACCATGAACCACCACTGAGAAGTTTCTTCATTAACTTCAAATAAAACTTTGGGAAGTAGCTCAGATTCAGAAACCAAACATTTACTTTTGAGGAAGAGGGTTAATTTGCACCATTCAATTTCCATTTTAAATGCTAAATGAGCCTCCTGATTTTTAAATGTTGTTTTCCTGTGGTCCTTCTACATTACTTAAGGAGATACAAGCACTGAGAGAACAATCAGTAGCCTAAACACAGATCTTTCCTAAAGGAACATTCAAAGGAGAGGGTCAGGAAGAATGTGAAGGTAATTTAACACACAGACACAAAATCTTGCACCAGCAGGCCTGATGGTAAATGATCCTGGGCTCTGTTTGTTACCCAGGACTACATCAACATTATTGTGTCCAGTTTGGCACTTCCCACTAGGAGAAGGACAAAATGGACATTCCAGCAGAGAGTTACCAAATGACAGAAGGGTGGGAGCACACAAAGAGAGACAGATGGGAGCAGTATTTTAAGTCTGGAAAAGACCACGTTGAGGAGGTTTTTAGCTGCAGTCTGCCACCACCTGGAGAGGGTTAGAGAGGAGGTAGAGGCAATTCTTAATTGGGCATGACTGAAAAGACAAAAGCAACAGGAACTTGTTCCAACCAATTAAATTTAGATAAGATAGAGTGATGAAGCACCACAACACAGTCCCAGAAAGGTCATGGAATCTCTGAGCTTTGCAAAGCTTGACTTGACAAGTCCCTGAAAAACCTGACCACCCTGAAATATGTTTGTGACAGCAGAGTCAGTTAAAATATTCTGGAATTAAAGCTGTTTTTCCAACCCAAGTTTTTGTATGATTCTTTGATCTGGATGTTAAATGGAAAAGTCTGTGGCATCCAACAGAAATGGATGTTTAGGGAAGTGAATTTGGCTGTAGGTACCCACAGAGCAGATTTCAACATTAAGCAATGTGTTCAGTTCTATCCAGGGAATGGATGCTCTGCACATGATCCACGTCACTCTTCACTGGGGAGCCAAGAGCTGGGTGCGCTATTCCACATGTGAATATATTTATAATTTATATTTTTATAGCATAACTCTGCCCATGTCTCTGTTACATCAGCTGTGCCTTGGTCTAGCTGAGAGCTGAAAATGTCAGAGGTACTAAAATCTCTCAGAGAAGCTGTTTAAGCACTGCTCTGACCTCACATCTAATGGCCTAAATAGCAGCTACTGAGTTGCAAATCATTGTTTTTATCCCCTTTTATAGCTTGTCACTGTTAGAACACAGCACAGCCTCCAAAACCCCATACTGAGCAAACCCAATAACTTCTTTTCATGCTTCATATACCCTGAGTCATATCTTCATATCCTAGCAGGCCTTGGTAAGCACCTCTCTAGTTCATCCACATTTTCCTTGAATTGCAGGGAAATTCCAGGAATTACAGATTTCCAGGAATTACAGATCCCAAAATTGGTCCATGGTAGCTGGACCCTCAGCAGCCTAACAGAAATGAGGTAAGAACTAACACTACTCTCCCTTCTCCATGCACTGACATTATTTTAAAGTTGTCTTCATGAGATGCCCTTACATTCCTGAGCATGTGGCTTTGGCCAGAAGTTAGAATTCAGCAGCACACCATAGGGTATGTCAAATGTCACTAGATTCTTACATATTTGCAAAATAAATCAAACTATGCCCCAACAGCCAAATAACTGCTGTAATTCCAGCTCTCCTAGATGTTAAACTCCCAATATTCTCACTGTATGAATGCAATTTTAGTCATGGTTCTGGCTTAAGGAAGATATCTAATTAATATGAGACCAAGTGGAGGGAGGTTTTACAAACAGCTGCTCCCCCCTGGCAGCATGGAGGGGACCACATCAGGTTTTGTACTCTTCATGCTACAGAGTCCTGCAGCAGCTCCTCAGCTCTGTTTGGGAGGCAGCTGACCTCATCAGGGGACAGATCAATGTTAACTCTGATCCTCCTTTTGCTCTGAACATATTTGCAGTGTATTATAAAATTCAGAAAATGCATAGCTTGGCTATTTGTGCCTCTGAAGATTGTACACATAACTCCAGTGTGGGTGAAACTACACTTATCCAAAATCACTCACTCCAAATGTGATTATCAGTTAAGGTCACTGATTTAGATTAGGGCACTAAAATATTTTTCTAGGTTACGTTTTGGTAAGAGACTGCCATATCCTCTGCCTCAGGGTGTGTTTTTACTTTCCTCTGCCCTATAAAAATGAGCAGACAACAGCTGCTATTCTTTCATTGTTCAGTGTCTCAGGAAAAAAAACCTTCAGAGTTTCTTCTGCCCTGCATGGAATCACAGAGGAAACAATAACACCCCTCCTCTTTCTGTGATTGCTTCCATTGGGAGGCTACTACAATTTCTGAATCAGACCTCCTGAGACACCACAGGTAAATAAAGAGTTGATTTCTCTGTGCTGGTAGAAATCACAGCACTGACATATCAGTCCACATCCAGCTGTACCCTACTGATCACATTCTGCAGGACCACTGGATTCCCACTACAGAAGGTTGAGGACAGTTTTGTTTTTAGCAGCACAGGCTGAGCCACTCTTATTTTTGAAGGATTAATTTGAGTTAGCTGCAAAGAAACCAGACCTAGAATTGGAATTTGCTTGCACTTATGCTGTATCTGAGATCTCTGTGTACCATCTCAATAGGTTTGTGTAGATGTAAGTGTGCTCAGAGCCAGATATAGAAACCTCTAGTGGGCTCCTTCAGGTGTGTTTGGAGAGGTTTTTTATTTTAAAAATGAATATAGCCTTATGGTGCTTCACACTTCTCCTAGAGTTCCTGGAAAATATAAAATATAACTTTAGAAATGTTTAGATGTAGAAACTAAAGCATTGGAAATGTGAATGTCTGTCTATAAGCTCATGACCTGTCACTTCTTTATACTGTATGAAAAATATATTAGCATCAGTCATTATTTGTCTAAGGTGAGATTTGTAATGTATATTTATCTCCATGAAATGTAAATTTGTAATGTATATTTATCTCCATGAAATGTAAATTTAAAAGCATGCTTTAATTTTTAAATTGAAACATTCTGAATTGAGCACATAAATTTCACAAAGTTCTGTAATGTATATTTATCTCAATGAAATGTAAATTAAAAAGGATGCTTTAATTTTTAAAATGAAACATTCTGAATTGAGCAGATAAATTTCACAAAGTTCATTTCTAAAAACCCAGCAAAAAAATATGACTGAGGTTTTACAGAGTCTTTAAGTGGTGGTGTAACTTATGGCTATGAATTTAAGCCTGGTAGTCAGGTGTATCAATTTATTGCAGGTGGATAAGGTTCATCTTTCTTCTGCAGAATGGGTGGGAGGAATGAAACCAAAGTCCTGTATTTCATTCTCCTGGGTTTTCCAGCCACTGGTGAACTGCAGCTGCTTCTCTTCTCTGCTTTACTTCTGGCTTATTTATTAACTGTGTTGGAAAACTTCCTTATCATTCTCGCCATCCGAAATAACCACAGCCTGCAAAAACCCATGTATTTCTTCCTAGGGAATCTGTCTTTCTTAGAGATCTGCTATGTCTCTGTCATTGAGCCAAAGATGATCACAGATGTCCTGTCTCGTGACAAAAGGATTTCATTCCAGGGCTGCATGGCACAGCTGCATTTCTTTGTGACTCTTGTTTGCACTGAGTATGTTCTGCTGGCCGCGATGGCCTACGACCGCCTTGTGGCCATCTGCAAACCCCTCAGGTACCCCCTCTTCATGAGCCACAAGCTCTGTGCCCAGCTGGTGGCTGCCTGTTGGATGTGTGGTTTGACCACCTCCTCCATCAAGCTGAGCTTTATAGCCAGGCTCTCGTTCTGTGATGTGGACAAAATCCATCATTATTTCTGCGACATTTCCCCCCTCCTGAACATCTCCTGCAGCGATTCCTCTTTGGCCGAGCTCGTGGACTTCACCTTGGCTCTGCTGGTCATCATGCTGCCTCTGTGCGCTGTGCTGGCCTCCTACATCTGCATCCTGATCACTGTGCTGAAGATTCCTTCTTCCCAGGGGAGGCAAAAGGCTTTTTCCACCTGCAGCTCCCACCTGGCCGTGGTGATTTTGTTCTACTCCACCACTCTTTTCACCTACGCCCACCCCAAGCTCATGTACACCTACCGTGCCAACAAGCTGGTGTCAGTCCTGTACACGGTGGTTGTGCCACTTCTGAACCCTCTCATATATTGCCTTAGAAACAAGGAAGTCAGGGTTGCCATGAGGAAGACTTTTACTTGCAGAAGAGACACCAAAGAAATCAACTGGAGAGTCCCACAGAAGGGGCTTTGCTCATGAAGATCCCCTGGGAGCACTGAGGAGATGAAGTCAGGAGGTCCAAACTTTAATTCATGCAACCACTGCTCATATTTCTTGAACTAAACCTTGATATATTTATGTATATACTATGGTTTTGACATGAGATGGGTGGGTTTGGGGTTTTTTTGCTTGTTTTCCCCCTAAGAATCTATGCTGTCACCCTTTCTTAAAAGTCTCCAGCTGAATGACTGCTCTGTTTTTAAAGGTGTTTGGAAATGCTGGAAAATAAAGCCCAGATTTGTTTGCTCTAGATAGAATAGAGTCCAGAAAACACTGTAAAATGCATGTGAAAATCAGCTAGATGTGATTTATTTAGTCCAAGATTTTGTGATTATCCCTTGAGAGAAATAGGCAGCAGATAAGGATGGAGAATTGTAACGTTCTTAGATTCCTGGTGTAGGATAAAAGGATCCTCTGAAGAGGAAAATGTTTCTAATATGGCATTAGAGAAGGTATAATGTGAATATTCACATGCTACAGCTGCATTGTCACTTGGCCTCTGTCTCAGCTCCACAACTCCTTCATGAGTTTTTAATTGAAATTTTGCAAGGTTTGAAGTTCCTTGAATGCAGTGATTTCTCTACACACATTGACTGGTTTTAAAGCACTGATCTGAAGTGATTGTTTTGAGATAATGTCAGGGAAATCCTTCAAATACACTGTGAAGAGGATTACCATCCAATTATTATGGGCTTTATGTAAACTATTAATAATATTCTTAGATAACCTGAAACAAATAATTCATAACCTATTCAACAGGGGTTCCTTAGGGAAGGAGAGAATACAGAAAAGTCTGACACAAACCTTTTGAGAAAGCAAGTTCCCTCTTGCATCTAGGCTTATTTCTGGAAGTTTTCCTAATAAACACTTTCAGAAAGTCAAGTACCTTTAAAGTACTGCAAATAAGTCACTACCCACAAGTGAAGAAGGTAAAACTAAGTCCAATCTCAGCTTTTGAGAAACTTTTCTGTTAATCTCACTCTCTGCCTGCAGATAAGATATACTGATAGGAATGTATGCAAATGTGAGATAGTCTGGGTTTAGAAGACACTGATCAATTGTCAGTCACAACATTTGGGAAGCCGTTATATCAAGAATAGAAACATCTATTTCATGCAGATTTATTTAAAACCACATGCCAAAACAAAGAAAATTGAATACAGTTTGCTGTAACTAAACGTGACACTCCAGTGCTGAGAAGAATGCGAGTTTGCTTTTTGGAAAGCAGCCATGTCCTGGGTGTGTGAGATACCCAAACAGGAGCTGGGAGATGTTTTCCCCTTCCTGGGGTGATTGCTCACCCCAGAGCAGGGTTCCCTTAGAGGCTGGGCCCTCACCTGGACCAGACTGCTCAGTGTCAGAGGTGAGTGCACTCCTGGAGGCAGAGAAGAGAACACATGGTGTGAAAACTTGCTTTTGTTCAGAGAAAAGAAGCATTATTGCCTGGGGAGAAGGCAAGGGTGTCTGTTCTATTTTGATAATCTGGAAGAGGTTTTACAGGGACTTCTGTGAGCCAGAGAGCAGCTTGAGAAGAAGATCCATGTTTACCCCTGAAAGAATTTCCTACCAAGGTCACTGACAGAGAAACCAAGAAAGAAAGAAGGATAAATAAGAGAAACATCAACTGCCTGTTCCAATCAGCACTTTGTTTGTCTCTGGTGACCAATGAGTAAAGTGTAAACTTATGAGCTTTGTAAGAATGTATAAAAAGCATCCAGGCTATAATAAAACCAGTTTGAAGCTATAATAAAACCAGTTTGAAGCCTTCTGAAAATGGAGTGTGTGGCTTTGTGTTGTCTCTGTCTCAACTACAACACAAGGAAGCAGATTCTAATGGTTAATGAGGTCTTGATTAGGTCCACAGTGTTTTGCTTAGCAGAAAAAAAAAAATCTACAAGGGGCAGGAAGGGTTCTGCATAAGAAGCAGAGAAAAAAGTAGGGGCAGAAGACACACAGAAACAGCTTTACACTTTATGGTTTGTGTTTGTTATTTTATTCCTTATATTTTTCTTATTTTGCAGGCAAAGGAAAATGGCACAAGGGAAAAATATCTCATTTGAGATTTCAGATGTCTGCTGTGAAGGTCCAGGACTCTGGAAACTGAATCCCTGGTGTTTTTTATGTACACTTATTAAAGTATATATAAGCAACATGCTAGGGAGAATGCTCTTAGAAGCAGCCAGAGGAAAGGCCAGTGATGTATTGGTTACAAGAGAAAAATCAGCTGAGTAGAAAAAATGTTCAGTATTTTTTGGCAATGTGTTCAAGAAACCTGAATTCCAAAAAAAACCAAACCTGGCTTTAATAACTGTACTGCAAGGTATGTGTGTATTGTGGTGTGTGAAATCTGAGCTTTGCTTTGTTAATTGTGGTGACAGAACTGGATTAAGAGTTTCTGTTTGCTCTTTTTTTCATTGTATAGAATGTAGTAATCAGGGCTTATGTATACAGTTAGTTCTTCTGGAAATTAAGGACATTATCAGGAAGCCAGTTTTTAATGTGTCTGCATTCTAGACTTTCTGTTTGATCAACCAAGGGGCAGACAGATCCAGAGACTTCTCAGGTGAATCAAAAATCTTCCTTTTTCACTGGCTAAAAAGTATCTCCAGCATCTTCCTTCTTAGCTGAGGTGTTTGTTACCCTCTTTAAAAAAGCATTGTCTTAAAGCAGTAGTAATTGTTATTTCAACACAATTTTGGATAGGATGTAGGATATCCTTCAATGGACAATATGCTTGATTTCTATGAAATTATATTTCATAAGTTTACACCTACTACATTTAAATCATTGACACTTACACATACAACCAGAACAAAAATAAGAATTTAAAAATCAGGTCAATGACATAAGCCAAGACCACACATCTGTTAAATGGCTGATGACAATGACACAGGATTTTGATGTTTTCTTTTACATTATTGTGGACAAAAGTATCTCTTTTTTTCTTATTCTCTTCTGGCTGGCTTTATTAATTTTTTTATCAGAACCAGCTACTTCTAAGGGACAGTTTTTCCCCTGTTTTGAAGAGGCAGGGTGAGACTAGAAGAATCACAATGTGGATACATCTATTTCTCCCTTTTGACAATATGGGAAGCTTTAGGGATTGTGAAATAATCCCAACAAGCTTGAAAAGGCTTTGACTGGATACTTGAGCTGACTGCCTAAACCTGAGCTCTCTGCACATAAAAATCCCCAGGAAAAGTAGCAAAAATATTTGATGAGCAAAGTTATGCAAAGAGAAATTCTTTCTCCAAATTTATTTCCCTTTTCTAAGACTTGTGGGTAAATAAGAACAAAGGATTAAATAGAACAAAGGATTAAATATATTAAATACCTTCTGAGGGTACCTAGAGGTGAGGTTGCATTTCAAGGACCATGGAGGGATAGCTGGAGAAATTGTTAAAAATTAATTCAATGCTTTTAAAAGATTAGGTACATGCTGGTTAAGAAAAAGGATCTAATGGAAATGACAGCAAAGCAAATAAAATACCATTTCTGTCACTCAGCTTTTTAGAAAATAATAGAGTTGGAATTTTTTTAAACAATTATCTACATTAAAACATTTCTTGTCTCATATTTTCAATTGTTTTGCATCATCTGAAGTAGCATTTTTCCTGGTTCTTTTGTTTAGGGGAGAGTAATCGTGTGGGTTAGTTGCAATCTTAGGGTGAAATTTTTTTGTGCCAGTTAAATCTGAAATAGGTCTTCAACTGTAGAATGAAATGTCTGTTCCTAGTTGGTTGTAAAGTTTATTAAATTAAAATAGGTTGGATAAGCTGCATGCAGAATGTTTCTTTATACTGAAGATAATATTACAGGATTATTAGCTGACAAATTACCCTGTAATAGTTGACAAAAATCTGCAGATATGATATATCAATAAATTTTATACTTTTTTCCATATCCCATTTAATTTATTAATTAATAATTATTTTATAATAATATAAGTAGAATATAATTAATATATAACGGTATATACTATATAAAATATATTACATTATATATCAATAATAATTATTATAAAAATATTGATATATATGAATTTGTTATTTATAATTATTACTAATATGAATGATTATGTTAATATCTTCTATATTATTTTAATTAATTATATCTAATTAATAATTCTTATAATATTATAGTTATAAATATTATTTACATTATATTAATATTTTAAATACTAAAATGTTATTTTCTATTATTTTATATAATTATACATATAATTATATAATAATTATAATAAATACATATAATTTATCCTGAGCATTAATTTTATTAACTTATATTTCTTATGTTTCATATATCATATATATATTGATATCACATATTGAGATATATATTGATATCATATGTATTGATATCATATATATTGATATCATATGTATTGATATCACATATTGAGATATATATTGATATAATATATTTTGATATAATATATAATGATATCACATATTGAGATATATATTGATATAATATATTTTGATATAATATATAATGATATCATATATTGTTGTCTTCTTGTACAATTGCTTCTCCAGGCAAACTATCTGCAATCCACTGCATCCTTGTTTCCTTTTGGAAAGCAAAGATGGAAAACCACACCAGGATAAGTGAGTTCATTTTGGTGGGGTTCAAATCCCACCCAGGATCCCAAGTCCTCCTCTCAGTTCTCTTCTGCACAATGTACTTTGTCACTGTGGTGGGAAACATCTGCATGATCCTCATCATCAGGATGGACCCCAACCTGCACAGCCCAATGTATTTCTTCCTGGAGAACCTGTCCACCTTGGACATCTGTTACTCCTCTGTCATCACTCCCAGGGCAGCACTGGCATTCTTGCTGGGCAGAAGGAGCATTTCCTACGTTGGCTGTGCTTCCCAAATGTTCTTCTTCTCTCTCTTTGGCACGACAGAAGCTTTTTTCCTGGCTGTGATGGCTTACGATCGCTTCACTGCCGTCTGCAACCCACTGCTCTACCAGGTCATCATGAGCAGGAGGCTTTGTGTGCTCATGGTGGTGGGCTCCTATCTGTCAGGCTGCATCAACTGCACCATCCAGACAGGCTTCACCTTCAGGCTGTCCTTCTGTGGGCACAGAGAAATAAATCACTTCTTCTGTGAAGTTGCTGCAGTGATCCACACCTCCTGCTCCGACACTCTTGTCAATGAGCTCGTAATGCTGGCTGTGTGTGGACCAATAATTGTGGGCACTGCCCTGGTGGTTTTTGTCTCCTATGGTTATATCATCGCCACAATCATCCAAATGCCTTCAGCTGAAAGCAGGCACAAGGCCTTCTCCACCTGCTCTTCTCACATGGTAACAATCTGCTTGTTCTTTGGGACAGTGTTCTTCATGTACGCTCAGCCTGGAGCTGCATCCTCACCCAGCAAGAGCAACATCATCTCCATCTTCTACACTGTGGTTATTCCCATGCTGAACCCTTTCATTTACACCCTCCGAAACAGGGAGGTAAAAGGGGCTCTGAAAAAACAGTTTAAAAGAAAAGGGTTTTTTAAGCACCTTTCCTGAAGTCAAGAATGAGCACGGTGTCCAATTTGTAAAATAAAGGACATCAGGACCTGAATGTAAAACAAAGGACAGGATGTAAGGTAAAGGACATCAGGACCTGCTATCAAGAGTCTTTTGTGTTTCTAGATGGTCAGTAAAAGCAGGATATATAAACAAATCTATGAGACTCTAGTGATTGTTATTTCAACTAAACAATTTCTGATAGGATATCCTTCAACGGGCAATATGTTTGATTTCTATGAAATTATTTCATATGTTTACATCTATTCCACTTAAATCATTGATGCTTACACATAAAACCAGAATAAAAATAAGAATTTAAAAGTAAGGTCAATTAAGTTAGTCAAGACCATACATCTGTTAAATGGCTGATCACAGTGAAACACAATTTTGACATTTTCTTTTACATTACTGTGAACAAAAGTATCTCTTTTTTTCTTATTCTTCTCTGGCTAGCTTTATTCCTTTTCTAGAGCAGATGATAGTGAGGTTTCATTTAACCATAATTAGACATTTACAATCCATCTGATCTATAATTTAGGGGCCTCTTATAGCCATTCAAAATATACCAGCATTTTAAAGCCATAATTAACACGATGGGTTGGACAAATTGAAGAGTACCCAAGTGTACTGAACATGTAAAATAGGACACAAACTCAGATTCTGGCAGCAGAATCTGCTGCCACACCTAAGTGTACTGAACATGTAAAAATAGGACACAAACTCAAATTCTGGCACTTATTTCTGTGCACTGGAACACAGCCAGTTCAGGTGGAGGCATTCTCACTCTGAACATCCACAGCTAAATTAAGTCAGACAAGAGTAAAGCACAGAGATGTGCCTTCCTGTGCAAATAACTCTTACATCTCAAATTTCCAGGCTGGCTCCTTGCAGAAAACCCATTTCTTCTTCTCCTAACCACAGGACATGGCACTTTCATAGAGCTGGTGGCCAGAGGGATAAGGAGAGCTGTGGTTGCTTAGTGAAGCAAGGGAGACACCACTCCTGGAAGTGCCCAAAAAGTAACTTGGTGCCATGATTTAGCTCATGGTGGTGTTCAGTCAAATACAACAATCCTGGAGGTCTTTTCCAACCTTAATGGTTCTGTGAGTGAGTGACAGACTGGGGCTGGGGGAAGGAGGATGGATGGAGGGATGGATGATGCATGGATGGATGGATGGATGGATGATGGATGGATGGATGGATGGATGGATGGATGGATGATGGATGGATGGATGGATGGATGGATGGATGATGGATGGATGATGGATGGATGGATGGATGGATGGATGGATGGTGGATGGATGGATGGATGGATGGATGATGGATGGATGGATGGATGGATGGATGATGGATGGATGATGGATGGATGGATGGATGGATGATGGATGGATGGATGGATGGATGGATGATGGATGGATGATGGATGGATGGATGGATGGATGGATGGATGGATGATGGATGGATGATGGATGGATGGATGGATGGATGGATGGATGGATGGATGGATGATGGATGGATGGATGGATGGATGGATGGATGGATGATGCAGAGATGGATGGATGGATGGATGGATGGATGGATGGATGGATGATGGATGGATGGATGGATGGATGATGGATGGATGGATGGATGATGGATGATGGATGGATGGATGGATGGATGATGGATGGATGGATGATGGATGGATGATGGATGGATGGATGGATGGATGGATGGATGGATGATGGATGGATGGATGATGGATGGATGATGCAGAGATGGATGGATGGATGGATGGATGGATGGATGATGGATGGATGGATGGATGGATGATGGATGGATGGATGGATGATGGATGGATGGATGGATGGATGGATGATGGATGGATGGATGGATGGATGGATGATGGATGGATGGATGGATGGATGATGGATGGATGGATGATGGATGGATGGATGGATGGATGGATGATGGATGGATGGATGGATGGATGGATGATGGATGGATGGATGGATGGATGGATGGATGGATGGATGATGCAGAGATGGATGGATGGATGGATGGATGGATGGATGATGGATGGATGGACGGATGGATGGATGATGGATGGATGGACTAAGCTGGATAGGTAGGTGGAAATATCTCTGCCATTTGTTCCTGCTCCAGAAGAGCCACCAGTGTGTAGACATCTTGCCTACAGGCTGTTGTCACCCTCCGTTCCTCACAGGACACAGCTAAAAGGAGCTGACAACACGGGCAACTCTGCATGAAGCAAAGGCTGCTCCAGCTGCCTGCAGGTGGGAGGCTGTGTCTCCAATGTGTGCTTCATGGCATCTCAGAAGAGACATTTCAAGCCCAGTGGCAGAATCGCATCCTTGAATGAATTTATTTTCCCATGACCCCAAGGAGACATGCAAGTGGGTGTGAGAGAGAAGGGAGGCTCAGGGTCAATGAGAACAGCCCCAAATGCACCATTCTTTGTTTTCTACTAGCAATATTAAAAACGCTTAATAGAATAACAGAATCATAGAATCTCAGACTGTTTTGGGTTGAAAGGAGCCCTAAAACTCACTCAGCCCCACCCCTGCCATGGCAGGGACACCTTCCCTTGTTCCAGGCTGCTCAAGTCCTGTCCAACCTGGCCTTGGGCACTGCCAGGGATGGAGCAGCCAGAGCCTCTCTGGGCGTTCACTCCTGCGCTTTTAGCGAACTCATCAAGTGCCCTGACAGTTCCTCGGGCTGCTGTGTCCGGGTGCTGCCCTGCTCAGCTCCGAGCCAGGCACAGGGGCCCAGGAGATCCCCGAGTGTCCCCTCAGCCCCGCTCTGCTCCGTTCCCCAAGTGTCGCCTCAGTCCCAGGCGGTCCCCAAGTGTCCCCACAGCCCCGGGCTGCTCCGCTCCGCGCGTGTCCCCTGAGCTCCGGGCCGTTCCCTGAGTGTCCCCTCAGCCCCGCTCTGCTCCGCTCCCCAAGTGTCCCCTTGGTCCCAGGCCGTTCTCCGAGTGTTCCCTCAGCCCCGGGCCGTTCCCTGAGTGTCCCCTCAGCCCTGGGACGCCCTCAGTGTCCCCAGCCCGGTTCCAGCCCGGTTCGCCGCCCATTCCCGAGCACGGCCCCGGCGCTGGGATGCGCTGGCCCTTTAAGGGCCTCCGCGCCGCTGGGGGGCGCTGTGCGCGGCGCGGGGCGCACGCGTGAGGGGCGCTGCT
The DNA here is from genome assembly GCF_023055355.1 of Agelaius tricolor. Taxonomy (NCBI): domain Eukaryota; kingdom Metazoa; phylum Chordata; class Aves; order Passeriformes; family Icteridae; genus Agelaius; species Agelaius tricolor. The sequence goes on from NW_027269291.1 coordinate 3,508,155, forward strand.
CGGCGCATGCGCGGCGCGACCATGCGGGTGGTGGTGGGTGAGTGCGGGCCTGGGGGAGCGGGAGCGGCGGACAGAGAGAGAGCGGGGCCCGTGAGGGTGCGGAGCCCGTGAGGGAGCGGAGGTCTGAGGGAACGGGGGCCCTGATGGAGCGGAGGCCCTGAGGGAGCGGGAGCCGGAGAGAGTGGGGCGTGAGGGAGCTGCCGCCTGAGGGAACGAGGGCCGTGAGGGAGCGGGTCCCGTGAGGGAGCGGGAGTGTTGAGTGGAACGGAGTTTTGGAGAAGGGCCAGGCGGGCCTGGGTTGTGGGTGCTGCCCGCTGGGTTGGAGCCAGGCCGCCGCTTCCCCCCGGGTATGGGGGCTGGCCGTGTGCGCGGGCGGTGCTGCGGTGATGCGGCCCCAGGCACGGGCCGCCTGTGCTGCAGAGGGGTGGTGGCACAGGAACACAGCCCTGACGGTCTGTCTATCTGGCTCTCTCACCAGGTGGTGGGACAGGCTTCGTGGGCAGAGCCCTGACCCAGCTGCTGCGGAGCCGAGGGCACCAAGTGACCCATGTGTCGCGAAGAGGGGGCAAGGATCGGATCAGCTGGGTATGAGCTGAGAGCGGTCACAGCAGGGGGAATGTGACAGGGCTGAGAAAGCAGGCTGCGTGCCCTGGTTTTCCATGGCATGGAGGGACCCTGCCAAGGGAGGTCTGGCCCCTCTGGATGTCCTTTTGCTGGGTGTTAAATGGGTCACAGTCACTGGAATGGGTAACTGCTGTAGCACCAAGAAGCAAAGCCTTATCCATTCATGTTTGTCTCTGCAAATGTCAGGAAGAAACTGGCTGAAGTTCTTGGGAGCCTGCTCTGCTTGTTTGCAGGGAAGGCTTGAGCAGAGGGGAGGCCTGATGTGTGATGTCTCTGTCACTCCTGCCTAGGAGGAGCTGTCCCACTCCGGGCTGCCCCTGTGCGAAGCTGTGGTCAACTTGGCTGGTGAAAATGTCCTCAACCCTTTCCGCAGGTAACTTGATGTTCCATAGTGCTGTTGGCACAAGGTGGAGGCAAGACAGGCCAGTGTTGTCAGGGAATGTGGAAAGGGAGGAAACAACATGACCACAAAGCTCTTGAGTTAACTAGCTGTTGACATTTGCACCCTCAAGTAACCAGAACATTTTTGTGGGCCTGGTAGGTTCTGAGAGATCTTTGGAAGAAAGGTTTCCTCCTGCATCTACAGCTGGAGGCCAGAAACATTAGTTCCACATTTCCAAAAGGACATTGGGTGGCATGCCTACATCCAGAGTTTGACTTCTGGGAAGAACACCAGCTTTGGTGTCTAGCTCCTCTGCTGACTTTGTCTGAAGCCAGTCCAAACCCCACAATCTTGTAAGGAAAGTCAAGAGCCACCATCTCCCAAAGTTCCCCTGCCTTTGTGCTGAAACATGTCCTCCCTTTGCTCAGGGGTGAGGGGAGTTCCTGTGACCTCTCCTTAATGCCTTGTTAAGCCTGGCCTAGAACAGAGACTGGACAGAGCTCAAGAATAAAGCAGAGATTTATTAGGAGGCCTCAATGGGTCCACCTTGGGCAGCACAAGGGCCCAGCCAGGGCTGCACCCAAAATAGTGACAAAATGCCCCACTGGTCACGGGATCTCTCACTTTTATAAGTTCTGCACCATTTGCATATTGGAATTAATTGTCCATCACAGATTTAACCCATGAAGCCCCATCCTGCTTGTTTTTCTCTCTTCAGCCCAAGCTGTTTATGCTCTTGGGCTGAGCTTTGGATCATTTGTCCTTGGTCCCCAGCTGGAGCAGGAATTGTTTTGTCTCCCTGCTCTGTGCACAGAGCTCACCATCCCCTGATGTGAACCCAGACCCACCCACTAAAGCAGCACAGAACCTGAAAAATAGAAAAGCCAAAACCTGAGGCATCACCCTGAGCTTGTGAGCTGGTGTTGGCCGGGGCCCCCTGGGTGGCAGTGCTCCCTGGGGTGTCCTGTGAGCTGGTTAATCCCTGGCTCTCCCTTTCCCAGGTGGAATGATGCCTTCTGCAGGGAGGTCGTCAGCAGCCGGGTGGAGACCACCAAGGCCTTGGCCAAAGCCATCGCTGCTGCTGAGCAGCCTCCCCGTGCCTGGGTCCTCGTCACTGGCGTAGGTATTGGTTGGGCTTGGCCAAGACAGCACTCTTGGTGACCTGGAGAGGCCTTACCTGCAGACAGAAACACAATTCCTCAGGAGCACCTTCTTGCCTTGAAATGTCAGCTTTGTTGCCATCAGTGTCACTGTGTTTAGGCAAGCCTTGATAAGCTTTTAGTGCTGCTGGAGAGGAATTTGATTCCCTGTGCTTTGGCTAGGGCAGTTCTGTGTTTTCCTGTGAAAGCCTTTAGGCATCTTGTAGAATCAATTTATGTCAGTAAGGCCTCAGCTGAAGCCTTCTGCATAATCTCCAACTTCCTGCTTGCTGCAGTCTTTAAACCTGAGGTTTATCATTAAAGCTGCCATGCTTTATCCTCTGGGATGCCCAATACTAAAGCAGGCACCTTCCAGCCAGCTCAGTGTGTTGCTTGCAGGCCTGTTTGGGTTTTGGGGCTGCCTGAGTGTTAGTGCATCCTGCTGAACCTTTAGAGCACATTGTAGTTCCAAAAACTTGCCAGCATTGCCATCAGAGACCCAGTGCTGTTGATGTGAGGATGTCCCTGGTGGAGTGATCAGAATCCCAGAATGGGCTGGGTTGGAAGGGGCCTTAAAGCCCATCCAGTCCCACCTCCTGCCTTGGACAGGGACACCTTCCACTATCCCAGGGTGCTCCAAACCCCATCCAGCCTGGCCTTGGGCACTTCCAGGGATCCAGGGGCAGCCAGGGCTGCTCTGGGCGCCCTGTGCCAGGACCTCCCCACCCTCACAGGGTAGATTTCTCTCCTAGCAGCCAGTCTAAACTGACTTTCAGTTTGAATCAATTCCCCCTTGTCCTGGCACTCCAGGCCCTTGTAGTCTCTCTCCAGCTTTCTTGTAGGCTCCCTTCAGGCACTGGAAGGTTGCAGTTTGGTCTCTTTTTCCAGGCTGAACCATCCCAGTTCTCTCAGCCTTTCCTCACAGGAGTTCTGGGCTCCTGGAGGCAGAGAAGATGGTCTGATGGGGAAGGGGGGGCTTGGTGTGCCCGTTCAACCCTGAGCCCCTTTCTGCTGTCACCCTGCAGGTTTTTACCGCCCCAGCCCCACAGCTGAGTACACTGAAGACAGTGCAGGAGGGGATTTTGACTTCTTCTCCCGCCTGGTGAGCTCGTGGGAGGCTGCAGCTCTCATCCCTGGGAGCCCAACTCGTGGTGTTGTGGTGAGATCAGGTGAGATGGGTCATCATGCTTATTAATGGTGATTGCTTTACTGCTGGGGCAGGAGTGGGGAGAGCTGGGTAAGGGGCACCAGTTCTTCTGTCTCTCCTTGCTGGGGTGCTGTTCCAGCCAGTCAGCCCCTTAAGGATTCTCCTGCTGGTAGGTGTGGGTGTGGAGGGGGTTTTGCCCTCTGGCAGGGGCACCTGGTGTCACTCTGTTGTCCCCACAGGTGTAGTGCTGGGTCGCGATGGCGGCGCAATCTCTCAGATGCTCTTGCCTTTCCGCCTGGGACTCGGAGGCCCCATGGGCTCTGGACTGCAGCCCTTCCCTTGGATCCACATCCAGGACCTGGCTGGGATCGTGTGCCACGCCCTGGAGAAGGAGTCTGTGCGAGGCATCCTCAACGGCGTTGCCCCATCCTCGCCTGGCACCTCCAATGGCACCTTTGCCCAGGAGCTGGCGGCAGCCCTGGGCCGGCCGGCGCTGCTGCCGGTGCCCGCCTGGGCCGTGCGGGCCGTGTTTGGGGCAGAGAGGGCAGCCATGCTGCTGGAGGGACAGAGGGTGCTGCCCAAACGCACCCTGGAGAGCGGCTACAGCTTCATCTTCCCTGAGCTGCCTGCAGCTCTGAAGGACATTGTGGCTTGAGGCCTCCCCGCTTGGGCTGGGCCCTGATGGTGTGAGCTCATGTGGCTGCCCATCAAAGAGGGGAGCCCTGCCCCTTGCCACTTCCCCATCCACATACAGAAGGGGTGAGCAGTCCTTTCCCCCGTATCTCACTGTGTGCATCCCCAGTTCAGGAATCATCCCTCTTACTGCCACCTGAATGTTAACATCACCTGCATTTGGGGAAGGGCAGGAGCCCCTCACAGGACTGTGGCTGTGGAATTGCCCATCTTCCCTTTGCATGGTCTGGCAAATCAGCTGGGGGTGTCATGTCTTCTCCCCTGAGAGATGTGGCAGCAGGAAACAGGTCCTAATGCTGTTGGAATTCCTCCATGGTACTGGAAGTTGCCCTTCCTGTTTTTCCCCATGATGACAGGCAAAGCAGAAGAGCTAAAGTCTCTTTCTTGGTCTTGGTGGTTGTGGGAGAAGATGCATCTTAGGGTGCTGAATACAAATTGCTTGGAGACTCTGCCCTCTCTTGTGGCTGGTAGCAGGTTGATGTGTCAGTACCTTCAGCTGAGTCTAATCCAAAGAGTTACACCCTTCCAGGGTTCCATTCCCCTTGTGCTGTGGCAGGGATGAGGGAGAACCTTGCTTTGCCAGCCTCTAGAGGAAAGGGTGACAATCAGATTGTGCCCCCTGGACTGCTTTGCCTTGGTTGAGTGCCCATCTAAGCTTGAGCTCAGGAAAGCTGGGTGGTACATGCCTGTGTGAGCTTTAGTCTCAGCTTTAGTCCACAGGAGCATTTCTATTCCCTTCCTTGTGCTCACCTCAGACCAGGGTGGTTTTCTTTCACTGATCCCATGAGGTGGTGCTGGTGTTCAGGTGTTCCCTCCCTGGGCACTGAGGATATCCCAGCTGCCTGCTCTGCCTTGGGAAGCAGTACCTCTTCCCTTGTACAGCAAATTGCAATTTCATCACCTCACAGTGACAGAAAATGTATCCACATGCTTCCCTTGACCCACTTCCATATCCCAAAGTGGGTTGCAGGGTGTTAAGTCCACAGAGCAGTGAAGTTTATTACAGCAGTACTTCTGGAGAAATTCTCCTATTGTGATGTAAGCTGGGGCTAGAAGATTCTATGAAAAGGCACTTGAGGCAGATAAAGACCTGCTCTTTGCCATCCACAACAACAGCAGCCCACTCATTCCTGGTTTATGCCATGCTGTAGTCAGAGCAGCTGAAGGATCAGTCTTGGTGAAGTGTAGATGACCCTCCTGTCTCTGCTCAGTACATGCTGGGGACATCTGTGTGACATCTGTGAGCAGGCTGGTCCTGGAGTTTGGGTCTCATTCTGGCAGAGCTGAGTGTTCTGCACTGCTGCCTTGCTTTGGGGCTGGCTCTGGCCTGACTGCTAAATTGCAACATGGTATTAAGGACAGCAAGGCTTAATTCAGAGTTTTCTGTAGCAGTGGTAGTTCTGCACCATTTGTATTGTTAATCTGCTTTACACATTCTATCACTAATTGTAAGACACTGATTTCCCTAATTAAAGTTGGTATTTCCCTTCCTTGTACCCCTTAATTTCCACTGAACCATGGACTTGAGTAAAACCTTTGACTCGATTTTCCACAGTGCTCTCCTGGCTGCTCCTGGCCTGGATGGGCATTCCCTCCCCTGGGTACAAACCAGCCTGGCCAGCTGAGTGCCAGGTGGGGAAGGGTTAAACCCAGCTGGTGGCCCATCAGAACTGCTGCTCCCCAGGGCTCAGTACTGGCACCAGTCCTTTTTTGTGTCTTTCACCAGTGATCTGGAAGGGGGGGTTGTATTCACCAATTGTGGTGTTGTGAGGGTTCCAGGACGAGGTGAGAGATGAGAATTGACTCCAAGTTCTCAGAAGGCTGCTTTATTATTTTATTATATTAAAAGAAAATGATCTACTAAAACTATGCTAAAGAAAGAGAAAGGAGACATCAGAAGGCTAAACAAGAATGAATAATAAAACCTCATGACTGACCAGAGTCACAACACAGCTGGACTGGGATTGGTCATTAAGTTAAAACAATTCACATGCTGTGTAAACAATTCTCCAAATCATATTTCAGAGGAGCAAAACATGGAGAAGCTGAGGCTTCTCATCTTGCCAGGAGAAGAAATCCTGGCAAAGGGATTTTCCATAAAATATCACAGTGACAGGGGGTGGAGTGCACTCTTGGTAAGCTGGCAGCCACCAGCCTGGATGGTGGTTTTGGGAGGGTGGGAAGGCTCTGCAGAGGGGTCTGGGGACCCATGGGGCAAGGCCAGTGCTAGGAGGCTCATCAGGGCCAAGAGCTGGGTCCTGCACCTGGGTCACAGCAAATCCATGCATTATATGAAATATTAATCCCAATATTTCTGGGTGTGTCCTGCCTGGCTCTGTCTGACCCTTGCTGTTGGACCGAAGGCGGCAGCTGTGGTGGTTTCACCTGAGACACCTTTGGCCAGCTGGGTGCTGCAGCTGGGCACTCAGAACAAATCCAGGCAAAATAGGAACTCAGTTTACCTCTGGTGGAAAAGGTTCAGGGGACGGTGAAGAGGAAGGAGAGGATTCTATCGTAGAGTTTTAATCCAGAGTTTATTCCAGGATGACAGACTCTGAATCTGGTAACAGCTCCCAACAGAATCCCGACCCCATGGTCTGGATTTTAAGCCCCAGGGATAGGGGGAGGGGAAGGGACAGGTGAGGGGAAGACAGGTGAGGGGAAGGCACAGGTGAGGGGAAGGCACAGGTGAGGGGAAGGGACAGGGGGAGGGGAAGGCACAGGTGAGGGGAAGGGACAGGTGAGGGGAAGGCACAGGTGAGGGGAAGGCACAGGTGAGGGGAAGGGACAGGTGAGGGGAAGGGACAGGGGGAGGGGACAGGTGAGGGGAAGGGACAGGTGAGGGGAAGGGACAGGTGAGGGGAAGGCACAGGTGAGGGGAGGGGACAGGTGAGGGGAAGGCACAGGTGAGGGGAAGGGACAGGGGGAGGAGAAGACAGGTGAGGGGAGGGGACAGGTGAGGGGAAGGGACAGGTGAGGGGAGGGGACAGGTGAGGGGAAGGCACAGGTGAGGGGAGGGGACAGGTGAGGGGAAGGGACAGGGGGAGGGGACAGGTGAGGGGAAGGCACAGGTGAGGGGAAGGGACAGGGGGAGGGGAAGGGACAGGTGAGGGGAAGGCACAGGTGAGGGGAAGGCACAGGTGAGCCACCAGCCAGGTGTGAGGAGGGGAAGGCTCAAGGGACAAAGACACTTGGACAGGCCAATGAGCCCGGACCTGAGGGGCACCTTTGAACTCCTGCCAAGCACACCACGACCCTGCTGGGATGTTAAGATTGATGGGCAGCTCTCAGCAGGAGGGCAAAGGGGAAAGGAAAGGTTGGCACACCTGGGGGGGTGGGATAGGTGAACCAGGAAATGGCATCACCCTGCAACAATGCAGTGCTCCAGGCTCAGGGAGGAGGGCCTGGAAAGCTGGAAGGACCTGGGCGTGCTGGGTGACAATGGCTCAGTGTGCCCAGGTGGCCGAGCAGCCCAGTGGCACCATGGACACACAGAATAGAGATCCCTACCCAGGCAGGAAATCCTGCACTGAGCAGCAGCAGGGCATGGCCAGACAAGTGTGGTTCCTCCCCTAAACATCCCTAGCAAACCTTGCAGCCATCTCAGATGCTTTTCTCCCTCCATCCCATAATGGGTCCTTTATCTCCTGGGCATTAACTCTGCCCCAGGCTGTGAGCTGACCCCAAAGCTGCTCCCATTGGAACAGGTCCCACACCCAGCCAGGGCTGTTGGATCTCCTGGGACAGCCCTTGAAGAGCTGGATCAGTGTCCATTTCTCTGGTTGGGTTTCTCTCTGGTTTCTCTACCTGCTGGTGGGCACCTGTGCCCCTTTGTGTATGTGTAGACCAAGTTTTTATTGTATAACCAGAAAAATTCTCTTTGTAAAGGAGCAGAGAAGTGTTTTAATCACTGCCCTGAAGGCTTTACTGATAAACAATCCTGTAGCAATGACTGAACTTTTTTATTTCAAAGCACAGTTGAACACAAGCTCCAGGCAGCAAGTTGTGAGAGTTATAACTTGAGAGTCTGTGGTTGGGAGAGTCATAATTTGCATTTTTTCATCTTGCAAATGGGAGGAGTGACTACACTGCCATGAAAATTCCCATTTTAGTTCTGCTCCAATTACCACAAGGTTCCTACTACTGCTCGTGTCCTGATGCACATGACATGAAGCACTACAAGAACTTTTTAATTAGCCCCATGGTGAGAAAATCTAGTTTTGCTAATTATATTATTGTTATTCTTTTTTGAATGACCAGAAGTGCAAGGTGATTTGGGATTTTGCTTTCTTTTTGAATCCCATCATTTCCCTTAACAAAGGCATCATGAATCCTATAAGGGAAGGTTGTTGGAGTCTTCTGTTGGAGGTAGGTTTGCAATCATCTCCTCTGAGTAGAGCTGTGCTGTTTTATCTTGTAATTTGAGAATGACTTCTTGTAGCTTGTGTGAAGTTGGATCACAGAAACAGGAGTTTGCTGAAGGTATTTGCTCTTTCTGCCAAAAATACTGGAAGGATGAATAATTCCACTTGCTGCCTGTGGCAATGATTATATTGTGAAAGAGGAAATGACCTGAAAATGCTTGTTTATCTTTTTTAATATATAATCTTACTTAACAGAGTCAGCTTCAGAGACACTCCCCATGTGTTGGGAGAGGTCTGAGGGAAGGCAGGCATGAATCATACCTGTCTCAGCATTTCTGTATTTCAGGTTTTGCTGGAGCTCAATCTCACTTTTGTGTTAGGGGGATTACTGAGGCAAAAGAGAAAGGCTGGATTAGAGTTGAAAGCAAATTGCTCTTTCTCTCCCCCAAGCTTCTGTGAAAATACTATTGTTGTAATGGAAAATGAGAACAAAGAATCCACAGCATTAACTGTGGATTGTTAGAAAATGTGATTTCCTACCAAAAGTGGTTTTCCTTTTTGGATCTGGGGAAAAAAAAATCTGCAATTTTCAAGCAGAAAATAGGATTAAATATGTAAGGATTTAAAATGGAATTATTCACTGACATTAAGGAGGAAACTGTTATGGAAAAAATTACAGTATCCCTGCAGAGTATTCACCAAAGGCAATGGAAATGTGCAGAAAGTTCTTGTTTCTACAATTCTCTGAAATTCCATTTTGGGAATAGTTTAACAGTTTATAGGGGAAAATAAAAAAGTTGTGGTTTATTGTAAGAAATCGGATTTTTGTTTCAGCAGCCAAGTAGAGGTAGTAACTTCCCATCAGGGAAATGGCTCAGTCATCCTGGGCTGTGGGTGCAGGTGAGCAGCTGCCATCTTCTCTTAGAACTTCCCCAGTGTCTCCAAATTCACTGAATATTACAACATTCATTTTCTAAAACCTGAGACACTGTGATTTTTAACTCATTTATCCATATGCCATTTATCTGACTGAAAAGAGGTTTGAAAAAGCACTGTGATGCAGAGATCTTTGTAATAATCTAACATAAGGGAAGACCAGAACTTGGGAAGAAATTGGGGTTGAGACTGAGCTGTCCATGGGGCCATAAGGAGGAGTAGCATGGCCACAGTGATGTTACCTTTAGGGTGAGCACATTCCCACTCCCTCTGCAAACTCCTTGACTCTGATGGGAGCTGAGACAGCCACCGCCCCTATCCTGACTTATTTTTTAGTGCACAGATCACCTGGCCTAATGTGGGCTTACCTGCCCAGCCAGCCCAAAGGTGGGAGAGGAGGATTAGCAAAGGCAGGTCCTGTGTGGGTGACTCTTGTCTGTATTTACACAGAGAGCCCCTGCAGCTCCCTGGAGAAGCTTCAGCCCAGCCTAACTTGCAGGTCCTTGCTTTGGGTGAGGTGCATTCCAGGCAGAGGTGCTGCTCCCCCAGCTCAGTGCTGTGGTTGATGCTCCAGAGGGAAGGGTTCCTACAGAGGAACCTTGGCAGGACAGAGGTGGGCAAACCTCAGAAAGTTCAGCAAGGGCAAGCACAGGGTCCTGCTGGGGGTGAGGCCAATCCCAAGGCTGGGCAGTGCAGGGATTGAGAGCAGCCCTGAAAGGGAGGACTTAAAGGGTGTTTGGTGGATAAAAAACTCAGTGTGTCCTGTCAATGTCTACTCACAGCCCAGGAATTAATCATACCCTGGGCTGCATCAAAAGCCAGCAAGTCCAGGGAGATAATTCCACCCCCAAGCTCCCCTCTCTTGAGACCCCTCCTGCAGAATGGTGTCCAGCTCTGGGCCCCAAGCTAAAGGAGCACATGGACCTGCACAGATGGACCATGGACCTGCTGATCAAGGAGAACCACAGATATGGTCAGGAGGCTGGAGCACCTCCCCTGTGAGAACAGAGCTGGGGTTATTTAATGTATGGAGAGAAGAGAAAGCTCTGGGGAAACCTCTCAGCAGCCTTCCTGCACCAGGAAGTGGCCTACAAAAGAAATAGAGAGGGACTTTACTCAAATTCATGTGGTGATAGGAGTTGAGGACAGGAAAATGGGGGAAAGGAGTCAGTACACTGGATGGCAGGGCTGGTATTTGTAGGGACAGTTGGGAGAAATAGGTTGGTGTGAATGTTATAAAGTCTGACATAAGTAAATATCTCATCCTGCTTCTGGGAAAGGACAAGCCTGTGCAATCAGCAGAGGCCAGAGGCCAGGAAGCAGCTTTGTAGATAATTGTCATAATTGAGATAGAGACAGTACAAAGCAACTCCATTTTCAGAAGGCTTCAAACCCAGTTTTATTATGGCATGCATGTTTTTTATACATTCTTACAAATCTCATAAGTTTACACTTTCCTCATTGGTCACCAGAGACAAAGTGCTCATTGGAATAGGCAGTTGCAGGTTTCTCTTATTTATCCTTCTTTCTTTCTTGGTTTCTATGTCAATGACCTTGGTAGGAAATTCTTTCAGGGGTAAACATGAATCCTCTTCTCAAACTTCTCTCTGGCTCACAGAAATTGCTGTCAAATCTCTTCCACAGATAATGACCCTGGCAGACAAGCAGCTGAACAGGAGATGGGAATGTGTCCTTCTGTCATAGAAGGGGACAGCTTCAGCTCTGCCAGCAAAGGTCTGGCCAGGTAGAGCAGGGAATGATCCCAGCCCTGCTCAGTGCAGGGAATGATCCCAGCCCTGCTCAGCGCAGGGAATGATCCCAGTCCTGCCCAGTGCAGGGAACTGATCCCAGCCCTGCTCAGTGCAGGGAATGATCCCAGCCCTGCTCAGTGCAGGGAATGATCCCAGCCCTGCTCAGAGCAGGGAACTGATCCCAGCCCTGCTCAGAGCAGGGAACTGATCCCAGCCCTGCTCAGAGCAGGGAACTGATCCCAGCCCTGCTCAGTGCAGGGAATGATCCCAGTCCTGCCCAGTGCAGGACTGGGTCAAGGCCAGCACTCCAGGACAAGAAGGACAGTCATACATACACTGGACTGACGTCCTTGGAGGGTCTCCAAATTAATCACTGGGCTGGGTACATGGCATTCAAGGAGAGGCTGGGAGAACTGGGTTTGTTCACCCATACAGGAGAGAAGGCTGAGGGGAAACCTGATTTCTGTGTATAACTAGCTGATGAGATGAGGATACAGAGGAGATAGAGCCTTCCTGGAGATGTACAACAAGATGAAAGGCAACTAACTGGAGACTAACTGGAACATCCTAAGTTCTCACTGAATGTAAGGGAATTTGTTTTTTTGTTTTGCTTTGTTTTGTTTTGTTTGGTTATATACTTGAACAGTTCACAGAATTTGTGAGACTTGATGACTTCCAGAAATCCCTCCTGGATTAATCATAAATTATCCTATGATTTTGTGTTCTAATAATTCTATAGTCCAACACCCATTTATACTCATCTTTAGTGCTCTTGTTTGTGCAGGGATAAAGAATGGAATCAAAGAACATCACCACCACTGTGACAGAATTTGTCCTGTTGGGCCTGACACAGAGCCACAAGGTGCAGTATTGTCTCTATGGGATCTTCTTTCTCATCTATGCACTGACCTGGCTGCTGAACGTCACCATCATGGCCACTGTGGCTGTGGACCACCACCTCCACACCCCCATGTACTTTCTCCTGGCCAACCTCGCTTTCCTTGACGTCAGTGATTCCTCAGTCAACACTCCCAAGCTGCTGTCAGGCCTCCTCGCCCAGCACAGAGTCATCTCCTTCCACCAGTGTTTCCTCCAGATGTTCTTCTTCCATTTCATTGCGGGTGCCTTGGCGTTTCTGCTCCTGGCAATGGTGGTGTGTAGAGAGCTTTTTGGATAATTGGTAAGCTGGGAAAGGACATTTCGATGTGATACCAATGGATAAGGATAGGGGATACAAGCTGGGAACTGAGCAACCAGTGCCCAATTACTGACAAAGGTCACAGTGACCTTCCCTGAAACGGGAAGACGGGGGAGAAAATCGCTTGCCAGAAAATGTAGTTATCTTAGGTAGAGAAGTTAGAAGAATGCAAACATAGAAGCAAAATAATTGTTAGAAGATAGAAGGTGTGGTTGAGCTAAGTGTGCTTTAACCAATAATGAGCTCAGCTTTTGCAATATGTATAAGCTTCATTAACACCAATATAAATATGTGTGGGTTTTCAATAAACTTTGGGATTTGCTATTCACGCATATGGTGTGTCGCATTTCTCCCGCCGCTCACGACAGTGGTGGATCGCTACGTGGCCATCATGAACTGGAGCACCTGCACAGGGCTGGTGGCAGCTGCATGGCTGGGTGGATTTCTTCATTCCATTACACAAACCGGCCCTCTCTGGAGCGGTGGCCGGTGGATAGTTGAATGCCCAGGCTAGAGAGAGAGTCCAGCCAGCCTCCAGCCAGTCAGGCACTTCCCAGACACTAAGTCCAGGCCCTGTGCCTAAGCGATGTTTTGCTTGAGGGCGGGTGGCCGCGTGTAGAAACCCCAAGGCTGCAGGATACAAAGAAGGGGCGACTCTCGGCTTCTTAGGGTAGGAGGTTTATTGGAAAGGGAATGCGGAGGGATAGGGAGCAGAAGTCCGGAGCCCCAAGGCAGGGAAAACCTCAGGTTATAAAGGGAAAGGGAGGGGTTCGGGACAACAAATCAGAAGAGGGGTAGGGAAGATACATTTGAGACTGACACTAGCAGGGAGCCAACAGGAGACAGTTGCGGGTGGGGCCCTGGCCCCTGAACCAATCACCCAACACCCTAGCCAGAAGCTTCTGGAAAAAGAGGCAGGGGTGCTGAGTGACAGGCAGGTAGCCAGAGGAGGGGAACAAACCAGATACATTAGGGAAACCATAGTAACGTGGGAGGGGTACAGAGATTGACATAAACTGGAACTTTGGGCAGAACCATTAACATAATAACTGGGGGGAAAACTTAACAGACATAAAACAAGCCACAACACCTCTCCTGCAGCTGCCATTCTGTGGCCCAAATGTACTGGACAATTTCTACTGTGATATCCCCCAGGTCATCAAACTGGCCTGCACTGACACTCGCGTGGCTGAGCTGCAGATGGTGTTTAACAGTGGAGTGATCCTCATCAGCCTTTTTGTAATCTTGATTATTTCTTACATTGGCATCTTGCTGAAGATAAGGACGTGCATCACAGAAGGGAAGCAAAAAGCTCTGTCTACCTGTGGAACACAGATAACTGTTGTGAGCTTAACCTTCATCCCCTGCATCCTCACCTATGCCCAGCCTTATAAGAAATCCCCTGGGGACAAGGTGGCCTCTGTCATTTTCACTGTGGTCACTCCAATGCTGAACCCAATGATCTACACACTCAGAAACACTGAGATGAAAAAGGCCATCAGGAGAACACTGGGCAAAATGTTTCTGTCAGCAGGAAAACAGAAACCAGAGCGGACAGTAGATCCAAAGTCATCAAATCTGGTGTTCCCATGACAAAACTGGTGCTCATGATGCTCATAAGTTCATCACTGATATTCCTGTATAAAAGAATGTAGGGTGCCCCTGACTCTGGGAATGATTGGTATCTGACTCTATTGATTCAGAATGCTGAACAATTGCTTTAATAAACTATACTATATTACATTAAATAAAGTTTTCTTTGTCTCTTCAGTGTGTTGGTTGTTTCTGGCTCCAGGGGGGATAATTATAGAATTGTGGCATCAGCTGTGGCTCTGGAGTGCTAACTCAGGTGCCTTAGTTAAAGCTCTAAGATGCGTGAATTTATTTGTAATTATTTATTGTATTTATTATTTCTTGTAACTTATATAATTCCTGAACCATGTGGTCTCTAGAAGCCATTGCTAGAATTCTCCAGATCATTTATTCATTCAAAAATTCAATAAATCCAACAATTTTCTTTCTCTTTCTTTCTTTCTTTCTTTCTTTCTTTCTTTCTTTCTTTCTTTCTTTCTTTCTTTCTTTCTTTCTTTCTTTCTTTCTTTCTTTCTTTCTTTCTTTCTTTCTTTCTCTATACTACATAGATACATGTATATTAATAATCCCCTTGTAATGCAAATAAAAAATTAAGCTCAACGCTGACCTTTATTGTCAAGAGCTGAACTAAAGAAGCACATTCCAACAATGCTCAAACTTCATTATGTGGTTCTAAAGTGAAGAATCAAGTACTGCACCAGCAACACACAACTAATGACTAATTCAGCTGTTTTCTGGGAGCTTCCTTAAGGAGATCAAGTGCACCCATGGCAGGAGGTGATTTGACAGAACCACAAACTGTGGCAGCATGTTGAGCTCAGCAACCCATTTAAATCAGTACCAATTTTTGCCAGAAAAAGTGAATTAATTAGTTATTAAATACCCCTTCACACAGACTTCTGAAAATAATTAATAGAAAGAAATTAACATGTTAAAATATATGATTTTTTTAAAATGCAGTCTTCCATAAAAGTGCTAGAATCAATAGTTCACATATTGGGGCTGGGGAGATGAACCCAGGCACAAACTTCTGCCCTGGTCTGTTTGTGAAGCTGTGATGCACTGAATGACACAATTTAACCAGAATTTCCCTTTTTTAATAGAGGAGACAGGATGGTGTAAGTGTGAGCTCAGCTCTAGCAAAACCCATGGCTGTGCTTCTTAGGGACCAAAAATCAGGGCTCCTTGCTAGGGGTGAAATTCTGATTTACACCAGCCAGAAACCAGCCTTGTTTCCTACCACCCCAGCTTCTGTTTGGGGCATCCTTCGTGCACACGTGGAAACAGGAAAGAGAAGAGATGAATTCAGGAAAAACAGAAAGGTGCTGATAGTGCTTGGTGAGAGGGCACTGCAGCAGGAATAAAAAAGGTTTGTTCCAAATGGATGAGTGATTGTGGATGTCTCTTTCTCCTTGGACCAGAGTCTGAAACATCTTCTAAAAAGGCAAATTAAAAGCTTTAACCATTTGGAATGCAGTGTCCCTTGAAGTGATTAACACTACTGTTATTATACTAGTGATTAAACTACTTTTTAAAAGAAATGCTTTTTTTCAGTGTTATCTTTTTGAGTAATAAAACAAGAAAAAAATATTCTCTGTTTTTAGAGAGGTAAAAGTAAATCAGCTCCCAGAAGCAAAGTCTGTAGAAATGTAAATGAAGTTTCATTAACTCTTTCTCCAGTGTTCCAATTATAAAGGAAAAAGTGTTTCAACAATCCAGAGACAAGTTAAGTTCCCTAGAGGAGTCTAAGAAATAACATTGCCAAATGCAATTAACACTCTGTCATTAACTCGTTGTTGTGAAGTTTCTGAAGTCAGGCAATGACTTCATCCTGAGATGTCTTACATTGCCTTCCTCTTTTACAAGCAAACTAAACCAAAAAAAGAATATTAGACTCAATTTTAGTGCCTTTTTCTGCCTTTATGGCCAGTCAGATGAAACAGAGAGGCCTCAGAGGTCAGCATGGCCACATTGGTAGTGAAGATTTCTTTTTCTTGACCTCAGTATGGAAAGCACAGTTTGAATGCTGCAGGCTCTGGCCCAGGCTATTCACCAAGCCAGAGCACTTCTTGTATCCAGAATAAACTGCAAAACCCTCCCAAATAAATACTCCCAGGTTGTAGCAGCCCTTTTCTCTGTGTGCTAATCCTGTGGCTCAGCTAATCCTCTGGAAATGCTTCTTTTCATGCCTGGATGAATTTCTCCAGCTGGGACTTGCAGAATGTTCTTATCCCATGGCTCAGACTCCGCAGTGCTTGGAGGGTGTGGGCACTGCATGGCATTAAATGCTGAGTTCTTGCTGGAAATAAGGAATGGCCATCAGTTAATCTTCCTTTCTTTCCCTTTCCCCACACCTTAAATGAAAAACACAAGGCTCTGAAAGAAGTGAACTGATTTCCTCATCACTGTCATTCAGTGGATCTCTTTTCTGCCAGAAGGAATGGAAAACATATAAAAAGGGGGGAAAAAAAGGCAGAGCAAAACATGGAGTCCCTATCAATTCGTGTGTGCTTAGCCTGGAAAATTCACTTTAAAAAAATGTAAGAGGGTGAGGAGAACTCCTGCAATGGAAGTGAGGAGCTGCAGCCTGGATACCTGAATACAACATGGGAAGTGCTCTGCTTCAGAAGAAATGTCTGGTATATATATTGTACTCCTAAGGAAGAGATGGAGATAGAAATTCCAAATTATTTGCTTCTGAAGCAAAGAATAAAGGCAAAACATTTACAAGTGTGAAACAGAACTTTGTGCCTGTAGTTTCCCCTGAGCTAGTAAACCATCAGAACTCACCAAAATTGGAAATAAGGTTTTTAATCCACACATTCATGGACAAGAAAATCTTTATTTCTTCATCAACACAGCCATCCCTCTGATTAGTACTTCTTTCACTTCTTTATTCCTCAGGCTGTAAATCAGGGGGTTTAAAGTGGGAATGACAGTTGTGTATATGAGAGCCAGGACTTTCTTAGCCTCCTGTGAATTACTGGATTTTGGCTGTAAGTAAATCAAAGTCCCACTGGCGCAGTACAGCGTTACCACAGTAAGGTGTGAGGAACAGGTGGAGAAGGTCTTGTGCCTGCTCTCTGCAGAGGAAATCCTCAGGATGCTGGAGATGATGCAGGTGTAGGACAGCAGGATGAGGCAGAAGGGCGTGAAGATGACGAGCACCGTGGCTGAGATCAGCTGCCGCTCGTAGCGCGACGTGTCCGCGCAGGCGAGCAGCACCAGCGGCGGGATGTCACAGAAGAAGTAGTTGATCCTCCTGGGCCCACAGAAGGACAGGCTGAACACCCAGGCTGTCTGCAGCACCGACACCACCTGGCCACTGCAGCAGGAGAGCAGCACCATGGAGAGGCAAGCCCTGGTGCTCATGATGGCCGGGTACCTCAGCGGGCGGCACACGGCCACGCAGCGATCGTAGGCCATGGCTGCCAGCAGGTACCACTCAGTGGATGCCAAGGAAACCACACAGTAGAGCTGTGTGACACAGCCCAGGTAGGAGATGCTCCTGTCCTCTGACAGGATGTTTACCAGCATCTTGGGGACGACCACTGAGGCTGTGGAAATATCCAGGAAGGACAGGACGCGGAGGAAGAAGTACATGGGCGTGTGGAGGGTGGGGTGAGCTGTGGCCATGCAGATGAGGAGGTTCCCGATGAGAGTCATGCTGTAAATGAAGCAGATTGTGAAGAACAGCAGGTGCTGGAGTTCTGGGTGGCTGGACAACCCAGAGAGGATGAATTCACTCAGCAGGGTGTGGTTTCCTGCATCTTGTTCCTCTGCTGGCTCCATCTGGGAGGAATCAGACAGACTGTCAGACCAGGATCACACTGCTTCCAGCCAGGAGCCTCCTGGGGATGCCTGGAGATCTGCTGGATCAAAGGGAGGAAGCCTAGAGCAGGCTGGGCTGAGCACATTGAGAAGGAAGTGGTGCCAGTGCCCTCCAAGTGTCATTGTTTGGTGGTGTCACCAAGCCTTTGACCAAGAGGAGCTGGCATTGAAGGGGTGGCTCCATCCTGGGTGCAGGGTTCGCTGCTGAGGATCTGCTCTCCCCCACATGTCAGGTCTGTGCTCACAGGCACTTCCTGCAGTCAGGGGAACGCCCAGGTGACAACTGAAACACCCACAGACCACAGAAAGAAAGAAAAACCCTTGTGCTGCCTTAGGGAGCAGTGGGCAGTGCTCCTTGCACTCTGTTTCTCCTCCTGAGTGGGCTGACAGCGCAGGCAGCCTCCCTCCAGGACATCTGAAGCTCAGAGCAACCCAACTTCAGATGAGAGCCAGGGAAGTTCAGGCTGTGGGAGGCTTTGGCTCACATTCACATCAACCCCCAGCTGCCAGGAGGACAGAAATGCTTCCAAGAGCCCAGCTGTGGGCAAAGCACTCCCAAATGGAGCAAGCAGAAGCTGTGAAGGGAAGCCCTAAGCCAGCTCCCATCCACAAAAACACCCACAGAGCAAAGAAACCAGCACCAAAGTAAACCAAACAAAAAATCCTGTCTGTAGGCAGGCAAAGGAAGAAGGAATCATTCGAGGCAAGAGGTACCCATGGGGAATGATGAGGAAATGCAGAGGGAGAAGCTCAGGACCAGCCATTCATGACTCACATGGCCTTGTTACCCTGAGAAGTGCTGCAGTGTGAGGGATGATCACAAAGTGCTGGACCTGCTCTGTTTTCTCACTGCCCAGGATGGGAAACTGAGGCACTGAAAGAGAAAAGATCTGTTGAGTTTGTGAGGGTCCTCAGGATGAGGCGAGAGATGAGTGAATCTGACTCCATGTTCTTAGAAGGATATTATATTATATTATATTATATTATATTATATTATATTATATTATATTATATTACATTACATTACATTATATTACATTACATTATATTATAACTATACTAAAGAAGGAGAAAGATACAGACAGAAGGCTTAACAAGAATGAATAATAAAAACTTGTGACTCCTCAGAGCCTTGACACAGCTGGCCATGATTGGCCATTAAGTTAAAACAACTCACATGTTGGATAAATAATCTCCAGACCACATTCCAGAGCAGCAAACACAGGTGAAGCTCAGGCTTCCCAGCTTCACAGGAGAAAATCCTGGGCAAAGAGATTGCTTTATTATACTGTATTATTCTATACTATATTACCCTAGTACTATATTACACTATATTACACTATACTTTCTCCCTCGGACAAGGGGTGGGAATGATGCATCTGACTCCATCTTATCAGAAAGCTAATTAATTACTTTATTATACTTTATTATTCTATACTATATGACACTATATTATACTATATTACACTATATTATTCTATACTATATTACACAATTACTATGTTACACTATATTGCATTATTGCTATATTACACTACAGTACACTATATTATTACTATATTACACTATTTTATACTATATTACACTATATTATTATTATATTACATTATATTATTACTATATTACACTATATTATTATTATATTACATTATATTATTACTATATTACACTATATTCCCTCCCCCTGACAAGGAGAGAGAAATGATGCATCTGACTCCATCTTATCAGAAAGCTAATCAATTATTATACTTTATTATTCTATACTATATTACACTATATAACATTACATCTAAAGTGAACCTGCCAAGCACTCACTCTGCACACCCTGCACAGAATCTCGTGGCTGTCAGTGACAGTCCTGACACACACACACACACCTGGCTCTGACAGGCCAAGGACACAAATCACCATCACTGTGGGTAAACAATCTCCACATTGCATTCTACTCTGGCACAAACACAGACACAGCAAATAATATGAATTGTTTTCCCTTTCTCTGAGGTTCAGAGAATGTGAAACCCAGAAATATTCTTGGGGAGAATTGTGCCTTGCTCTTCTCTGTGAGGAGAAATGTGGTGGCACCGCTCTGTCTGTGACTGACACAGGACATCTTCCACCCCTGGGTTTTATGACCTAAACACAAAGCTGTGGATCCTGGAGCCACAGATTACTTAAAAACACACAAGCACAATAAGGCAACTCCCAATATTCTCAGATATTGGATGCTCTGATGTATTTTAAAGGGATCTTTCTGGGTTTGGCTGTTTCCATTACCACAGGGATGAAAGGACACTTTTGGAGTGGTATTTCAACAGAGCCTGTGCATGACAGATAGAGAATGACATGAAAAGCTCCCTGCAGTCTCTATCAGCACACATTCCCACTGCTGTTAACTTGTTAGATCCATGTAGCTGAAGTGGAAACCACCTAATTCTGCCCTCCAAGCCCATGTGAAAGTTTTAAACTATTGCTGTGATCTTTAGCTCTTTAATAAAGTCAAAAACACTCACAGCAGCCACTGTTTTACTGACAGTTCATCTTTTATTCCCTAATTCAGAACACCTCCCAGAAACAACCCTCAATTTATGTAATTTGTGTAAAAACAAGTAAACTTCTTTTTGTAGTAAGTTTTGGCCTGAGCTCTTCCTTGGATTTCCTTTATTCATTCACAGTAGACATGTTGAAGCAAAGTGTCCTACCTGCAGCAATTCTGCTATCCAGTGCCTCCAAAATGGCTCATTCCAATTTTGATAGAAGTATTTCCCTTGTTTTCTTACATTGGGAAAGGTGTTGGGCTGATGATTCCTACTGTCAGCTTACACTGCAGATTAAAAATTATTTGAAATTATTTTAATTATTTATAAATGATTTCAAATTATTTTAAATGCAGACAGTCTTCTGTCACAACTGGAATAATCTGTTGACATTAGCACATGGCATATACCATAGAAAGTCAGCCAAGGACTTGTCTCACAGAGAGGAGGAAAGGGAATTTGTTAGATTTGTTTCAACTCAGTTGAAAGCTGAGAGGCCTCAAAGCATTTCTATTTTTTGCCCATAAAGGGAACAGCTGAGCTGCCTCTGCTGCTTAAATAGAGTCTCTTGAAATCCCTAAATCCCCTAGAGGTGGGGTTGATTTAATCTGATTCCAGAGCTGTCAGGGATGGTTGTTCAGAGCTGTGCTCCCTCTGTGGGCAAGGGGATGTAGCAAACATCCTCACACCAGCACTGAAATGCTGTTCTGGATGGAGCCCTCGCTCACTGTCTGCAAAGTGGGACCCGAGGGACTCCTGCACACACACACAGGCATCTCCTCTCTTACATGCCCAGGGCTGTGAGCTCTGCATCCTCACCAGCTGGGGACTGATTGTTAACCTGAAAGGGCTGAGCAGCAGCATCAAGGGATGTGTGACTCCAAGGGCAGAATTAGCCTGGTGCTGCCTTTGTTTAATTGGACTGGTGCCTTTAGAGGCAGTGCTGTCTCTGCTGGGAGAGTTTGCATTCAACTCCAGCCTCTCACAGCTCATTCTTCAATTTTTAGTGACTTCCTTCCTTCCTTCCTTCCTTCCTTCCTTCCTTCCTTCCTTCCTTCCTTCCTTCCTTCCTTCCTTCCTTCCTTCCTTCCTTCCTTCCTTCCTTCCTTCCTTCCTTCCTTCCTTCCTTCCTTCCTTCCTTCCTTCCTTCCTTCCTTCCTTCCTTCCTTCCTTCCTTCCTTCCTTCCTTCCTTCCTTCCTTCCTTCCTTCCTTCCTTCCTTCCTTCCTTCCTTCCTTCCTTCCTTCCTTCCTTCCTTCCTTCCTTCCTTCCTTCCTTCCTTCCTTCCTTCCTTCCTTCCTTCCTTCCTTCCTTCCTTCCTTCCTTCCTTCCAGCTGTGAGCAGCATCACCCTCTGATGTGGTCAGAGACAACTGGTCTGGGAAAAGACTGATATGAGAACCAAATTTACATCAAAGGAAAAAGAATCAATAACAAAAAGGAGATTGAAGTGAGAGGGGAAATTAAGCTTCTTCATTCGGTATCAGTGACTGAACCTTTCAATTTCGCAGAATTTGCTTCTTACCCACACAAGAGAGGGTAGCAAACAGAGGTTTCTTTTCTGTAGCCATCTGATGGCAGGCAAATGCTGGTGATCTCCTGAGCCAATCACCCTGTGTGGTCAGCAGAGAGGAAAAAATCACTCTGAAGATGGACTTCATGTGAATTTTCCAGATCTTCCATTCCTTCTGAAATTGTACCTTCCCCCAAAGAGCTTCCAGGAGGATCCCCAGGACAGGCACTACAGCCCATGGTCCTTTTAGAACACAGGGTAAGGGGCAATGCCAGTGTGCTCTGGAGGATTTATTTGTGGGCTTTCTCTAGATCAAAGCCATGTAAAATTGGGAACATCCTGGAGGTTTCATTGGCTCATGGAAACAGGGGCTGAGTCCCTTCCAGGCTGTACCACCGAACCAGAGCTGCCAGGGAGGACTGAGAGAGGGCCCAGGCAGGGCTGCTCCCTTCTCATGGGGACACCCTGAGCCTGGTCCTCACCTGAGCTCCAGCTGTGTCTCAGCCAGCCCTGCACCTGTCACCATCACATTTTCAGGAAAAATCCCTTTGCCAGGATTTCTTCTCCCGGGAAGCTGAGAAGCCTCAGAGAAAAAGGAAAACAATAATTATCTCATTTGCTTCTCCTGTGTTTTGCTGCTTTGGAATGTGGCTGGAGATTGTTTATCCAACAGATGGTTGTTTGCTGAGTTTCATGTGAATTGTTTTGACTTAATGACCAATCACAGTCACGCTGTGTCGGACTCTGTAAAGAGAGTCATGAGTTTTTAAATATTATCTTGTTAGCCTTCTGCAAGTAACCTTTCTCTATTCTTTATAGTATAGTTTAAGTATAGCATTCTTTACTATAATATAGTAACATAAAATAATAAATTACCTTTCTGAGAACATGGAGTCAGATTCATCATTTCCTCCCCACGATGGGGGACCCTGAAAATACCACATTACACCTGCCCAGGGTTTCTCAAGGACATCTCTGATGGTAATCAGCCCCTCTGATAAAAACCAGGAGCTTTGCCTGACCCTGGCCAGCTCTCCCCATTGCTATCAGGGGATGGGGAAACAAAAAAACAAAAAACCCAACAACAACAAAAAACAATCCAGATGGAAGCAGCCCACATGCAGGGTCCCAGGGACTCTCTCCAAAGGTCTCTGATGGGATATGCATTCAACAGACAACCCTTTCCTCTGCCTGTGCACTGTGGATGCTCAGAACCAGCCCAGATCTCTCCAGCTTTTTGAGAAGATGGTGACAAAAGCGCAGAGAACGTGACATGAGCCCCTCACCAAGCCACAGTTTGGGGTTGTGAGAACAGAAGCAGTAAATGACACAGCTAGAGGCAGGCTGAGGTTTCCTGTGTCAGCTCCACATGACATATATAGAGGTTCTGGACCTGCCATTCTGTACCTGTCTCCTGCCTGGCCACAGCTACTGCTTTGTCTCTTCAGGACAGTGGTGGGAGATGCTGCTGCTCCTCCTGCTCACAAATGCTTTTGTCCTTCTGCCCTGGGCTGGGGCTGGTGAGTACCCAGAGATGGGCCTTGGGCAGGAAGATGCAAGGGCACAGATGGACTCTGAGCACTCAGTCTCAGGCAAGGCTCCTGCCTCACCTTCTCTCCTGTCTCTGCTCTCCCACTTTCCTCTCTCCTCTCATCTCCCAGCTCAGCCTGGGCCTGAAGCCAGTGAGGCATTAGAGGCACTAGAGCTGTGCCCTTGATGGCATTTGAGTCATCCAGAGCCAGGGCTGGTCAGACCCCAGTCAGTGCTGCTTGTCTTTCTCTCCTTTGGGCAGCCCCATTGCCTTGGACAGCTGCAGGAAGGAGAATTGTTGGGATCACGGGCACCTGGCATTAGAGGATGAGCCTTTCCTTTCACGCAGCCCCAAACTTGACAGGAAACAGCAGCAGCATATTAACATTTATATTAACATTTATATTTAACATTCATATTAACATTTCCCATCTCTCTTCCAGAAAGGATCATTGGTGGACGAGAAGTTAAGGCCCACTCCAGACCCTACATGGCTTATTTAAAAATTCAAAATGGCTCAGTACCTAGTTACTGTGGAGGGTTCCTGATTCGCCCAGATGCAGTGCTCTCAGCAGCTCACTGTGTGCATAAAAAAGGGAGACCAGTGAGGGTCACTGTGATTCTGGGAGCCCACAATATAAACAGCCGAGAACGGAGCCAGCAGAAGATCCGTGTGGGACAATGGGTCATCCATCCTAAATATTCCCCTGATGACTTGAAAAATGACATTGTGCTGCTGAAGGTATGGCCCAGCAGATCCTTCCTGCCTGAGGGATCTCCCCCTGCTCACCTCCCCAAACTCTGAACTTGCTCCTAATCCTTTGCTGCCTCTAACCCCGTGTTCTCTCTGCCTGACAGCTGAAGCCAAGGGCCAGGATCAATAAGAATGTGCAGTTTATCTCCATCCCCAGGAGAAATGAACGTTTGAAAGAAGGAGCTTTATGCACAGTGTCTGGTTGGGGCTGGACATCTGTGACAGGAAACAAGCCTAATGTGATGAGAGAAGCGAAACTGGAGGTGCAAGAGGAGAAAATGTGTCAGCAGCTTTTCCCTAACTACCAGCGTCAGTCTATGATCTGTGTTGGTGATGAAAACCACAAAAAATCAACTTACAAGGTAAGTGTTGTTTTGGGCTGCAAGCTTGGGAGGAGGTTGGCAATGGAAATTCAGCTTAGTTCCCAGGTGAAAGCAAAAGGACACCCCAATGAACCAGGACCTTCAGAATGATGAGCTGAGGGTCCTCACAGAAGCTCTGAAGCTGAAGTGCTCCCTGAATTGGGGTGCATTTTCCAACTATCAGCAACAGTTGCTTTTTTACTTACCTGGGGATGTTCTACCCAGCCTAACCAGTGCTTTGGGGTGTAAATTCCCTGTGATATCCTTGCTCAGATGGCTTAGCTATTTCCCCATGTCTGAAGTCAATGTTCTTTTAGAGCTTTTGAATCTCCGAGAGCCT
Source organism: Agelaius tricolor (assembly GCF_023055355.1). Lineage (NCBI taxonomy): Eukaryota > Metazoa > Chordata > Aves > Passeriformes > Icteridae > Agelaius > Agelaius tricolor. The sequence goes on from NW_027269291.1 coordinate 3,532,844, forward strand.
CCAGGCCTGAATTGTTTCATGGGTGGCTTAGAGGAGCAGTGAGGCAGCTACAGAGGCTGGGAGCTGGGTCTGGAGGGAGGGAGGTGCTTGGAAGAGGAGGTTCTTCCCCTGGAGGGAGGGAAGAGGAAACTTGCTGCTTAAGGCAGGGAGAGCTGAGCTGTGGCATGTCTGACCCCTCTCACTCCTTTCATGGCACAGGGTGATTCTGGTGGCCCATTAGTCTGCAATAAGAAGGCTCATGGCATTGTTTCTCATGCACGTGAACAAAACCTCTTCCCTGAGGTATTCACCAGGATCTCGTATTTTGAGCCCTGGATCCGTAAGCAGCTGAAGAAGTTTTCACTCCAAGATATTCCTGGCTCTCCATCCTCTGACTAAAATGCTCAGTGCCCCCTCTCCACAATGCATCCAACACCTGCTGGTGCTCAGGAGCTCCCAGGGGCAGCTGGAGTCAGAGAAGCCCCTGTGGTGCAGGCACAGCTTTGGCACTGAGTCTCCGTGGCAAGCTACAAATGCAGCTCCCAAGTACACCCAGCTTCCCATTGCTCCCTTCCTCCCACTGCTGCTCCAGCTCTGCTTCTGGCCATCAATAAAAGCATGTTCAAACTCACTTGTGTCTGCAGCCTTCTTGGGAGCTGGATTCAAACCCTGAGTGTGAGAATGAGGAGGTGACTGACATTGTGTCCTGGTCGTGGGGGTTGACTGGCACACGTGCCAGGAGTGGCCGTGCCCTGCCTCTGCTGCTGGCAGCCAGGATCGCGGTGCAGCCACTGGCTGGGGTCCTAAACCACCAGAGGCATCCGGTAAATGTGGACCCAACCCCGAAGAACAGTGCAAAGGAAAAAAGGAAGGACTCTTTCTTTCTTCTTCGAGCTCCTTTAGTTCTTTCCCACGCAGAAGCGGTGCCGGGGTGGCGCCGCGTGGCATCGGCAGCGCGGCACAGGAGCTGCTCCTTCCCGCGGCAGGAGCAGCGCCGAGGCGAGGCAGGGACACAACAGCCGTGGGCAGCGGCAGCGGCAGCGATCTCTCCCAGGGCAGGAGCGGGGCAGCGGATGCCACACTGTAGCACACGCCATGGAGCTTAGGAGAGCTCCACGGAGGATTGAGATTTAACAGCAGGAGCTGCTGAGTCATGATGAGACAGCAAAATAAGCTTCTGTCTTCTTCTACCCCTCACCCCAATGCTTATCTCTGTAACCTCATAGGTCGCTTTTCCCTAACCCTTACCATTGGACAGGTTTGGATCCCCCCATACCCTATAAAAAGGGGCGGGTTTAGCCCGTTCAACAGAAGAAGAGCCGTCGCTGGAACCCTTCGCAGACTCCTCAATAAACCATCGCTGTGGAACCGCCAGGACCTCTCCTTCTCCTCTCTCGCCTCTGCTTCTGCCTCAGCCAAAGGCGCCCTAGCAAGGCAGCAAAGAGCTGAAATCCTGAGAGAGCTGAGAATCACTAAAGAGCTGAAATCACTGAGCTTGCTCAGGGCAGCCTGCGGCGGCTGCGAGCTGACTGGGTACCCGGGCACTCTGTCTCCCACAGGGACTGAGCTATCCGGACTGTCCTGCATCGCTCGGTGATAAGGCCAGGATCGGGGACATCACCCCGTGGGTGTTCTTCTTTCCCGCGGCAGAGAGCGGTGCTGGCTGCAAAGAGCTGCCCCATGCAGGTGCCAGCAGAACACAGGCGGAGCCACGAGGCTCAAAGAGGGGGCAGTGGCAGAGAGTGCGCAAAAGAGAAAAACAGTGGCGTTAACGCAAGAGGGGATGGAATCCAGGGAGGGACTGTCGGGCTAGCTAGGAGGGCTCTGGGGGGACACATGTAAACATAGCCTAGAGCGGGAAAGCCCCAGATCCTGGAGGTTTCATTGGCTCATGGCCAAAGGAGGCTCATGGAAACAGGGGCTGAGTCCCTTCCAGGCTGTAGCACCGAACCAGAGCTGCCAGGGAGGACTGAGAGAGGGCCCAGGCAGGGCTGCTCCCTTCTCATGGGGACACCCTGAGCCTGGTCCTCACCTGAGCTCCAGCTGTGTCTCAGCCAGCCCTGCACCTGCCCAGGACACCTGCTGCTCTGGACTGGGCTCACAGAATGACTCCCCAGCTGCACCTCAGACTTGCTCATCACCATGGACTTGTCAGATCCCCTAGAACACCAGGGCTGAGGTGATGGGGCTCCACTGGCCTTGTCCCTTAGTGACCCTGACTGGTGGTTTCTGATTTCCCAAGGACATCTCTGATGGCAGTCAGCCCCTCTGATAAAAAACAGGAACTTTGCCTGACCCTGGCCAGCTCTCCCCATTGCTCTCAGAGGACAGGGGGAAACAAAAAACAAAAAGAAAAAAAAAATCCAGGTGGAAGCACCCTTCATGCAGGGTCCCAGGGGCTCTCTCCAAAGGTCTCTGATGGGATTTGCACTCAACAGACACCCCTTTCCTCTCCCTGTGCACTGTGGGTGCTCAGAACCAGCCCAGATCTCTCCAGCTTTTTGAGAAGATGGTGACAAAAGCGCAGAGAACGTGACATGAGCCCCTCACCAAGCCACAGTTTGGGGGTTGTGAGAACAAAACAGTAAATGACACAGCTAGAGGCAGGCTGAGGTTTCCTGTGTCAGCTCCACATGACATATATAGAGGTTCTGGACCTGCCATTCTGTACCTGTCTCCTGCCTGGCCACAGCTACTGCTTTGTCTCATCAGGACAGTGGTGGGAGATGCTGCTGCTCCTCCTGCTCACAAATGCTTTTGTCCTTCTGCCCTGGGCTGGGGCTGGTGAGTACCCAGAGATGGGCCTTGGGCAGGAAGATGCAAGGGCACAGATGGACTCTGAGCACTCAGTCTCAGGCAAGGCTCCTGCCTCACCTTCTCTCCTGTCTCTGCTCTCCCACTTTCCTCTCTCCTCTCATCTCCCAGCCCAGCCTGGGCCTGAAGCCAGTGAGGCATTAGAGGCACTAGAGCTGTGCCCTTGATGGCATTTGAGTCATCCAGAGCCAGGGCTGGTCAGACCCCAGTCAGTGCTGCTTGTCTTTCTCTCCTTTGGGCAGCCCCATTGCCTTGGACAGCTGCAGGAAGGAGAATTGTTGGGATCACTGGCACCTGGCATTAGAGGATGAGCCTTTCCTTTCATGCAGCCCCAAACGTGACAGGAAACAGCAGCAGCATATTAACATTTATATTAACATTTATATTTGACATTTATATTAACATTTCCCATCTCTGTTGCAGGAAGGATCATTGGTGGAAAGGAAGCTAAAGCCCACTCCAGACCCTACATGGCTTTTTTAGACGTTCAAAATAAGACAAATAGTAGTAAGTGTGGAGGGTTCCTGATTCGCCCAGATGCAGTGCTCTCAGCAGCTCACTGTATGGATATAAAAAAGTAAGACTCCATTGTTCTTGCACAGGTGATTTTTTCCAGTCTCACATTGTCCCAGAGGGCCTCAGCCCTGCTCTGGGCTGAAACAGTGCCCTGTGTCTCTTGAGGCAGAGCAGGGATCTCTGGAGCTGAGCTCTCCTCTGTGAGTGCAGGAATTGTCTGCCTGACTGGGGCTGAGTGTCCTTGGGGACAGGAATGCTCACAGGGGTCTCCAGGGTCATGGTTCCTCCCATGGCTTAGAGCTGCTGCTGCTGCTGCTGGAGAAGGGCTCCAGTGTCTCCCCTGCCCTGCTTCCCTTTGTGCTCAGCACGGGGCAGCTGCCACCTGTGTCAGTGTGGGGTGAGGGATCCTCAGCTGGGCTCTGGAAGGAGCCCAGGTGAGAGAGGAGAACTTGCTGAGAGCTGCTCTGGGGGGGTTTCTCAAACACCACCTCCCTCAGCCACCTGCCCTGGGGCTGTTCCTGTCAATGCAGCTGGGATGTGTTGGTGTTTCCTGGCAGCATAGTGAGCGTCACTGTGACTCTGGGAGCCCACAACATAATGGACGAAGAATGTAGCCAGCAGAAGATCTGTGCTGCAAAATGGGTCATCCATCCTAAATATTCCCGTAAAGTTGGGAAAAATGACATTGTGCTGCTGAAGGTATGGCCCAGCAGATCCTTCCTGCCTGAGGGATCTCCCCCTGCTCACCTCCCCAAACTCTGGACTTGCTCCTAATCCTTTGCTGGTTCTAACCCCGTGTCCTCTCTGCCTGACAGCTGGAGGAAAATGCCGAGATCAATGAGAACGTGCGATGTATCTCCATTCCCAAGAAAAATGAACGTGTGAGAGTAGGAGATTTATGCACAGTGTCTGGCTGGGGATGGACATCTGAGGAAGAGGTGATGAGTGATGTCTTGAGGGAGGTGGAACTGGAGGTGCAAAATGAGGAAGTATGTGAGCAGCTTTCCAGAAACTACCAGCATCAGTCTATGATCTGTGTTGGTGATGAAAACAGTGAAAATATAACTTCCCATGTAAGTGTTGTTTTGGGCTGCAAGCTTGGGAGGAGGTTGGCAATGGAAATTCAGCTTAGTTCCCAGGTGAAAATAAAAGGACACCTCAATGAACCAGGACCTTCAGAATGATGAGCTGAGGGTCCTCACAGAAGCTCTGAAGCTGATGTGCTCCCTGAATTGGGGTGCATTTTCCAACTATCAGCAACAGTTGCTTTTTTACTTACTTGGGGATGTTCTACCCAGCCTAACCAGCGCTTTGGGGTGTAAATTCCTTGTGATATCCTTGCTCTGATGGCTTAGCTATTTCCCCATGTCTAAAGTCAATGTTCTTTTAGAGTTTTTGAATCTCCGAGAGCCTCCAGGCCTGAATTGTTTCATGGGTGGCTTAGAGGAGTAGTGAGGCAGCTACAAAGGCTGGGAGCTGGGTCTGGAGGGAGGGAGGTGCTTGGAAGAGGAGGTTCTTTCTTCCCCTGGAGGGAGGGAAGAGGAAACTTGCTGCTGAAGGCAGGGAGAGCTGAGCTGTGGCATGTCTGACCCCTCTCACTCCTTTCATGGCACAGGGTGATTCTGGTGGCCCATTAGTCTGCAATGAGAAGGCTCATGGCATTGTTTCTCATGGATGTGGTGGCCGTCTCTCCCCTGAGGTTTTCACCAGGATCTCGTACTTTGAGCCCTGGATCCGTAAGGAGCTGAAGAAGTTTTCACGCAAGGCAATTTCTTGCTTTCCATTCTCTGACTAAAATGCTCAGTGCCCCTTCTCCACAATGCATCCAACACCTGCTGGTGCTCAGGAGCTCCCAGGGGCAGCTGGAGTCAGAGAAGCCCCTGTGGTGCAGGCACAGCTTTGGCACTGAGTCTCCGTGGCAAGCTACAAATGCAGCTCCCAAGTACACCCAGCTTCCCATTGCTCCCTTCCTCCCACTGCTGCTCCAGCTCTGCTTCTGGCCATCAATAAAAGCATGTTCAAACTCACTTGTGTCTGCAGCCTTCTTGGGAGCTGGATTCAAACCCTGAGTGTGAGAATGAGGAGGTGACATTCTGGGAGAACCTGGGCATAGGTGGGACATGCAGGACAGGTCTCAGTCCCTGAGTATCTCTTCATATGGTGAAAAGATATTTCTATCAGTTTATCAGATGGGCAAAATTTTGTGGGGTTTTTATAGATCTGACATGCTCCTTGGACCTACCAGTCTGGGAGTCCATGGATCCCTATTTCTGGGAGAAATATGAATGGGGCTTTGGGCTGCCCTGAATTTATCCAGCGTTTACAGCGCTTTTCTCAGTTCTGTGGCAGAGAGCCCATTTGGTGGGGCACCTCACCTCGTGTGGGGAGTTACCACCCTCCCCACCAGAGCCAGCAGAAGAAGGATCCATCCAAGGAGAGAAACTGCTGGTTCCCATCGCCCCTGCATCCCGGGGAGGTGAGGCTTTGCCCACGGCTGAGGAGAAGTTTGTTTCTGCTTCTGTGGATCATGTGCAGCTCCGGCGGCAGCGCAGTCTCTCACTGTTTTGCCCCGGGTGCCAGGCACCGCAGCAGTGAGTGACGGCAGCCTGTCTCAGAGAGGGGCCGTGCCCCCGCTGCTCTCTGCCCGCCTGAGGATGCCCCAGCGGCCACGGAGGGAGATCCCGGCCGGCTCTACTGTGGAATTCCCCTGCGCCCACTCTGGGACGGTGCGGACCCGCTCCCACCTGTGAAAAATGCATGTATTTTATGATTGGCTTTTCGCAAATATTTAAATGAATATTATATGTGTTGTGTTAGAAAGCAATGCTGTATTAATTCTCTTAAGGACTGTGTTAAATATAGTTTTAGGTTATAAAAATTGTTAAAATAGAAACTACGCTATGTAGGATACTCTTTTTAAAAAGAAAGGACTCGCAGCGAGATAGCAGCCACAGGACACCTGAATCTTTCAGAGAAGAAGAATTTATGGCCCTCTTATCATAAGGAATGAACTTCTTCCCACCTCAAAGGCGCTGTTAGGATTTGGAGGAAGAAGTTCACGATGACCAGACAGAATCCTGTATTTGAATGGAATTTATGCATCATGGATGAAGTGTATGAATATGCAACAGGCTATTGTTTTTAAGGGTTAATCCTTTGTTAACGGGTGTCCTTTTTTGGGCTTGTGCTGCCCAGAGAAAGGTACCCGGACGTGTGTAACTCTTTGTCTTTATTGTCTCATATTGTCCTAATTCAGTTTGTCGAAATTATTATTATTATAATTGTATTACTATTTTAATTACTATTTTATTACTATTAAACTTTAAAAAATCTTAAAAACAAGTGATTGGCGTTTTTAACACACCCCTACCGAGAGAGGCAGCCGGCAGCCCCACGCTGCACAGCAGGCCCCGTCCCTGTGCATCGCAGCCGGGAATTGCATTCATGACAACAGTGCAGATGGTGCTGGTGGGGACCGACCCTGCACCGATTCTGCCACCTCCTTTACCCCTCCCAGGGCTGAGACAGACACCCTCCATCTGCGGCAGCGCCTGCCCCGCCAGCCCCACAGGCCCCGCTGACGGCTGCGCCGCCTGCCCTGCCGCTTCCACCATCTCTGGAGCCGCCTGCAGGCCCTGCCCGCGGCCCTGCGGCCCCTCAGAGATTCTGGTGTGCTCCTAAGCAATGCTTCAGCCGTGTGACAAACTGTGCCTGCACTGCTGCTCCCGTAACCAGGAGAAGACGTGGCCACCGCCTCCGTGTCTGCGGTGGCCGCTCTCTCTGCATCAAGCCTGGCAGGGGAAGCACCCCCAGCACCCCCGGCGGTCCCACCGCCTTCAGGGACTCCGTCCTCCCTGTCAGCGTCTGCGTCGGACCCTGCGGCCGGCCTGTGCCTCAGTGCAGGCAGCACAGCTCGACAGCTGATTGCTGAAAACTTTCAACTCGGTGTTTTTCTGGGACACAGTGTTTGACGCGGGGTGATTCGTGTTTCGTCGGGGGTGTCTCGCTGGCGTTTGGAATGCCTGACTCTCCCCCTGTGCGCCCCGGCAGCGTGAGGGAGGCGGCTCCCTGAGGCGCTGCCTCTGGCCCCAAGGCCGGACGGGATGGCGGTGGTGCTGAGGGGCAGAAAGCAGCAACACTGATGTTTGCACCGCGGGGGCGAGAGAAACAGCGGAAAGCGAGCGTTGTTCGCTTGTTCTGGGGAAAGACGACCCCAGATCCGGCATGGAGATCCCCGGGAAGGCTTCTCCTTCCCAGCCGCCGGCGTGCACCAGTGGCTCTGCGGGGAGGAGGTGTTCGGTCACTGCTGCTGCCAAGGCACTGGCAGCATGGTGGGGGCGGGCTGTGAGAACACAGATCCCACCCTGCAGGCCGGCTCTGGGCCGCTTGGGTCGTTTCTCTGGGCCGGGGCCTCCGCCCCACCGCTGCCGGGTTTGGGGGCTTTGATCCCCGTAACCGAACCGGGGCCACCGTTCTGTGGGCCGGGTCTGGGATTCCTGGTCCATCCAGCAGGACCGGGGCCCCTGCAGGGTCCTAAAACCTCTGCTGCTGCTGATCATTCTACGTTAAAATAAATAAAATAAAATAAAATAAAATAAAATAAAATAAAATAAAATAAAATAAAATAGGTGGAAAGAGCTATCAGGTCAAAGTATTCAAAGCCATGAATCAGCCCCAGCCCAAGTGGTTCAATTAAGGGCTGTGGCCACGGTGAGATGAAGGACTACATTTTGTTCATCACGAAAAAGAGACCAGTGTGTTACAAGAGTTGTCTGCTGACTATTTCTGTACTACTTCATGAGATAGGAGTTACAAGGATACCAGGGAAGGAGTTGCAGGAGCCCACACATAGTCCCACCCAGCAAATGGTACAAACAGATAACTAACAGAAATAACGACCAGGGAAAGGCTGGGGAAAGGGCAGGGGCAGATTAACACCCAGCAGGGAAACCTTTCCCGCTGACAAATGGTACAAGCAGATAACTCACAGAGATAACGACCAGGGAAAAGCTGGGGAAGGGGCAGGGGCAGATAAACAGTCTGCAAGGTAGGATATTTGCTTGCTTAAGCTTGATAGGACACATATTGCGTTAATCATAAGATTTTGGTAATTTTCCACGGAGAAGTCACCAAATAAAGACATAGGGTGAAGAAGACGCAGCTGAGGAAGACTCCGCAGCCTTTTATCACCGACCACCAGGAGACAGAAGGATGACCCTCTAGCAACAACCAGCACAGGCGCAGAGAACTCCAAGATAACATGGACTCCTGAAGGATGGAGAGGATAAAAGGACTGAATCAGAAACTAGTTGGTGCAGCAGTAGGTGGAGCTGAGACTCCCCTGTCGCCCAGCGCTGAGCCTTTGCTTACTTAGTATAACTGCTTCAATAATTAATAAATTCTTTGATTGGAAATTGCTCGTTTTGAGTCAATTTTATAACAACGGCATCCCAGAAATTTTCTCAATATTGGCTGACAATTATCAATGGATTTTTAATAATTGTTGATTTTCTTTAGCAGTTTTTGTTTCAGGATTCTGCAAGTCTGTTTCATGACCAAAAGGACCTTTCAGGGATGTCAAAGAGCAACATCTCCAGTCAATGGACTTTCTCCTGAAACTCAGCTCTTTGGACTTGAAACAATGAACAGTTCTTTACATTGTCTTTTGCATTTTCTATATTGTAAGCCTTGTTTTAGTGATATGATAGAAGTTGATGTTCTACATGTAAAGAATCTCCGTGATGATTCCACATCAGCAATTGATGGAGGTTTTGATTGGCAATGGATAAACCTCTCGAGACGTGTTTGTTCTCTCTTCTGCAAGGGCCCAGCAGAAGAATTACAAACACAGTATCTTTTCAGTTTAATTATACAAAAAGGGTGAAATGTCACTGTCATATTTTCAGGAAAAAACCCTTCACATGGAGTTCTTCTCCTGGGAAGCTGAGAAGCCTCAGAGAAAAAGGAAAACAATATTATCTCATGTGCTTCTCCTGTGTTTTGCTGCCCTGGAATGTGGTTGGAGATTGTTTATCCAACATTTGAATTGTTTTGATTTAATGACCAGTCATGGTCAGGCTGTGTCGCACTCTGAGGAAAGAGTCATGAGTTTTTAATTATTATCTTGTTAAGCTTTTGTAAGTATCCTTTCTGTATTCTGTACTAAAGTTTCAGTATAGCATTCTTTAATATAATATTGTGACATAGAATAATAAATTAGCCTTCTGAGAACATGGAGTCAGATTCATCATTTCCTCCCCATGACGGGGGACCCCAAAAATACCACACTGCACCTGCCCAGAGCACCTGCTGCTCTGGACTGGGCTCACAGAATGACTCCCCAGCTGCACCTCAGACTTGCTCATCACCATGGAAGTGATAGATTCCCTAGAACACCAGGGCTGAGGTGATGGGGCTCCACTGGCCTTGTCCCTTAGTGACCCTGACTGGTGGTTTCTGATTTCCCAAGGACATCTCTGATGGCAGTCAGCCCCTCTGATAAAAAACAGGAACTTTGCCTGTCCCTGGCCAATTCTCCCCATTGCTATCAGAGGACAGGGGGAAACAAAAAACAAAAAGAAAATAAAATCCAGGTGGAAGCACCCCACATGCAGGGTCCCAGGGGCTCTCTCCAAAGGTCTCTGATGGGATATGCATTCAACAGACAACCCTTTCCCTGTGCACTGTGGGTGCTCTGAACCAGCCCAGATCTCTCCAGCTTTTTGAGAAGATTGTGACAAAAGCGCAGAGAACGTGACATGAGCCCCTCACCAAGCCACAGTTTGGGGGTTGTGAGAACAAAACAGTAAATGACACAGCTAGAGGCAGGCTGAGGTTTCCTGTGTCAGCTCCACATGACATATATAGAGGTTCTGGACCTGCCATTCTGTACCTGTCTCCTGCCTGGCCACAGCTACTGCTTTGTCTCATCAGGACAGTGGTGGGAGATGCTGCTGCTCCTCCTGCTCACAAATGCTTTTGTCCTTCTGCCCTGGGCTGGGGCTGGTGAGTACACAGAGATGGGCCTTGGGCAGGAAGATGCAAGGGCACAGATGGGCTCTGAGCACTCAGTCTCAGGCAAGGCTCCTGCCTCACCTTCTCTCCTGTCTCTGCTCTCCCACTTTCCTCTCTCCTCTCATCTCCCAGCTCAGCCTGGGCCTGAAGCCAGTGAGGCATTAGAGGCACTAGAGCTGTGCCCTTGATGGCATTTGAGTCATCCAGAGCCAGGGCTGGTCAGACCCCAGTCAGTGCTGCTTGTCTTTCTCTCCTTTGGGCAGCCCCATTGCCTTGGACAGTCCCAGGAAGGAGAATTGTTGGGATCACTGGCACCTGGCATTAGAGGATGAGCCTTTCCTTTCATGCAGCCCCAAACTTGACAGGAAACACCACCATATTAACATTTATATTAACATTCATATTTAACATTCATATTAACATTTCCTATCTCTGTTGCAGGAAGGATCATTGGTGGACGAGAAGTTAAAGCCCACTCCAGACCCTACATGGCTTATTTAAAAATTGAAAGTGGCTCAGGACCCAGTTACTGTGGAGGGTTCCTGATTCGCCCAGACGCAGTGCTCTCAGCAGCTCACTGTGTGGATGAAAAAGAGTAAGACTCCATTGTTCTTGCACAGGTGATTTCTCACAGTCTCACATTGTCCCTGAGGTCTCAGCCCTGCTCTGGGCTGAAACAGTGCCCTGTGTCTCTTGAGGCAGAGCAGGGATCTCTGGAGCTGAGCTCTCCTCTGTGAGTGCAGGAATTGTCTGCCTGACTGGGGCTGAGTGTCCTTGGGGACAGGAATGCTCACAGGGGTCTCCAGGGTCATGGTTCCTCCCATGGCTTAGAGCTGCTGCTGCTGCTGCTGCTGGAGAAGGGCTCCAGTGCCTCCCCTGCCCTGCTTCCCTTTGTGCTCAGCACGGGGCAGCTGCCACCTGTGTCAGTGTGGGGTGAGGGATCCTGAGCTGGGCTCTGGAAGGAGCCCAGGTGAGAGAGGAGAACTTGCTGAGAGCTGCTCTGGGGGGGTTTCTCAAACACCACCTCCCTCAGCCACCTGCCCTGGGGCTGTTCCTGTCAATGCAGCTGGGATGTGTTGGTGTTTCCTGGCAGCATAGTGAGCGTCACTGTGACTCTGGGAGCCCACAACATAATGGACGAAGAAGACAGCCAGCAGGAGATTCCTGTTGGACGATTGGTCATCCATCCTCAATATTGCCCTGATGACTTCAAAAATGACATTGTGCTGCTGAAGGTATGGCCCAACAGATCCTTCCTGCCTGAGGGATCTCCCCCTGCTCACCTCCCCAAACTCTGGACTTGCTCCTAATCCTTTGCTGGTTCTCACCCCATGTTCTCTCTGCCTGACAGCTGAAGAAAATAGCCAAGATCAACAAGAATGTGCAATGTATCTCCATTCCCAAGAAAAATGAACGTGTGGGAGAAGGAACTAAATGTAATGTGTCTGGCTGGGGCTGGACATCTACGAAACCACCGGGGAGTGATGTCTTGAGGGAGGTGGAACTGGAGGTGCAAAATGAGAAAAGATGTCATTTTTCCAGTGACTACGAGCGTCACTCTATGATCTGTGTTGGTGATGAAAACTGTGAAAAATCATCTTACAAGGTAAGTATTGTTTTGGGCTGCAAGCTTGGGAGGAGGTTGGCAATGGAAATTCAGCTTAGTTCCCAGGTGAAAATAAAAGGACACCCCAATGAACCAGGACCTTCAGAATGATGAGCTGAGGGTCCTCACAGAAGCTCTGAAGCTGATGTGCTCCCTGGATTGGGGTGCATTTTCCAACTATCAGCAACAGTTGCTTTTTTACTTACCTGGGGATGTTCTACCCAGCCTAACCAGTGCTTTGGGGTGTAAATTCCTTGTGATATCCTTGCTCTGATGGCTTAGCTATTTCCCCATGTCCAAAGTCAATGTTCTTTTAGAGCTTTTCAATCTCTGAGAGCCTCCAGGCCTGAATTGTTTCATGGGTGGCTTAGAGGAGCAGTGAGGCAGCTACAAAGGCTGGGAGCTGGGTCTGGAGGGAGGGAGGTGCTTGGAAGAGGAGGTTCTTCCCCTGGAGGGAGGGAAGAGGAAACTTGCTGCTTAAGGCAGGGAGAGCTGAGCTGTGGCATGTCTGACCCCTCTCACTCCTTTCATGGCACAGGGTGATTCTGGTGGCCCATTAGTCTGCAATGAGAAGGCTCATGGCATTGTTTCTCATGGATATGATGAGGACCTCTTCCCTGAGGTATTCACCAGGATCTCGTATTTTGAGCCCTGGATCCGTAAGCAGCTGAAGAAGTTTTCACGCAAGGCAATTTCTTGCTTTCCATTCTCTGACTAAAATGCTCAGTGCCCCTTCTCCACAATGCATCCAACACCTGCTGGTGCTCAGGAGCTCCCAGGGGCAGCTGGAGTGGAGTCAGAGAAGCCCCTGTGGTGCAGGCACAGCTTTGGCACTGAGTCTCCGTGGCAAGCTACAAATGCAGCTCCCAAGTACACCCAGCTTCCCATTGCTCCCTTCCTCCCACTGCTGCTCCAGCTCTGCTTCTGGCCATCAATAAAAGCATGTTCAAACTCACTTGTGTCTGCAGCCTTCTTGGGAGCTGGATTCAAACCCTGAGTGTGAGAATGAGGAGGTGACATTCTGGGGGAACCTGGGCATAGGTGGGACATGCAGGACAAGTCTCAGTCCCCAAATGCTCCCCTTGTCTCCATCAGCCCCTTGCAGTCCAGCCAGCAGGTACAGCCTGTACAGAACATTTATCCTTTCAGAAACAGGCATCTCCACATGCAAGGGGAGATCAGGTGGGTTTCTAGTACCAACCTGAAACCCTCTCAGGATGCTTAGACAGAATGAAGACCAGCCAGCCTGTTTACACCCTGTTTCCCTTTCAATTTCCTTGAACCCCAGGTGAAGCATTTTCTTTACACCTCTAAAATGCCTGTGGGTAGAACTGGAAACTGTCTCCCACTGGATCAGCTGATCAGACCTGGCTGGGCCAGGAGGTGCCCTTGTGGTGTGGTGATGGTGATGGGATAGAAAATGTCAAATATGAATGAGGTCAAAGCAGTATTGCAGAAACAAGCCTGGTCACTTGTGTGAGGAAGAGTTGCATTTCTTTTAGGGTTTTTTTTCCTGATCATTTATCTAAGAAGGCACAGAATGTACCCCCAGTATGTTTGATGATGATGCAGAACTGGAGGCTGTTCTGTCATTCAGTGAGATCTTGACAGGCTGGAGAGTTGGGCAGAGAGAAACCTAAAGAAATTCAACAAGGACAAGTGTAGGGTCCTGCACTGGGGGAGGAATGACCCCAAGTACCAGGCTGGGGGCTGACCTACTAGAGAGCAGCTCTGCAGAGAAGGACCTGGGGCTTTTGGTGGGTGACAAGGTGACCATGAGCTGGCAGTGTGCCCTTGGGGCCAGGAGGGCCAAAAGGATCCTGAGGTGCATCAGGAAGAGTGTGCTCACAGGAGGGGACCGTGCCCCTCTGCTCAGCCCTGTGAGGCACACTTGGGGTGCTGTGTCCAGCACCACCAGCTTCATTGAGTGGCTTAACCCTGGCCTGAGGTGGGTCACACCTCTGGAACTGTGTCTGGTGTCAGAGCAGTGTGAAGGCAGCCCTTGGTCTGTTCTCATGGTGGTCACTGTGCTGAACACCACATCCCTGCTCACCACCACATCCCTGCTCATCACCAGCTCCCTTTCCTGCTCTGGTGGTCATTTTGCTGAACACCACATCCCTGCTCACCACCAGCTCCCTTTCCTGCTCTGATGGTATCACCCCAGAGCTGTCACCACTGTAGCCTTTGTGGTGCAACCACTGTAGCATTCCTCACCCTGAAGACACTGTCTGCAAACAACTGGTCATGGACAGGAAACCTTGCATGCAGATGGTCACCAGAGCATCAACTGGAGCTGTTTTCTACTCTGCTGCACACTGACACTGCCCTAGAGTCACACCAAATGATCGAGATGGGAAGGGACCTTCAGCTGTTGTCTGGTCCAATGCCCCTGCTCAAGCATGGCCACCTAAAGCACCAATTGCTCAGGACCAGTTCCAGGTGGTTTTGGAACATCTCTAAGCATGGAGACACCACAACCTCCCTGGCCAAGCTGTACCAGTGCTTGGTCACCCTCACAGATAAAAGTGTTTGCTGATGCTCAGACAGAGCCTCTCAAGTGTCAGTTTGTGCCCATTGCCTCTTGTCCTGTCACTGCACACCACTCCTGTATTTCTCCTACTTATATCCTACTTTCAGAGATTTACATCCATGGGTAATGTCCCACCACAACCTGCTCTTTCCAGGGTAAAAACTCAGCTGTACCAGGCATTCCCTGTAGGAGAGATGTCCCAGTCCCTCCATCATCTCCAGGCCCCTTTGCTGAACTCTCCCCAGCACATCTGAGTCTCTTTTACTGGGAGCTCAGGACCCACAGTACTCCAGGTGCCATCTCATCAGTACTGAGTAGAAGGGAAGCATCACCTCCCTCAAGCTGTTGGAAACAGCATCCTAGAATAATTTCAGTAGTAAGGGATCATCTAATTCAACCCCTAAGCAATGAGCAGGGACACCTTCTGCTAGACCAAGTTACTCAGAGCACCACCCAACCTTGAATGTCTCCAGGGATGGGGCATCTAAAGCTCTCTGGGCAGCCCATTTAATTGTTTTGACACCCTCATCATCAAACATTTCTTTCTTATATCTAATCTAATAATTAAGATGCTAATCATCTTCTTTATATATATTCTAATAACTAAGTGGTTTATCTACTGTCTTTTAATTTAAAAGAATAATTTTATTTTATTAGCCTTGCAGTATTGCAACAGGCCCCAGTACAGACATTTGAGTCACACAACTCATCTTGATCACCAGGTAGATATTTGGTTTTTCTTCATTTATTGTTTAATATTTCTTATTCTTAATTGTGCCTGAAAATTTCTATGACCTGTCCATCTTCCCACTGAGCCAGTTCTTTTCAGGGTTCATGTCCTGGGAAAACTGGAGTGCAGGGGAATCAAAGTAAAATATATGACATTATTTGTTAATTAGGAATTTTTTTCTTTCACTCATTGCAAAAGACCTTGAAAGCCTTTTGCAATGGCGATGAATATTGCTTCTGTCTCTGTGTATAATTAGTACAGCAAGTAAAGGTAGTGCTAATTAGAGCAGAGAAAGGCTTTACAAACAAAGCCTTTGGCACTTCTGTGGGTTGCAGTAAACAGGAGAAGAGGCTGGAATAAGAATTGTCTTATTGCCAGCACATGAATCAAACTTTGACTCAGGTCTCTCCCTGCTTGGTCCCAAAGATATTTTCCTCTCTCTGCCTGATTCCCACCAGGGTATAAACAGGACTAATTCCCTATTAAAATGTTTCCATTTCCATTCTCCCTGTCACAGGTAATTAGAACAAAAGACAAACAGAAATTAAGCTGTAGGTATTCACTGAAACACCGCTGGGAGCTCCCTAATTAACCACACAATGCTTCCAGCACAGGAACAACCACAGAGCTCATTATGGCTGTCAGCTTTTTAATGAGCCCCTGCAGGACCGTGGTGCCACCTCCCAGTTCCTCGTGGCTGTGGCACAAGCTGGCAAAGTGCCTTGAGGAAATGACAAGGCAGGAGCAGGAACAAACTTACTGTGAGCTTTAATAGAGCCCAGTGCGAGCTGAGAGAGTTGGACAAAGTGTTCCCAGCAGGGCTCATTAGAGCACAGACTCTCAGACTTTGATTACAGACAGCTCAGCAAGCCTCAAACGTCTCCTGCTCCAGCGTTCCCTCTCAGAAGTCAAAGAGCAGGGCCCAGGCAGTGCCAAGGTGGTGCTTTCTGTCAGCATCACCCCAGGCAGGGCAAAGGAAATGGCATGGACACAAACCTGCTCTGCCAAGCCATGGGCAGAGGCAGAGCCTGCTCTGCAGGTGTCAGCTGCAGGGCTCAGCCCAGAGCTGTCACTGCAACAGTGTGGCTGCAAGAGAGTGACTGCAACACTGTGACTGCAAGTGTGGCTGCAAGAGAGTGACTGCAACAGTGTGGCTGCAAGCATGGCTGCAAGAGAGTGACTGCAACACTGTGACTGCAAGTGTGGCTGCAAGACAGTGACTGCAACAGTGTGGCTGCAAGAGAGTCACTGCAACACTGTGACTGCAACACTGACTGCAAGTGTGGCTGCAAGAGAGTCACTGCAACACTGTGACTGCAACACTGTGACTGCAAGTGTGGCTGCAAGAGAGTCACTGCAACAGTGTGACTGCAACACAGTCACTGCAACACTGTCACCACAACACTGTCACTGCAACAGTGTGCAACACTGTGACTGCAACAGAGTGACTGCAACAGAGTGACTGCAACACGGTCACTGCAACAGTGTGACTGCAACAATGTCACTGCAACACACACAGTCACTGCAACACTGTCACTGCAATGCACAGTGACTGCACAGTGACTGCATCAGTGTCACTGCATCACTCACTGCAACAGTGTGACTGCAACACTGTGACTGCAACACACAGTGTATCTCTGTCACTGCAACACAGTGACTGCAACAGTGTGACTGCAACACTGTCACTGCAATGTACAGTGACTGCACAGAGTGACTGCATCCCTGTCACTGCATCACTCACTGCAACCCAGTGACTGCATCACACAGTGCCGACCCCTTTGGACCCAGCAGCCACCCCAGCTCCCAGCTCCCTCCCTGCACCCTGCTCTGGGTGAGCCCTGCATTCAAACATGCAGGTTTAAATGCAGCACCCCAGACCCTGTCCTCTGTCCCATCCCTCTCTGCTCTGTGAGATAAACCTTAAAGAGGATGCTGGTAAATTCTGCATGTCTGTAGAACTTGTGTTAACTTCTGCCATCAGTGTTTGGCCTAGAAAAGAAAAGTTTTGAAGTTCATATAAATGGCTGAAAACAGCTGAGATGTCAATTACAAACTAATATGAATATGAAATGTATAAAAGTGTGGAACCACTTAAGACTTACCACATGTAATTTAACTTTTGAAAAAATATGCCCACTTGCAGCTGTGTAGCATTCACATCCACTGAGACAATTCTAGTCATGTTGGTATAGTTACTTTAGACAAGAGATTGGATTGTTCCCTCTGAATTTGATTTCATTCATCTTTAGATCTATCTTTAGGTGTCTAAAAAAAACTATTCCTTAAATCTAAAGATTCAGCTGTCCTGAATCACAGAGTGAAATGGGACACTGTGCAGAGGAGTGGGATTGCAATCGGCTGATTTGGGGAATCACTGCTGAGATGAAATCTGAACTGGACACCCAGGCAACTGGTGCAATTCATAAAGAGACAACCCTTTTCCACAGAAAAGTGCCTCATCCTCACTTTGGGCAGTTAAAGTCACTCAGATTAGCCAATTTGATAGTAAAGAGTCAAGGGTAAGTATTATTAGTCACAGGCTCTGAGGGCTAAAAATGTAATGAGAAGTTTTCCTCAAGAATGTTATTTTCTTTCATTGTCTTTTAGGGAAAAAATGCTTACAGTTCCCTAAGCTTTAGGAATTATTCACATTTCTTGATCACTTTGCTCAGAGTATCCTTCACTTCTCTATTTGTCAGACAGTAGATGAGCAGTGGAGGAGCAACAGCGTAAAAACCTGAGAAGATTATTCAGTGCTTTGAGAGCCCTAATTGTTGGCACATGTCAGGCTGTAATTATACCCAGGGGAAAACATACAGTAAGGAACCACAATTTGAGGGGGTTTGGGAAACTTTGGGAAAGAACACTCTCATCCTTGCATAGGTTTATTGTTTTGGCATCATCAGTGACCTTGGATGTTGAACCACACTCGCACTGTCCAGGAGATTGGGGATATGTCCAGACTTGGAGTGAAGAACCACTCAAGGAAAAGTGGAAAGGACCATTCCAAGTTCCCCTGACTATCCACACATCTGTCAAAATTACTGGTGGAGATTCCTGGATTCACTACACACAGCCAAAGCCAGCCCCAAACCTGGAAATGCCTTTACAGCTAAGACTGAAACAAAATGTTCCATGAATTGTGCTTGGGATCAAGGATTATTGTATTTGGGATCAAGGATTATCTCTACTGAATTAGAGGGAGGACAAGGAATTCTGTTGATGGGTTCAGTGTGTGTGGTAGTGATTGTAAACACAGCTTTGTGGAAGCTGAAGTTCTAAAAACAAGAATATTAATAAGAATGGTATTTCTGTACTTGTTTTGTGGCTTGGTAGCTCAATGTGATCTCTGTAGCCTGTGGAGGACCCACATGCACTGACCATAACCCTCCCCACCCACCCTGTGTGCTGGGCACAGTGCTGGAGTACTCTGGAATGAATGAACAAACTTGTTTATTCAGGTGTTTAGTATTTCATTTTGTTTCTCACAATCTAAACTATCTTAGTTGGCTATAAATTACATTGGTCATCCCCAAAACCAGTGTGTTTCACTCCTGGTAGAAATTAGCAAACCATCTCTCTGTATTTATCTCAATCTATGAGAGTTTTTGTTTCTGTTTTTCCTCTTTTCCCACTGTGGGGTGGAAGGTGTGAGTGGGAATTTGGTTACTCACTCAGACTAACCCATCCCAGCAAGGGGGGAAACGCTGAGGCAAAGCTGACACCAGGGAACAGAAGATCAGAAAATCCTTTCTGTGCTGGCATATTTTCATTGCCAACAGGAGGAATTACATAACATCTACAAAGCACAAACCATTTGAAATCAGCATCTTTAATTCACAATACAGATGTTGCACCTGGGAAACAATTCAGATACTTGGATGGGCTACTCCACTGTCACCATCATATTTTCTGGAAAAATCCCTTCACCAGGATTTCTCTCCTAGGAAGCTGAGAAGCCTCAGAGAAAAAGGAGAACAATATTATCTCATTTGCTTCTCCTGTGTTTTGCTGCTTTGGAATGTGGTAGGTGATGGTTTCATTGGTTTCATGTGAATTGTTTTTACTTAATGACCAACCACTGTCAAACTGTGTCAGGGCTTTGGAGACAGTCATGAGTTTTTCATTAGTATCATTCAGCCTGTATCCTTTCTGTATTCTTTAGTATAGTTTTAGTATAACATAATATAATACAATACAATATAATATAATAATTAGCCTTCTAAGAACATGGGGTCAGATTCCTTCATTTCCTTCCAACTGACTTGTTCTTAATTTCTCTACCAATCCTCTCAAACTTTTCAATAGATGATCCCAGCTCTCTTGCCACTTACAATGTCTATGAGGATCTTGTACACCAGACTTACTACTGCTGCTCTCTGCAGCTTTATTGCTTCTCAGCTTCTCCCTTGAATATCTTTCCTGCAAACATACTGGAGGACAGCCAGACTGCTGGTTGGGAAGATCTATGTTATAGGAACAGATTTTGGCAGTCAAAACCTGGATATATCACAGTGAAATTTGTGTTAGAGCACATCTAGTATAAAAGAAAAGCAGCCACTCTGGACAAAGGTGGGATCATATGAAGCAACCATTAGTAAGAGAGGGATAAGCAAACCTTGGCTTATATTTATTTTATGATGAGAAATTACTATTATCAGAATAATTATTATTTTATTATCAGAAAACACAAGACTCCACCATTCACATCTGCCTCAGAGAGCCAG
Organism: Agelaius tricolor; assembly: GCF_023055355.1. Classification (NCBI taxonomy): domain Eukaryota; kingdom Metazoa; phylum Chordata; class Aves; order Passeriformes; family Icteridae; genus Agelaius; species Agelaius tricolor. Next base: position 3,552,763 of record NW_027269291.1, read on the forward strand.
AAAACTTCAGAATTTTCTCCTTTAAAGCTTGCTTGACTTGCCTGTTCCTGAGTGAGTAGATGTAAGGGTTGACTGTTTGAGTCAGCACGGAGAAGAACAAAGACAGAACTTTGTCAGAGTCCTGCCCACCTCGCTGGGCTGGGCGGATGTACCTGTAAATACAGGTGCTGTAAAACACCATCACCACGATGAGGTGAGCTGAGCATGTGGAAAATGCCTTCCTCCTGCCTGCTGCTGATGGAATAAGCAAGATGGTGACAATAATGCAGCCATAAGAAACAGCAGTTACTATCAGGGTACCCGGGAGGATGATGATGAGCATAATGAACATCAGCTCTTCGATGAAGCCTGTGTCTGTGCAGGACAGCTGCAGCAACAGGGAAGCATCACAGTAAAAGTGATTCATGACATTGGGACCACAGAATGGCAACTGCACTGTCATGATGGTGGGGGGAAAACATCAGGAGAAAAGTCAGTGCCCAGCAGCCCAGGATCAGCTGCAGGCAGAATCTGCTGTTCATGATGGCTGGGTAGTGCAAGGGGTGGCAGATGGCAACATAGCGGTCCAGGGACATCACTGCCATGTAGAAAAGGGTGCAGGTACCCAGGCAGTAGAAAAGCAGCATCTGGAGGAAGCAGCCAGGCAGGGAAATTGTCTTCCTCTCTGTCAGGAGGCTGTACAGGGTGCTGGGAAGGAAGGTGGAGGTGAAGGTGATTTCCAAAAGGGCAAAATTCCTGAGGAAGTAGTACATGGGGGTCTGGAGGAAGTTATTGGTAAGAGTGATGCTGATGACAGAAATGTTTCCAAGCAGGATCAAGAGGTAGGCAATGCCAAGGAGCACAAAGAGGGTGATCTCCCACTGGCGGCTGTTAGCCAGTCCCAGGAGGACAAACTCCACTACAGCTGTGTGGTTCATTGAGACACCATTGAAAAAGCTGGCAAGAAAAAGAAGAAAACCTGTTTTGGGAACTGTTGGAAAACAGCTGAACATGTGTCAGTTTGGCTTTGCTAACATTACAGGGCAATACCAGCAACAAACCTCTTGTAAAAGACTGCAGCAGCCACAGAAACCACATATTAAAAATCGTGGTCATGTCAAAGGAGTCCCAAGCTTCATTTGTAAGACTGAGTCCTCACTCCAGTTAAAACAATTCCTGAGAGGTGCAGAAGCTGTTATTGGGTCTCTCTGAATGATCTGACAACATCCACCCTCCAACAAACCAAAAAAAGGAGCCAAATGCCCAGAATGGGAACTTTGCTGTGTCCAGAGACTTACCACAGAGGAATGCAATCATTCACAGACTGACTCTGAAGCAGGTCAGATTGGTGCAAGGAAACATTAATATTGTAAAAAGAGCAAATTACTGCAGTTAAAAGGAGGCAGGGAAAGAGAGAGAGGCAGAGACTCTTCAGAGAAGAGGCAGACAGACAGCAATGCTGTAAAGTTGAGGCTTCTGGCTACCACTGAGAGAAGGCAAAATGCACAGAGCAGTGCTGGATGTTACAGCAGGCACCAGTGGCACAGAGGGAATGGCAACAACTGTGAGGGCATTGCCTGTTTGCTTACCCTCAGCTCCACAGCTGCAGTGCATCAGCTCTGCTGCTGATCCTTCTTCTTCAGAGCCCCTGTGTCCAAGCCCCCCACCCAAGCTCAGTGTTCTCTGCCCAGTGACCCTGTCCGTGGCTCTGCTGCCAAACTCCACCATGGCATCACCTCCTGAAGGGAGACCTGGAACCTCTGTCTGATCCCCTTCAAGCACAGTTTGTTCTTGCAGGTTGCCAGATCCCATCTGTGGTTTTTCAATTCTTCCTCCCAGTCACCAGCCCTCCTTGCCCTGTCTTGTTTTGCACTCATATAATCTATTATGTTATCTGGATATTTTAATCTGGGTTTAGATGAATTTCAGGCTCATTGCAGATATTTCTGAATGACTGAAGTAAACAACAACACAATGAATTTCCAGGAAAAGCAAGCCCATCTTATTTAGCTGATAACCCATATCAAACAAGACACTCAAATTTTCCTCTTGAAATGCTCAACAAAAGGATAGCTAGAAACTGGGATGGTACAACTCTTCTTAATGCACTATTCCCACCAAATCTTTCCCCTTAGAGCCCTTTTCAAGCAAAACACAGGAGTTTATTTCCATCATCTTATGGTTGTTTCTCAAAAAACACCAATAGAAAACTTCCTTCTAACAAACTATATTAAATATAGGACATATTTTCAATGCCACAGATGGACTGATATTATCTTGAAATTGAGAGAGGTCCCCTAAGCCAAGAAACTCCCTCAGTAACAGCTAAAGGCCTTTACTTTAGTTTGAAGATTAAAAGTTCAGTTTTCCAAGTCAATGCTCCTTTAAACTTTCCCTCTTCTTCAGAAAACTACACCCAAACTCTAAGAAATGCTCCAGGTAGTTACCAGTATATCCACCACAATCCAGGATGCTACAAAGAGAATTCTGAGTCTGATTCTGTTCCTCCTTAACTTAGTCTTACAATTGATTTCTGGCAAAAAAAAATTTCCTCTCTCTTCAGCTCCTTTATATAATAGTGGCAGGGTATTACAGTCCTGTGTTTCCTCACTGTGCCAAACCTCAGGGACCAATTAGGTATCAAAATCTGAAAAAACACCTTGTGGGAAAACACTCGTGAAGGAACAGCAAGAGTATAATCAAACCACAGAGAAAATGAGATTGGGAAGGACCTCTGGAGGTCCAGTCCTTGCTGAAATCAAAGCAGGACAGGGTTGCTCATGCCCTTCTCTCAGTAAGTGTGGATATCTCCAAACAGAGCATGTATAAACTTCCCTGCAGTGCCACAACTCCCCTTGTGATTTTTGTGCAGAAAAGATTTACTTGAAGCCCTTTGTGAGTGGTCTGGCTCTAACTCGTCTCTGAGTCCCCTTCAGTGGACTCCTCTTGACTTTGTCTTCTCTCTGCTTCTCCTCAGGTGTGGTGTGCCCCAGTTCTCTGATAAACTTGCTTGTCCTCCACTGGACTCACACCATCCTAATAACACCTTTGGGGTTTTTTTTAATATTGTGCACAGCTGTCCCAATACACTCTCACAAGTGCCAAGCAGCAAGAATTTAGTGCCAGATCAGCCTGGCAGAAGGCTCACCCAGTGTGCATCTGTGTGCAGACCTGGAGATGAGAAATGCTGACTTGGAAATGCCATGGAACAGGACAGACATTGCTGAGAGAGAAATGGAAATAGGAAAAAGTTTCAGAAGATGGCATTGACATCCTCCTCATGGCTCCTACTACAATGCATCTTTCACAGTCCTATTTCTCCAAATTATCCAGTGACAATACCACTGGATAATTTGGAGAAATAGAAGTGTGAAAGATGCATTGTAGTAGGAGCCATGAGGAGTAATTTTAGATGATTGGCTTTAAGGCATTTACAGCATGGTGTGGCAAAAGCTGATAGGCCAAGGAACGCTTATGGTGTATTGTAATTAAGAAATAATTGGGTTCTGATTGTGATAGCATGAATTATAACATCTGTATTGTCTCACCCTTCTCATGAGACTGAAAATGGAATAAAAGTTTTTAAAACACCTCTGAGTTACCCCATCTCTGGGTCAGAAAATGGATTGATCCAACATAAACTCAGCAGGGAGTGGTGGCTGACAGAGGATTGCCTGGGGTGGCGTTCACAGGGGTCCCAGGACGAGAGAAGAGATGAGAATCTTGACTCCATGTTTCAGAAGACTGATTTATTATTTTATGATATATATTATATTAAAAGAAAATAATATATTGAAACTATACTAAAAGAATAGAAGAAAGGATTTCATCAGAAGGCTTGAAAGGAATAGAATGGAATGGTAATAAAATCTTGAGACTGACCAGAGAGTCTGAGCCAGCTGACTGTGATTGGCCATTAATTAAAAACAACCACATGAGACCAATCAAAGATGCACCAGTTGAATTCCACAGCAGCAGATAATCATTGTTTACATGTTGTTTCTGAGGCCTCTCAGCTTCTCAGGAGAAAAAAAATCCTAGCAAAGGATTTTTCATAAAATAATTCTGTGATAATTGCCAACGCCTCAGAGCTGACCCTGGCCTGGAACAGCTGCTGTACCTCGCACAGCCAAAGTGATTTCCACAACCCAGCCTCAGGCCCATCAGATCTGTGTGACTGTTGGGATCAAAGACTTTTTTTTTATGGTTTCCTTGCAGTGTCACTGAAACTGTGAGAAAAACCCTCCAACAACATATTTAGTGTTAGAGAGTGAAGGCATTACTTTAATCTGGCCAGGATGTGCAACAGAAAGAATTTCATCCACACATTGTTGGTGATGAAGAGAGACAGAAAATACCGATTTGGTGATCAGAATCCAAATTTATTGTGGACTACCAATGCTTATATACTTTTTTAGGAAGACTAGCAATGTTTACTACAATGATTAGGTTAAAATTGCATACACAAGCATATTACAACTTTTCTTGCTTGCAGAGTTTAATGAAATTTTCTTTTCTGGTAAACCTCTCTGATTGAATCTTCATTTAATCCTCAAAGTTCTGTTTGCTCTTGCCAAGGCATCCTGTTATCAAATCTCTTATGCCAACCAGGTCCAAAGTTGATCATCTGTCTTGCATCCAATATCTCAACAACGTATTGTCTGGGTGTGCAGAGAAAATCCTTCCATCACACATCACTTTTTACTGGATTTTTCAGATACTTATACAGTCAAACCCCATGGAAATTCATTGTTCAGTGTTCGTTGGTTTCAAGTTATGCAGCTCTTAGCATTTGGTTTCCCATTGGTTATGGATCTGTTGGGCTCTGATGTTAATTAGGTCCTCATTCCTTGGTTCTCTCATTTTTTCTCAGACCAGGTGTCTCTGACCATGCCGGGGTGAGGTTTGAGTTGATGTTCATTAATGGTCATTATCTTTTGTGTCTTTTCTGTGCTGCTCCCAGCCTGCTGAGATGTTAAGCTCATCACACCTTGAGTGACAATCCTTTGAAAAGAAACTTCAACTCCTTTCCCCCGGCAAAGGGGAACAAAAAACTGACTAAAGTTACAAAAAAAATTTAAATTTCGTATCATTTTCCAACAGCAGGAGGCAGACTGGGATCGTTTTGCTTTTACCCGGGAGGGGAATCAGTGTCCCCTGGACACTCCTTCAGCCAGGAACCCCCCCCGGACACTCCTTCGGCCACAAACACCAGGACATTCCTTCAGCCAGGAATCCCCCTGGACCTTCCTTCGGCCACAAACACCAGGACATTCCTTCGTCCAGGAATCCCCCTGGACATTCCTTCGGCCACAAACACCAGGACATTCCTTCAGCCAGGAATCCCCCTGGACATTCCTTCGGCGAGGAGCCCCAGACATTCCCTCAGCCAGGTATCCCTGACACCCCCTCAGCCGAGCCGCCTCAGGCAAAGCCCCGCCCCCAGCAGCAGCGCCGGGCTCTGATTGGCTTTTGGAAAGAAAAATTCTCTAATCTGCCCAGCAACAGCCAGCTCTACGCTCTTATTGGCTCTTTGCAAGCACAGGGGTGCGGACACCGCGAACACCTGAGCGCATGCGCAATTTCCCCTATAGCTCGCCGCCACGTCAGTACGCGCCTGCGCGGTGCGGGCGGGCGACGCGGCGCATGCGCAGAGCGAGAGGCGGCGGTCATGGCGGGCTCGGTGCGGGCTGTGGCGCGGCGCTTTCTGTCCGAGTACGGCGGCGGCACCGCCGGGCGCCTCAAGGCGTTGGACGCCTTCCTGCTCTACGTGCTGCTCACGGGCGCGCTGCAGTTCGGATACTGCCTCGGCGTCGGCACCTTCCCCTTCAACTCCTTCCTCAGCGGCTTCATCTCGGCCGTCGGCAGCTTCATCCTGGGCGGTCAGTGCCGGCCCCTCACGGCCGTGGCGCGGGTCGGGCTCACCCTGAGCCTCCGCCCGGAGGTGGCGGGGAGCCTCAGGAATCAGCAGCGCTCAGAGCTGGCCCTGTAGCGGGGAGCCCCGGGGCCCTCAGCACCCCCGGGGCCCTCAGCACCCCCGGGGCCCTCAGCACCCCCGGGGCCCTCAGCACCCCCGGGGCCCTCAGCACCCCCGGGGCCCTCAGCACCCCCGGGGCCCTCAGCACCCCCGGGGCCCTCAGCACCCCCGGGGCCCTCAGCACCCCCGGGGCCCTCAGCACCCCCGGGGCCCTCAGCACCCCCGGGGCCCTCAGCACCCCCGGGGCCCTCAGCACCCCCGGGGCCCTCAGCACCCCCGGGGCCCTCAGCACCCCCGGGGCCCTCAGCACCCCCGGGGCCCTCAGCACCCCCGGGGCCCTCAGCACCCCCGGGGCCCTCAGCACCCCCGGGGCCCTCAGCACCCCCGGGGCCCTCAGCACCCCCGGGGCCCTCAGCACCCCCGGGGCCCTCAGCACCCCCGGGGCCCTCAGCACCCCCGGCCTTTCCCGAGCTCCCCATTCCCCTGCCCGCGGAGCCCCGGGGCCCTCAGCACCCCCGGCCTTTCCCAGCTCCCCGTTCCGCTCCCCTGCTCTGCAGCTGCAGGGCCGGCCCGGAGCGTTGTCCCCCGGCTGTCCTTGCAGTTCAGAGGGACTGAGAGTCCCGCTGGGGCACCTGCACGGTGCTGCTGCCCAGAATACCCCAAAGCCGCCCTGTTTCTGTGCAGGGTTGGAAGAGCTGGGGGTGTTCAGGACAGGAGAAGGTTGCAGTGATATCTGAGAGCCCTTTCCACGGCGTAAAGGGGCTCCAAGACAGCTGGAGAGGGATTTTGGACAAGGGCTGGAGTGACAGGACAAGGGAGAATGGTTTCCCACTGCCAGAGGGCAGGGATGGGTGGATAGTGGGATATTGGGAAGGAATTGTTCCCTGTGAGGGTGGAGAGGCCCTGGCACAAAGTGCCCAGACTGCCTGAATTCCTGGAGGCATCCAGGGTGAGTTTAGGTGGGGCTTGGAGCAGCCTGGGATAGTGGAAGGTGTCCCTGGGATTGGAATGAGATCTCTAAGGTCCTTCCAGCCCAAATCATTCTGTGTTTCTGGCACACCCAGCAGAGAACAGAGGAATATGGACGCTCTTGTGTGAGTCCAGGCCTGCTCTGAGCCTGTTCCCCTCAGGATCTGGGTGCCCTGTGGTGTGTGTGGTGCTGTGGGAGCACTGACTCCACCACAGCCCCATCCAAATTCCCTGCCAGTGTCCTGCTCCTCTCTAGGATCTATGGAGTAACTTCTCCCTGAGGGAACAGTGACCCATCCTGGGCTGGGCTGCCCCAGGAAGGCTTTTCTTTCCTCCATGATTTCCTCCTGTGCTCACTGATGGCTCCTTCTTGCTCTGCTGTGCAGTTTGCCTCCGGATCCAGATCAACCCCCAGAACAAGGGCGAGTTCCAGGGCATCTCCCCCGAGCGGGCCTTTGCTGATTTCCTCTTTGCCAACACCATTCTCCATCTCGTCGTCATCAATTTTGTTGGCTGAGCTCTGGGAGAGCCTGACAGGTACTGAGGGGTCACAAAAGGGGCAACCACAGCACTGCAGTGCTTTTGGGGAGAGCTAGAATGAGAGTAAATCCAGGAGTCCCCTGAGCTCCTCTGGCCAATCATAGCTGAGCTGTTGGCCTCTGGGTTGGCACAGAGTGAGGATTTATCTCTGATTTTAACCCTTTTTTGGATTTTGTAATTAAAGAGTTAACTAAGACAGCTACAGAAACCTACCCACATTCCTCTCTTAGGAGAGAAATTCCCCATTCTTCTTTGGGAAGAAGCTTTGGGAGCTCCAAGTCCTGGGCTCTGTGAGGCTGAGGCATGGCTGGGGTTCAGGTCTGGAGTTGTTTGCAGATGGGGCAGCAGGGGACAGGGACAGTTGGGTGCTGGGAGTGGGGACATTCCCTGTTGTTTCTCTTGCAAGGTGCCACAGGATCACTGGGGCTTGGGGGAGCTCTGTCCCCTCTGCTCTGCAGTGACATTGCTGATGTTGTCTCCTCTCTTTCCAGGTCTTGAACTGCTCCTGATGGCAAAGCCTGGCATGGGGAAGTGCCCAGCTCACTCTCACCTTCTTCTTTGATGGAAGAAGGGATGCAGGGCTCAAGATTTCCCCCCCTCAGAGTGTCCTGTGGAGGGGTCTGCAGCCTCATTGTGTAACTGTGATCCTTTCCATCAATAAAACCTTTATGACACTGCAGCCTTTTCCATTCTGGGGACAAACACAGAGCTTCTCCTGCATCCTGCTTCCCTCTTAGGCATGACTCCCTGCTTTTACCTCTCTCCCTTCCTTTCTACCCAACAGGCTTTTTTTCCTGTGCCCCAGTTTTGGAGGAAAGCAAGAAACAAGTGGTCATGGAAACTCAGTTGTCATCCACCCTTTTCATCTCCCTCTTTCCTGCCTTTTGATCTCCCAGAGTCTGTTGCCATCTTGGCCCTGGGCTTCAAATCTGTGGAAAATTCAGCTGAGGCTGTGGTTGGTGGTCACAAAGGGAGGGAAGTGTCCTCCAGCAGATCCCCAGTTTCTGCAGAGCCTCAGAGACACAGGGGACACACCTGGAGAAACAGGGGTCTTCTTGAGCCAGGTCTCATAAGCTCTTGGAGATCTATTTCACACCCAAGATAGCTCAGCTACTTTAGAAGGCATAAAATCAGCAGGATGGCTTCTGTGGTAGTGTTGGAAACAAAAAGGTTTTATTAAAAGGCAAAATAACGAAACTACAAAGAAAAACTGAGCCAAGTGCAAGAGGTTCTTGCTGCTGGTAAAACACCTCACAAAAGTGATTTTTTTTCTTTGTTTTCTTATTTTTCTAGTAAATTGCTCAGGTGAAACTTTTTGGTTCCTGTCCAATTAGCCATCCTTAAGTTTGAGGTGAAGTCCTCTAAGCCCTATGAAATGTCTTTTCACCTAATTGAAGAGAAAAACTGCTAAGCTTATTTCCTTTTTAAGGGGACAAAAGATACTTTTGCCAACAAAAACCGCATTTCTCTAACCTGGGTGTCCCAGCTGGCCTTTGAGGCTCCCTGAGGGTGATGTGTGGGGTCAGTGTGCCTGCACTGTGACAAACACAGGGCTGTGGGATGGGCTGGCAGGGCTCTGGGGCCAGGGAGGAGCTGCCCCCTCAGAACCACAGAGCCAGGGCTGGAGCATTGTCCAGTCCAGCCATGCACCCACCTGTGACCCTGTTCATCCCCCTCAGGGTGAGGGGAGAGATGAGGATTGACTCCGTGTTCCAGAAGGCTTGACTGATTATTTTATGATATATATTACATTAAAACTATACTAAAAGAATAGAAGAAAGGATTTCATCAGAAGGCTGGCTAAGACTAGAATAGGAAGGAATGATAACAGAGGTTTGTGGCTTGGACTCTGTCTGAGCCAGCTGGGCTGTGATTGGCCATTAATTAGAAACAACCACATGAGCCCAATCCCAGATGCACCTGTTGCATTCCACAGCAGCAGATAACCATTGTTTGCATTTTGTTCCTGAGGCCTCTCAGCTTCTCAGGAGGAAAAATCCTAAGGAAAGGATTTTTCATAGAAGATGCCTGTGACACCCAGCAGTGCCACTGTAATCAAACCTCATCACCCAGTGCCAGATCCTGGCACCTCCTGAACAGCCCAGTGTGGTAAAATCAGAGAACCCCAACTCTGGGAATGATTGGCATCTGACTCCAAGGCTTTAGAATGCTGCACACTCACTTTATTAAAACTATATTATATTACATTATACTATAACCATAAATCATACTTATTTCTGACTAACTGCTCAAAACCCCATCTGCTGACAGTCCTGACACCCACACATGGATCCAACTGCTCAATGAAACAAAACACCATCACCAGAATCCAATCAAGTGATCACCTTGGGTAAACAATCTCCAGAACACATTCCACAGGAGCAGCAAATGAGATAAGAATTGGATTTTCTTTCTCTGAGGTTCCTGGCTGTGATTCCCAGGAAATATCCTTGGGAAGTGGTCACAGACATATTTTCGGAAAAATCCTTTTGCTAGGGTTTTTGTCCTGAGAAGCTGAAAGGCCTCAGAAATGAAATGTAACCAATAATTATCTGCTGCTGTGGAATGCAACAGGTGCATCTGGGATTGGTCTCATGTGGTTGTTTCTAATTAATGGCCAATCCCAGTCCAGCTGTCTTGGACTCTCTGGTCAGTCACAAGATTTTATTATCATTCCTTCCCATTCCTTGCTAGCCTTCTGATGAAATCCTTTCTTCTATTCTTTTAGTATAGTTTTAATATATTATTTTCTTTTAATATAATATATATAATAAAATAATAAATCAGCCTTCTGAAACACGGAGTCAAGATTCTCATCTCTTCCCTCCTCCTCCAGGGACCCCTGCAAACACCACCACAAACTCGTGCCTTGCTTTTCTCTGGGAAGGGAAATGTGGCCACACCCCAGGGGTGGTGGCTCCACCACCTCGCTGGGCAGCCCTTCCAAGGCCTGACCCCCCTGATCTGATCTGAATCTCTCCTGTCTCAGCTCAAGGCCATTCCCAGGTCCTTTCACTGCAGGCACAGCACAAGAGACTGACCCCACCTCACTACAGGTGTGATGTGAGCCCCCCTGAGCCGCCTCTTCTCCACAGAGCAACCCCAGCTCCCTCAGCCACCCCCCAGAACAGAAATATTTTCTAGTCCTTTTGTGGGCCTGGTTGCTCTTTGTGGAAACCCAGGGATTGTTTCTCTGTCTGCTCTGGGGTGCCCTGAGCCCCAGGCGAGCACTGACTCTGACCCTCATTCATGGAGAAAGTTTCCCAGATTTCAGGATAGACTGGAACCCACAAAAGTGTGAAATAGATTATAGAGAGCAGTGTAGGTGTATCACTTGGTGAGAAATTGTGGTTTTGGGATTTTTAGTATGTTGTGGATGGAAGCAAAATGGAGGGCACAGGGTGTTGTCCTGGGTTTCTTCTTCATGCTGCTTCTTCCTCCTTCTCCATGGGTTTGGGTGGCATTTTGTAATTGGGCAGAAAAATCCACATTGGGATCAGTTATTGGGTTAAAAGGGAAAATAATCGAGGTGTTGGGTCTTAATTGGACAATTTAGTCTTAAAAGACCTTGTAAAAGATTGTTGGCCATTTTGTGCCTTCTAATGAAAAGCTGCCCAACTCACAGCAGTGAGACTGTTTTACTGATTAGAAGTAATAAACACCTGAGTCTGAACACGAATTACTGTGTCAAATGCCTTCAATCCAGACCCAGAAAAGCCAACAACTGGTACCACCACAGCTCTTCACCGGACACACTCCAGCCCCTCAAAAAAAATCCTTTTTAAAGTGAGGGGTCCAGAACTGAGAGCAGCACTGGAACCGCAGCCTCCCCAGCACATACAGGGGCGATCACTGCGCTGGTTTTGGTACAAGCCAGGCTGCTGTTGGCCCCCTTGGCCGCTTGGGCTCACTGTTGGCTCGCAGCTGGAGCCAGCACTGCCAGGTCCCTCCTCCTGAGCAGCTCCTGAGCCTCCCCTCCCCACCTGGAGCTGCAGAGGCTGCTGCGACCCCAGTGCAGGAGCAGCCCTTGAACCTCATGCCCTGGAGCTTTGCCCTCTGATCCAGTCTGTTCAGGCCTCTCTAGAACCTTCAGGAGGTTCTGTTCTCAAGCTGATGCTGCTTTGTGCTTGTCTGGTTTTCTCTGCAGCTGAAACGCTGGGGAGGTAAAACCTTGAGAGCCTTGAGGCTCCATGGCATGGAAATGTTTGTGTGCTGCACTGAGGAGTTGGAACTTTGGCTCTCTGATGGCTTCAGGACCTCTCAGAATTCTATTTTGGCTCCTCTTTATCACCTTTTTAACATTTCCAGGTTGATTTTGCAACCTGTAGCCAAAACCTCTTTCCTGACACAGGCTGTGAGATGTGAGGGGTCAGGGTTTTCACTGTCCTGGGTGATGGAGTCTGGCTCTGTGTCAGGGACAAGAACTCGTGCCAGCACTCCTGGAGTTGTTTGCAGTGGCAGCAGGGCAGGGACAGCAGGCAGGGACTTGTCACAGCCCATGTCACAGTTGAGATGACCATGACACACAGAATATCAGCACAGAGCATCAGAAAGCTTCAGCCCATACAGGGTAACACCACAGCACTTCAGAAGGTTTCAAACCTTGGCCCTTCTTATTCTTTGGCTAAACCTTTTATCCCCTCATGTGTAGGAATGTGTCCCCTGTTGACAGAGTGACTAAATCATCCTTTGTCTCCTTAAAAAGGAAGAAAAGCCCAGAAGTTTCTCTGCTCAATTTAGTAAAAAGACACCTCATAGGACCTTGGGGACTTCACCTCTAACTTAAGGCTATCCTTAGGCCAAAAGGTCCTGCCTGAGCAATTCACTAGAAAAAGAGAAAACAAAAGGAACTAATCACTTTTGTGGGGTGTTTTAGCAGGAGCAAGAACCTCTTACCCCTGGCTCAGGTTTTCTCTGTGAAGAGTTTTGTGTGAAAAATGCCAATCACTTGTTTTTGAAATTTTAAAAGTTTAATAGTAATAAAATGGTTAGAAAAATAGTAATATAATTAGAGTAATAATAATTTGGACAATTAGGATTTAGGACAATATGACACAATAAAAACAAAGAGTTATGGACAGTCTGGGTACCTCTTTCTGAGCAAAATAAGCCCGAAAAAGGACCCACGTTAACAGAGGATTAACCCTTAAAAACAACAGCCTGTTGCATATTCATACACCTCATCCATGGTGCATAAATTCCATTCAAACACGGGATTCTGGCTGGGCAGTGCCAGCTTCTTCCTCTGAATCCTGAGGCATCTTCAGTGCTGAGTGAGGCAGAAAGAAGTTCGTTTCTTCTGATAATAGAGAAATAAATTCTCTTTCCCTGAAAGATTCAGGTGTCCTGTGGCTGCTATCTCAGTGTACCTCATTTCTTTCTTTAAAAAAATATCCTACATACATAGTTTCCATTTAAACATTATGTTATAACCTAAAACTCTATTTAATACACTACTAAAAAAATTAATACAGCATAACTTTCTAACATAACATATAATATCCATTTGAATATTTGCAAAAAGCCAATCATAAAATACACATTTTTCACATTGGTTATTTTGCCTTTTATTCAAAATTTCTGTTTCCAGCACTACCACAGAAGTACCACTGAAAACCAGAAAAGCTAAAACCAGAGTCATCACCCCCCCACACACTTTATAATGCATTTCTGCCCTCCTTTTCCTGCCCACTCTATTCATAGCTCCATCCTTCCTGCTGTGCCCAAAACAACTCCGCAGGCGCAGGCTGTGGTGAGTTTTCATTCCACTTTGCCTTGTGGTCTAACGTCTGCTGTTCTTTTCCACAGCCTCTCCCCTGCCTGCCACGTGCCGCCCCCAGGCCCTTGGTGCTGCACTTTCCAGAGGAAGTGGTTTTTGTGGTGGGCTGCAGGCGGGCACCAGTGGTGACCCAGATCTCGATTGTGGCGTCATGGAACTCGTGCTGTGGCCTCTTCCTGCCCCAGCTGGGCCACCCTGTGAAAAATGGGTGGTTTGTGATTGGCTCGTTGCAAACATTCAATTTTTTTTTTTCAAATATTTTTTCAAGCTTTGCAAATATTTTGCAAATGTTCTGTTATGTCAAAAAGTTATGCTCCGTTAATTTTTTTTGGTAGTGTGTTAAATAGAGTTTAGGTTATAACATAATGTTAAAATAGAAACTATGTACGTGGGATATTTTTTTAAAGAAAGGAATGAGGTACTCGCACCAGATAGCAGCCACAGGACACCTGAATCTTTCAGAGAAAAGGAATTGATTGCTCCATTATCAGGAGAAATGAACTTCTTCCCACCTTGCTCAGCCCTGAAGACACCTTAGGATTCAGAGGAAGAAGCTGACACTGCCCAGACAGAATCCTGTATTTGAATGGAATTTATACACCATGGATGAGGTGTATGAATATGCAACAGGCTGTTGTTTTTAAGGGTTAATCCTCTGTTAACGTGGGTCCCTTTTTAGGCTTATTTTGCTCAGAAAGAGGTACCCAGACTGTCCATAACTCTTTGTTTTTATTGTGTCATATTGTCCTAATCCAAATTGTCCAATTTTTTATTACTCTAAATATATTACTATTTTTCTAACCATTTTATTACTATTAAACTTTTAACATTTCAAAAACAAGAGATTGGTGTTTTTCACACACATCCTGTCCTGCTGGGTTATTTCCTGGCTTTGCTTTGCTCTGTGGTTTTTGTAGCTTGAAATAAACAAGAAAATGAAGGGAAGGGGGGGCACATTGTGGTGGTGGGAGATTGGCAGCTTGATATCTGCAAGTGGCTTTTGTGAAAAACACCAATCACTTGGTTTTAAAATTGTAAAATTTAATAGTAATAAAATAAATTCTTTTTCTCTGAAAGATTTAGGTGTCCTGTGGCTGCTATCTCGGTGTGAGTCCTCTCTTTAAATAAAGTATCTTACATAGCATAGTGGTGTCTATTTAAATAAAGTTTCTTACATATTTTAACATTTTGTTATAACTTAAAACTATATTTAGCACACTACTTAAGAAAATTAATACTGCATTACTTTCTAACATAAAGCAAATATTATATTCATTTTAATATTTGCCAAAAGCCAATAATAAAATATGCATTTTTCACAGCTTTGGAGCAGACCTTGCAAATCCAGGGCTTTGCAGGTCACATGCCTGGAGCCATTTTAGTCAAAATATTTAATTCATCTCCCACTTGGCAAATCCTGTCCCTGGGATCAGTTTAACCTGGAAGAGGAAAACCTCAGGTGTGGAAATAGAAGCAGCACAGTCCTTAAGTCTTGCCCTTTCATTTGGGAGTGAGTTGAAGTGCAACATAAAAAATTTACTATGGTGATTAATTTTAAAAAGTGATGCTAAAAGTGAGTATGGAAAGTTTTCTTTCACATCCCTGAAATTTTCTGGGATGAGGTGAATTGGTTGGAAATCCGTGAAATACAATGACTTCTGACTTGTTATATAATCCAAATATGGTCTGGGCAGCTGGGCAAACACAAACCCTCCCTGTGTCCCACAGCCCCAACTGCTCTGGATGATCTGAAAGTGCAGAGGAGCAGGAATGGGGAAGAGGTTTCACAGTGACTGCTGTGAGCCACAGAGCAGTTGGATCAGAGGATCCATGTTTACCCCTGAAAGAATTTCCTACCAAGGTCACTGACACAGAAACCAAGAAAGAAAGAAGGAGAAATAAGAGAAAATTCAACTGCCTGTTCCAATGAGCACTTGGTTTGTCTCTGGTGACCAATGAGTAAAGTGTAAACTTATGAGCTTTGTAAGAATGTAGAAAAACATGCAGGCCATAATAAAATCAGTTTGAAGCCTTCTGAAAATGGAGTGTGGCTTTGTGTTGTCTCTGTCTCAAGTATGACACCTTAGGATTTTAGCTTTTATATTTTTCACCGATTTGTAATCCTGCAGTTCTTTAGTGTAGAACTCTAAACTCCATCATCCAGTGTGAGCTGCTGCTCTCCCATTCTGGTCAGACACAGCAATTGGGAATCAAGGACACCTCACTGCCTCAGGCCATGAGAGATGTGAACAAAAGTGATTTGGGGGAGAAAACTGGGGGTAAATGACTTCATTAGCTGAAGCTGTAATTGGAAGATTAACCCCCAATAAGCAAATGGACCAAACTTATAAAAGTGTGAAAATCTGTGGCCCATGGTCCATTTTTGGGTGTAGCACCTGGGGGCCCAAAATGTACCTTCAGTAAATAGAACCACTTTTTATTCCCTTGATTTTGTCTGGCCTCTGTGTTTAGGTAGTCCTAAAGGCATCAGAAGATGTTGCAGAAATTGATGTCACAAAAGGAGAACATTTCCCCTCCAGCTTTGCCAGGGACAGACAGAACCTGGAGGCAAGGGGGGCCCATTGGTGTCACCACTGCAAAGCAGGTGCCCCCAGAGTGGGGGACAGCACACGGGATCCCCTCAGGGCCCTGTGCACCCCACAGCAGCACCAAGCTGGACCTGGGACCAGCTCCCTGAGTGCCACCATGGTATTTTCTATGAAAAATCCTTTGCCAGGATCTTTTCCTCCTGAGAAGCTGAGAGGCCTCAGGAACAAAATGTGAACAATAATTATCTGTATATATTATATACAATATATAATAATATATATATATAATATATAATATCTATATCTCTCTCTATATATCTATATATATCTATATATATAATATATATAATATATATAATATATATAATATATATTATATATCAATATATTATATAATATATAATATATAGATATAATATATATCTATAATTATCTGCTGTGGAATGCAACAGGTGCATCTGGGATTGGGCTCATGTGGTTGTTTCTAATTAATGGCCAATCACAGTCCAGCCGTGTCAGACTCTCTGGTCAGTCACAAGATTTTATTATCATTCCATTCTTTTCCTTGCAAGCCTTCTGATGAAATCCTTTCTTCTATTCTTTTAGTATAGTTTTAGTATATCATTTTATTTTAATATAAAATATATATCATAAAATAATAAATCAGCCTTCTGAAACATGGAGTCAAGATTCTTATCTCTTCCCTCGTTCTGGGACCCCTGCAAACACCACCACACCCTGAGTGTGGCCAAGCCATGATTTTGTTGTCTCCACCCCAAAGCATCTTCAATTGGTCTCATGTGGTTGTTTTTAATTAATGGCCAATCCCAGTCCAGCTGTCTCAGACTCTCTGGTCAGTCACAAGATTTCATCATCATTCCATTCCATTCCATTCCATTCCATTCCATTCCATTCCATTCCATTCCATCCCAGCCTTCTGATGAAATCCTTTCTCCTGTTCTTTCAGTGTGACCCTGAGTGGGACCAAGCCATGATTTTGTTGTCTCCAACCAGCCCAGCCTCCCCTTGGGGCAGAGGGGCTCCCCCTTCTCTCTCCCCACAGCACAGATGTCCTACCTAAGGACTTTATTCACTTTATTCCCACCCTCCATGCTGGATCCAATCCCTTCCCTCCCGCCCCAAAAAAAGCTCAGCTGGAAGGGTGAAGCAATGCCTCAAACAACAAATAAAAAAGACAAACAAGTTTCTCATTTTTTATAAGAATTGTTTGATAACAGCCTCAAGAAATGCCAAGACATCCGATGGGTGCCAGGACAGTTCATGGATTAGCAGCATGCAGATGCCACAGGCAAGCACAGTTCCAAGGTGGGCACACATGGACAGGGAAATATTTCAGTACATTTTTATGCAATTGTTACAAAAAGAGCTTGGGAAACCTCAGGTTGTTAGAAGTAAACAAAAAGAACAAAAGTGGTTTGTATTTTTACTAAACACAAAGCATCTTAAACTGGTTTAAAATAAGATGTTATGGTCAGATAGACTTTAAAAAATAATTAATTTTTTTTTTTTTTTTTCCGTGACATTGAAGTCC
Source organism: Agelaius tricolor (assembly GCF_023055355.1). NCBI lineage: Eukaryota > Metazoa > Chordata > Aves > Passeriformes > Icteridae > Agelaius > Agelaius tricolor. The sequence goes on from NW_027269291.1 coordinate 3,570,108, forward strand.
CAATTTCACTGAATTTGAGACTTCTGGGAAACTTGCAGCTCATCCTTTAGGGAAAAAATGGGATATTTTGCTCTGATCTAGCAAAGGGTGGCAGGACAGTGCATCCTGAGTCAGCCTCCCTTTGCTTTTCAAAGGGTTTCTTTTGCACCTGGAAAGGTTTCTGGGGGTGCACCCTAAAGCTACCAAAATAGGAAAATTTCCCATTCAGGTGATATTTAGCTTGCAGTTTTTAACACACAGCACTGCTCCAGGCAGAAGTTGCCATTTTAATGGCAATGTAAAATTATAGCAAAGTGTGCTTCATGCAAAGGAGGCACTTGATGGTGAATGACCCAGACATCTAGAGGGCAGAACGCTGGAAATGTTTCATTTTGAGCACTTTTATAGCAATGCAAATGAAGCAATTTAGAACCAGATGGCTGGTGTGATGTGTAAGAGCAGCAGGGGGGTGTCCCTTGCACAAGGAATTTCCCTGGGCTCCCTCTTGCTCACGATGCTCTCTCAAAGCTGATGGGTTTGGCACTTCAGGACTGCCCCAGCTGGTTCCCCTCAGTCCTGTAACAAAAACAAAGGTTTGTTAAATCATTATTTAGGTGACAGCTGCACAACTGCAGAGCTGAAGTGTCCAGGCAAGAGTAAAACAGACGCTGGGAAAAGCTGATATATTAGAATTTATATTAAAGTCAATAATCATTGAGCTGTCCCAGCTGGAGGCAGGTGAGGGGAGAAATCTGATGGGTGAATGCAGGCAAGGGAAGGGATGGATGCACCAACAGAAGGGAGAAATGTCTTGAAAGGGAAAATATTTTCTTATGGACCAGGAACAGAACTTGAAGGGGTGGTGAGAATGGTGTGGCCAAAGGAAGGGAGGAATTTTACTGCTGGCAGACAAAAGAAGTCTGGATAGCCTGCAAAAATAGCTGTTCCAGAGGGAAGGAGCATTCACAGCTGAAGAGCCAATCCAGATGTTTTCTGACCTCCCCCTCCAAGCATCCTCACCTTTTTTTTCTTCCACACAAGCACGGTCATCAGCACGTTAAAAATTATTGCCTTCATTAAAACGACTTTGAGGCCCAGCTGTGACAGAGACATGGTGTTCAAGTGCTCATCTGGAAAAAAAAACCCAGAAAATGAGAGTTGAAAGAGCACTGAGACATCCTCATGTCCCACATTTTAAGTCCTTTTGAGAGGACTTAAAAGCTCTTTTTAACCAAGTTGTTCCATTGTGTCATGGAGTCAGCTGGTAGGGCAGGAAATGAGAGAGGGAGGAGGACTCAGAAACTTTAATTTCTTCCATTCAATAACCACTTAATTATCCAATAAGCCACTCTGGTTTTAAATACTGTGCACTGTGAACCCAGGATGCTGGGGAGCTCTCCTTCCCCCTGCTAAATTTTCTTGAAGATGGGCAGGGGGAAAACAATTCAGATTTTAATCATACAACACAATCTTATTTGAATTTTATATTAATCTGAAGTTACAAAACCATTAGTATTTGAAAATAATATAAATCTATATTATATATTATAGAAAAATATATATTGTATAAATATATACATGATATAATATATAAATATACAATTATATAATATTTAAAGATATTATTTATATAATAATATAAAAGAAATAGATTCTATTTCTTTTATATATTTATTTTAAATATATATTTATATATATTCTTCATTAGAAACTCTATTTTATATATTCTCCATTAGAAACCCTTTCTTTTATATATTCTCCATTAGAAACCCTTTCTTTTATATATTCTCCATTAGAAACCCTTTCTTTTATATATTCTCCATTAGAAACCCATTCTTTTATATATTCTTCATTGGAAACCCTTTCTTTTATATATTCTCCATTAGAAACCCATTCTTTTATATCTTCTTTATTAGAAACCCATTCTTTTATACATTTTCATTAGAAACCCATTCTTTTGTACATTTTTCATTAGAAACCCATTCTTTTGTACATTTTTCATTAGAAATCCATTCTTTTACACACCATTCTGATACAGGTGGCCCTGATTGGTCATTTAATCAACACCCTTGGCTAATTAAGACGACAGCCTTTGGAAAACATCTTACGAGAAATCAACTGTTCCAAACACCAGCTGCGAGATTGTTTCAATTCTTTCTCTCAGCCTTCTCAAAACTCCCCAGAACAATTCCTGGGAAAGTTTATCTGTTTTTTCTCTCTCTGGGACTGAACTGTGAGCATCCCCAGAGCCCTCAGCACCCCTGAGCACAGAAACCGCCTGTGAGCTGCTGTTCCACGAGGTGTTTGTGCACCCAAAATCACCCAGCTCCTCTGACAGCTGAAATGCAGCGGTGCTGACTCATAGCAGAACCTGGAACTGCTCTGGGGTGGGCAGCAGAATGATGTTTTTCTCAAGATTTTAAACCTTTAGCAGCAGCAGCAGCTCTGTGGTGAGTCAGAGCAAAAGCATGACTACACTGCATAAAATTATCAGCTTGGATCAGCAAGGCTGCACGAACACCACAACTTTCAGCCTTGATGTTTAAAATCTGTAGGGGCCCTTTTGGGGAAATTTTCTGTCGTTTTGCTGCTTCAGAAAGAATTCTGCAAGCAGGGAAAACCAGCAAAAACTTGGGAAGATGAGAGAGAGAAGTCTGGTCAGAGAGAGAGTAAGCCAGATAAGCTTATATTATATTATATTATATTATATTATATTATATTATATTATATTATATATCATATTATATAATATCATATATCATATTGTATTATATATACATATATTAAAACATATTATATTATATTATATTATATTTATTATATTACATTATATTATATATATTTTTTATATATATATAAAATGTATATAATATATTATATTATGTATATAATAATTTCCCATGAATTGGCCTGGGAAGCTTTAGGGAGCTGGGGAAAAGCAGTGATAGTCAGATATGAAACAATCTGCAGGTGGTGATTTTTAACAATCTGTTTTGCTGTTTTCCTCATAAGGTTGTTTACAAATGGGTGTCTTGTTAACTAGCCAATCATGTGAAATGTATTTATTGGTTTCTCTGGGTCTGGATTGAAGGCACTTGAGATGGTATTTAATGTTCAAACTCAGGTGTTTATTATTTCTTATCAGTAAAACAGTCTCACCACTGTGAGCTCGGCAGCTTTTCATTAGCAAAGCACTAAATGGCCAACAATCTCTTGGTACAAGATCTTTTAAGACTAAACTATCCAATTAAGAACTGACACCTGGATTGTTTTCCTTTTTAACCCAATAACTGATCCCAATGTGGATTTTTCCGCCCAATTACAAAATGCCACCCAAGCCCATGGAGAAGGAGGAAGAAGCAGCATGAAGAAGAAACCCAGGACAACACCCTGTGCCCTCCATCTTCCTTCCATCCACTACACACTAAAAATCCTAAAAACCTCAATATCTCACCAAGTGATGCACCCACACTGCTCTCTATAATCTATTCCACACTTTTGTGGATTCCAGTCCATGCTGATGTTCAGGAAACTTTCTCCATGCATGAGGGTCAGAGTCAGTGCTCCCCTGGGGCAGCCCAGAGCAGACACAGAAATATTCCCTGGATGCCCCGGCTTTCCACACTGTTGATTAATGACCAATCAGTTCCACCTGTAGCTAACTAAGGTATAAAAGGGGAGAGGAGAAAATAAATGGGATTTTGCCTTTTGATACAACTCTGTGTCATCTCTGACTCAATGGTGACAGAAAGACATTTACTTTAGTCAGGGCAAACTTTTCTCCTAAAATGCTGTGTTACATACCTGTCCTGAAGTGGAGGGACAGCCCTGTGACACAGACAGCACTGGCACCTGCAGAGAGGGACAATAAATTTGATTAATAACAAAAATGTACTTCTTCAGAGGTCTATGGTGATAGCTCTGCTTAGAAGGACTAAATTAGGATTTCTGGCCAACAAACCCTCCCATAAACACTCTTTTCTCTTTTTTTTTTTCAGGGCAAGCATAAAACATGATCTAATTAAACTTCAATGTCCCTTTGGACAAAGGGATTTCAAGCTTTCTGTCCCCCCACAGTGTGTTCTGCCATGACTGTACCAGTCTGCTGATCCTTAATCCTGTTTCCACCAAGGAGGAAGAAGAAACAATAAAAAAAGGAGAGACAATAAACAAAGGAGAGACAATAATCAAAACCATCAAAAAAGCTTTTTCTGTTCACGAGAGAGGGGGAAATGTGGGGAATGGATTTGTAGGGAATTCTCCAAGCCTGGCAGAAGGCTCACACAGTGGGAATCTGTGTGCAAACCTGGAGGTGAGAAATGCTGACTTGGAAATGCCATGGGACAGGACAGACATTGCTGAGAGAGAAATGGAACTAGAAACAAGTTTCAAAGGATGATTTTATAAATAAGATTAGATACTTTGGAGAAATAGAACTATGAAAAATGCATTGTAGTAGGACCCACAAGGGGTAATTTTAGATGATTGGATTTAAGGCATTTACAGCATGGTGTGGCAAAAACCTGATTCCCCAAGAAATGCTTATCATGTTTCCCTTTTCCAGGCTGAAAAATCCCAATTCAGCCTTGAGAGATTAAGTAATACTTAAATTTCTTGGGAGAAGGAACTATTGCTTGCCAGAGGCTTACAGTGCGGGAAATGAATTTATAGAAAATTCTCCAAACAAGTTTCAAAAGGTGGCCTTACAAAAAAGACTGGATACTTTACAGAAATAGAACTATGAAAGATATATTGTAGTAGGAACCACGAGGGGTAATTTGAGATTATTTGCTTTAAGGCATTTAAGCAAATAATCTAAAATTACCCTTTGTGGGTCTTACTACAAAGAGTGTGGTGTGGCAAAAGCTGATAGGCCAAGAAACACTTATAATGTACTATAATTAGGAAATAATTAGCTTCTGATTGTCATAATGTGAATTATAACATCTGTATTGTCTCACCCTTCACATGAGACTGAAAATAGAATAAAAGCTTTTAAAACACCTCTCAGTTGCCCCATCTCTGGGTCAGAAAATGGATTAATCTGGCAAGGAAAGAGGCAAGAAAGCAACATTCCCCTGTCCTGTGGGAGCACAGAGCAGCTCAACCCTGCTGACAGCCCCAGAAATGCCCTCACCACTCTCAGGGTCCTCTCCCTCCAGCTCTCCAAAGCCCTCGTGGCTGGCAGCACAGTGCAGCTGATCCCTCGTGGCCCAGTAGGTGCACAGGTAGCTGGACTCCTCACTGTCCCCATCAGTGGCCACCCCCACCACTGCAGATGTCTGCTGCTCAGCTGAGCTCAGAGTGAGCTTCTCAGGGGAGTAATCTGTGATGAGGCACATTTCCAGACCCTGGGCATCTTTGGAGGTCAGCCTGTAGACCGAGGGAGATGGAGTCACTTCTGCAAAGAGGAGAAAAGAAGATTTAGGTCAGATTACACATCCATAGTTCCTACAATCTTACATACAGCCACTTGGAAATGCAGGATTTCTCCATTATTCCAGTGGGAAGCTGCCTGATCATTGGGATTTGGTGCCAGGACACCTTTAGAGAGCCAAAACATCTACAGCAGATGATGCAGAAGCTGCCTCTGTGTGACCGTGTTCACAGGGGTCTGAGGATGAGATGAGGATCTGACTCCATGTTTCAGAAGGCTTGATTTATTATTTTATGATATATATTATATTAAAACTATACTAAAAGAATAGAAGAAAGGATTTCATCAGAAGGCTGGCTAAGAATAGAAAAAGAAAGAATGAATAACAGAGGCTTGTGTCTGGGACAGAGAGTCCGAGCCAGCTGGGCTGTGACTGACCATTAATTAGAAACAACCACATGAGCCCAATCCCAGATGCACCTGTTGCATTCCACAGCAGCAGATAACCATTGGTTACATTTTGTTCCTGAGGCCTCTCAGCTTCTCAGGAGGAAAAATCCTAAGGAAAGGATTTTCCATAAAAGATGTCTGTGACACTTCTATTGTGTGGGGGACACAGAGGCCACAGAGGCCAAACAGAATCCCTGGAACACCTGAAAAGGCTCATGGACATCCACACCTGGATGTCCATACCCAACCCAGCCATTCCTCTTGGGGACAACTCACTGGATTCTGTCACCATGGTGTGTGTGACAGTGGAGAGAGCCCCTGAGCTGGAGATTCTCCATAATTCCAGTGGGAAGCTGCCTGATCACTGGGATCTCGTGCCAGGACACCTTTAGAGAGCCAAAGCATCTACAGCAGATGATGCAGAAGCTGCTTCTGTTGTGTGGGAGACACAGAGAGGCCAGGCAGAATTCCTGGAGCATCTGAAAAGGCCAGGAATGATTTAGGGATGATTTTAGTCCATGATTTAGACTGTCACCAGGCCAGGACTAAATCATGGCCTAAAATCATCCCAGCCTGATGTCTGCTGGGAACTCCCTCACCTCCCCTGCTCCCAGTTGGTTTTTAGAAATTTTTTGACGGTTTGTTAGGGAGAGGAAGGCAGGAGCTTGTAAAAAGTCTGATGATAAATCCCTGTATAAAACACAGATGAGCCAGGGCAGGTCACTGCCATGGGGTACATGGAAATGAAAGAGAAGAGGACGAATTTGTCAGCCTGCTCTCTTTCTCTCTCATCACCAGTACTGTGCTTTCTGAAGAGATAAATATCTACCTCACTCCGAATTAGGGTGTTTTTCTCCTTTTCAATCTGTGCAATGCTTTGATCTTGAACACACAAAACAATAAAGTCTTGTTTTTCACAGGAAGCTTCAGCACTTTTGCAAAATATTAGTTTCCTGTTCTTACTCAGAGTGGTGGCTGCCTCTGCTCTGGTGCTGCAGTTCAGTTCCTGTAAGTTCCTTGGTTTGTTTGCCCACTGCTATGAAGGTTTGAGATAATTTTGGTAAAAAAACATCTACTTTAACCACAGCCCTGTGACCTGTTATTCTGGCTTGATGAACTGGTGCCTGTGCTGGAGATGCTGTTTATTTATCACCTCTATTTATCACCTCTCTTTAGAGGAAAGTGAGAAGTAAATAATGATGCTCTGAGCTTTCCATGCTGCCCAATTTCATCTTTACTGAAGGATAAAGATGGATAAAGGATAAGGATAAATTCTTCCAGGTGGAAGAGCAGGCTGTGGAAATGACAAAGGTTCTCAGGAGGTTCCTGAGCAGCCACTTGAAGTCTTTTTGTTTTGAAATTGTCACACAGCTGGGTTAATCCATCTCAGAGAGTGGATTAGATAGGCAGAATTGCTCCTTCTGACCCCCAAAATATTTTCTTAACATTGTTGAAAGGAAGAGAAGGGACATCATAGCAATGTCCTCCTGAGGTTTAGAGGTGGGCAATGCCCTTGACAGCTGCCATTCCCCAGATCTTGGTGTGTATTAACAAACTTGAAAATTAGTAAAAAAATCAGGGTAAATGTACCTGGCAAAACCAGAAGCCTCGTCCCAGATCCAAATGTGAATTTGTAATTACCCCCAGAGTTACACAATAGCAAAGGCCTCTACAATATCCAGAACATCATTAAATGGAGCATTCAACAATTAAATGCTCCACCAAAAATCCTGTTTATCTCTGTGAACGCACAGATCCATCTACCTGGGACTTTTCCACCTCCTGACTTTCTTTTCCTGTGGTATTTTGCATTTTGCTCTCCCAAACACACTCTCCTTAATATTCCCCTCAATCATATTTGTCCCACTGTTTCCAGAAAGCCACCTGCACCACAACTTCTATTCTCCATCTTACTCCTCATTTATTTATTCTGCCAGTCAGATTCCTCTCTCAAAAATTAATTTATTTACCAGAAAAAATTAAAATTTATTTATTTACAAAATTTAGTTTATTTATTTAAATTTATTTATTTGTTTTACTGCACAGATCCCCTAGGGACTGATGGTGCAGTGAAACCTCCATCATCCCATTCTCTTGGATTTGCCATCTGAATTAGTCCAGAGTGATTCCAATAAAGCTGCCATTTAAGTTTTTGAGTAAAAAGCTCTTTTTGGTGAGCAATTTCTTTGAGCAATTTCGTTGCTCATTCTGCCACTGAATGCTGAGGTTTCAGGATATGTTAGGAATGTTCCTCCAGTGGGACTCTGGAGCAGCTGGACACAGATATGGTAAATAATGGTAAATCTATGGTAAATTTACCACAAAAAAATCTGGAGACACCTACATGAACTCAGAGCTCTGATTTATGGCTCCTTTAGCTTGCTGATGGCTCCATATAAACTTGAGATTCCCATTTCTCTCAGATGTTTTTGAAGATGGTCAGGAGGGTCATTTAAAATAAAATTATTTTCCTCACAGGTTCCAGAAGGAATTCTTTCCCTATGTTGTTGTTTTTTAACTTTCAGAATAAAATCATGCCATGAGATGATTTTAGAATCACTGCCATTTAAAAAAAAAATGGAAACATTACTTTTCAGGTGTAAATTCACTCAATTTAGATATTAAACAATCCTAAATATACTGTAAAGAAATTTGGAAAATTTGGTACATTTACAACAAATATCAATATCTTGGCAAGTGTGACTTTCCTTTTACAAAGGGTTTCAAACAAGAGAAGAGGTGTAGGATTTTGGGGGAATTTTTTTTTTGTCATACATTTGTGGCAGCCACAGTCAAAGCACATTTTTCTATCCATCCTTTTTTCTACAGAAAAAATAAATGAGGTAAGGGTCACTTTTCCATCCTTCCACTAAAGCCATTCAGTAATTAACTTTGCTTCTTGCCCTATTTCCCCTCGATCCAAATATTTCTCCCACCCTCAGTTTTAAGGCTGGTCCTGCTGCTCTCCACCAGTTCCACTCACTTCTAATGTGCTCCAAGCTTCATTTGGATGTTGCAGGACAAGGTAAATCAACACAAGTTGGCTGTGACATCAACCTGGTGTCACTCCTGAGCTCCCTACCTCGTGATTATAGAATTATATTCTCTTTATATTCTGTTTATAAACAGAAACCCACCTCCACAGTTACAGCTCAAGGATCTCCACAGCACTGACCCAATATGTGCATTTTTTATGTCCAAATATATTATGCACCTGGTTATTTCCAAATATTTCTATCCACATACAAGAAAAGTCCTTTTTACCTCCTAAAGCATTATGAAAGCAGTTTCACCCCTCTGCAGTTTGCTGGTCTGTGCTGGCTCTCACCTTTTCAATTCTCCTCTGCTTGAGTAGCCCAGTTCCTGTTGAAAAATTTCCAAGACAAATCCTCTTGCACATCTAAAACCTCTGCCATGTTCATTCTCAGGAACAGAGAGAGGAGAATACCCTTGCAGCCATGGAAATCACTTGCTCTGAATCCCATCTGAAAATTCATTGTCCTGTTGCTAAAATATTGTGGGTCAGCAAAATAATTTGTGAACTGAAAGAAGAACTACTGAATTTTACATGAATTCTACCTGGATTCAGACATACCTGGAGAAACCACCAGTTTGGTTCCAGCTCCAAAGGTAACCTTGCCATAATTCCCAGAATTACACTGTGACACAGCCCTTTGCAAAATGGTGCCCTGGGATGGGTGCGTGCTGGGTGAAGGCTGGAGAAGATGGCAAGGTTTTGTTGGAAGCAGCTCACAGAATGACAGAATAAATTAGGTTGGAAAAGATCTTGGAGATCATCAAGTCCAACCTGTGACCCAACATCTCCTCACGGACTAAACCCTGGCACTGAGTGCCCATCCAGGCTTTGTTAAAGCCTCCAGGGATGGTGACACCACCCTCTGAAACCAGCTTCACCCCTCTGCATTTTGCTGCGCTGTGATGGTTTTCACCATTTCTCTTCTCCTCTGCTTGAGGAGATTGATGTAGCAGGCCAGTTCCTGATGAATTCCCAAGACAAATCCTCTTGCACATGTAAAACCTCTGCCATGTTCATTCTCAGGAGCAGAGAGGGGAAAATATCCTTGCAGCCATGGAAATCATTTAACACCATCTGAAAATTCATTGTCCTGTTGCTAAAATATTATGGGGCTGGAAAATAGGCAAAATAATTTGTGAGCTGAAAGAAGAACTTATTCTACCTGAATGCTACATGAATTCTATGTAGATTCTATCTGGATTCAGACATACCTGGAGAAACCACCAGTTTGGTTCCAGCTCCAAAGGTAAACTTGCCATAACTCCCAGAATTACACTGTGACACAGCCCTTTGCAAAATGGTGCCCTGGGATGGGTGCGTGCTGGGTGAAGGCTGGAGAACATGGCAAGGTTTTGTTGGAAGCAGCTCACAGAATGACAGAATAAATTAGGTTGGAGAAGACCTTGGAGATCATCAAGTCCAACCTGTGACCCAACATCTCCTCATGGAATAACCCTGGCACTGAGTGCCCATCCAGGCTTTGTTAAACTCTCCAGGGATGGTGACACCACCTCTGAAACCAGCTTCACCCCTCTGCATTTTGCTGGGCTGTGCTGGCTCTCACCATTTCTCTTCTCCTCTGCTTGAGGAGATTGATGTAGCAGCCCAATTCCTGTTGAATTCCCAAGACAAATCCTCTTGCACATGTAAAACCTCTGCCATGTTCATACTCAGGAACAGGGAGGGGAGAATATCCTTGCAGCCATGGAAATCATTTAACACCAACTGAAAATTCATTGTCCTGTTGCTAAAACATTGTGGGTTGGCAAAATAGGCAAAATAATTTGTCAGCTGAAATAAGAACTCCTACCTGAATTCTACACGAACTCTACCTGGATTCAGACATACCTGCAGAAACCACCAGTTTGGTTCCAGCTCCAAAGGTAAACTTGCCGTAACCATCAGAATTACACTGTGACACAGCCCTTTGCAAAATGGTGCCCTGGGATGGGTGTGTGCTGGGTGAAGGCTGGAGAACATGGCAAGGTTTTGTTGGAAGCAGCTCACAGAATGACAGAATAAATTAGGTTGGAAAAGACCTTTGAGATCATCAAGTCCAACCTATGAGCCAACATCTCCTCATGGACTAAACCCTGGCATTGAGTGCTCATCCAGGCTTTGTTAAACCCTCCAGGGATGGTGACACCACCTCTGAAACCAGCTTCACCCCTCTGCATTTTGCTGGTCTGTGCTGGTTTTCACCATTTCACTTCTCCTCTGCTTGAGGAGCCCAGTTCCTGTTGAAAAATTCCCAAGACAAATCCTCTTGCACATGTAAAACCTCTGCCATGTTCATTCTCAGGAGCAGAGAGGGGAGAATATCCTTGCTGCCATGGAAATCACTTGCTCTGAATACCATCTGAAAATTCATTGTCCTGTTGCTAAAATATTGTGGGGTGGTAAAATAGGCAAAATAACTCATGAGCTGAAAGAAGAACGTCTACCTGAATTCTACCTGGATTCAGACATACCTGGAGAAACCACCAGTTTGGTTCCAGCTCCAAAGGTAAGCTTGTTGTAATTCCCAGGATTACACTGTGACACAGCCCTTTGCAAAATGGTGCCCTGGGGTGGGTGTGTGCTGGGTGAAGGCTGGAGAACATGGCAAGGTTTTGTTGGAAGCAGCTCACAGAATGACAGAATAAATTAGGTTGGAAAAGATCTTGGAGATCATCACCTCCATTTTGCTGGTCTGTGCTGGCTCTCACCATTTCTCTTCTCCTCTGCTTGAGGAGATTGATGTAGGAGCCCAATTCCTGTTGACAAATTCCCAAGACAATTCCTCTTGCACATGTAAAACCTCTGTCATGTTCATTCTCAGGAACAGGGAGGGGAGAATATCCTTGCAGCCATGGAAATCATTTAACACCATCTGAAAATTCATTGTCCTGTTGCTAAAACATTGTGGGGTGGCAAAATAGGCAAAATAATTTGCCAGCTGAAAGAAGAACTTATTCTACCTGAATTCTACATGAATTCTACCTGAATTCTACCTGGATTCAGACATACCTGGAGAAACCACCAGTTTGGTTCCAGCTCCAAAGGTAAACTTGCCATAATTCCTAGAATTACACTGTGACACAGCCCTTTGCAAAATGGTGCCCTGGGATGGGTGCGTGCTGGGTGAAGGCTGGAGAACATGGCAAGGTTTTGTTGGAAGCCGCTCACAGAATGACAGAATAAATGAGGTTGGAAAAGATCTTGGAGATCATCAAGTCCAACCTGTGACCCAACATCTCCTCATGAGCTAAACCCTTGCACTGAGTGCCCATCCAGGCTTTGTTAAACCCTCCAGGGATGGTGACACCACCCTCTGAAACCAGCTTCACCCCTCTGAATTTTGTTGGTCTGTGCCAGTTTTCACCATTTCACTTCTCCTCTGCTTGAGGAGATTGATGTAGGAGCCCAATTCCTGTTGAATTCCCAAGACAAATCCTCTTGCACATGTAAAACCTCTGCCATGTTCATTCTCAGGAGCAGAGAGGGGAAAATATCCTTGCAGCCATGGAAATCATTTAACACCAACTGAAAATTCATTGTCCTGTTGCTAAAACATTGTGGGTTGGCAAAATAGGCAAAATAATTTGTCAGCTGAAAGAAGAACTGCTACCTGAATTCTACGCGAACTCTACCTGGGTTCAGACATACCTGGAGAAACCACCAGTTTGGTTCCAGCTCCAAAGGTAAACTTGCCGTAACCATCAGAATTACACTGTGACACAGCCCTTTGCAAAATGGTGCCCTGGGATGGGTGTGTGCTGGGTGAAGGCTGGAGAACATGGCAAGGTTTTGTTGGAAGCAGCTCACAGAATGACAGAATAAATTAGGTTGGAAAAGACCTTGGAGATCATCAAGTCCAACCTGTGACCCAACATCTCCTCATGAGCTAAACCCTGGCACTGAGTGCCAATCCAGGCTTTGTTAAACCCTCCAGGGATGGTGACACCACCCTCTCCCTGGGCAGACAATTCCTGTGCTCAATCAGTGAAGAATTTTTCTTCTTTCAGTGAAGAATTTTTTGCTGATTTCCAACCTGAACTTGTCCTGGTGCAGTTTAAGGCTGTGTCCTCTCTTTGTGTCTGTGGTCACCTGGGAGCAGAGCCTGACCCCACCTGGCTGCACCCTCCTGTCAGGAGTTGTGGAGAGTGATGAGGTCTCCCCTGAGGCTCCTTTTCTCCAGGACAAACAAACACAAGTTCCTCATAGGACTTGTGTTCCAGACCCCTCCCCAGCCTTGTTGCCCTTCTCTGGACACGCTCCAGCCCCTCCATGTCCTTCCTAAATTGGGGGTCCAGAACTGGACAAAGCACTCGAGGTGCTGCCCAATCACTGATGAGCACAGGGGAAGAATCTCTGCCCTGCTCCTGCTGGCCACACCATTCCCAATCCAGCCCAGGGGTTTTTATGGCTTAGAGCAAAGGATAAGCCCACCCCAAACAAGAAGATGTTTTTACCAAGCAGAAAGAGAGCATAGGCAAACAAGCCTGCCGATGTGGCAAGTAGAAAAAAGGTCTCAGAATTTTCCACTGCAAGAAAACTGAAAAACAACTTCCAGCTTAAACTGTGATGTACTGACTTTGAGTGATTGGAGAACAGTACCATGAATATGGTAATTACAGTAATTATGATGGGCTATAGATAATAGTTAAGGTATAGATTGGTTCTACTGTATGGAGATGCTCAGCAAAGAAAAGTAAATAATGCATTGTAACCAAAACCTCAACTTTTTGGACCTGGCTCATCTATCCAGCCTGTCCAGATCCCTCTGCAGAGCCCTCCTGCCCTCTTACCCTCCAGCAGCTCCCCACATGCTCACCAACATTACTGGCTGGTGATCCGGTGATGTTCACCATTACTGGTGAACCTCTACCACCTCAGCATAAATCAGCCCCTTCCCTCTGCCTGCTTAATTCATCATCTGTGTGCTCTGTCCCCTCTCTCCGGGCAGCAGCAGCACCTGTGTCCATCCCTGTGTGCACACACAACCTCCCAGGCTGTGTTTGGAGCCTCCTGACTGCTGCTGTTGAGTCCCACCAGGCTGTGTCACCTTCCTGCTCTCTCTTCTTGCAATGTCCACCCTCCATCATGAAGTGCAGGCTGCACTTCATATTGTAATGATTCACACTTGGAATCTTAGCAACCTGGAAGTGTTCAGGTTGGAAAAGCCCTCCAAGACCACGAAGCCCAACCCATACCCCAGCAATGCCAGGTTCACCCCTAAATCATTAAATTTAGCAGGGGGTGTCCAAACACATCCTCCCAATCCCAATTTTGGCCCATGTGGGAAACTCAAATCCATGGCAGGGCTGCCAACATTGTGCTTCCCAAACCTGTGCCACTCCAAACAACCAAGAACAAGAGAGAAATGAAGGAATTCCACCTCCCAGGCCAAGGGCTTGCTCACCTGGCAGGACTGAGAGCACTGTCCCCTTGCCAAAACTGACTCTGGCTGCCACATTTACACCCTGGCACATTTCCTTGCAAAAACTCCTCTGCCAGCCCTGCACCTGATCTCAAGCAAAATTGTTCAGGTTATGTCACAGACGTATTTTCTGAAAAATCCTTTGCTAGGATCTTTTCTCCTGAGAAGCTGAGAGGCCTCAGAAAGGAAATGTAAACAATAATTATCTGCTGCTGTGGAATGCAACAGGTGGATCTGTGATTGGTCTCATGTGGTTGTTCTTAATTAATGGCCAATCCCAGTCCAGCTGTCTCAGACTCTCTGGTCAGTCACAAGATTTTATTACCATTCCATTCCCTTCCTTGCTAGCCTTCTGATGAAATCCTTTCTTCTATTCTTTTAGTATAGTTTTGGTATATCATTTTCTTTTAATATATCATAAAATAATAAATCAACCTTCTGAAACATGGAGTCAAGATTCTCATCTCTTCCCTCATTCTGGGACCCCTGTGAACGCCACCACAAGGTTGGAAAAGCCCTCTAAGACCATGAAGTCCAGCCCATACCCCAGCAGTGCTATGTTCACCCCTAAACCATTAAATTTAGCAAGGAGTGTCCAAACACATCCTCCCAGTCCCCACAACTAACAGGAAACACCCACAGCTCGTGTCATTCCCATTTCTCTCTCTGGGCTGTGGCTCCAGTTCTACAGCTCCCAGCAGTAACCCAGAGGTCACTGCTAGAGCTGCTGCAACAGCCTGAACTGCATTTTCCTCCCCCTTTGCAAACATTACCCCTATTTTTGAGTGGGCTGAAAATCTCAGTGTCTCAAATCTCAGAAATCTTATTTAGTCTTACACATCCCTGCTCTTGCATTTCACCTACATGTTGTCACTTTTCCAATAATGATTTTCCCCAGCACTCACACATTTCCAGAACACACTGGATAAGCACAAAGTCTCCCACTTCTTTCCTCAGAACACTAAAACCAGCCCAAATTTCTCCACAAATCCACTGTACTTGGTGCAGCTCAGCGTTGTCTGTGTCAATGTCTACATTGTTGGGTCCACCTAGGCTCAGAGGGGAGACAACTCACCTGGGGCAATGAGAAGTCTGGTTCCACTCCCCCAGACTGGTTTTCCCCAGTTTGTAGAGCTCACACAGTGTGAGAGCTCATTACAAAATGGGCTGGGATCCCCTCAGCCCCGGGGCTGCCCCTGCCAGGGGCTCTGAGCAGATTTCCAGAGATCTCCTCTGGCCTCTCTCTGCCCAAACCCCGTTTCTCTGTTCAATCCCTGGGGAGAACTGCACTGGATTGGGGTCACCAAACCTGGCAGAGATGGGGAGAAGCTCCCCCTCAGTTATCAGGGGGCAGTTTGGGATCCCTGCCCCAAAGGCTGCTTGCCCTGCAAGGGCAAAGGGAAGGGAAGAACCCCCTGGAGCAGGGTCCCTGGCACAGGGCACCTTGCCAGCAGCCCAGATCCCAGCTCCAGGAGGGATCTTGGCAGTGCCAGGGGTATTCCAGCACTGCAAGGAAAACCTTCCTCATCCACAGCACAAACACCACTAAAGATGGTTTCCAATGGCAAGTGATAAAAGCCACATTAGTACTTAAAATTAAATCAGATAAAGGCCTGAAAGATGCTTTGTATGGCTGGATTTCATGTTGTGAGCAAAACTGACTGGATAACCTTTTCCATTTCTATTTTCTACCATTCCGTGACTTTGAAAGATACAATCCTCTGCTGCTTATAAACCAGGAAATGTTACAATTATTATCTATATCATATGGACTTTTTTTCCCTTTCTACAAGACAGACAATGACAAGGGGAAAAAGGCAGACAAGTCTGGCACATCCCAATTTTGGCCCATGTAGGTCACCCAAATCCATGGCAGGGCTGCCAACATTGTGCTTCCCAAAGCTGTGCCACTCCAAACAACCAAAAACAAGAGAGAAATGAAGGAATTCCACCTCCCAGGCCAAGGGCTTGCTCACCTGGCAGGACTGAGAGCACTGTCCCCTTGCCAAAACTGACTCTGGCTGCCACATTTACACCCTGGCACATTTCCTTGCAAAAACTCCTCTGCCAGCCCTGCACCTGATCTCAAGCACAAAGCACCTGCAGTTCCAGGCACCAGCAAAGCTTCCTGACACACCAGGCTCCATTCCCTGCCCGAGGCAACATCTGTTCCCAGCTCCTGTATGAAAAGCAGCAGCTCCCTTTGCCTTTCTGAATTTTGGGCAGCCATGAGAGACAAGTGCCAGCCATGGCAAGGCTTTCCCAGAAAGCTTCTTGTGGCATTCACATTCTCTGAAAAATCCCTTTGCCCAGGATTTTTCTCCTGGGAAGCTGAGAAGCCTCAGAGAAAAGGAAAACAATTCTTATCTCATTTGATTCTCCTCTGTTTTGCTCCTGTGGAATGGGGTTGGAGATTGTTCACCCACAGGTGATTGTTTAATTAGATTCCTGTGTGAGTTGTTTTGATTCTTTGGCCAATCAGGGCCAAGCTAAACTGGAACTCTGGAAAGAGTCACAAATTTTATAATTATCTTTTTAGCAGTCTGTAAGTATCCAAGTCTATATTCTCTAGTATAGTTTAGTATAGTATTCATTATGATAATAAAGTATTATAAAGTAATAAATTAGCCTTCTGATGGAGTCAGATTCAGCATTCCTTCCTTCATCAGGGCACCCCACAAATACAATAGATGCTCACTCACTGGGCTGGATGGAGAGTCTGGTCCCTGAGCCAAAGGTCAGCTTGCCATAGCCAGATCCTGAATTCACACAGCATTTCCTGCCCTAACAAAAACCTTCCCCACCGCCTGGCAGCATTGCTCAACCATTTCTTGTTTGGCCTTAGATGTCTATCACTTTTTATCTATATTACAGTCTCACAATAGAGACTACACATAAAAGATGTCCTTGTCTCACCTAAATCACCTAAAATGCCCCTGTCAGCCCCCAAACGCCTTTGGACCCAGCCCTGGCACAGCTGTCAGACTGAACAGGCTCAGAGGCTCTGCTGGTACCCAGAAGAAGGGAAAATCCACTCCTGAACCCTTGTTGCAAGTGCAGCTCCCTGTGCAAGGGGAGTTTCTGTGCATTGCCAGCATCTCCGAGCCTCTGCTGAAGGTTCCCAGCAGCAGCAGCAGCAGCAATGAATGAAGGAGCCTCTGTGCTCTGCTGCCAATCTGCTCTGTCCCTCCCACAGCCCCAGAGCCCAGAGGGTGCCCCAGGGGACAGGGAAGGGATTGGACCAGAGGAGGCCCAGGAAAGCTGAGCACTCACTGGGCTGGATGGAGAGCCTGGTCCCTGAGCCAAAGGTCAGCTTGAAGCCAGAGCCTGAATTCACACAGCATTTCCTGCCCTAACAAAAAGCCCCAGGAGCCTCCTGAGAGCAGCAGCTCTGCCCCAGGCTCTGCCCAGCCATGGCCTGGCTCACAGGGGCAGCAGAGGGGACACAGAGCCCTGTCCTGGCTCCTGTGCCTCCCTGGGCTGCAGTGGCACAGCACAGCCTGGCCAGGGCCAGCTGGAGCCATAGGAGCAGGAGTGTGGCCACTGGGTGCATCCCTAAATCATCCCAAAGTCATCCCACAGTCACAGGCAGAGCAAGGAGCCTTGGTCTGGGCACTCCCTGAAGGCAAAGTCACCCCTGGCCAGGGACACACAGAGATTGCCAAAGGCCCAGCCAGGCTGCTGCTCTCAGCCCCCAAGGAATGAGCTGAAAGGCAGCAGAAAGCACAGAAAGCACAGCAGCAGTGCTGGACTCACGTGGCCTGACAGTGAGCCTGGTCCCAGAGCCAAAGGTCACCCTGGAGCTGCCAGATCCAAATTCACACAGCATTTCCTGCCCTAACAAAAACCTTGCCCAGCTCCTGGCAGCTCTGGGCACCCAGGGCCCAGCAGAAGCTGCTGAATGCCAGGAGGATGCAGGCAGAGCCTGAAGGGAAGAACTACCAGGATCTGATTGCAGCCCCAAGGGCCCTGCTGGAGCTGCAAGGACAAGCCCCTGGCTGAGGGGCTGCTGCTCCTGCTCTGGGCTCAAGGAGTGGGGATCTCCTGCAGGTTCCCATCCCAGAGACGGCCCTGCAGCACCCACAGGCAATGAAATGGCAGCTGAAATCTCCCTGCCCTCACAAAGGTGCCTCAGACACACCAAGGATGTGTGGAGCACTGTGCAGGGGACACTCCAGGACTTTGGACAAAGGACACACAGAGAGCTGAGCACTCACTGGGCTGGATGGAGAGCCTGGTCCCTGAGCCAAAGGTCAGCTTGGAGGCATAGCCTGAATTCACACAGCATTTCCTGCCCTAACAAAAAGCCCCGGGAGCCTCCTGAGAGCAGCAGCTCTGCCCCAGGCTCTGCCCAGCCCTGCCAGAGCTGGGCAAACACAAACCCTCCCTGTCTCTATCCCACAGCCCTGACTGCTCTGCATGATCTGAAAATGCAGAAGAACAGGAATGGGGAAGAGGTTTTACAGTGACTTCTGTGAGCCAGAGAGAATTTTGAGAAGAGGATCCATGTTTACCCCTGAAAGAATTTCCTACCAAAGTAGGAAAAGACATAGACACAGAACACCAGAAACCAAGGAAGAAAGAAGGATAAATAGCAGAAACCTGAACTGTCTATTCCAATGAGCATTTTGGCTCTCATGACCAATGAGTAAAGTGCTTTGTAAGAATGCATAAAAAGCATGCAGGCTACAGTAAAAACAGTTTGAAGCCTTCTGAAAATGGAGTGTGTTGCTTTGTTTTGGCAGCTGAGCACTCACTGGGCTGGATGGAGAGCCTGGTCCCTGAGCCAAAGGTCAGCTTGTCGAATCCTGAATTCACACAGCATTTCCTGCCCTAACAAAAAGCCCCGGGAGCCTCCTGAGTGCAGCAGCTCTGCCCCAGGCTCTGCCCAGCCCTGCCAGGCACATTTGGCTCTCCCAGCAGAGTTGAATGAGGCAGTGAAAGGAAGGGAAAGCAGCAATTGCTGAGCTGGGCCATCCTGCCCCACACTCCAGGCTCAGCCAGAGCACACAATGTCCCTGGCTCACCTCAATCACAAAACGTCCCTGGCTCACCTCAATCTCAAAACGTCCCTGGCTCACCTAAAGCACCAATTGTCCCTGTCTCACCTGAATTACATGTGTGAGAGGGTATTTCTTCTTTGGCCTAAAATATTTATTAGCTCTTATCTATATGATGGTCTCAAAATTGAGACTCTACATTGGAAAATGTCCCTGTCTCACCTCAATCTCCAATTGTCCCTGCTCACATAAATCACAAATTGTCCCTGTCAGCCCTTCTGCTGCTCAAACCCTAAACCCACCATCAATGAGGGAAATCCAGATAAACCTGTTTCTTACTTGGCTTCACAAGCAGCTCTGTCCCTTTCCCAAAGGTGACTTTGTAGCCATCATTCACACAGTGAGAAAGGAGCCAACAAAAACCACCCTGCAGGCCAGCAGACAAATCCACAGATATTGTGTGCCCCAGTCATTGAGAAAAGACCCAAAAATGCAGCAGCTGCTTCAGGGAAAGATGGGGCTGGGGCTGTTTCAGTGCCCAATCCAGCTTTTCCTTCTGCCTCAGCTGCTCTGCAGTCTGGGATTTGCAGGGCAAGCAAAGAGAAGCCAGGCAGTCTTTCAAGCCTGACTAGAGCAGTCATTACACCATAGCATTCCTCTCATGGAATAATTACATTAAATCATTGAAGGATTAAAAAAAAAAAAATAAACCCCAAAGAGAAGAAAGCTCAATTCCCCATGTTTTAAAGCAAGGAAAGCAAATTGTTTTGCCCCTGGGTTTGTCCAATCCTTTGCACAGATTCAAAGCATGAATTATCCAGGAGATTTTCCAACAAAAAGAGAAACTACATTGAGCATTTCACCCCAGTTTCCCCAGGCACTGGCTGGCTGTGGGATCCCACTGAAAGCACAGCTCCCTTTGCACAGGGAAAGGGGGGATTTCTGTGCACAGCATCATTTTGGACACACTGAATCACAAATTGTCCCTGTCAGCCCCCAAATGCCTTTGGACCAAGCCCTGGCACAGCTGTCAGACTGAACAGGCTCAGAGGCTCTGCTGGTACCCAGAAGAAGGGAAAATCCACTGCTGAACCCTTGTTGCAAGTGCAGCTCCCTGTGCAAGGGGAGTCTCTGTGCATTGCCAGCATCTCCGAGCCTCTGCTGAAGGTTCCCAGCAGCAGCAGCAGCAATGAATGAAGGAGCCTCTGTGCTCTGCTGCCAATCTGCTCTGTCCCTCCCACAGCCCCAGAGCCCAGAGGGTGCCCCAGGGGACAGGGAAGGGACTGGGCCAGAGGAGGCCCAGGAAAGCTGAGCACTCACTGGGCTGGATGGAGAGCCTGGTCCCTGAGCCAAAGGTCAGCTTGTTGCCAAAGCCTGAATTCACACAGCATTTCCTGCCCTAACAAAAAGCCCCAGCAGCCTCCTGAGAGCAGCAGCTCTGCCCCAGGCTCTGCCCAGCCCTGTCAGAGCTGGGCAAACACAAACCCTTCCTGTCTCTATCCCACAGCCCTGACTGCTCTGCATGATCTGAAAGTGCAGAAGAACAGGAATGTTCAAGAACTTTCACAGTGACTTCTGTGAGCCAGAGAGAATTCTGAGAAGAGCATCCATGTTTACCCCTGAAAGAATTTCCTACCACAGTAGGAAAACCAAGACATAGACACAGAACACAAGAAACCAAGAAAGAAAGAAGGATAAATAAGAGAAACCTGCAACTGCCTGTACCAATGAGCATTTTGTCTCCCATGAGCAATAAGTAAAGTGCTTTGTAAGAATGCATAAAAAGCATGCAGGCTACAATAAAAACAGTTTGAAGCCTTCTGAAAATGGAGTGTGTTGCTTTGTTTTGGCAGCTGAGCACTCACTGGGCTGGATGGAGAGCCTGGTCCCTGAGCCAAAGGTCAGCTTGTTGCCAGATTCAAATTCACACAGCATTTCCTGCCCTAACAAAAAGCCCCGGGAGCCTCCTGAGTGCAGCAGCTCTGCCCCAGGCTCTGCCCAGCCATGGCCTGGCTCACAGGGGCAGCAGAGGGGACACAGAGCCCTGTCCTGGCTCCTGTGCCTCCCTGGGCTGCAGTGGCACAGCACAGCCTGGCCAGGGCCAGCTGGAGCCATAGGAGCAGGAGTGTGGCCACTGGGTGCATCCCTAAATCATCCCAAAGTCATCCCACAGTCACAGGCAGAGCAAGGAGCCTTGGTTTGGGCACTCCCTGAAGGCAAAGTCACCTCTGGCCAGGGACACACAGAGATTGCCAAAGGCCCAGCCAGGCTGCTGCTCTCAGCCCCCAAGGAATGAGCTGAAAGGCAGCAGAAAGCACAGAAAGCACAGCAGCAGAGCTGGACTCACGTGGCCTGACAGTGAGCCTGGTCCCTGAGCCAAAGGTCAGCCTGTAGTTGCCAGATCCAAATTCACACAGCATTTCCTGCCCTAACAAAAACCTTGCCCAGCTCCTGGCAGCATTGGGCACCCAGGGCCCAGCAGGAGCTGCTGAATGCCAGGAGGATGCAGGCAGAGCCTGAAGGGAAGAACTACCAGGATCTGATTGCAGCCCCAAGGGCACTGCTGGAGCTGCAAGGACAAGCCCCTGGCTGAGGGGCTGCTGCTCCTGCTCTGGGCTCAAGGAGTGGGGATCTCCTGCAGGTTCCCATCCCAGAGACGGCCCTGCAGCACCCACAGGCAATGAAATGGCAGCTGAAATCTCCCTGCCCTCACAAAGGTGCCTCAGACACACCAAGGATGTGTGGAGCACTGTGCAGGGGACACTCCCGGACTTTGGACAAAGGACACACAGAAAGCTGAGCACTCACTGGGCTGGATGGAGAGCCTGGTCCCTGAGCCAAAGGTCAGCTTGGAGCCATAGCCTGAATTCACACAGCATTTCCTGCCCTAACAAAAAGCCCCAGGAGCTCCTGAGAGCAGCAGCTCTGCCCCAGGCTCTGCCCAGCCCTGCCAGAGCTGGGCAAACACAAACCCTCCCTGTCTCTATCCCACAGCCCTGACTGCTCTGCATGATCTGAAAGTGCAGAAGAACTGGAATGTTCAAGAAGTTTCACAGTGACTTCTGTGAGCCAGAGAGAATTCTGAGAAGAGGATCCATGTTTACCCCTGATAGAATTTCCTACCAAAGTAGGAAAACCAAGACATAGACACAGAACACGAGAAACCAAGGAAGAAAGAAGGATAAAAAAGAGAAACCTGCAACTGCCTGTTCCAATGAGCACTTTGTCTCTCATGACCAATGAGTAAAGGGTAAAGTTATGAGCTTTGTAACAATGTATAAAAAGCATGCAGGCTACAGTAAAAACAGTTTGAAGCCTTCTGAAAATGGAGTGTGTTGCTTTGTTTTGGCAGCTGAGCACTCACTGGGCTGGATGGAGAGTCTGGTCCCTGAGGCAAAGGTCAGCTTGTTGTTGCCAGATCCAAATTCACACAGCATTTCCTGCCCTAACAAAAAGCCCCGGGAGCCTCCTGAGAGCAGCAGCTCTGCCCCAGGCTCTGCCCAGCCTTGGCCTGGCTCAGAGGGGCAGCAGAGGGGACACAGAGCCCTGTCCTGGCTCCTGTGCCTCCCTGGGCTGCAGTGGCACAGCACAGCCTGGCCAGGGCCAGCTGGAGCCATAGGAGCAGGAGTGTGGCCACTGGGTGCATCCCTAAATCATCCCAAAGTCATCCCACAGTCACAGGCAGAGCAAGGAGCCTTGGTCTGGGCACTCCCTGAAGGCAAAGTCACCTCTGGCCAGGGACACACAGAGATTGCCAAAGGCCCAGCCAGGCTGCTGCTCTCAGCCCCCAAGGAATGAGCTGAAAGGCAGCAGAAAGCACAGAAAGCACAGCAGCAGTGCTGGACTCACGTGGCCTGACAGTGAGCCTGGTCCCTGAGCCAAAGGTCAGCCTGTAGTTGCCAGATCCAAATTCACACAGCATTTCCTGCCCTAACAAAAACCTTGCCCAGCTCCTGGCAGCATTGGGCACCCAGGGCCCAGCAGAAGCTGCTGAATGCCAGGAGGATGCAGGCAGAGCCTGAAGGGAGGAACTGCCAGGATCTGATTGCAGCCCCAAGGGCCCTGCTGGAGCTGCAAGGACAAGCCCCTGGCTGAGGGGCTGCTGCTCCTGCTCTGGGCTCAAGGAGTGGGGATCTCCTGCAGGTTCCCATCCCAGAGACGGCCCTGCAGCACCCACAGGCAATGAAATGGCAGCTGAAATCTCCCTGCCCTCACAAAGGTGGCTCAGACACACCAAGGATGTGTGGAGCACTCGGCAGGGGACACTCCAGGACTTTGGACAAAGGACACACAGAAAGCTGAGCACTCACTGGGCTGGATGGAGAGCCTGGTCCCTGAGCCAAAGGTCAGCTTGAAGCCATAGCCTGAATTCACACAGCATTTCCTGCCCTAACAAAAAGCCCCAGGAGCCTCCTGAGAGCAGCAGCTCTGCCCCAGGCTCTGCCCAGCCCTGCCAGAGCTGGGCAAACACAAACCCTCCCTGTCTCTATCCCACAGCCCTGACTGCTCCGGATGATCTGAAAGTGCAGAAGAACAGGAATGTTCAAGAAGTTTCACAGTGACTTCTGTGAGCCAGAGAGAATTCTGAGAAGAGGATCCATGTTTACCCCTGAAAGAATTTCCTACCAAAGTAGGAAAAGACATAGACACAGAACACAAGAAACCATGGAAGAATGAAGGATAAATAGCAGAAACCTGAACTGTCTATTCCAATGAGCATTTTGTCTCTCATGACCAATGAGTAAAGTGCTTTGTAAGAATGGATAAAAAGCATGCAGGCTACAATAAAAACAGTTTGATTCCTTTTGAAAATGGAGTGTGTTGGTTTGTTTTGGCAGCTGAGCACTCACTGGGCTGGATGGAGAGCCTGGTCCCTGAGCCAAACGTCAGCTTGTTGTTGCCAGATCCAAATTCACACAGCATTTCCTGCCCTAACAAAAAGGCCCAGGAGCCTCCTGAGAGCAGCAGCTCTGCCCCAGGCTCTGCCCAGCCCTGCCAGGCACATTTGGCTCTCCCAGCAGAGTTGAATGAGGCAGTGAAAGGAAGGGAAAGCAGCAATTGCTGAGCTGGGCCATCCTGCCCCACACTCCAGGCTCAGCCAGAGTACACAATGTCCCTGGCTCACCTCAATCTCAAAATGTCCCTGGCTCATCTAAAGCACCAATTGTCCCAGTCTCACCTGAATTACATGTGTGAGATGGTATTTCTTCTTTGGCCTTAAATATTTATTAGCTCTTATCTATATCAGGGTCTCAAAATTGAGACTGTACATGGGAAAATGTCCCTGTCTCACCTCAATCTCCAATTGTCCCTGCTCACATAAATCACAAATTGTCCCTGTCAGCCCTTCTGCTGCTCAAACCCTAAACCCACCATCAATGAGGGAAATCCAGATAAACGTGTGTCTTACTTGGCTTCACAAGCAGCTCTGTCCCTTTCCCAAAGGTGACTTTGTAGCCATCATTCACACAGTGAGAAAGGAGCCAACAAAAACCACCCTGCAGGCCAGCAGACAAATCCACAGATATTGTGTGCCCCAGTCATTGAGAAAAGACCCAAAAATGCAGCAGCTGCTTCAGGGAAAGATGGGGCTGGGGCTGTTTCAGTGCCCAATCCAGCTTTTCCTTCTGCCTCAGCTGCTCTGCAGTCTGGGATTTGCAGGGCAAGCAAGAGAAGCCAGGCAGTCTTTCAAGCCTGTCTAGAGCAGCCATTACACCACAGCATTCCTCTCATGGAATAATTACATTAAATCATTGAAGGATTAAAAAAAAAAAAAAAACCCAAAGAGAAGAAAGCTCAATTCCCCCTGTTTTAAAGCAAGGAAAGCAAATTGTTTTGCCTCTGGGTTTGTCCAATCCTTTGCACAGATTCAAAGCATGAATTATCCAGGAGATTTTCCAACAAAAAGAGAAACTACATTGAGCATTTCACCCCAGTTTCCCCAGGCACTGGCTGGCTGTGGGATCCCACTGAAAGCACAGCTCCCTTTGCACAGGGAAAGGGGGGATTTCTGTGCACAGCATCATTTTGGACACACTGAATCACAAATTGTCCCTGTCAGCCCCCAAATGCCTTTGGACCAAGCCCTGGCACAGCTGTCAGACTGAACAGGCTCAGAGGCTCTGCTGGTACCCAGAAGAAGTGAAAATCCACTCCTGAACCCTTGTTCCACGTGCAGCTCCCTGTGCAAGGGGAGTTTCTGTGCATTGCCAGCATCTCTGAGCCTCTGCTGAAGGTTCCCAGCAGCAGCAGCAGCAATGAATGAAGGAGCCTCTGTGCTCTGCTGCCAATCTGCTCTGTCCCTCCCACAGCCCCAGAGCCCAGAGGGTGCCCCAGGGGACAGGGAAGGGATTGGGCCAGAGGAGGCCCAGGAAAGCTGAGCACTCACTGGGCTGGATGGAGAGCCTGGTCCCTGAGCCAAAGGTCAGCTTGTTGAATCCTGTATTCACACAGCATTTCCTGCCCTAACAAAAAGCCCCAGCAGCCTCCTGAGAGCAGCAGCTCTGCCCCAGGCTCTGCCCAGCCCTGCCAGAGCTGGGCAAACACAAACCCTCCCTGTCTCTATCCCACAGCCCTGACTGCTCCGGATGATCTGAAAGTGCAGAAGAACAGGAATGTTCAAGAAGTTTCACAGTGACTTCTGTGAGCCAGAGAGAATTCTGAGAAGAGGATCCATGTTTACCCCTGATAGAATTTCCTATCAAAGTAGGAAAACCAAGACATAGACACAGAACACGAGAAATCAAGGAAGAAAGAAGGATAAAAAAGAGAAACCTGCAACTGCCTGTTCCAATGAGCATTTTGTCTCTCATGACCAATGAGTAAAGTGCTTTGTAAGAATGGATAAAAAGCATGCAGGCTACAATAAAAACAGTTTGATTCCTTTTGAAAATGGAGTGTGTTACTTTGTTTTGGCAGCTGAGCACTCACTGGGCTGGATGGAGAGCCTGGTCCCTGAGCCAAACGTCAGCTTGTTGTATCCTGAAGTCACACAGCATTTCCTGCCCTAACAAAAAGGCCCAGGAGCCTCCTGAGAGCAGCAGCTCTGCCCCAGGCTCTGCCCAGCCCTGCCAGGCACATTTGGCTCTCCCAGCAGAGTTGAATGAGGCAGTGAAAGGAAGGGAAAGCAGCAATTGCTGAGCTGGGCCATCCTGCCCCACACTCCAGGCTCAGCCAGAGCACACAATGTCCCTGGCTCACCTCAATCACAAAATGTCCCTGGCTCACCTAAAGCACCAATTGTCCCTGTCTCACCTGAATTAAATATGTGAGATGGTATTTCTTGTGTGGCCTTAAATATTTATTAGCTCTTATGTATATGAGGGTCTCAAAATTGAGACTCTACATTGGAAAATGTCCCTGTCTCAGCTAAATCTCCAATTGTCCCTGCTCACATAAATCACAAATTGTCCCTGTCAGCCCTTCTGCTGCTCAAACCCTAAACCCACCATCAATGAGGGAAATCCAGATAAACCTGTTTCTTACTTGGTTTCACGAGCAGCTTTGTCCCTTTCCCAAAGGTGAATTTGTAGCCATCATTCACACAGTGAGAAAGGAGCCAACAAAAACCACCCTGCAGGCCAGCAGTCAAATCCACAGATATTGTGTGCCCCAGTCATTGAGAAAAGACCCAAAAATGCAGCAGCTGCTTCAGGGAAAGATGGGGCTGGGGCTGTTTCAGTGCCCAATCCAGCTTTTCCTTCTGCCTCAGCTGCTCTGCAGTCTGGGATTTGCAGGGCAAGCAAAGAGAAGCCAGGCAGTCTTTCAAGCCTGTCTAGAGCAGTCATTACACCACAGCATTCCTCTCCCAGAATAATTACATAAAATCAATGAAGGATTAAAAAAAAAAAAAAAAAAAAAAAACCCCAAAGAGAAGAAAGCTCAATTCCCCGGGTTTTAAAGCAAGGAAAGCAAATTGTTTTGCCTCTGGGTTTGTCCAATCCTTTGCACAGATTCAAAGCATGAATTATCCAGGAGATTTTCCAACAAAAAGAGAAACTACATTGAGCATTTCACCCCAGTTTCCCCAGGCACTGGCTGGCTGTGGGATCCCACTGAAAGCACAGCTCCCTTTGCACAGGGAAAGGGGGGATTTCTGTGCACAGCATCATTTTGGGCACACTGAATCACAAATTGTCCCTGTCAGCCCCCAAATGCCTTTGGACCAAGCCCTGGCACAGCTGTCAGACTGAACAGGCTCAGAGGCTCTGCTGGTACCCAGAAGAAGGGAAAATCCACTCCTGAACCCTTGTTGCAAGTGCAGCTCCCTGTGCAAGGGGAGTCTCTGTGCATTGCCAGCATCTCCGAGCCTCTGCTGAAGGTTCCCAGCAGCAGCAGCAGCAGCAATGAATGAAGGAGCCTCTGTGCTCTGCTGCCAATCTGCTCTGTCCCTCCCACAGCCCCAGAGCCCAGAGGGTGCCCCAGGGGACAGGGAAGGGATTGGGCCAGAGGAGGCCCAGGAAAGCTGAGCACTCACTGGGCTGGATGGAGAGCCTGGTCCCTGAGCCAAAGGTCAGCTTGTTGCCAAAGCCTGAATTCACACAGCATTTCCTGCCCTAACAAAAACCTTGCCCAGCTCCTGGCAGCACTGGGCACCCAGGGCCCAGCAGAAGCTGCTGAATGCCAGGAGGATGCAGGCAGAGCCTGAAGGGAAGAACTACCAGGATCTGATTGCAGCCCCAAGGGCACTGCTGGAGCTGCAAGGACAAGCCCCTGGCTGAGGGGCTGCTGCTCCTGCTCTGGGCTCAAGGAGTGGGGATCTCCTGCAGGTTCCCATCCCAGAGACGGCCCTGCAGCACCCACAGGCAATGAAATGGCAGCTGAAATCTCCCTGCCCTCACAAAGGTGGCTCAGACACACCAAGGATGTGTGGAGCACTGTGCAGGGGACACTCCAGGACTTTGGACAAAGGACACACAGAGAGCTGAGCACTCACTGGGCTGGATGGAGAGCCTGGTCCCTGAGCCAAAGGTCAGCTTGGAGCCAGAGCCTGAATTCACACAGCATTTCCTGCCCTAACAAAAAGCCCCAGCAGCCTCCTGAGAGCAGCAGCTCTGCCCCAGGCTCTGCCCAGCCCTGCCAGAGCTGGGCAAACACAAACCCTCCCTGTCTCTATCCCACAGCCCTGACTGCTCTGCATGATCTGAAAGTGCAGAAGAACAGGAATGTTCAAGAAGTTTCACAGTGACTTCTGTGAGGCAGAGAGAATTCTGAGAAGAGGATCCATGTTTACCCCTGAAAGAATTTCCTACCAAAGTAGGAAAACCAAGACATAGACACAGAAGACAAGAAACCAAGGAAGAAAGAAGGATAAAAAAGAGAAACCTGCAACTGCCTCTTCCAATGAGCATTTTGTCTCTCATGACCAATGAGTAAAGGGTGAAGGTATGAGCTTTGTAACAATATACAAAAAGCATGCAGGCTACAATAAAAACAGTTTGAAGCCTTCTGAAAATGGAGTGTGTTGGTTTGTTTTGGCAGCTGAGCACTCACTGGGCTGGATGGAGAGTCTGGTCCCTGAGGCAAAGGTCAGCTTGTTGTTGCCAGATCCAAATTCACACAGCATTTCCTGCCCTAACAAAAAGCCCCAGCAGCCTCCTGAGAGCAGCAGCTCTGCCCCAGGCTCTGCCCAGCCATGGCCTGGCTCACAGGGGCAGCAGAGGGGACACAGAGCCCTGTCCTGGCTCCTGTGCCTCCCTGGGCTGCAGTGGCACAGCACAGCCTGACCAGGGCAGCTGGAGCCGTAGGAGCAGGAGTGTGGCCACTGGGTGCATCCCTAAATCATCCCAAAGTCATCCCACAGTCACAGGCAGAGCAAGGAGCCTTGGTCTGGGCACTCCCTGAAGGCAAAGTCACCCCTGGCCAGGGACACACAGAGATTGCCAAAGGCCCAGCCAGGCTGCTGCTCTCAGCCCCCAAGGAATGAGCTGAAAGGCAGCAGAAAGCACAGAAAGCACAGCAGCAGAGCTGGACTCACGTGGCCTGACAGTGAGCCTGGTGCCAGAGCCAAAGGTTGGGGCATAACCTCTTGATCCTGAGCTCACACAGCATTTCCTGCCCTAACAAAAACCTTGCCCAGCTCCTGGCACCACTGGGCACCCAGCAGATAGGGCTGAATGCCAGCACTCTGGGATTTGTGGATGAAAATCCTGCTTGGAAGTCCAAAGGAGGAGATGAGAAGAGAGAGAAGGAGAGAGAAGGAGAGAGAAGGAGAGAGAAGGAGAGAGAGAGAAGGAGAGAGAGAGAAGGAGAGAGAAGGAGAGAGAAGGAGAGAGAAGGAGAGAGAAGGAGAGAGAAGGAGAGAGAAGGAGAGAGAAGGAGAGAGAAGGAGAGAGAAGGAGAGAGAAGGAGAGAGAAGGAGAGAGAAGGAGAGAGAAGGAGAGAGAAGGAGAGAGAAGGAGAGAGAAGGAGAGAGAAGGAGAGAGAAGGAGAGAGAAGGAGAGAGAAGGAGAGAGAAGGAGAGAGAAGGAGAGAGAAGGAGAGAGAAGGAGAGAGAAGGAGAGAGAAGGAGAGAGAAGGAGAGAGAAGGAGAGAGAAGGAGAGAGAAGGAGAGAGAAGGAGAGAGAAGGAGAGAGAAGGAGAGAGAAGGAGAGAGAAGGAGAGAGAAGGAGAGAGAAGGAGAGAGAAGGAGAGAGAAGGAGAGAGAAGGAGAGAGAAGGAGAGAGAAGGAGAGAGAAGGAGAGAGAAGGAGAGAGAAGGAGAGAGAAGGAGAGAGAAGGAGAGAGAAGGAGAGAGAAGGAGAGAGAAGGAGAGAGAAGGAGAGAGAAGGAGAGAGAAGGAGAGAGAAGGAGAGAGAAGGAGAGAGAAGGAGAGAGAAGGAGAGAGAAGGAGAGAGAAGGAGAGAGAAGGAGAGAGAAGGAGAGAGAAGGAGAGAGAAGGAGAGAGAAGGAGAGAGAAGGAGAGAGAAGGAGAGAGAAGGAGAGAGAAGGAGAGAGAAGGAGAGAGAAGGAGAGAGAAGGAGAGAGAAGGAGAGAGAAGGAGAGAGAAGGAGAGAGAAGGAGAGAGAAGGAGAGAGAAGGAGAGAGAAGGAGAGAGAAGGAGAGAGAAGGAGAGAGAAGGAGAGAGAAGGAGAGAGAAGGAGAGAGAAGGAGAGAGAAGGAGAGAGAGAGAAGGAGAGAGAAGGAGAGAGAAGGAGAGAGAAGGAGAGAGAAGGAGAGAGAAGGAGAGAGAAGGAGAGAGAAGGAGAGAGAAGGAGAGAGAAGGAGAGAGAAGGAGAGAGAAGGAGAGAGAAGGAGAGAGAAGGAGAGAGAAGGAGAGAGAAGGAGAGAGAAGGAGAGAGAAGGAGAGAGAAGGAGAGAGAAGGAGAGAGAAGGAGAGAGAAGGAGAGAGAAGGAGAGAGAAGGAGAGAGAAGGAGAGAGAAGGAGAGAGAAGGAGAGAGAAGGAGAGAGAAGGAGAAGAGAAAGAGGAGAGAGAGAGAGGAGAAGAGAGAATAGAGAAAGGACATGTCACCCCATAACTGAAGAACCTCCAGCCTAGAAAGGGTATCCTGAAAATCTCACTGGCCATGGGACAGTTTTGACCCACATGGAAGGAGTTAATAAGAAATTTGTGCACTTCTCAGCTGAAACTGGAATCTGTGTCCCTTTGCCAATGTGAGCTTGTGCCACAGCTCACACAGCAGTTTTCAGCTCATGCACAAGCTGAGAGAGAAAAGCAACCCCTGCTGGCATGGCCATGGCACAAAATGTGGCCAGGAGCCCACACTGGTATCTGAAAGGAAGGACAGATCACTGACAGGGTAATTGAAGACATTCTCCACTAGACTTGTCTTCAGCTCATGTGGGAATCAGAAAAACAGAAATATCCACAGACACTGAAGGGTTTGATCTGCAGCCCTAGAAGAAGCTTAGATTGATGTAGAGATACAATACAGAGATATTAAGCAGCAAAATAATAAGTTTATATTTCTATAGTTGTAGGTGAGAATATGCCTTAAGTAAGTGAGAAACTGTATTGAGTAAGATAGTGAAGAGTCTATAGCATTGTAATTGTATAAAGTAAACTCAGAGTTTAGAGGTTAGAATAGAAGCCACTGTGTGCATGTGAGTTAGCAGCCCATTAAATAAAAGTATCTGCAGTACAACAAAAGCAAGTAAAGGTAATAGGTTAGAAAAGTAAAATAAATTCTGTGGCAACTGTGTATGAATTTAGAAAGTTCTATATTACCCTGTAAAAAAGAAACTTGTGACTACTCTTGAAATATAGCCAAATACTTAATCCTCCAAAATCTCACAGCCTCTAAGATAAATGTTTATCTAAGCAATAAATAATTCTTAACTTCACTACAGTCCCATCCCTTCAATTGTAGCAACAACAATGATAAGCTCATATCACTAGTATGATCTTTTTCATCTTTTTTCTATCTACAACATTGAGCAAAAACTGGTTTAAACCTTACTTGGTTTTACCCTTAGCTGCACTCCACGTAAAAAGGTGATTTTTTCTCCATAGTTATTCACACAGTGCTTGCCTTCAAAACAAAAACCCTTTTTATCCTCCAGGACCAAATTAGGTTCAACTTGACTTTTTTTTTTAAACTTAGTCTACCCAAGTAAACTCCTTGGCAATTTTAACTACATTTCCTGTAAAGATTTCTCCTAGTTTATGGTCTCATTCAGTTTGGGCAGAGATGGCACTGACTGGAAGTTTTCTCCTTCATTCATGCTAAGAAACCCCACAGCAAAATTCCTCCTTCAGCATAGAATCAGCATTAAAACCAAATATCTCCTCCTGGACCTTCCTGCACAAAACACATTTTTTGATTCCCCCAAACAAAAATTTCCCCTATTACAGCCCAGCTACTTTAATTTTTTTTTTTTTTTTTTTTTTTTGTTTTGTTTTATTTTTGTTTTTGTCAAGGAGTGCAAACCTGGATGGAAACCTCTCTGTAGCCAGAAGTAGGAGACACAGAACAAAGGCTAAGAAAGTTTTCCCAGCAGAGAAGGAATTGCAACCTCTGGGAATTAATGAGAACCTTTTCTGGTTTCTGGAAAATGTAAATAAAAGGACAGGGAGAGGTCTGCAGGTCTGGGAGGTTTCTGGGAACAGGCAGTAGTGGTGAAAATTACTCAAAAATCTCACAGCTCTCAGTGACACACATGGCACAGGAAAATCCAGGCCCCCAAGTAGATTTTTAACTTCATAATGATTTTTTTCCCCCTCTGGTGCAAGGTCAAGCTCTGACCTTCAGCTGCT
The DNA here is from genome assembly GCF_023055355.1 of Agelaius tricolor. Taxonomy (NCBI): domain Eukaryota; kingdom Metazoa; phylum Chordata; class Aves; order Passeriformes; family Icteridae; genus Agelaius; species Agelaius tricolor. The sequence continues at coordinate 3,602,568 of NW_027269291.1, forward strand.
CTCAGAAGGAAAGAACAATGGAATTTTAATTCCATTTAAAATGGCTGTTTCAATGCTTTCCTGGAAAGAGGAATTGGGCTCTGCTATCCATAACTTCCCTCAGGTTTTCCACCTACCTGGTTTCACTGCCAGTTGTGTCCCACTCCCAAAGGTCACTTTCCAGCCAGATGCTGAATTCACACAGTGACACACTCACTAACAAAAACCACACACAGCTTTGGGTCCACAAAATATGTGTGTTTTCCAAAAGAGATCAAGGGGAAAACAGATTCCACCCTTGTCACATCCATTTAAATCTAAATTAGGATGTTTTTCCAGCTGCATACCTCTGATGTCTAGAGACAGAAACAATTCTGAATGCAGGAGAAACCCAAACCCTATCAGCTTAATGTAGTTGAAGCTCTTGGGCAATTTTTGTAATGTTTAGGAGAGAGGAGAATCTCAGCCTTGCCCTTATAATGTGAAAGAACTATTTGTTTTTAAATGTACCTGCTTGTAGAATTAGTTTTGTGCCTCTCCCAAAGGTGAGTTTCCAGGAAGACTCAGTTATCCCACAGTAATCAACCTTTATACAAAAAAGGGTAAAGCAGAAAAGCCTCAGCCTTTAACAGCCAGAACACACTGTTTGACATTTCAGAAGGGATGAAATTTCCACCACTTTTTAAACGAACTAACAGAGCTGTTTGTAAAACTTCTCATGGTCTAAAGAAGGAGTCAGGCAGAGCAGCCAGAAGCTAAGCAAGGGACCAGAGCCGTTGAAGAAAGAAGCAAAGAAAAATGAAACAGAAACTTCCAGAAAAAACCAATCTAAGCTCCTAATTTCTCCTCTTTGTTTAGTTGATAATAAATCCAGTAAGGGAAAGAAACAAAGAAAAATGAAACAGAAACCTCCAGAAAACAACCAATCTAAGGTCCTAATTTTCCCTGTTGACAATAAATCCAGTAAGGGATGCAAAGCCAAGTCCCAGAAAGCAGCTCTGCCTAATTTTCTCAATAAACAAAGGCTATTCATGAATTATAATCTCAAAAACATTCCCCAGGAGGTTCCTCCAACTGAGGTGCTCCACAACACAAACACATTCACTGATTTTCAGCACAGCAGCACTTTCAGAGCTGCTCCACTCACAGCAACCTGGCAGAGAGTCAGAAACTCATTGTTCAGAATGTGCCCTCCTCCCCCATGCCCTCTTTCCTTCAATTGCAAAGAAGCTTTTCCCTCTGTATCCTATGGAAGATATGACAAAAACCCTAAAAATGCAGTGTGTCCTTGGGGAGGAGATACTTACTGGGCTTTACCAGCAGCCTGGTTCCATTTCCAAAGGTCACTCTCTCTGTCCCTCCTGAGTACACACAGCCAAAAACTGCCTTACAAAAACCCCCAGGCTCCTCTGCACATTTCAGCTTGCAGGGCAGCAGATTCTACTGTCACCAATATGTGCAAAATGCCTGTTAGGGATCCCCAAGAAATGAAGGATGGGGTGTCTCTTCTCTGTCCCCTTGCAGGTTTTGTGTCAATATTTTTACAGGTCAAGAATGATGAAGTGCCCTGATCTTGGGAAGCCAGGAATCAACTAAGATTTCTACCGAAGTCCTAGAATTGAAAATCCATTTCTTTTGAAATAATGGATTTATTTATCTAATAAATAAATACTAAATGACGGATTTTGTAAAGAAAGAATTGTAAAGAAGCTTTTCCCTCTGTATCCTATGGAAGATCTGATAAAAAACCTAAAAATGTGTCCTTGGGGAGGAGATACTTACTGGGCTTTACCAGCAGCCTGGTTCCACTCCCAAAGGTCAGTCTGTTTGTATTTCCTGAGTACACACAGCCAAAAACTGCCTTACAAAAACCCCCAGGCTCCTCTGCACATTTCAGCTTGCAGGAGACTCTATTGTCACCAAAATAAAACTCTATGTGCAAAATGCCTGTTAGGGAACCCCAAAAAATGAAGTCTGGGGTGTCTCTTCTCTGTCCCCTTACAAGTTGTGTGTCAATATTTTTACAGGTCAAGAATGATGAAGTGCCCTAACTGTGGGAAGCCAGGAATCAACTAAGATTTCTAAAGAAATTTCTAAAGAAATCTTAGAGTTGAAAATCGATTTCTTTTGAAAGAATGGATTAATTTATCCAATAAATAAATAAATGATGGATTTTGTAAAGAAACAATTGTAAAGAAGCTTTTCCCTCTGTATCCTAAGGAAGGAAGATATGATAAAAACCCTAAAAATGCCATGTGTCCTTGGGGAGGAGATACTTACTGGGCTTTACCAGCAGCCTGGTTCCATTTCCAAAGGTCAGCCTGTATGCATTTCCTGAGTACACACAGCCAAAAACTGCCTTACAAAAACCCCCAGGCTCCTCTGCACATTTCAGCTTCCAGGAGACTCCATTGTCACCAAAATAAAACTCCATGTGCAAAATGCGTGTTAGGGACTCCTCCCTACAGAAATCCTAGAGATGAAAATCCATTTCTTTTGAAATAATGGATTTATTTACCTAATAAATAATTAATAAATTATGGATTTTCTAAAGAAACAATTGCAAAGAAGCTTTTCCCTCTGTATCCTCAGGAAGATCTGATAAAAAACCTAAAAATGCAGTGTGTCCTTGGTGAGAAGATACTTACTGGGCTTTACCAGCAGCTTGGCTCTACTTCTAAAAGTCAGTCTGATTGCATTTCCTGAGTACACACAGCCAAAAACTCCATTACAAAAACCCTCAGGCTCCTCTGCACATTTCACCTTCCAGGAGACTCTATTGTCACCAAAATAAAACTCCATGTGCAAAATGCCTGTTAGGGACTCCTCCCTACAGAAATCCTAGAAATGAAAATCCATTTCTTTTGAAAGAATGGATTTATTTATCCAATAAATAAATAATAAATAATGGATTTTGTAAAGAAAATATTGTAAAGAAGCTTTTCCCTCTGTATCCTATGGAAGATATGACAAAAACCCTACAAATGCAGCATGTCCTTGGGGAGGAGATACTTACTGGGCTTTACCAGCAGCCTGGTTCCACTCCCAAAGGTCAGTCTCTCTGTCCTTCCTGAGTACACACAGCCAAAAACTGCCTTACAAAAACCCCCAGGCTCCTCTGCACATTTCACCTTCCAGTGAAGCAGACTCTATTGTCACCAATATGTGCAAAATGCCTGTTAGGGATCCCCAAGAAATGAAGGATGGGGTGTCTCTTCTCTGTCCCCTTGCAGGTTTGTGTCAATATATTTACAGGTCAAGAATGATGAAGTGCCCTGATCTTGGGAAGCCAGGAATCAACTAAGATTTCTACAGAAGTCCTAGAGTTGAAAATCCATTTCTTTTGAAATAATGGATTTATTAATCCAATAAATAAATAATAAATAATGGATTTTGTAAAGAAAGAATTGTAAAGAAGCTTTTCCCTCTGTATCCTATGGAAGACCTGATAAAAACCCTACAAATGCAGTGTGTCCTTGGGGAGGAGATACTTACTGGGCTTTACCAGCAGCCTGGTTCCACTCCCAAAGGTCAGCCTGTTTGTACCTCCTGAGTACACACAGCCAGAAACTGCCTTACAAAAACCCCCAAGCTGCTCTGCAGATTTCAGCTTGCAGGGCAGCAGACTCTACTGTCACCAAAATCAAACTCTATGTGCAAAATTTCTGTTAGGGATCCCCAAAAAATGAAGGCTGGGGTGTCTCTCTTCTGTCCCCTTGCAGGGTTTGTGTCAATATTTTTACAGATCAAGAATGATGAAGTGCCCTGATCTTGGGAGGCTTTGGCATAGCCAGGAATCAATTAAGACCCTCCCTACAGAAATCCTAGAGCTGAAAATCCATTTCTTTTGAAAGAAGGGATTTATTTATCTAATAAATAAATTATAAATGATGGATTTTGTAAAGAAACAATTGTAAAGAAGTGTTTCCCTCTGTATCCTATGGAAGATCTGATAAAAACCCTAAAAATCAGCGTGTCCTTGGGGAGGAGATACTTACTGGGCTTTACCAGCAGCCTGGTTCCACTCCCAAAGGTCAGTCTGTCTGCACCTCCTGAGTACACACAGCCAAAAACTGCCTTACAAAAACCCCCAGGCTCCTCTGCACATTTCAGCTTGCAGGGCAGCAGATTCTACTGTCACCAAAATAAAACTCTATGTGCAAAATGCCTTTTAGGGATACCCAAAAAATGAAGGCTGGGGTGTCTCTCCTCTGTCCCCTTGCAGGTTTGTGTCAATATTTTTACAGGTCAAGAATGATGAAGTGCCCTGATCTTGGGAAGCTTTGTCATAGCCAGGAATCAATTAAGAACCTCCCTACAGAAATCCTAGAGCTGAAAATCCATTTCTTTTGAAAGAATGGATTTATTTATCCAATAAATAAATAATAAACAATGGACTTTTTTATCTGTTTATTTTGAAATAATGGATTTATTTATCCAATAAACCCATTTATTTTGAAAGCTGTGTTTTGGAAAGATAGACATTCCCAGGAGCTCTGCACTCCCCAGTGCTGAGTGGTTTTGGAGGGGAAGATGTGACTGGGGACAATATCTGCCAAGGACTCCTGGCTCATTATTTCACCTTAGCAGAGCTTCTGCAGGCTTTTCTATACTTGTTAATACATAATAAATCACTTTTTTATAGGACAGAGACTTGCCAGTTCTCTGAAGAGCCATCTTCTTTCTTGCTCAAGTAATTCCACACATGGGGACACCTTATGGTGCACTCCAAAAGGGATAAATGTGAAAAGCACAAGGAAAATCATTCTTTTACACTGTCTGCAGTATCTCCTTCTACCAAGGAATACCATGAACATCCAGCAGCTTGAGAATTGTGACAGCTCTGTATTTTGGTGAAAGATTTGTCATCTGTCTGGCACTCCACACTGATTTACATGACTTTTCATGATTTTGTCCTTGCATCCTTTGTGTGAGTAGAAAGTCCTGGAAGGACTCCTCTCATAACAGCTCTCCATGAACCCTCAGGCCTTTCCAAAAGATCCACAGGCTTTTTATTGCTGCTCTGTTTCCACTAAATGTTCCAGCCCCACTCTCATTTCAGCCCCAAGAGCAGCAGATATGGAAGGAGATTCCCCTTCCTCTCCCAGGATAATTACATATTACAGATTTCAAACATCTGATTCTCCAATACTTCTCAAAATGCTCTTGTTCAGATCATGCACTTACTTGGTTTAACACTGAGCCTTGTTCCTCTGCCAAACTGCAGCTTTGCATAGTTGCTTCCTGAATTCACACATCATTCAATCCCTTTGCAAAAACCCCTCCTGTTCTGCAAATACACCCAAAGCAGGAAAACTCCTGCTCTGTGATGGGTTCTGGACAGGAGGGAACTCAGATAATCCCCTCCCAGATTTAATGAACCTATCAAAGAAAATCTAGGCATATATCTGGCATCTCAATAAAACATTTCAATTCTGTAATCTATCCAGACAGGAAAACACTTCCAGTCTCACTGCAAGCCTCCATTCCTTGTTCCTCACTAAGAATTCAGAAAACATCTGCTCACTGAAATATAAAGGTGAGAAAGAGGACTTGCCCTTGCAGTTGGATAATTAACCATCCTGCTAACGAGTTTCTGTGATGGATATGCCCATTTCAGCTCTTCCTTGTATATCCTGAACTGTTCCACACATGTTTAAGTGGATGAATTGCTTATGGGAGGTTTTCAGAAATGCAATAATGATGATGTCCTGAATGCAACCCCATGTAGTTCTCCTTCCTGCACCCAGTCAGGGCACACATCACTCACTGCATCCTGAAAAAATCCAGATAAAAACAAGTCTGCAGATGAATTAACCTACACATTGTGGTGCTCACTTGGGTGAGTCTTGGGTTTCCTCCTGTCATTTTCTACATACCACTTTTCATTACCAGCATTCCCCCCTCCTTCAGTACTTCCTGACATTTGGAAAAGAGAAATGCTTCTCACGGAATTCAGCAAGACCACAGTTCCTCACCTGTGAATCCAAGGCAAAATCTGACAGAAAACACCTTTCTGATGACAAGTCAGGAATGGGGACTTACTAAGATATTTATCCTGATTTCTGCAGAACACCGACAGGAAAACAAAGTGTTAGACTGCTGCAGTATTTGAGATCATCACAACTGAAGAAGAATTACACTCAGTGGATCTGCATGATGGAACAGTAATTTGGCCTGGCTGCATTTGCAAAATATCTGGCAGAGTAGGAAGGTAAATAGGTAAAAAAAGCTGCTTGCTTAACCAGATTACTCTTATCACAACTATCTGTGTCCCCTGTCCAAACATCTGCTTTCTCCCTCCTGCCTGAGAGTTCTCTACAAAAGTCATCTTTGAACTAATCTAAAAGCATGCTGTGAGCCACAGGACCTGCTATGAAGAAAAAGTTGTGCCCTTCACAGTTCAAAATGGGAAAAAAAACAGAACCAAGCAGTCAGATATAGATAAAAATTATATGGGAATGCTGTCTGGAGTGGTTTTCTTCCTTTCTTCCTCAGGTATTTTATTTAAATTTTGACTGCAAATTGGAGATTTGCATATGAACAAAGGTTTGTTCTGATTTCTTTCTCCAAAGTGAAAAGAAAGTTCATTTTACTCTACTAATTTCTGTTTCTCAGGTATATCTGCCTCCCAAGTACCAACTGGATCCTGGATTTCAATGGATAACGAAGTTATCCAGGTTGGTAGAATGAGATTATTTTAAATTTAAATTCAATTTCAGGTTGGAAGTCTAATGACTTCCAATTACATATTGATTGTTAAACTTGCCCAACCAATGCAGCAGTTTTGAAGTAGCCCTGCCAAAACCTGTGAATGGGTAGGAAATGTGTCCTAGCCCCTGAAAAAGTCTGATATTGGCTTGGGTGTGAAAACTCCTTTATATACAAACTCCTTTCTAAAAAGCACCCAGAATTGAACAGACACTTGCAGTTATCCTGTCTGTTTATTCTGTGAGGCTCAAGGAGGAATCTGAATTCATAATTCCAGACAAATCTGGAAGATGCCTGGAGCAGAGCACAAGAACATTTCTGCATCCAGCTCTGCTGAGGACTCAGGAGCAGCACAGAACGGGCTCTCACTGGAGCTGGGATGTGACAAAACACCATTTTTGAGTGAAAACAAATGCTGGAACGCTGCTTTTTTCTGGAAGACTTACTTGGAAGCACAAAGAGATGAGTTCCTCCACCAAAAGTGACCTTCCTGTCACCAGTAGACACACAGTGAGAAGGGTCTTTATAAAAACCACTGCAGAGGAACTGAGCAGATTCTCTGGAATCTGTTCCACTGTGGAAGCCAGTGTGAAGCAAAATGTCTTGCTCTGCTGCTGATGGTACCCACAGCAATTTACTTCTGCTGTTTAAAATTTTGCTAAACTAAATCTTATCATACATCACAGTATTTGATACTTTTCTGCTCACTTCAGTATGTATTTTGGGTCTGTAAAAGCAAACAAGTCTTCTATTTCACTTTTTTTTCCCCCCAATTTTGGGTATTTCATGGGTACAAAAAGACAGTATTTAGTATTGCAACATTTCTCTGCAACCATGATTGTGTCAATATATTGATTATAAAAGAACAAAAAAGGTTTGTCTAAATCATTCCATGCCACTGCCCTGGTAACACAGTACATTTGAGAAGGGTTAAGAAAAATCAATAATGAAAAGGTTTTCAGTCTTCTGGACTCACCAGAACAGAGATAAGATTTCCTAAACCTTCAACCAAATTAAATATTTAGAAAAAAAGAACACAGAAGTGTAATTATTAAATTATCCCTCTTCACTTACTTGGTTTTACAGTAATTCTTGTTCCTTGTCCAAAAGTTAATTTCCCAACATTTCCTGTGTTCACACAGCCAGAAAGTGCTTTGCAAAAACCATCCAAAGAAATATATTTGCCTTTTTACCTCCTCCTTTCCTTGAAGAGAAACCAACTAAACAAAATTTGGAGTAGTAAATTATAATATCCATAGTTAATTATGGAATAAGACTCATGGCTTAAGTAGAGATATCACCATCAACCTGTTGCACCTAATTGGATGTATCCCTTCATTTTCTTCCTCCTTTAAACTGGAAACTGATTTTTTTTTTCACCAAGGAGTAATTATCACTCCATCTTAACTGTACGTCTACTTTTAGCCATAAAAACAATTACAAGGCAATCCTTCATGAGGAAAAAACCCCAACATTTTTTCCCCAATAGCTTATTTCCATTTGTGAAGGTGAATTACCAGTTGCAGGGAGAACTTAGAACAATGCTGTGTGCAGTAATAAAAACCTTAATGGACTCAGTTTCTACTGGTATCTCATTTGCTGGAAAATATATCTGGCTTAAAATTAAAAGAAGTTGCTCCCTGTGAACATTGCCAAAACACACAGCAGCAAATTTCTTCTCATTCTATTAAAGGCTTGTGCCACATCCAATCCCACAGGCTGGAATATTCTCATCCAAAACTCTGAGCCACTGCAGTTGAAATGAAAGCTGCTTTGCATTTATTTCACATGCAGATAATGAAAATGGGTATTTTTAAAAACTATTAAGTTCTTACCTGCTCCTACAGATAGTCTGATAGCTTACCTGGGGATGAAAATCCATGTACACAGATATTTTCTAAAGACTAAAACTGCAGGTTGCCAAAAAAAAACTAAGAAAAATTGTTGGAAGATAAAGACACTCAAGAAAATTCCCATCAATAGATTCCAGTGATCAAGTTCAGGTAAGGACATGCAAAAATTCTTCAAAATTATAATGATTCAGAAAGAAGGAATTTTCATTTTCCATTTCAAGAGCAGCTCCTGCCTTCCTTAAACAGACACCTGTCTTTTCAAACCCAGACAGTATTATAAAGTTCAGTTTTTGATACATTTCTGGCACTTACTTGGATAAACAGAGAGTTTTGTCCCTTTTCCAAAAGCCAGCTTGTTGTAGCTACCTCCAGAGTTTCACAGTGACAAAGAGCTTTACCAAAACTGCTGGCAGCAGCTTCTGAGTGAAAGGAGATTTTCAGCTTTGATGTCTCCTCACAGATCTCTCAGGGTGTTTTCTTCTCAAACTTTCTAGGTCAAAACCTGACCTGGAGAAGGTGATGAGGTCTGGAGAAGGGGATTGGAGTGAGGTGGTCTTTAAGGTCCCTTCCAACCCAGACCATTCTGTGACTGAAATGCTTGGGAAAAAAATCCTCATGACAATTCCAAACAGCGAATCCCAGAGCTGTGGGATCCTATCTCACCAGCCCAGCTCACATCTATCACAGATTGTGGTCCCTCCTCCTGTGATAGCAGCAAAGGTTTCAAAACAAAGGTTTCAAATCGAGGTTTTTATTCTGTAGAAATCAGAATAATTAACCCTGAGCAAGACGAACAAGAAAAAGCAAGACAGGAGTGGAATTTTCCTACAGCACTTTGTCCATCCACCTCAGTTAGGGCTTATCCCAGCTTCCACCAGCCTGCAACATCAGGATCTCACATCAAAACTGACAAAACTCCTCATCCAAGGAGATGAAGCCTTAAGGATTTATTCCTCTCTAAGTTATGAATTTGCTTTTGTTCTCACATTTCCAGTTTTGGGAAAAAAAAAAACAACCCAAAACCAACCAATGAAACAAGACTAAACCCAAAATCATCCAAACCAAACAACAAAACCACAAACACTTCTATAATCTTCTTGTATAACTAAAATTATAGACAGGCAATCTACAGAGCAACTCCTCTATTTGCATTCCAACAGATGCACAGAGATTTCTAGAAACTGGCATTGCAGCCTCCAAATTCAGTATTTTCTTTTTCTAGCCTACACAAGGCCAGCTACACATCAATAACTGACAACTTACATGCAAACAGAAGAGTGGAATATACTCTGAAAATTCTTTTTCCTTCACATTGTTTTTTCCTTATTCCTCTTGTGTTATACTCACTTGGATTTACCTTCAGAGCAATCCTTGTCCCAAAGCTGAGTGAATTGCCATTTCCAACATTCCCATTGCTGTGGGAATTACCACAAGACCACCTCAAAATGCCACTCTGAACTATTATTTTTAAAACATGTGGAAGCCACACAATTCCAGGAACATTTTATTGTTGATTCATAGCTACTCTGGAATGATCAGGTTCTTTACTGTTCTTCAGAATTCCTTGACTTTATTATTAAGGTCTTCCTTGACAGAAATTTATTTTCTCAAAACTGGTATATCACAACTGTAAAAAACTTCCCAAAAACTCAAGAAACTTTGCAAAAACCTGAACTTGAAACTTGCTGAGTTCTCACAACTTGAACATGAAGAATTCCTTGTTTCAGCTTGGTGTAAAACACCCTTTTCTTTAAGGCACTTCTGAGTATAATTCCAATTAACTCCATGTAGAGCAGCTGTTTGAGACAACCACATGCTTCTGCTCCAATCACTTTCTTTCTCAGAATTCTCCATTAGAATTTCACTATAAAACTATAAAAAACACCTGTTTTTCACCCGATGGGGCTGTAGGGGCTGCTCTAGTGCTGCTGAGAGATAAACCAGTAACCTGTGCTGAGAGCAGTGTAAATTGGTCACTTGGACTTCAGGGACAGTGGTTACTGCTGATGATTTCCTGAGGAAAAAATATTATTTTCTCCTGTCTATTTTAGCTGTAAATCAAGAGATTTCATGGAGATGTTGTCCCACATTTTGACTCGGTCCGTGCATTCCTCATATTTAAGGAGAAATAAGCTTTTAGACAAAAAACCCACAAACAAACTCAGAAGTTCTTATGCTGAGTGGGTTTTGGTGTGAGATATAATCCCTTGACAAAAAGTAAGCTGGTGTTTGCCACAAGTGTTTTCAGTACCATAGAAAGGTTTGTAAAATAATTGAATTTAAAAAGAAGCAAATCAATACAGACTGAGGCATGTCATTCATTTTTCACCTCATGCTTCTAGATCTTTTTCAAATTGCTGATTTACAGAAAAAAAAAAAGTATGGTAGGATTTTAATCTCAATTTTCCTTTCTCAAATGTAACCTCAAACCCTTCCACACAGGACAAGCAAATTCTGTATGGTGTCTCTGTCTCTGAACAGGCAGTAGCTTCCCAACCCTTTCTCATGGAACACTGGACTGGCAACCACAAGCAGTTTGTCCAGCCAGAAACAGGACTGAATTTGCAGAATGGCATCAAACTGAAAACATCTGATTTATTGGTACTGGCCTTCAAAAGTTAAATAAACTTGAATCAAAATAAAATGTAGATAATAAAAAGAAAAAGGCATTTTAAAATTAATAAAAGTTTAAAGTAAGATAAAAGATAAAGTAATAAAAATTAAATTTAAATGGTCATCTCTGTGTATTAAGTTCATCTAAATGCACAGGGAATAATGTGATATAATTTGCTTACATCCATCCATTTGCAGTGTTTTTTCCACTCTTTTTTACTCAGCTGCATTTTCTGCTCTGAATGATATCTCTGGGGAGATGCCTCATTGCTATATTAGACTAAAGCTTTGAAAGCAATTACTGCAAGCAGAAATTTTACTGATTATCTTAATTCCTTAATTTTAATATCTGTTTATCTTAATTCCTTATCTTAATATCTTAATTATCCTAATTTCACTGATCTCTTACTTCCCCAAACTGTAGTTGGCAGGGAAGTGATTTGTGCTTCCGTCTTTTTTTTTTTTTCCCCATTTTGGAATTGTAAATGGGAGTAAATGGAAACATCACCCCCACATTTCTCCAGCCAAGGAGGAGCAGCTCACCTGAAAGCACTGTCAGCCGAACTCCAGACACAAACTGCAGCGTCTCAATGAGCGTGCCCACAGCAGCTCCACCCTTTACAAAAACTCCTCCTCCCTCCTCTCATGAAATTTAAGTGGCACCTTATGATTTTTAACTGTTCCTTATCACATCAAGGTAATGATAATGTTTGTTTTAAAGTGATTTGAGAATTCTAGGCAGGGATTAAATATTTAAAGCTGTGAAAGATCCATGAAAATATCAGCAGCTCTAAAACCAGACACTCCTTTCTTGGTGTGGTATGCTAACAGACATGATTGTGATGAAATCAATAATTCTGTGCTGCTTTCTGAAATAACTGAATAGATGCAGATTTTCCTTAGAGCAAATAGAAAATGTATTCAAAACTTTTACTTTTCCCAGGAACGCAATCTCTCTGTGTCCTACTCTATGCAGGAGAAAAACATTCTGCATGGATATCAGGATCTGCTGAAAAAAACATCTGGGCATCCCTTCCAGAACAGCTCAGTCCATCACTTCCACTCCAGCCAAGCAGTCCCAAAATACATTTACTTACAGCAAATAAGAAAAAAGGAAACAATTAGAATCAGCAGCTGATAATATTTTCTTCTTGGCTGCCAAGAACAGCCAGGATTTTGTCTTTACTCAGGGTTATTCTGGCTAAATTGAAGTGTTTGTCGTTCCTGCTCAGCAGTAACTCCCAGTATCACAAAATAATCCCTTCTCACCATGTCCAGGTGAGTTTTTCTCTGTAGCTCAGCCACAGCACAACTGGCACTTGGAATTTTCTCAAGTGCCATTCCCAAAATTACTGTAGAGCATAGTGAGGAAGGAAGTAAAGGAAAGGGAGGGATGAATGGTTATTGTTCAAATTACAAATTATTTCTATACAAATTAATTACATTTCCAAGCCATCCCCTATGTGCAATCCCTACCAATATTTTCAGCTAAAAGCTGGCTGAGATGAGGAAGAAAAAAGAGCTGAAAAGCAGCAGATCACATCACTGAAGAGTTTTAAATGTGTCACCCAGATTTCCAAATACACAAACTTGCTCGACAAAGGGAACTCTCCCACTGATGCTACTATAACATATATAATTGCAAAAACTTTATATATTTCTATAAAATAGATAGAAAAACCTTTATTAATTCAAAATAATTTAAAGGCAAGAACAGGCCAGTTCTGTGTATTTAAACAATTCCATCCTCTTCCACGTCCCTGCACCGCTTTGTTACAGAACAAGATTTAAGGGATTTAATGGCTGTGTCCTGATTTATAGAGTGAATTATCCACCAAAGGATAATTTGGGTTTTCCCAGAGTCCCACAGCAAGTGACCATATCTGAGGCTGTCCTTTGAGTCCCACCCTCCCCTCATTGCCTGTTCCTTTAGACCCCTTCCAGCTGTTCAAAGCACACCCTTGGTGTCAGGGTGCCTAAAGCAGATAGCTCCAAAGCACACCCCTGAATTCCCAGCTGGATTAAATTAAAGAAGAATCATATCCACAGGTTTGTGCCATGCAAACAAACTCACCAGTTGGCAGAAAAAGCCAGGTCCACAAGCAGAACTTGATGTGAGAAGTCCCATTGAGAAACTCCTCGGCAGACATCCAAGGACTGGAGCTCCCGAGGGCACCTCAGCTGCAGGAAGATATCATGAAAATATCAGCAGCTTCCTCACAATATCCTTATCCTGGGCTGCAGGCACTCTGGAACTTGTATTCCCTCATTTTCTTATCAGCCTCTTCATTGTCTGAAGCCAGAAGGTTGGGTTGCATTCCTTGCTGGTTCAGACTTGCTGCTTGCTTAGCCAGACATCCACACCTCTGGAAGATCTGACTTAGGTGTAACAGCTTCTCGGGGCACAAACCCATTCCTTAACCCCATCAAGACATCTTTCCTCCAGCCCAGGAAATTTTTACCACCAATTCCTTGAATAGTTAGTTGTTTAAAACTCCTTTAGAAATACTGAGGAAATTTGAAAGCAGCGCTGCAAGTGCTGCCTGTGTTCTACTCCATTTCTTCTGTTACAAATCACTTCCAGATGTAATCCTGCTTTAGTTTGAACCTTCAAATGCAGTTTTTCAGCTCTTTCAGCTTCCTGATCCTGGGCTTTCCAAAGCCTCTGTATCACATAGCAAGAGTTTCCAACTTCACCTGCTGGCAAGGCCAGAAGAAGAGCAAAAGAAGAGCAGAGAGTTTAATTTGTGGCATGTGGAGGCGCAACACTTCTTGTGGGGTTTGGGTGGTTTCTTTGATTGGTTGGCTTTTTGGTTTTTTTTTTTCCTCCTGCTTGAGCTATTTGCTGGATTTCATAAATTTGAAAGTGTTGTGAGAACAATAAACACTTTGGCCAGAAGAGAGCAGGAGAGATCAGAGAAAGAAGTTCAGTTTACATCAGTAGATCTAATTTTAGCAGGAACTTTTTAGTATTTGGGGGAAACAGAACATGTTGGTCAGAACATACCCAGCAAATGCAGGAATATGATTATTACATTGTATTTTTAATGCTGTATAAGAAAACAGAAGGATTCAGTGGCACAAAAAGCTATTTTAAAAAAGCTATTTTGACCATTCATCATGGAGTTTGATACTGTTTAAGTAAAAAACAAGAAAAGAATACATTTATCATCTTATCAAAATATGTCAAAAGGTTTATGTGAAGAGAAAGTGAAACAGAGTCTGGTTTACCCTCTCAAATAAAATATTGAGATTGAAAAGAATATTATGAGGAAATCCAATTTAAAGAAAACAAGAGGGGGAATATTTTTAAACCTCATTCCATGTATTTGAATTACTCCTAGCAAATTAAAACTCAAAGAAGTTTTGAGGTTTGCTTTGAGTATCCTGTTAAATATATGCCCACCATTCCTTCCAAACACCAGCCTTGCAGCCAGGGTTTAGTATTTCACTCTAAATAGATTTTATTTTATATCAAAATACTAAATATTTTATTTATATCAAAATACTAAATATTTTCAGTTTGCCAGTGAGCAAAATATTCCCCCTGCTATTCAGATTCCTTTGTTGTTCACAATGCTTTCTCATGTAACCTCTTGGAAAGAGGTTTATTCTTTCAGGATGCTTTTAATGCTCTCTGCCACAGGAGAGAGCTCTCACCATTTTGACTTGCTCAGCAGGACAGATGTCAGATACCACACTCTGTGGGTGAGACTGTCATGCTTTGAAAGACAGGTGTCTGCTAAGGAAGGCAGGAAACTTACTTGGAATGGAGAATATGACACCCTTCTCTCTGAATTATTATAACTTTGAAATTATGGGGCTTTCTGGCAAAGATATGGGAAAAGAATAACAGTCATTTACTGATAAATATATATATAACAACCCAGCACCAAACAGAACCAGACACCCTGCCAGCCTGTGCTCATGGCCACCCACAAGCCACACATGCTGGCATTTCTTTGCTTTAAAAGCTCAGTTCTGCCTTTCTTTTTCCTATCAATATCCTGGAGCAGTGCCTTGGTTTGAAAGACAGCTGTCTGCCAGGGAAGGTGAGAACCTCCCTGGGAATGGAAAAATACGACCCACTTCCCTGTGAATTATTATAACATATTGTATAAATACAATTATATAATTATATAAATTATAATATGGGGTTTTCAGGCAAATATATAGGAAAAAGAATAACAGTCATTTAATAATAAATAGATATATAACAACTCAAACAAAAACCAAATAGAACCAGACACCCAGGCCCGGCCTCTCTCGGCCTCAGGTGCTTTCCCCTTCGGTGCAGTTCCGGGCACAGCCAGCAGGGGCGCTGCTGGCTCCCGGCCGGGCAGGGCGGGTGCGGTGATTCCCCCGCGCCAGCAGGGGGCGCTGTGGCGCGAGCTCGGCTCCCTCATGAGGTGATGGCGGCTCAGGCGGTGGAGGAGAGGGGAGGTGGCTCCCTTTGCAAAACTCACGGGGAGCAGCCGGTCTCAGCGCCACTGAGGGTGGTGAATTGTGCTCCAGCAGTGGTCGTGGTGCCCCCCTGGATGGCAAAAGGAGCTGTGGCAGGAAACAGTGCGGCAGCTGGAACGGCAGAGGCAAGGAGATCCCTGGGGGGGGGGAGTGGGACACAGAAACAAAATGTATCAGAAACTCCGCACTGTAGCAGGAGCTGGGGGGTGTCCTGGAGGGCAAGGAGTGGCAGGGAAGAACCCAGAGCTGTGGCAGAGAAGAGGCAGAGCTGGGCAATGGCAGCCGGGCTCCCACACAGCTGGGGAAAGTCCCTCAGAGGTGGCTCAGGGGCTTGGAGTTCCGTACTCCGCCCTCCTTCTCACCCAGAGCGGATGGTGAGAGGACTTTCTAATGAGGGAGGGTGTTGACAAGGCCCCAGTCCAACAGGTACTCTTAGGAGAAAAGGCTCACCCACAGTGAGGAAGAAGCAGTACAGGGCTGGGCTCCAGCTGTGGCAGTGAATTCTCCCCACAGCAAGAAACAGCTCGACTGTTCTTCCCCAATGCTGACAGCAAGAGAGAACTATGAGCTGCGCCCTTGCCCCCAACCCAAAATCTCGAGGAATTCCTGCCCTTCCCAAAAGAATGCCCCTCAGACAGTGCAGCCAGCTGCACTCCTCCCTCTCCCCCTTGGCTACATCTTGTATCTCTCAAGTACAGGTCCTTCTTGTCTCTCAAGAACAAATTCCATGCGAGAAAGAAACAAAATTAAAAATCCTAGCCCCCAACAAAGATGCACCAAGAGGGAGTAGAAATACATACGCAGTGCTGGAGGTGAAAATTTTCCTAAAATTATTTTTAAAGTTTTATTGAAAACTTTTTAAAATAATTTTTATTTCCCATTGTGGGTGGTCTTGTCACCTAAACTGTGGAAAAACTGAAAAGTCTCCAACAATTTTAGAGAATAAGGCATGACTTTATTCTGGCTAGGATGTTGTTCTGGCCAGGATGTGCAACAGAAACCATTTTATCCACACATAGCCTGGGTGTGCAGAGAAAATCCTTGTCACACAAGGTTTTTACTAGATTTTTCACACACTTCTACAGTCAAAATCCATTGGTTCAATGTTCATTGGTCCCAAATTACACAGTTGTGGTGCATTCTCCCCCCTACTCCTTTCCATGCTGCAGAAATCTGAGAAATGCTTGTTAGGTCTTGAAAACAGCACCTGGGCTCAGCTCTTTCCAAGATTATCAGAAATCCTGTCTGCTCACAGGAACTGGTAACTAGCTGCTGTTTTCCTTATGACCAGCCTTGGAAGATGTTCCTCTGGCCTGAATGGCACAACATTTCTATTTTCTGTCTGTGTGCATTTTCTAGAGCAAATCTGAGAGAAATACTGCTTTTTTAGATATTTAAGTACCTCAGATATCTAAGTATCCAGGCCTGTAGGTAAGATTAAGTTAGAAGTTTACTTAAGTGCTGCTAAGTGTTGTTTTTTTGCTAAGCTGTTAAACATAAGCAAAGTTTTGCTAAGCATCCTTTTGTTAAGCTGCTAAGTCTGAACTGAAGTTATATTTATAAGTTAGGTTAAATGCTGTGAAGTGTTTTGATTATTGAGGTTAAGCTATAAATAAAGTTCAAGTTGAGTTGGGTATAAGTTAAGTGCTTTCCCTATGTTAAATTACTAGACTTAAGGTATAAGTTAAGCTAAAGAACTGTTAAGTTTGAGTGCTGCTATTAAGCTTTTAGGCCATGTTCCTTTTTATATTTGCATGCAGTGTCTTTTCACATGCACACAGCCCCACACACACAATCCTAGAGAGTTCACAGTTTGTTTCTGTTTTGATTGTGTGGATTTTGTTTGGTTTTGCTGTTGCTTGTTTTCCCTTGTGCCTTAGCTGTCCTGTCAGTAGTAATAACTTGCCCCACTTTGTTGCTTAATATTATATCTGATTTTTGCTCATACACTTGACAGAGATATTGTAATCAATTTCAAACACTCTTGTTTGTGACAACAATTTTTAGTATTTGGTTTCCTGTTCATTACTAATCCCTTGGCCTTCAATGATACTGAGGTTTTCATTCTTTGTTCTCTTATTCATCTTTCCCAGACCAGATGTCTCTGCCCATGCCAGGGCTGATGTTTGGAGCTGATGTTGGTTTATGTTGTTATATTTGTGTATCTTCTCTGTTACTCACGGTCTCTTGAGATGTTAAGCTCCTCAGGCCTGGAGTGCTGAAATACTCCTTAGCAAAAACTTCAGTTCCTTTCCCCCTGGGCAAAGGTGAACAAAACCCCTGACTAAATGTATATAAAGATATTTTGAACTTCTTCTCATTGCCCCCAGTATGAGAAAGGTGTCACAGAAATGCAGAAGGATTGGGGCTGGAAGGGAGCTCTGGAGGGGACTGGGTGTCCCCTGCTCTAGCAGGACTGTCTGGAGCTGTTTGCCAAGGACCACGTCCAGGTGGCTTTTGAATGTCTCCAGGGTCAGTGGCTCAACCCCTGGAGATTTGCAAAGGCTCTATGAGCACAATCAAACATGGAAGCATGTAGGAGAATAGGCTAATACTGTAAAAGTGTATTGTACTAAAGAGTGCTGCTTATAATCATCCTCCATTCCTTTGGTATCATGGGATCCTTTACAGGACACTATTGTTTTTTCAGATGTTGGGACAATGCCATATGCAAATGTGCTGCTTTAACAGAGGGTATTTTAATGTGGAGCACAGTTTCCCTCCAGAACTTTCCTCACCTTGTATCCGGTGGCAGATTCTGTCCCCCTCTGTGGAATTGACTGCCCTAAGACAATCTTATTATTGGACTGCACTAAAGTTCCAAGTTGTGAGATTTCTTCAGGAAACACTTCTATTCTCCTGTTTTCTTAAGCTGCATGTTCTGCATTGCCAATGCAAAGTGAAAAGCCACTGCTTGGTGGGGACAATCTGGGACCCTGTGATGAGCTGAGGGCTTGAGGTCAATGAAACCCCCACTGCCAGAGGTGTCAGCAAAAGCAGGTTTAACACAGATTTGCCAAAGTGTGGCACTGTCCCACAGCAATGCTCAATCTGCAGCTTTACTGCATGGATGAATCAGGGACAGGAACATCAAATTGGAATTAATTTAATGTAAAGATTGATGTGGAGACTGGGGGCAAGAAAGGGGCAGAGCTGTAAAAGGAACTCCCTCCCAGTGAGTCATGAGGTGCACAGAGGACTCCCCTGCTTTCTAAACTGCTTCTAGAGGAGGTGTGGATGGATCCAATCCTAGTCCCAGACTTCATCAAGAATTTATACTAAGGGGATGTACCAGCTCTTAGTCATTAACCTTTCCCTCCTGTGCATCTGATTGCACTGGTTTTGCCTGAGGGAATATTCTGAACATAGAAATCTGCCTGAGAGATTGGGAAAAGGTGTGGAGTGCTTGAGAAAAAGGTTCTGGGTGTCATTGGAAAATCAGTATAGAAATGTTGGTGAACAGCTCCCCCTGATTGATGGTGTGGTGGTAGAGTGCACTAAACGTGCATTTCAGTGGATTTGGATTTGCCATGCAAATTTCACAGAGCTTCTGCAGGGGCTGGGGCTCTTGTCTGGGTGTCTGCAGGGCCTGAGGGTGTGAGCAGAGCAAGCTCAGTGCAGCAGCCCTTGCTGTGTGCCGTGCAGAGGCTCTCTTGAGGGCTGCAGGAACTCAGGCAGGGGCAGCAAAGCCTTATTTCCCCTTCAGGATGTGGTTACCTTGTGTTTCCAAAAGCAGGGGAGGGTTGATGCTGCCTGGTGTGACTGAGTCAGAAATGGTGACCACAGCATCCTGCCTGTAGCTGGTGAGAGGGGCATGAGCTGGGGAAGGTGTGGGCTGGGCTCTGTTAGGTAAGAGCCAAGTTGCTATGGAAACTATCACTCCATCAAACCAGCCCAGATTATTTTCTGGTGGCCCCTGCCTCCTGTCCCTGAGTGCAAAACAGCAGCAGGGTTTCTTCCCTGCTGACAGGAGCATTTTCCTCCCTCGTGCCTTCAGCAAGGACTCTCCTCACTGAGGCTCCTGAATGTGCCAGAGACATTTCCCTGCACCAAGTCTGCAAAAGACAAATTCAGCCAACAGGAAATCTGCAATATCAAAGCTGTGTTTATGATCCCAGTGGGCTTCTAGGGTAGTTAGATTTCAGCAATTTCCATCCTAGTTTCAGAAGAATAAGCACAAAAAACCAACAAGATTTTGGGCTAGCAGAACTTTATTATTGTCCCTACTGCAGAAACCTAAAATGCACATGCAATACATTTGGCAGAAGAAAGACAGGCTTAATCAAGAAGTGAACATTATCTAGTTGAATAAAATCAGATTCTACAGAGCTCTTCATATCTGCAATACACACTTAGTAAATCATTCTAAACCGTAAGCTACAAAAGGCAGCTCGTGGGCTGGAATTCCCCCAGCAGTGCCACTCCAGTTCCTCAGGCAGTAACACAACGTGCCTGGGAAAGGTGCTTCTCAAAGGCATCTCTCAGCAGTGAGCACTGGAGTTTTCAAAGCTACTGAAGCAGGTTGGACACTGGTGTGCAAATGCCAGAAGAGTGGAGCAAAATCTCCTTAGCAGGAGGATGTGGATAAATCCACTGTGCTCAGTTGTCAGAGGAGAGGAAAGAGCAAAAGCACTTAAAACTCTTCAGTGTAAATCAGCTGGCCAGGCAGGAGTGAAGAGTGTTGCATGTCTGCAGGGGAAGGTGCTGCCTTGTGTCCTGGCTGGTCTCTGTCAGCAGCTCTGGCCCTGCTTGTTCCACCCCTTGTGCTGCTGGTTCACGCCCTTTGCTGCTCTTCTTTGGGTTCATTGCCCATGTCTGGAAGAGCAAAGGGAGGTTTAAAGTACATTTAATGAAATTGGGCCTATGAACCAGTGCTTGATAGCCGTCAGATGAGGACAGATACACTCACAAAGATTAGGCTGGATTATCTTTTGTTCCTCTTCAGATACTTTAATTTTCAAATCCTCCCCCTTCCTCTCATTTACTCCCACATGTTTTTATTTTGGGATCCTTGCCTTTGAATGCTTATTTGTCTGGATATTTCTCCAGGCTTTGTGCTCTGCCACTTGATATAGTCAATGAGATATTTCTTAGGCTGTTCAGGTAATACCAGAGTTTCTCAGGCAAACAAAATTTGGGAACCAGCCTTAAGAACTGAGCTTTGAATACAGAGAAATGCCTTTTCCTTTGTCCTTTGGGAGTCAGGGTGGGCTTGTCTTAATAGCTTTTTGAGGGGGGGAATTGGTTTTCTTGTGTGTGGTTTGGTCATTGGCTAGAAAACTTGCAAGGGCTGTGAAATGGATTCAGGAGCAGATGAATAGGCCTGATTCCTTGTGGGGCTAAGGACCTACACAGGGACAGGAAGTCACTCCTGGCATATGCTCCCAGGCTTTCCAGACACCAAGCTGTGAGCTCCCTTACCTCAGAAAAGAAACAGTTTGATACTCATGAGGGTATTGAAGGCGATGCTCTTTGCCAGCAGGACTCTCAACCCCAACACAGCCATGGACAGCATGTTCACTCTCTGCTCTTCAGGGTCTGCTCAGTGACCAGAAAAGAGGGGAGACATCATGGTCTAGGTTTTGGTGCTGTGATCTTGGCAGAAAGTGGAAAATCCACGGGTGAGAGTTTCAGGGAAAGGAAGAGCAGCAAAGGAACAGCCGAGAGAGAACATGGCAACAAGAGGGGAGCCCAGGGTCTGTCTCTGTTGCTTTTTGCTTCCTGGGGCTTGTGTGTAACTGCAGGAGCAACCTTGGAACAGCAGCTTGTGTGTGCTGAATGTGTTGTGCTCTGAGTCCTGTGCCCTGGAGAAAATACATTTCCCTGCCTTTATCCCGCAGAGAGCAATGTAACCTCAGATCGTGTTTGGGTAACTCACCTTGTGCTGAGGGCTCTGTGCTGTTGCAAACCCTCTTACTAGCCCCTTCAGCACCTTGAATGACCTTCAGGACTTCAGAAACAATCCCACAAAGTACAAAATGGGATTTAGTAAAAAACCCCAAAACATGCCAGACTTTGAACTTTTTGTTGGTGTTGGATTGGCTGTTCCAGGTTGTGCTGCAGCAAGTTTGCTGCTACAGGGTCATGTAAATGTGTAGTCATAAGGAAATTATGGTTTTAATGAAATAGATTGTGTCTGCCCTCTTTTCCCCAAAGTTATTAAACAGTTGAAACCATTGCTTTCAGATGCTTTGGAACATCTTTCAGCTCTCCCTGTTGAAATACCAAATATCTTTCTGATTTCTGCTGGCTGCCCAGGGCAATGCTGACTAGCAGGAGAAGAACACCAAACCCCACAGGACATTGTCCCTAGAAAAACGTTGCACCTGTGCTGCCAAACTGTACCTGGCAGTATTGTTACCATGCTGCTGTCGAACTTGTCCGTGCAGATCCTCTCTGTTGTGTTCTGTTCCTCAGAGCTGATGATCTCGGTATGGAAAATCGTAGGCAAAGGTGTTGTTTCCACAGGTGTTGTTTCCATCGTAGGCAAAGATGTTGTGGTGCTAACATCTTGTGGTTTAGTTGTTTTCTCCACAATGACCTCTAGGATAGAAGTTTTTGGACTGTATGTAACAAACACCATGGGCATTACTGATTTTACTGCAGGCTTGCCCAAGTGCTGAGTGACTTAAAACTCTCATATACTCAGCTGTGACTAATTTGTAACAATCCCATTCACTGTCTTTTATGTATTATTCCTCATCATTAGAGGTACAAGTAATAAAAGAAGATTGCTTAAACTCCCAACTAGCTGTCTTACAAGAAAACTATTGGTATCAAAAGAATTTAGTTGCCAACAAATCATTGTGGTACCATGATTTGTATTTTAAACAAAATATCTTTGCCTCTAGGTCAGGTCACAGGTGGAGAATCAAGGGTGATCTCACAAACCAATGTCAGGATTTAACTCAGATTAGCAATTTGACTTAGAGGAAAACCATGGAACTGAAAGGAATCCTCCAGCAGCCTTCCTTGCCAGAAAGGGCTCAGCTTATGAAAAGCTGTCAGACTCATCCACAAAGATTGACCTGTCTGCTTTGACAGGAGCATCCTGAGGGGTCTCTTGGGTAAAGAGAGGTGCATGAGGCTTTTCATTTAGCATGGTGTCTGCCTTGCAGGTGGGTCAGGAGATCCCCCAGCTCTGACATTTTGTTCATCCCAGGGTACTGATGGAAGTTTGATCAAGGAGCTCTGATTTTACACCCTTTCCCCATCAGCCCTATGCCACTGCTGAGGAACTGAGGTGAAAGCCAAATTGTGCTCTGCCACAACTTCATGGGTCAGCTCTCGTGATCAAACAGGCAGAACTACACACTTGTCCACACCTGCAGCAACCAGACACCCACCAGAAATCCAACATTTCCTTCCCAGCTGTTGTACCAGGCTTGGCCAGAGCCTGTCAGTCCTGTGCATTCTGTGTTCTCTGAGAAGACCTTGAAAGGCTTTTCATGTGGTCTCCTCTCCAGGCTTTCCAAAGAGCCAGGACACAAACAGGCAGCTTCTCTGCAGTAGCTCCCTGGGCAGGATCTTCAGCAAGCAATAATGCACACAGTGCAATTGTAGTTCAGAGAGCAGAAGATTTGTTTTATCTGACCCCAGAAGGCTCACCTGAGTCCCACTCGTTTGCATTCCCTGGCAGTACAGCCATGAATTCCTACCACTGCTTGCTTCTGGAAGGGATTCTTGTTTTATGTTCTGAAAATTTATTTGGAGAAGAATTTGTTCTTCTTGTTTGCTTTCATCTTATACAGTCACAGGAGGAGCCCTCTATTTCAGAAAGTAATGGGCCTTAGCATTTTGAATGAATGTTTAATTTGGAACAATCCAGCCTGACCCAAAAGGAAAACTTTCTCTGTCCTTAACTGAGCCCTCAACAGAATATGCCTGGAGTGTCCCACAGTGGCACTAATGGTTGCTATTTATTGTAGGGTTGTCATTTTGATGTAGGGGTATTCTCAAAACTACTAATAACCAAGATTATAATGTAAAAATTATATAGTATATAATATCTAATATATGTAACATATGTAATATGTATAATATAGAATTATGGTAAAATATAATAATGTATATCTTCATGTATGCCTGTCAAAATGTATTTTAGTAGCTCTCAAAGGAATTCAAAACCAAAAGGGGGTGGGTGATTACAACCTGGAAACTTTGGCTTCAATTTATTATTTCTCCGACTTGAAAGGAACTTTGATTCATAAGGGCCCAAGATCTTTTACTGTCAGACATAATTCCAGAGTCTCTGGTCAGCTCTGAAATATCCTCTCTTTAGCTATAAAAGAAAATCACTGAACAGCAGGGAAAGAAGAGGTCTTCCTCCAAAATGGTAAATTTGCATTCCTTTGTCCCTTTGGAATTGGAAATGCAGTGAGATTTTTCCCAAATCCCCATTTATTCCCATGCACCATATCCTACAGACATGGACAGATATTAGGCAGCACCCAAGGCAGTCCCACATCTTTCTGGTAGGAGAGCAGGAGGTTTTAGGGATGTAAAGTAACATGGGAGGTTCTTGAAGTACTTTGAAAACATGCATACCTCTGAAAGCAAAGCAACAATTCCTGAGGGATGCACCTGATACTTTAGGACCACAGAGATCAATATCAAAACCCCTCTGCCACCCCAGCATTCCCATTTCCCTAAAAAAGCTTGGGGTGACCTGCACCTTTATTGTTCATCACAGAACTCCAAACAAAGATAGGAATAAGTAACGCTGCTTATAATCCCTGCTCCCCACATTGCTCTTTGCAGAACCCACACAACCTGGGAGCCAATTTTCTTTCATTCCAGGAGCTCTTGGATATGAGGCACTTGTGAGAATTTAAGCCCAAGGCTATTTCCCCTCCTTCCTGCTCTGTTTCCAGGGCAGTGGACACTGTCAGTGTGGTGCCAGTGTCAAACGAGAACTTCTCCAGCCAGGAGTTACAGATGTGTCTAAAACTCCTCATACTGGGAGCTCTTCACTGAGCTCTGCATTCCTGCCCCAAGTCAGTCAGTGCAAGCCCGCTGGAGAATTGGACACTGGACAGTAAATTTGGGCCAGAGTGCTGCCCAAAGTGGGAATAAGTTATCACAGGCTAAGCAGTGCCCTGCTGGTGTTTGGGGATCATGGAATAATGGTGCTGTGCAGAGTCAGCCCAGTTGTTCCTGGGAAACCTTCCTGAGCAGATCCAAGCTGAGGGTTTGGCTTGAAAGCCTGGCTGGAGAGCGAGTGCATTCAAGGGATTATTGCAGCTGAAAATCCTTTCATTGAACCCAACCCTTTAAATTCTCCTGTTCTCCCCCACATTAATTTTAAATGAGTTTTAGAAATAAAGAAATGTCACTTACTTGGTTTAACTGTGAGAGTTGTCCCTGATCCAGTTACTGTCGTCACACTGCTGAGACTTATTCCAATAACTCACTCTTTCCTTATGGTGTTTACATTTGTTGTAAATCAAGAGATGGATCACTAGATAGTTGGCCTAATTATCCATAAGTGCAAGTCCATGAGAACATCCAGAGGTACATTGACTTTGTAAACTGAAAAGGGAAAAAAATTCCTTAATTAGTTCAATGATTTCAGTTAGCTTAATTGAGTAAAGAATTTGCAACTTCTCCCTTTCTTTCACCTTTTAGAACCTTCATGACCTCTTTTATGTTTCCAGGATACAAGGAAATAGATAAAGGATATTGTTCTATTCTTCTTAAACATTACAGTCACCCATCTCCTTTCTTTCCCAAAATACCTCACATTTATTCCTTCTTTGGGTTTTTATACTGGTCCTTACCCTCTTGATATCATTGTGGTACCCCCAGCCCCCCATACACAGTGATATGTTTCATGGCAAAAACTGTCTCTGTTCCACTAGAAAGAATTTCAGATTATTCAGGGCAGTCACATGACTTCTTATGTGGTTTGAGATCCAGCCTACCACATGAAAAAATACCACATGGTTTTCAGGGAAGGATCTCAAATAATATCTGAAACCTTGAGTTGTATATGAGAACTTGGGGATTACATGACACCTCTGAAAAGTCTGATGGAGTAAAGCTGGATAGAAAGCAGGAAAGTTATCAGTGCTTTTTTGTTATTTCAAAGCATTTCTGAAACTTCTCCTGACTTGCTGAAAGCTGTCCCCTTCTTCCCCTTTGTTTCAGTGCTCAGAAGCAGGAGGAATGTGCCCTCTGGTCTCTCAGAACTGGTGCCTGGAGGTCATTTAATACCTTAGAAAGTCTTCATGGTGTTTTAGGTAAGAGGTCAAAGTAGC
This sequence comes from Agelaius tricolor, assembly GCF_023055355.1. Lineage (NCBI taxonomy): Eukaryota > Metazoa > Chordata > Aves > Passeriformes > Icteridae > Agelaius > Agelaius tricolor. The sequence continues at coordinate 3,628,447 of NW_027269291.1, forward strand.
TAAAATGATTGTACTTTGTTGTGTAGGGGCACTGAAACCTTGGGAGTGAAGATCAAAGAGTGAAGAGTCTTGTTGTTCATGCATCTGCTCCTAGCTGTTGTTGGATCTGAAATTAAAAGGATCTTTGTTTTTACCAAAATCTTCCTCTGTGCTCTGAAACAATGAGAAGAACACCATGATGAACTTAAATAGAAATATCTAAGTACAGAAGGTTCCTGTACACTTGTTCAACTAGAGCCGGTTATCAAATGTCTAAAATGACCTGTCTGTGATAGCCAGGGTCTCAGGCTGAACGGTGAGGAAATTGGTAAAATAGAAGAGGTTTTCTGATGTTTGAATAATTCTGGTAAATCAAATTTGTGTATGTGCACACAGTTGTCTGAGGAGAAATAGATGAGGTAAAGCCACTGTGTTCCCTCCTTCAAGAGAAGGGAGGGAGACAGTTTGTGTGTGGTGGTTCAGGTGTTTTCAGTCACTGTGGTACGTAGTTCACACTGTGCTAGGCAGTTCTACAAAAACATTTGTGGGCTTTTCAGTGCCAGGTGATGTCTCCTCTTTCATGTCTTTGTAGTGCTGCCTTTTGTTTTCCTATCCCTCTACACTGCTCTACTTCTGAACATCTAACACTGTTCCAGAGGATTCCCTAAACTAAAAATATCATTATCATCCTTGCTCTTTTTGGCAGATTGAGTAGGTAATTAATATATGTCATTAAAACATTACAATGACTTTATGTGGAGAGAAGTCATTGAGGCTTAAAAACTTTATATCTATTTTCATTCTGTATTCGCTAAGCCCTTCTGGACCTTCAAGCACATCTGTCCTTAAAGCCCCTTTGCATGCCAAAGAAAAAGATCTGTCCATGTTTAGAAATTGTTCAGAAGATATTTTGGTTCAGCTGATGGGTCTTTCTTTGTCTCTCTTTGCATTAATGACCTAAGGATGCTTATTTACTCAGCTATTTAATTTTTAGTATTTCTTGAATGAGTTCCATTTTTATAATGGTCATATGAGTTTTGTCCCAATTAGATCAGCAGTATTTTCCCCTTCATTTTTGAAATCTGGTGAACTGATTATTTGAGTTGGCCATTGCTTGGAGATTTTATTTATTTCAATGAGATTCTAGGTGGGAAACATCTGGTTATAGTTGACTGAAGTTGGCTTTTAATTTGATTTTTTCTTACTTTAATAATTTTTAATATTGATTGACTAGAATTGTAGAGCATTTTCTTTACCCTTAGATGCAGCTCTAAGCCACAAAAAGGAAATAGCATGATTTCATCCTGTTTGCATTGTTGTTATTCCCAAGTATAGAGGTATATTTCTCATTTTTAATCAGTGATTATAATAGCAATGCTACTATTTCCCATTGGTAACTGGCATATGCTCATCTGCTCTTCCCTTAAGTGTGTCAATTTTTTTTCTCTTCCTTGTTGCTTGAGTCTTGCAGGAAAGCTGGGGAATGTCCTGATGTGGTGTTTGCAGTCAGTTCCACCCTTGGCATAAAAAAGAGAACAAGCCCTAAACCCCTCCTGCCCCAGGCCTGGGCACACACAGGTGCCTCTCACATGCCCTGCCCTGCCTGGCAAATCCTCCCAGAGCAGTGAGACCTCACCCTGCTCCTCACTGAGACCTCCCAGGCCGTTAAACAGCCCCTTTGCATTCGAGTGGCCACAGAGAAACACCTGTGCTCACAGCCACCACAAGCCACATATGCTGGCATTTCTTTACTTCAAAAGCTGAGTTCTGCCTTTCTTTTTGCTATCAATGTCCTGGAGCAGGGTCTTGGTTTGAAAGACAGCTGTCTGCCAGGGGAGGAGAGAACATCCCTGGGAATGGGAAAATATGACCCCCTTCCTTCTGAATTATTATAACTTATTATATAAATATAAATCTCATTATATAAACTATTATATGGGCTTATAGACAAATATATAGGAAAATGAATAACAGTCCTTTACTAATAAATACATGTATAACAACTCAAACAACAGCACCAAACAGACCCAGACACCCAGGCCTGGCCTCTCTCGGCCGCAGGTGCTTTCCCCTTCGGTGCAGTTCCGGGCACAGCCAGCAGGGGCGCTGCTGGCTCCCGGCCGGGCAGGGCGGGTGCGGTGATTCCCCCGCGCCAGCAGGGGGCGCTGTGGCGCGAGCTCGGCTCCCTCATGAGGCGATGGCGGCTCAGGCGGTGGAGGAGAGGGGAGGTGGCTCCCTTTGCAAAACTCATGGGGAGCAGCCGGTCTCAGTGCCACTGAGGGTGGTGAATTGTGCTCCAGCAGGAGCCTCGGAGTGGAGAGCTGGAACAACAGAGGTGAGCATATATGGGTGGCAAAGAAAGTGTAGCAAAATCTCTGAATTTTAGCAGGAGAAGCAGGGGTTGGGTGGACACAGGGTGTAGAGTTCAAGTGTAGTAAAAAGGTTTAAGGAGCCACAGATAACTGCAGGGCTGGGCAGTGGTAGCCGGCCTCCCACAAGCAGTGGGGGATGCTCCCTCAGGGACCCTGGGCTTCCAGGAGTGTTATTCCAAAATTGTCAGTGTGGATCCTTCCTGGGTGCTGGCAGTCACCAGCAGCAGGGAACACACTCCAATAAAGGGGAAGACCTGCTGAGGGGTCTCCCTCACTCCGATGGTGTTTCCCTGACGGAGTCAGTAGAGCTGCCCTCTGGTACAGCAGGATGGCTCAGTGCAGGGCCCCGCTAATGGGACACTGACAGAGTGGATGTACACAAGGGTCTTGGCCTTTCTGGGGCACTGACAGGGAAATTAAACACTAGGGGTCAAGGAAATCTCCTCATGCTAAGGGTTGAGGAAGTCTCCTGCTTTCACGTGACAGAGACAAAGGTGGGAATTGTGGCAAAGCCTGGGGAGGACTGCCTGACCCTCTGGCATCTGTAGCTCCTGTTTGGGATGCCTCGGGCACTGTGCTCAGGAACAAGGCCATGGATACATTTGCAAAGGTCTCCTTATGTCTTCCATGAAAGCCTACACTTGTAAAGAAAGGAATGAATGCACAGTGCTCAGAAGAAGAACAGCTGTGTTTATTGACATGGAGGCAGTGCTGGGAGTGGAGGGAAGGAGTTTTTCATCATATCCTGGGAAATCCATCTTAGCAGTGCAGTTCCAGGTGCAGTGCTGCTCTTTCTTCAGATACAATCAATTGACTGTTGTTATGTGTTACTGCAATGTTATTGTGAAACTCCCTGTAGATCATGAAGTATCCAAATGTGGTTCAGTTCTGCTTTTCCCTGTTAAAACTGCAGCTCTTTCAGAGCCCATTGTGTTTCTTTGTCATGGCTTAACTACAGATGTTAACTAAACACCACACAGCTGCTTGCTGTTTTGCCCCCACATTGAACTGGGAGAAAATTGGAAGGGTAAAAGTGATAAAATTCATTGTTTTAGCACATAACACTTTAACAATAAAGCAAACACTGTATGTGTGAGCAAAGAAAGCAAGGAATTCATGGACTACTTCCTGTAGGAGGACACAGTATGGGTAATGTGGAATGTAATCTTATCCCCCAACGAGTTGCAGCTGGATCCTATTACTAAAGATTAGGAGCAGGCCGGATGATAACAGGCAACACCTGCAGCCAATAAGAACTAATGGTATAAAAGAGTGGACTGATGGGAACAGGAGAGAAATGGTTGCTGCACGGACCAAGAACAGCCAGTGTTTAGAGGAACTGCTTACAGGAAATATTGAGGAGGTATGAAACTCTGGTGCTACAGAATCCTTCCACCATAATGATAAAAGAACTCTTAATATATAAGACAACAGAACTCTTGATATAGAAGACAACATATAACGATAATAGAACTGTTGTAATATATAAAACAACTTCCCATCCACAGCCAAGAGTTCAAGCTTCCAGAAAAGCAGAGCTCTGTCATGTTTAATGGTTACATGGAAATATGAATGCCATCACTCAGTATTCCCCCTTTCCTTCCTCTTCCTCATCTTTATGATGTCCCATGGCCTGGAATCCCCCTTGGGTCAGCTGGGGTCAGCTGAACCAGCTGTGTTCCCTCCCAAACTTTTGTCTACCCTCAGCTACTCACTGGTGGGTGGAATGAGGAGCAGAAGAGGCCTTGACTCCATGTAAGAACTGCTCAGCAATAACTCAAACATCCCTGAATTACCAACACTCTTTCAAGGACAGATTGAAAACATGGTCCCATTCTGGCTACTATGAGGAAAATGAACTCTACTCCTCTCCTTTCTCCTGTCCCTTTTCCAGTCTCTGTCCCTGGCTGTTCCTCTCCTCTCCTGGGCTGAGCTCCTGCCTGGCCAAATCCAAGGCTCCATGGGAGCCACAGAGGAGCTGAGCAGAGCTGCCCTTCCAGGGTTTTGTCTTTGCCCCAGGGAATTCTGAGCTGGGAAGAGCTGGTGTAGTCTGGGCCTTCAGAAAACCAAAGGCTGAGATAACATCTCACAGTCTCAGGCAGGACTCATTCTTCTAAGCATCAGTATTGGAATTAGCAAGGAGCAGGATTTAGGAAGGAGGGCTGGGAGGTGCTGCAGAGACCAGAGCAGACATTCCCCAGCTGCCCAAGGTTGAAAACCAAGGTTTGTCCTTCTCAGCTGGTGGGGGATAGGTGGTGGAGCAAATATTGACTATGCAGACATGTGCACCTATGGGAATAGGTGGTGGAGCAAATATTGACTATGCAGACATGTGCACCTATGGGGATAGGTGATGGAGCAAATATTGACTATGCAGACATGTGCACCTATGGGGATAGGTGGTGGAGCAAATATTGACTCTGAGGACCCCACACAGGAGTAAGTGGAATGGCCTGACAAAATCTGTGACTGCATGGAGAGCTCCCATTGGAGCAGGCTCCTGGCTGGAGCTGTGGTCCCATGCAGTGAGTAGCCCATGCCAGAGGAGGTTTTCTGGCAGGGCCCGTGCCCCACAGAGGAGCCACAGTGCCATGGTCACTTCCCCATGGAAAGGACCACCTGGGCTGGAGGAGTTTGTGAGGAACTGCAGCCAGAGGGAAGAACCTGCACTGGAGAAGTTCCTGGAGAAATGTCCTCTGTGGGTTGGACTCCAGACTGAAGGAGGAAAAGAGAATGAGAAGGAAGAAATAGCAAAGAAATCATGTTTTGAAGTGATTGTAAGCCACATTCAACATCCCTGTGCAGAGATCAGGTGGAGGAGATGTTTCATGCTTTGTTCTTATTTCTCACTAACCTATATTGATTAGATTGGCAATGACATAAATTCCTTGTGTCAATCTGTTTGTACATGATGGCACTGCTGGGAAATCTTCCTGTCCTTATCTGGGCCAACAAACATAAATTGTGTGTTTTTCCTCCTGTCCAGTTGAAGAGGGGCACTGGGACAGCAGCTTGCTGAGCCCCTGGAGGACAACCAAAGTCAACTCACCACACTTCAACTCCTTCTTCCTGGTCAGGTGCTCTGTAGCAGCCACCCTGTAGAGCAATGTCATCCCTGCTGATCTGGCTTTCCTAAACAGCCTGGCTGCATCCAGAACAGCACTGTGGAAGCTCCAGCCACACATCCCCATCATCCCATGGCTCTGCAGCCAAGGCACCAAGGAGAAATGAGGCTGTGCTGGACAGGAGCCCAGGCAATGTGCACTAAACCTGCACTTCCCCAAACTGCAGCCTCTGCAGTTGCCAGGACAGATCCTCCTGCACCATCAATGGTACCAGCCCTTCTGGCAGCCTCCCTCCAGTGCCTTCTAGTGCCACCAGGCCAGAGGGGCGTTTCCCGCACCTGCCATTGCCTGACAAGAGCCCTGGGCAGCAGCTGCCAGAAAGAAATGCTGAGAGATCTGTCATCCCCATCTGCTGGTTTTTGGTTCACTCTGCTGCAGAGCTGCTCCAGGGTGATTCTTGCCCGACAGTAATACTTTGCTGTATCGCCTGGCTCTGCTGCCCGGATCTGCAGTGTGTAGCTGTTCTGGGAGCTCTCAAATCTTGCCTTAAAGCGATCTTTGAAACCTTCATATGTAGAATCATCTGTTGTAATCCATTCCTTGCCCCGTGGGCCCTGACGGTACCAGTACATGTAGTAGTAGTACATATCACCTCCCTTCATGCGGCATTGCAAGGTGACTGCTTTTCCCTCTTGCACGGTCACTTCCCTGGGCTGCTCCAAGGTGGCTGCACCGGCGAGCGAGACGGCTGCAGAGAGTGAGAACAAGGAACAATCACTGCAAGATTCAGCAAAGGTCAGGCCAATGCTGGTGGGACCTTGCACTGGCGCTGGACCAGTTCTAGGACAAAATCCTCCTCTTGGAAGCCAGCTGACACAGATGGGCAGAGCTGGTGGCAGCTAGCAAGGCTCACAAGGAAGGAGACACCTCATTTCCCTCCATCCTTTTCCCAGTCACACAGCAAGCTTTTTCTGATTTTCCCCAAAGAAGCAGGAGGGATTTGCACCATGGCGGGACAATAAATTCCTTTGTCCTTGCCAAGACAGGATGGTGAGGAACCCAGTGTCCTGTCCCTGAAGCTGCTGTGGGTGAGCAGAGCAAAGACCAAGGGCTGTCCCAGGCAGTGGGGCCTGTGCCCTGTGCTGCCATGGCCCAGCTGGTCTGTGCCAGAGGGGCGGCAGTGGCCCAGGAGCAGTGTCCAGTGCCAGGGCAAAGCGCTGGGCCCCGAGATGTGAGTGCAGCAGGGAGGTGCCCTGCGTGTGGCCAGGCTGCAGAGGAGGCAGCTGGCATGGAGGTGCCGAGCTCAGAGGCACAAGAGGAGCAGGGCTGCTCTCGCCGTGCTCCACAGGCAGGGCTGGGCAGCTGGAGCCGGGGCACAGCTGCGGCTGCAAGCGCTCAGCACAGCTGCCCAGAGCCCTGCAGAGCCCAGGGCCACGCTCAGCTCCTGGGGCCAGCAGCCCTTGCCTTCACTTACCTACAATGGGCAAGAAGCCCAGGCACAGGGCACTCCACATGGCCAGGCCCGCTCTCAGTGGCCTCTCTGCAGCTTCTCTGGGCCTGCACAACAGCTCTGCCCACACCTGCCCTGCCTGGGCCTCTGTCACTGCTCTCAGGCCCAGGCCCTGCTGGTCCCTCCCTCTGCCTATGACAACACTGAGGGGGAGAGGTGGGGCACCAGGAGCACAACTTGAAGCTCTTGCTGCCCTCCTGCCTGTCTCCCCCCCTGTGTGGTCCCCATCTTTCTCTTAAGCCCTCTCCATATTCACACTTTGTGTGATCCTGTGGAAGAGCCTCAGGCTTGATTTGGAGTGAGTCAGTGGGAACTCTAGATTGGGAAATTCCAGTCCTAAACCACAACATCCTCCTTTGGCATCCAGTGTGGGGCATGAAGGGTTGAGATAAGACCAGATCTGCCCAGAGTAGGCTGCAGACCAATCTGATCTCAGCATTAGTTGTATCAGGTCTGGAGCCAGTGGTGCCAATGCTGCTGGGGCTGTTCCTGTGGCTGTGGGACCTAACCCTGTGTATGTTCCCCTATGAGCTCCCCATGCTGATATTGTGCAGGACTGTGGGCACTGAGAAGGGGACTGGGGAGAGGACAGCAACTCTCAGCCTCTGGAGGTGGCTCCTGTCAAGTGTTAGAGAAAGATACTGTCCCAAGGATGATCTAGTAGTGCTCCCAGGCAGGTGGAAGCCCATGGCCAGAGACTCCATGTGTCATCAAAATGAAACTGTGTGTGCACAGTGCCTCTTAGAGGTCTCCATATATAATCCAGGCTGGGGTGTCTCTTCTCTGTCTCCTTGCAGGTTATGTTTCAGTACAGGTCACAAAAGAGGAATTTCCCTGGTTGTCAAAGGCTTTGACATAGGCAGGCATAACTAAGGCCCTCCCTACAGAAATCCTAGAATTGACATCTATTTTCAAGGTTGTGCTTTAGAAAGACAGACATTGCCCGGAGCTCTGCACTCCCCAGTCCTGAGTGGTTTTGCAGGGGAAGATCGGGCTCTTATTACCTCAATTCCGACAACATCTGGTGACTGAAATATAAGGGAAAAAGAGAAAGAGAACTTGCCTTATAGTCAGGTAATTAACCATACTCCTAAGGAGTTTCTGTTTAGATTTGATCTAATTTTTTCAGGAAATTTATAGGATTTTGGGACACAAAACAGGTCAGATTATGACCAGCAGTTACAGGAATAGAATTATTCCAATGTATTTTTAATGTGGTGTAAGAAAACTGAAGGGTTCAGTGGTACAAAAAGGTGTTTAGTGTTGCCCATTCTCATGGTGTTCTTCACCATGCTTTCCGAAGTAACCTCTTTGAGAGAGGTTTATTCTTTCAAGATGCCTTTAATATTCTCTGCCACTGGAGAGAGCTCTCACCACTTTGAATTGCTGAGCAGGGCGGATGTCAGATACCACACTTGGTGTGTGAGACTCACCAAGGAGGAGGAAAATGTGCTTGAGGTGAAAATTCTCCTCAAATTAATTGAAAGTTTTATCGAAGTTGGTTGGTTTTGTCACTGAAACTGCAGGAATAGTGTTAGAGAATCAACTTTATTCTGACCAAGATGTGTAACAGAAATAATTTCATCCACACATTGCACAGGTTCTGCAGAGAAAATCCTTCCATCACACAAGGTTTTCATTGGAGTTTTCTTGTACTTCTGCAGTCAAAACCCAGGGAAATTCATTGGTTCAATGTTCACTGCTCCCAAGTTCAACAGTTTGTAGTGTTTGAATTCCTACGGATCCCTGCACCTTGGATGATATTTTGGTTGTCAGTCTTGGTTCTCTCATCAACCTTTTCGCAGACCAGGTGTCTCTGACCTTGCCAGGGCTGATGTTTGGAGCAGATGTTCATTAATGGTCATTATCTTTTGTGTATCTTCTGTGCTGCTCCCAGTCTGCTGGGATGTGAAGCTCATCATGCCTGGAGTGCTGGAACAGTCCTGTGAAAAGAAACTTCAGTTCCTTTCCCCCTGGGCAAAGGTGAACAAAACCCCTGACTAAATGTATATAAAGATATTTTGAACTTCTTCTCATTGCCCCCAGTATGAGAAAGGTGTCACAGAAATGCAGAAGGATTGGGGCTGGAAGGGAGCTCTGGAGGGGACTGGGTGTCCCCTGCTCTAGCAGGACTGTCTGGAGCTGTTTGCCAAGGACCACGTCCAGGTGGCTTTTGAATGTCTCCAGGGTCAGTGGCTCAACCCCTGGAGATTTGCAAAGGCTCTATGAGCACAATCAAACATGGAAGCATGTAGGAGAATAGGCTAATACTGTAAAAGTGTATTGTACTAAAGAGTGCTGCTTATAATCATCCTCCATTCCTTTGGTATCATGGGATCCTTTACAGGACACTATTGTTTTTTCAGATGTTGGGACAATGCCATATGCAAATGTGCTGCTTTAACAGAGGGTATTTTAATGTGGAGCACAGTTTCCCTCCAGAACTTTCCTCACCTTGTATCCGGTGGCAGATTCTGTCCCCCTCTGTGGAATTGACTGCCCTAAGACAATCTTATTATTGGACTGCACTAAAGTTCCAAGTTGTGAGATTTCTTCAGGAAACACTTCTATTCTCCTGTTTTCTTAAGCTGCATGTTCTGCATTGCCAATGCAAAGTGAAAAGCCACTGCTTGGTGGGGACAATCTGGGACCCTGTGATGAGCTGAGGGCTTGAGGTCAATGAAACCCCCACTGCCAGAGGTGTCAGCAAAAGCAGGTTTAACACAGATTTGCCAAAGTGTGGCACTGTCCCACAGCAATGCTCAATCTGCAGCTTTACTGCATGGATGAATCAGGGACAGGAACATCAAATTGGAATTAATTTAATGTAAAGATTGATGTGGAGACTGGGGGCAAGAAAGGGGCAGAGCTGTAAAAGGAACTCCCTCCCAGTGAGTCATGAGGTGCACAGAGGACTCCCCTGCTTTCTAAACTGCTTCTAGAGGAGGTGTGGATGGATCCAATCCTAGTCCCAGACTTCATCAAGAATTTATACTAAGGGGATGTACCAGCTCTTAGTCATTAACCTTTCCCTCCTGTGCATCTGATTGCACTGGTTTTGCCTGAGGGAATATTCTGAACATAGAAATCTGCCTGAGAGATTGGGAAAAGGTGTGGAGTGCTTGAGAAAAAGGTTCTGGGTGTCATTGGAAAATCAGTATAGAAATGTTGGTGAACAGCTCCCCCTGATTGATGGTGTGGTGGTAGAGTGCACTAAACGTGCATTTCAGTGGATTTGGATTTGCCATGCAAATTTCACAGAGCTTCTGCAGGGGCTGGGGCTCTTGTCTGGGTGTCTGCAGGGCCTGAGGGTGTGAGCAGAGCAAGCTCAGTGCAGCAGCCCTTGCTGTGTGCCGTGCAGAGGCTCTCTTGAGGGCTGCAGGAACTCAGGCAGGGGCAGCAAAGCCTTATTTCCCCTTCAGGATGTGGTTACCTTGTGTTTCCAAAAGCAGGGGAGGGTTGATGCTGCCTGGTGTGACTGAGTCAGAAATGGTGACCACAGCATCCTGCCTGTAGCTGGTGAGAGGGGCATGAGCTGGGGAAGGTGTGGGCTGGGCTCTGTTAGGTAAGAGCCAAGTTGCTATGGAAACTATCACTCCATCAAACCAGCCCAGATTATTTTCTGGTGGCCCCTGCCTCCTGTCCCTGAGTGCAAAACAGCAGCAGGGTTTCTTCCCTGCTGACAGGAGCATTTTCCTCCCTCGTGCCTTCAGCAAGGACTCTCCTCACTGAGGCTCCTGAATGTGCCAGAGACATTTCCCTGCACCAAGTCTGCAAAAGACAAATTCAGCCAACAGGAAATCTGCAGTATCAAAGCTGTGTTTCTGATCCCAGTGGGCTTTAGGACATTTGGATTTCAGCAATCTCCATCCCATCTTCAGAAGAAAAAAACAGAGAAAACCCACAGTATTTTGTGCTAGTACATCTTTATTTTTGTCACTACTGCAGGAATCTAAAATGGATGTGTAATACATTTGGCAGAAGAAATGCAGGCTTAATCAAGAAATGAACAATATCTGGTTGAAATAAATCACTTCAGATTCTACAGAGCTCTTCTTATCTGCAGTACACACTTATTAAATCAATATAAACCCTAAGCAACAAAAGGCAGCTCGTGGGCTGGAATTCCCCCAGCAGTGCTACTCCAGTTCCTCAGGCAGTAACACAACGTGCCTGGGAAAGGTGCTTCTCAAAGGCATCTCCCAGCAGTGAGCACTGGAGTTTTCAAAGCTACTGAAGCAGGTTGGACACTGGTGTGCAAATGCCAGAAGAGTGGGAGGGATCTCCTTAGCAGGAGGATGAGGATAAATCCACTGTGCTCAGTTGTCAGAGGAGAGGAAAGAGCAAAAGCACTTAAAACTCTTCAGTGTAAATCAGCTGGCCAGGCAGGAGTGAAGAGTGTTGCATGTCTGCAGGGGAAGGTGCTGCCTTGTGTCCTGGCTGGTCTCTGTCAGCAGCTCTGGCCCTGCTTGTTCAACCCCTTGTGCTGCTGGTTCACGCTCTTTGCTGCTCTTCTTTGGGTTCATTGCCCATGTCTGGAAGAGCAAAAGGAGGTTTAAAGTACATTTAATGAAATTGGGCCTATGAACCAGTGCTTGATAGCCATCAGATGAGGACAGATACACTCACAAAAATTAGGCTGGATTATCTTTTGTTCCTCTTCAGATGCTTTAATTTTCAAATCTTCCCCCTTCCTCTCTTTACTCTCACATGTTTTTATTTTGGGATCCTTGCCTTTGAATCCTAATTTGTCTGGATATTTCTCCAGGCTTTGTGCTCTGCCACTTGATATAGTCAATGAGATATTTCTTAGGCTGTTCAGGTAATACCAGAGTTTCTCAGGCAAACAAAATTTGGGAACCAGCCTTAAGAACTGAGCTTTGAATACAGAGAAATGCCTTTTCCTTTGTCCTTTGGGAGTCAGGGTGGGCTTGTCTTAATAGCTTTTGGAGGGGGGGAATTGGTTTTCTTGTGTGTGGTTTGGTCATTGTTGTTGTCTTTTTCCCCAGAATACTTTCAAGGGCTGTGAAATGGATTCAGGAGCAGATGAATAGGCCTGATTCCTTGTGGGGCTAAGGACATACACAGGGACAGGAAGTCACTCCTGGCAAATGCTCCCAGGCTTTCCAGACACCAAGCTGTGAGCTCCCTTACCTCAGAAAAGAAACAGTTTGATACTCATGAGGGTATTGAAGGCGATGGCTTTTGCCAGCAGGACTCTCAAGCCCAACACAGCCATGGACAGCATGTTCACTCTCTGCTCTTCAGGGTCTGCTCAGTGACCAGAAAAGAGGGGAGACATCATGGTCTAGGTTTTGGTGCTGTGATCTTGGCAGAAAGTGGAAAATCCACAGGTGAGAGTTTCAGGGAAAGGAAGAGCAGCAAAGGAACAGCCGAGAGAGAACATGGCAACAAGAGGGGAGCCCAGGGTCTGTCTCTGTTGCTTTTTGCTTCCTGGGGCTTGTGTGTAACTGCAGGAGCAACCTTGGAACAGCAGCTTGTGTGTGCTGAATGTGTTGTGCTCTGAGTCCTGTGCCCTGGAGAAAATACATTTCCCTGCCTTTATCCCGCAGAGAGCAATGTAACCTCACATCGTGTTTGGGTAACTCACCTTGTGCTGAGGGCTCTGTGCTGTTGCAAACCCTCTTACTAGCCCCTTCAGCACCTTGAATGACCTTCAGGACATCAGAAACAATCCCACAAAGTACAAAATGGGATTTAGTAAAAAACCCCAAAACATGCCAGACTTTGAACTTTTTGTTGGTGTTGGATTGGCTGTTCCAGGTTGTGCTGCAGCAAGTTTGCTGCTACAGGGTCATGTAAATGTGTAGTCATAAGGAAATTATGGTTTTAATCAAATAGATTGTGTCTGCCCTCTTTTCCCCAAAGTTACTAAATAGTTGAAACCATTGCTTTCAGATGGTTTGGAACATCTTTCAGCTCTCCCTGTTGAAATACCAAATATCTTTCTGATTTCTGCTGGCTGCCCAGGGCAATGCTGACTAGCAGGAGAAGAACACCAAACCCCACAGGACATTGTCCCTAGAAAAACGTTGCACCTGTGCTGCCAAACTGTACCTGGCAGTATTGTTACCATGCTGCTGTCGAACTTGTCCATGCAGATCCTCTCTGTTGTGTTCTGTTCCTCAGAGCTGATGATCTCGGTATGGAAAATCGTAGGCAAAGGTGTTGTTTCCACAGTGGTGCTAACATCTTGTGGTTTAGTTGTTTTCTCCACAATGACCTCTAGGATAGAAGTTTTTGGACTGTATGTAACAAATGCCATGGTTTGGGCATGATTGATTTTACTGCAGGCTTGCCCGAGTGCTGAGTGACTTAAAACTCTCATATACTCAGCTGTGACTAATTTGTGACAATCCCATTTACTGTCTTTTATGTATTATTCCTTATCATTAGAGATACAAGTAATAAAAGAAGATTTCTTAAACTCCCAACCAGCTGTCTTACAAGAAAACTATTGGTATCAAAAGAATTTAGTTGCCAACAAATCATTGTGGTACCATGATTTGTATTTTAAACAAAATATCTTTGCCTCAAGGTCAGGTCACAGGTGGAGAATCAAGGGTGATCTCAAAAACCAATGTCAGGATTTAACTCAGATTAGCAATTTGACTTAGAGGAAAACCATGGAACTGAAAGGAATCCTCCAGCAGCCTTCCTTGCCAGAAAGGGCTCAGCTTATGAAAAGCTGTCAGACTCATCCACAAAGATTGACCTGTCTGCTTTGACAGGAGCATCCTGAGGGGTCTCTTGGGTAAGGAGAGGTGCATGAGGCTTTTCATTTAGCATGGTGTCTGCCTGCAGGTGGGTCAGGAGATCCCCCAGCTCTGACATTTTGTTCATCCCAGGGTACTGATGGAAGTTTGATCAAGGAGCTCTGATTTTACACCCTTTCCCCATCAGCCCTATGCCACTGCTGAGGAACTGAGGTGAAAGCCAAATTGTGCTCTGCCACAACTTCATGGGTCAGCTCTCGTGATCAAACAGGCAGAACTACACACTTGTCCACACCTGCAGCAACCAGACACCCACCAGAAATCCAACATTTCCTTCCCAGCTGTTGTACCAGGCTTGGCCAGAGCCTGTCAGTCCTGTGCATTCTGTGTTCTCTGAGAAGACCTTGAAAGGCTTTTCATGTGGTCTCCTCTCCAGGCTTTCCAAAGAGCCAGAACACAAACAGGCAGCTTCTCTGCAGTAGCTCCCTGGGCAGGATCTTCAGCAAGCAATAATGCACACAGTGCAATTGTAGTTCAGAGAGCAGAAGATTTGTTTTATCTGACCCCAGAAGGCTCACCTGAGTCCCACTCGTTTGCATTCCCTGGCAGTACAGCCATGAATTCCTACCACTGCTTGCTTCTGGAAGGGATTCTTGTTTTATGTTCTGAAAATTTATTTGGAGAAGAATTTGTTCTTCTTGTTTGCTTTCATCTTATACAGTCACAGGAGGAGCCCTCTATTTCAGAAAGTAATGGGCCTTAGCATTTTGAATGAATGTTTAATTTGGAACAATCCAGCCTGACCCAAAAGGAAAACCTTCTCTGTCCTTAACTGAGCCCTCAACAGAATATGCCTGGAGTGTCCCACAGTGGCACTAATGGTTGCTATTTTTGTAGGGTTGTCATTTTGATGTAGGGGTATTCTCAAAACTACTAATAACCAAGATTATAATGTAAAAATTATATAGTATATAATATCTAATATATGTAACATATGTAATATGTATAATATAGAATTATTGTAAAATATAATAATGTATATCTTCATGTATGCCTGTCAAAATGCATGTTAATAGATCTCAAAGGAATTCAAAACCAAAAGGGGGAAGGTGCTTACAACCTGGAAACTTTGGCTTCAATTTATTATTTCTCCAACTTGAAAGGAACTTTGATTCCTAATGCCCAAGATCTTTTACTGTCAGTCAGACATAATTCCAGAGTCTCTGGTCAGCTCTGAAAACATCCTCTCTTTAGCTATAAAAAGAAAATCACTGAACAGCAAGGAAAGAAGAGGTCTTCCTCCAAAATGGTAAATTTGCATTCCTTTGTCCCTTTGGAATTGGAAGTGCAGTGAGATTGTTCCCAAATCCCCATTTATTCCCATGCACCATATCCTACAGACATGGACAGATATTAGGCAGCACCCAAGGCAGTCCCACATCTTTCTGGTAGGAGAGCAGGAGGTTTTAGGGATGTAAAGTAACATGGGAGGTTCTTGAAGTACTTTGAAAACATGCATACCTCTGAAAGCAAAGCAACAATTCCTGAGGGATGCACCTGATACTTTAGGATCACAGAGATCAATATCAAAAACCCCTCTGCCACCCCAACATTCCCATTTCCCTAGAAAAGCTTGGGGTGACCTGCACCTTTATTGTTCATCACAGAACTCCAAACAAAGATAGGAATAAGTAACGCTGCTTATAATCCCTGCTCCCCACATTGCTCTTTGCAGAACCCACACAACCTGGGAGCCAATTTTCTTTCATTCCAGGAACTCTTGGATATGAGGCACTTGTGAGAATTTAAGCCCAAGGCTATTTCCCCTCCTTCCTGCTCTGTCCCCAGGGCAGTGGACACTGCCAGTGTGGTGCCAGTGTCAAAGGAGAACTTCTCCAACCAGGAGTTACAGATGTGTCTAAAACTCCTCATACTGGGAGCTCTTCACTGAGCTCTGCATTCCTGCCCCAAGTCAGTCAGTGCAAGCCCGCTGGAGAATTGGACACTGGACAGTAAATTTGGGCCAGAGTGCTGCCCAAAGTGGGAATAAGTTATCACAGGCTAAGCAGTGCCCTGCTGGTGTTTGGGGATCATGGAATAATGGTGCTGTGCAGAGTCAGCCCAGTTGTTCCTGGGAAACCTTCCTGAGCAAATCCAAGCTGAGGGTTTGGCTTGAAAGCCTGGCTGGAGAGCGAGTGCATTCAAGGGATTATTGCAGCTGAAAATCCTTTCATTGAACCCAACCCTTTAAATTCTCCTGTTCTCCCCCACATTAATTTTAAATGAGTTTTAGAAATAAAGAAATGTCACTTACTTGGTTTAACTGTGAGAGTTGTCCCTGATCCAGTTACTGTCGTCACACTGCTGAGACTTATTCCAATAACTCACTCTTTCCTTATGGTGTTTAAATTTGTTGTAAATCAAGAGATGGATCACTAGATAGTTGGCCTAATTATCCATAAGTGCAAGTCCATGAGAACATCCAGAGGTACATTGACTTTGTAAACTGAAAAGGGAAAAAAATTCCTTAATTAGTTCAATGATTTCAGTTAGCTTAATTGAGTAAAGAATTTGCAACTTCTCCCTTTCTTTCACCTTTTAGAACCTTCATGACCTCTTTTATGTTTCCAGGATAAAAGGAAATAGATAAAGGATGTTGTTCTATTCTTCTTAAACATTACAGTCACCCATCTCCTTTCTTTCCCAAAATACCTCACCTTTATTCCTTCTTTGGGTTTTTATACTGGTCCTTACCCTCTTGATATCATTGTGGTACCCCCAGCCCCCCATACACAGTGATATGTTTCATGGCAAAAACTGTCTCTGTTCCACTAGAAAGAATTTCAGATTATTCAGGGCAGTCACATGACTTCTTATGTGGTTTGAGATCCAGCCTACCACATGAAAAAATACCACATGGTTTTCAGGGAAGGATCTCAAATAATATCTGAAACCTTGAGTTGTATATGAGAACTTGGGGATTACATGACACCTCTGAAAAGTCTGATGGAGTAAAGCTGGATAGAAAGCAGGAAAGTTATCAGTGCTTTTTTGTTATTTCAAAGCATTTCTGAAACTTCTCCTGACTTGCTGAAAGCTGTCCCCTTCTTCCCCTTTGTTTCAGTGCTCAGAAGCAGGAGGAATGTGCCCTCTGGTCTCTCAGAACTGGTGCCTGGAGGTCATTTAATACCTTAGAAAGTCTTCATGGTGTTTTAGGTAAGAGGTCAAAGTAGCTAAAATGATTGTACTTTGTTGTGTAGGGGCACTGAAACCTTGGGAGTGAAGATCAAAGAGTGAAGAGTCTTGTTCTTCATGCATCTGCTCCTAGCTGTTGTTGGATCTGAAATTAAAAGGATCTTTGTTTTTACCAAAATCTTCCTCTGTGCTCTGAAACAATGAGAAGAACACCATGATGAACTTAAATAGAAATATCTAAGTACAGAAGGTTCCTGTACACTTGTTCAACTAGAGCCGGTTATCAAATGTCTAAAATGACCTGTCTGTGAGAGCCAAGGTCTCAGGTTGAATGGTGAGGAAATTGGTAAAATAGAAGAGGTTTTCTGATGTTTGAATAATTCTGGTAAATCAAATTTGTGTTTGTGCACACAGTTGTCTGAGGAGAAATAGATGAAGTAAAGCCACCATGTTTTCCTCCTTCAAGAGAAGAGAGGGAGACAGTTTATGTGTGGTGGTTCAGTTGTTTTCAGTCACTGTGGTACGTAGTTCACACTGTGCTAGGCAGTTCTACAGAAACATTTGTGGGCTTTTCAGTGCCAGGTGATGTCTCCTCTTTCATGTCTTTGTAGTGCTGCCTTTTGTTTTCCTGTCCCTCTACGCTGCTCTACTTCTGAACATCTAATACTGTTCCAGAGGACTCCCTAAACTAAAAATATCATTATCATCCTTGCTCTTGAGTAGTTAATCAGTCAAAGTAGTAGGCAGATTGAGTAATTAATATTAATGTCATTAAAACATTGCCCTGATATTTACGTGAGAGAAGTCACTGAGGCTTAAAAACTTTATTTTCATTCTGTATTCCCTAAGCCCTTCTGGACCTTCAAGCTCATCTGTCCTTAAAGCCTATTTGCATGACAAAAAAATCTCTCCATGTTTAGAAATTGTTCAGAAGATATTTTGGTTCAGCTGATATTTTGGTTCAGAAGATATTTTGGTTCTTTCATTGTCTCTTTTAACATTAATGACCTAAAGATGCTTATTTACTCAGCTATTTAATTTTTCGTATTTCTTGAATAAGTTCGATTTTTATAATGGTCATATGAGTTTTGTCCCAATTAGATCAACAGTTTTTTTCCCCTTAAATTTTTTAATCTTGTGAAATGATTATTTGACCACTGAGTTGGCCATTGTTTGGAGTTTTCATTTATTTGTATGGCTTTTCAATGAGTTTCGAGGGAGGGAACATCTGGTTATAGTTACTGAAGTTGGCTTTTAATTTGATGTTCATCTTGCTTTAATAATTTTTAATAATGGTAGCTTGGATTTGTGGACCTTTTCCTCAACCTCGGATGCAGTTCTAAGCTGCAAATAGCATGATTTCATCCTGTTTTCATTGTTATTATTCCCAAGGACAGAGGTGTGTTTCTCATTTTTAATCAGTGATTATAACATTAAGGCTCCTAATTCCCATTGGTAACTGGCATATGCTCATCTGCTCCTCCCTTAAGTGTGTCAATTTTTTTTCTCTCCTTGTTGCTTGAGTCTTGCAGGAAAGCTGGGGAATGTCCTGATGTGATGTTTGCAGTCAGTTCCACCCTTGGCATGAAAAAGGGAACAAGCCCTAAACCCCTCCTGCCCCAGGCCTGGGCACACACAGGTGCCTCTCACATCCCCTGCCCTGCCTGGCAAATCCTCCCAGAGCAGTGAGACCTCACCCTGCTCCTCACTGAGATCTCCCAGGCCGTTAAACAGCCCCTTTGCATTCGAGTGGCCACAGAGAAACACCTGTGCTCACAGCCACCCAGAAGCAACACATGCTGGCATTTTTTTGCTTTAAAACTCAGTTCTGCCTTTTTTTTTTTTTGCTATCAGTGTCCTGTATCAGTGCCTTGGTTGGAAAGATAGCTGTCTCCCATGGGAGGCAAGAACCTCCTTTGGAATGGAAAAACATGACCCCCTTCCCTCTGAATTATTATGACTTATTATATAAATACAATTATATGCATTATTGTCCTGGTTTAGGGCAAATTTGGGAGAAAACCACCAAAAGGGGGCCCCTCCAGAAAGCAAGCCCACACGGCCCCTCCCCCCAACCAGTTTGGGAAGGATTCCTTGGAGAGAAGTGGAAAGAACCTGTTTATTTAACAGGCACAGCACCGCCAGCACACAAAAGGAGCAATACCAGATGACATCACTCTTTCACTGCTCTGAAAAAGATGATAAATTCAGAAAGTCTCTCCTGGGGGTGGTCGCTCTGTTATCAGGTGGTTCTGTGCTGGGGTAGCTGCTGCAGGTCACAAGATGCAAATTCTTGGTGTTTCCCAGGTCCCAGTCCAGAGCAGGTTCTAGTAGGTCCAAAGAAAAGGGAAAGGAGAAGAACAGTCCAGGAAAAATTTGGACTGCTTAGCTAAACTAACTAATGAGCAGAAGCGAAAAGCAAGAGCATAGCAGGAGCAAAGCAGGAGAGAGAGCGAGAGCAAAGCAAAAAGCAAAAGCAGCACCCATGTACTGCCCTGTCTCTGTGTTCCCCCAGCCGTGGGGGAGCAGCTGATAGCAAAACCAAAACAAAACATTTGCTCTTCAAAGCCAGACTTGAAGGCACAGAACATAATATGCAGCATAAACAAAGCACACAAATGGGGATACAACCATCATAACGTCACCCTAGGAGAATAATTATATGGTGCTTTCAGGCAAAGATACAGGGAAAGGAATAACAGTCCTTTGCTAATAAATACATGTATAACAACTCAAACAAACAACAGCACCAAACAGACCCAGACACCCAGGCCCGGCCTCTCTCGGCCGCGGGCGCTTTCCCCTTCGGTGCAGTTCCGGGCACAGCCAGCAGGGGCGCTGCTGGCTGCCGGCCGGGCAGGGCGGGTGCGGTGATTCCCCCGCGCCAGCAGGGGGCGCTGTGGCGCGAGCTCGGCTCCCTCATGAGGCGATGGCGGCTCAGGCGGTGGAGGAGAGGGAAGGTGGCTCCCTTTGCAAAACTCACGGGGAGCAGCCGGTCTCAGCGCCACTGAGGGTGGTGAATTGTGCTCCAGCAGGAGCCTCAGAGTGGAGAGCTGGAACAACAGAGGTGAGCGTACATGGGTGGCAAAGAAAGTGTAGCAAAATCTCTGAAGTTGTGGCAGGAGCCACGGGGGTTGGGCGGACACAGGGTGTAGAGTTAAAGTGTAGCAAAAAGGCCCAAGCAGCCTCAGAAAAAAGCAGGGCTGGGCAGTGGTAGCCGGCCTCCCACAAGCAGTGGGGGATGCTCCCTCAGGGACCCTGGGCTTCCAGGAGTGTTATTCCAAAATTGTCAGTGTGGATCCTTCCTGGGTGCTGGCAGTCACCAGCAGCAGGGAACACACTCCAATAAAGGGGAAGACCTGCTGAGGGGTCTCCCTCACTCCGATGGTGTTTCCCTGACGGAGTCAGTAGAGCTGCCCTCTGGTACAGCAGGATGGCTCAGTGCAGGGCCCCCCTAATGGGACACTGACAGAGTGGATGTACACAAGGGTCTTGGCCTTTCTGGGGCACTGACAGGGAAATTAAACACTAGGGGTCAAGGAAATCTCCTCACACTCAGGCTTGAGGAAACCTCCTGCTTTCACGTGACAGAGACAAAGGTGGGAATTGTGGCAAAGCCTGGGGAGAACTGCCTGACCCTCTGGTATCTGTAGCTCCTGTTTGGGATGCCTCAGGCACTGTGCTCAGGAACAAGGCCATGGATGCATTTGCAAAGGTCTCCTTATGTCTTCCATGAAAGCCTACACTTGTAAAGAAAGGAATGAATGCACAGTGCTCAGAAGAAGAGCACCTGTGTTTATTGACATGGAGGCAGCGCTGGGAGTGGAGGGAAGGAGTTTTTCATCATGTCCTGGGAAATCCATCTTAGCAGTGCAGTTCCAGGTGCAGTGCTGCTCTTTCTTCAGATACAATCAATTGACTGTTGTTATGTGTTATTGCAATGTTATTGTGAGTCTCCCTAGACATCATGAAGTATCCAAATGTGGTTCAGTTCTGCTTCTCCGTGTTAAAACTGCAGCTCTTTTAGTGCCCATTGTATGTCATGGCTTATCACCAATGGTAACTAAACACCACACGGCTGTTTGCTGTTTTGCCCCCTCATTTGGAGAATTGCAAGTGCAAAAGTGAGAAAATTCATTGGTTTAGCACATAACACTTTAATAAATAAAGCACACATTGTATGTGTGAGCAAAGCAAAGCAAGGAATTAATCAACTACTTCCCATCCACAGCCAAGAGTTCAACCTATTCCAGAAAGCAGAGCTCTGTCATGTTTAATGGTTACATGGAAATATAAATGTCATCACTCAGTATGCACTCATTCCTTCCTCTTCCACATCTTTATATGCTGAGCATGATGTCCCATGGCCTGGAATCCCCCTTGGGTCAGCTGGGGTCAGCTGAACCAGCTGTGTTCCCTCCCAAACTTTTGTACCCTCAGCTACTCACTGGTGGGTGGAATGAGGAGCAGAAGAGGCCTTGACTCCATGTAAGAACTGCTCAGCAATAACTCAAACATCCCTGAATTACCAACACTCTTTCAAGGACAGATTGAAAACATGGTCCCATTCTGGCTACTATGAGGAAAATGAACTCTATTCCTCTCCTTTCTCCTGTCCCTTTTCCAGTCTCTGTCCCTGGCTGTTCCTCTCCTCTCCTGGGCTGAGCTCCTGCCTGGCCAAATCCAAGGCTCCATGGGAGCCACAGAGGAGCTGAGCAGAGCTGCCCTTCCAGGGTTTTGTCTTTGCCCCAGGGAATTCTGAGCTGGGAAGAGCTGGTGTAGTCTGGGCCTTCAGAAAACCAAAGGCTGAGATAACATCTCACAGTCTCAGGCAGGACTCATTCTTCTCAGCATCAGTATTGCAATTAGCAAGGAGCAGGATTTAGGAAGGAGGGCTGGGAGGTGCTGCAGAGACCAGAGCAGACATTCCCCAGCTGCCCAAGGTAAAAATCCAAGGTTTGTCCTTTCAGCTGGTGGGGAATAATAGTTGGTGGAGCAAATATTGACTATGCAGACATGTGCACCTATGGGGATAGGTGGTGGAGCAAATATTGACTATGCAGACATGTGCACCTATGGGGATAGGTGGTGGAGCAAATATTGACTCTGAGGACCCCACACAGGAGTAAGTGGAATGGCCTGACAGAATCTGTGACTGCATGGAGAGCTCCCATTGGAGCAGGCTCCTGGCAGGAGCTGTGGTCCCATGCAGTGAGTAGCCCATGCCAGAGGAGGTTTTCTGGCAGGGCCCATGCCCTACAGAGGAGCCACAGTGCCATGGTCACTTCCTGGAGGGCTACACCCCATGGAAAGGACTCATTAGGCTTTAGGAGTTTGTGAGGAACTGCAGCCAGAGGGAAGAACCTGCACTGGAGAAGTTCCTGGAGAAATGTCATCCATGGATCGGACTCCGCACTGAAACGAGGGAAGAGAATGAGAAAGAAGACATGGCAAAGAAATCATGTTTTGAAGTGATTCCAAGCCACATTTAAAATCCCTGTGCAGAGATCAGGTGGAGGAGATGTTTCATGATTTGTTCTTATTTCTCACCAACCTATATTGATTTGATTGGCATTGACATAAAGTCCTTTCCCCAAGTCAATGTGTTTGCACATGATGGCACTGCTGGGAAATCTTCCTGTCCTTATCTGGGCCAACAAACATAAATTGTGTGTTTTTCCTCCTGTCCAGTAGAGGAGGGCACTGGGACAGCAGCTTGCTGAGCCCCTGGAGGACAACCAAAGTCAACTCACCACACTTCAACTCCTTCTTCCTGGTCAGGTGCTCTGTAGCAGCCACCCTGTAGAGCAATGTCATCCCTGCTGATCTGGCTTTCCTAAACAGCCTGGCTGCATCCAGAACAGCACTGTGGAAGCTCCAGCCACACATCCCCATCATCCCATGGCTCTGCAGCCAAGGCACCAAGGAGAAATGAGGCTGTGCTGGACAGGAGCCCAGGCAATGTGCACTAAACCTGCACTTCCCCAAACTGCAGCCTCTGCAGTTGCCAGGACAGATCCTCCTGCACCATCAATGGTACCAGCCCTTCTGGCAGCCTCCCTCCAGTGCCTTCTAGTGCCCCCAGGCCAGAGGGACGTTTCCTGCACCTGCCATTGCCTGACAAGAGCCCTGGGCAGCAGCTGCCAGAAAGAAATGCTGAGAGATCTGTCATCCCCATCTGCTGGTTTTTGGTTCACTCTGCTGCACAGCTGCTCCAGGGTGATTCTTGCCCGACAGTAATACTTTGCTGCATCGCCTGG
Organism: Agelaius tricolor; assembly: GCF_023055355.1. NCBI lineage: Eukaryota > Metazoa > Chordata > Aves > Passeriformes > Icteridae > Agelaius > Agelaius tricolor. The sequence goes on from NW_027269291.1 coordinate 3,651,565, forward strand.
CTCTGCTGCCCGGATCTGCAGTGGGAAGCTGTTCTTGAACTTCTCATCTTTTATCTGAAAGCGATCCTTGAAACCTTCTCCATAGGTGCCATCCTCCTTGTAAATCCATTCCTGAGAGCCCTGTCGGCGCTCTCGGTACCACGAGACGGAATAGTACCTCATAGAATCCCCCTGCATGCGGCATTGCAAGGTGACTGCTTTTCCCTCTTCCACGGTCACTTCCCTGGGCTGCTCCAAGGTAGCTGCACCAGCGAGCGAGACGGCTGCAGAGAGTGAGAACAAGGCACAATCACTGCAAGATTCAGCAAAGGTCAGGGCAATGCTGGTGGGACCTTGCACTGGCGCTGGACCAGTTCTAGGACAAAATCCTCCTCTTTGAGGCCAGCTGACACAGATGGGCAGAGCTGGTGGCAGCTAGCAAGGCTCACAAGGAAGAAGACACCTCATTTCCCTCCATCCTTGCCCCAGTCACACAGGAAGCTTTTTCTGATTTTCCCCAAAGAAGCAGGAAGGATTTGCACCATGGGGGGACAAAAAATTCCTTTTTCCTTGCCAAGACAGGATGGTGAGGAACCCAGTGTCCTGTCCCTGAAGCTGCTGTGGGTGAGCAGAGCAAAGACCAAGGGCTGTCCCAGGCAGTGGGGCCTGTGCCCTGTGCTGCCATGGCCCAGCTGGTCTGTGCCAGAGGGGCGGCAGTGGCCCAGGAGCAGTGTCCAGTGCCAGGGCAAAGCGCTGGGCCCCGAGATGTGAGTGCAGCAGGGAGGTGCCCTGCGTGTGCCCAGGCTGCAGAGGAGGCAGCTGACACGGAGGTGCCGAGCTCAGAGGCACAAGAGGAGCAGGGCTGCTCTCGCCGTGCTCCACAGGCAGGGCTGGGCAGCTGGAGCCGGGGCACAGCTGCGGCTGCAAGCGCTCAGCACAGCTGCCCAGAGCCCTGCAGAGCCCAGGGCCACGCTCAGCTCCTGGGGCCAGCAGCCCTTGCCTTCACTTACCTACAATGGGCAAGAAGCCCAGGCACAGGGCACTCCACATGGCCAGGCCCGCTCTCAGTGGCCTCTCTGCAGCTTCTCGGGGCCTGCACAACAGCTCTGCCCACACCTGCCCTGCCTGGGCCTCTGTCACTGCTCTCAGGCCCAGGCCCTGCTGGTCCCTCCCTCTGCCTATGACAACACTGAGGGGGAGAGGTGGGGCACCAGGAGCACAACTTGAAGCTCTTGCTGCCCTCCTGCCTGTCTCTCACCCTGCGTGGTCCCCATCTTTCTCTTAAGCCCTCTCCATATTCACACTTTGTGTGATCCTGTGGAAGAGCCTCAGGCTTGATTTGGGGTGACTCAGTGGGAACTCTAGATTGGGAAATTCCAGTCCTAAACCACAATAGCTTCCTTTGGCATCCAGTGTGGGGCATGAAGGGTTGAGATAAGACCAGATCTGCCCAGAGTGGGCTGCAGACCAATCTGATCTCAGCATTAGTTGTATCAGGTCTGGAGCCAGTGGTGCCAATGCTGCTGGGGCTGTTCCTGTGGCTGTGGGACCTAACCCTGTGTGTGTTCCCCTATGAGCTCCCCATGCTGATATTGTGCAGGGCTGTGGGCACTGAGAAGGGGACTGGGGAGAGGACAGCAACTCTCAGCCTCTGGAGGTGGCTCCTGTCAAGTGTTAGAGAAAGATACTGTCCCAAGGATGATCTAGTAGTGCTCCCAGGCAGGTGGAAGCCCATGGCCAGAGACTCTATTTGTCATCAAAATGAAACTGTGTGTGCCCAGTGCCTCTTAGAGGTGTCCATTTTATGAGGGCTGGGGTGTCTCTTCTCTGTCTCCTTGCAGGTTATGTTTCAGTACAGGTCACAAAAGAGGAATTTCCCTGGTTGTCAAAGGCTTTGACATAGCCAGGCATGACTAAGGCCCTCCCTACAGAAATCCTAGAATTGACATCTATTTTCAAGGTTGTGCTTTAGAAAGACAGACATTGCCCGGAGCTCTGCATTCCCCAGTTCTGAGTGGTTTTGTAGGGGAAGATCGGGCTCTTATTACTTCAGTTCAGACAACATCTGCTGACTGAAATATGAGGGAATGAGAGAAAGAGGACTTGCCCTTATAGTCAGGTAATTAACCATCCTGCTAACGAGTTTCTGAGATGGATATGCCCATTTCAGCTCTTCCTTGTATATCCTGAGCTGTTCCACACATGTTTAAGTGGATGAATTGCTTATGGGAGGTTTTCAGAAATGCAATAATGATGATGTCCTGAATGCAACCCCATGTAGTTCTCCTTCCTGCACCCAGTTAGGGCACACATCACTCCCTGCATCCTGAAAAAATCCAGATAAAAACAAGTCTGCAGATGAATTAACCTACACATTGTGGTGCTCACTTGGGTGAGCCTTGGGTTTCCTCCTGTCATTTTCTACATACCACTTTTCATTACCAGCATTCCCCCCTCCTTTAGTGTTTCCTGACATTTGGAAAAGAGAAATGCTTCTCACAGAATTCAGCAAGACCACAGTTTCTCACCTGTGAATCCAAGGCAAAATCTGTCAGAAAACACCATTCTGATGACAAGTCAGGAATGGGGACTTACTAAGATATTTATCCTGATTTCTGCAGAACACCAGCAGGAAGCTCAGGTGTGAGACTGCTGCAGTATTTCAGATTGAGATTCCTAAGGAATTTTGAAGGCAGTGCTGCAAGTGCTTCCTGTATTTACTCAATTTCTTCTGTTACAAATAATTTCCAGCTCTAACCCTGCTTTAGTTTTAAGTTTCAAATGAAGTTTCCCTGAATCTCCTTTCAGCTTCCTGATCCTGGTCTTTCCAAAGCCTCTGTATCACTTTGCAAGAGTTCCCAACTGCTCCTGCTGGCAGGGGAAGAATGCAAAAGAAGAGCAAAGAAGTTTAATTTGTGGCATGACCAGGCACAACACTTCTTGTGGGCTTTGGGTGGTTTCTTTGGTTGTTTTTTTTTTTGCTTTTTATCTCCTGTTTGAGCTATTTGCTGGATTTCATGAATTTGAGTGTTGTGAGAACAATAAACACTTTGGCCAGAAGGTAGCAGGAGAGACCAGAGAAAGAAGTTCAGTTTACATCAACAGATCTAACTTTACCAGGAACTGTTTAGTATTTCAGGACACAAACCAGACAGGTTAGATTATACCCAGCAGATGCAGTAATGTGATTATTAGATTGTACTTCTAATGCTGTATAAGACAGCAGAAGGATTCAGTGGTATAAAAAGGTATTTAGTATTGCCCATTGTCATGGAGTTCTTCATAATGTTTTCCCATGTAACCTCTTGGAGAGAGCTTTAATCTTTCAGGATGCTTTTAATGCATCTCTGTGGTGGGTCCCAGAGTGAGGTGAGAGATGAGAATCTTGACTCCATGTTTCAGAAGGCTGATTTATTATTTTATGATAAATATTATATTAAAAGAAAATGATATCCTAAAACTATATTAAAAGAATAGCAAAAGGATTCATCAGAAGTCTTGAAAGGGAGAGAAAGGAATGAATAACAAAAGCTCATGACTCTGAGAGAGTCCGAGCCAGCAGACTGTGATTGGCCATTAATTAGAAACAACTAACATGGACCAATCACAGATCCACCTGTTGCATTCCACAGCAGCAGATAATCATTGTTTACATTTCATTTCTGAGGCCTCTCAGCTTCTCAGGAGAAAAAAATCTTGATGAAAGAATTTTTCATAAAATGTGTCTGTGACACATCTCTCTGCCACTGGAGAGAGCTCTCACCATTTTGAGTTACTTAGCAGGGCAGATGTCAGATACCACACTCTGTGTGTGACTCACTAAGGGGCAGGAAAAATAATGTGCTAGAGGTGAAAATTTTCCTCAAATTACTTTAAAGTTTTGTTGAAGTTCACATTGTGGCTGGTATTGTCACCAAAACTGTGGGAAAAACAAAAAGTCTCCCACAGCATTTTTTAGTTTTAGAGAATCAAGGCATTACTTTATTCTGGCCAAGATGTGTAACAGAACATTTCATTTCATTTCATCCACACATTGCATGGGTTGTGCAGAGAAAATCCTTCCATCACACAAGGTTTTCATTGGAGTTTTCTTGTACTTCTACAGTCAAACCCAGGGAAATTCATTGGTTCAATGTTCATTGCTCCCAAGTTCCACAGTTTGTAGTATTTGCTTTTTATTAATCCTTTCACCTTGGATGTTATTTTGGTTGTCAGTCTTGGTTCTCTCATTGACCTTTTCCCAGACCAGGTGTCTCTGACCTTGCCAGGGCTGATGTTTGGAGCTGATGTTCATTAATGGTCGTTATCTTTTGTGTATCTTCTGTGCTGCTCCCAGTCTGCTGAGATGTGAAGCTCATCATGCCTGGAGTGCTGGAACAGTCCCATGAAAAGAAACTTCAGTTCCTTTCCCCCTGGGCAAAGGTGAACAAAACCCCTGACTAAATGTATATAAAGATATTTTGAACTTCTTCTCATTGCCCCCAGTATGAGAAAGATGTCACAGAAATGCAGAAGGATTGGGGCTGGAAGGGAGCTCTGGAGGGGACTGGGTGTCCCCTGCTCTAGCAGGACTGTCTGGAGCTGTTTGCCAAGGACCACGTCCAGGTGGCTTTTGAATGTCTCCAGGGTCAGTGGCTCAACCCCTGGAGATTTGCAAAGGCTCTATGAGCACAATCAAACATGGAAACATGTAGGAGAATAGGCTAATACTGTAAAAATGTATTGTACCAAAGAGGTCTCCTTATAATTATCCTCCATTATTTTGGAATCAGGACAATATTGTTGTGTCAGATGTCAGGATAATTCCACATGCAAATGTGCTTCTTTACAGAGGGTATTTTAATGACCTTTCCCTCCTGTGCATCTGATTGCACTGGTTTTGCCTGAGGGAATATTCTGAACATAGAAATCTGCCTGAGAGATTGGGAAAAGGTGTGGAGTGCTTGAGAAAAAGGTTCTGGGTGTCATTGGAAAATCAGTATAGAAATGTTGGTGAACAGCTCCCCCTGATTGATGGTGTGGTGGTAGAGTGCACGAAATGTGCATTTCAGTGGATTTGGATTTGCCATGCAAATTTCACAGAGCTTCTGCAGGGGCTGGGGCTCTTGTCTGGGTGTCTGCAGGGCCTGAGGGTGTGAGCAGAGCAAGCTCAGTGCAGCAGCCCTTGCTGTGTGCCGTGCAGAGGCTCTCTTGAGGGCTGCAGGAGCTCAGGCAGGGGCAGCAAAGCCTTATTTCCCCTTCAGGATGTGGTTACCTTGTGTTTTCAAAAGCAGGGGAGGGTTGATGCTGCCTGGTGTGACTGAGTCAGAAATGGTGACCACAGCATCCTGCCTGTAGCTGGTGAGAGGGGCATGAGCTGGGGAAGGTGTGGGCTGGGCTCTGTTAGGTAAGAGCCAAGTTGCTATGGAAACTATCACTCCATCAAACCAGCCCAGATTATTTTCTGGTGGCCCCTGCCTCCTGTCCCTGAGTGCAAAACAGCAGCAGGGTTTCTTCCCTGCTGACAGGAGCATTTTCCTCCCTCGTGCCTTCAGCAAGGACTCTCCTGACTGAGGCTCCTGAATGTGCCAGAGACATTTCCTTGCACCAAGTCTGCAAAAGACAAATTCAACCAACAGGAAATCTGCAATATCAAAGCTGTGTTTCTGATCCCAGTGGGCTTCTAGGGTAGTTAGATTTCAGCAATTTCCATCCAAATTTCAGAAGAATAAGCACAAAAAACCAACAAGATTTTGGGCTAGCAGAACTTTATTATTGTCCCTACTGCAGAAACCTAAAATGCACATGCAATACATTTGGCAGAAGAAAGACAGGCTTAATCAAGAAGTGAACATTATCTAGTTGAATAAAATCAGATTCTACAGAGCTCTTCTTATCTGCAATACACACTTAGTAAATCATTCTAAACCCTAAGCAACAAAAGGCAGCTCGTGGGCTGGAATTCCCCCAGCAGTGCTACTCCAGTTCCTCAGGCAGTAACACAACGTGCCTGGGAAAGGTGCTTCTCAAAGGCATCTCCCAGCAGTGAGCACTGGAGTTTTCAAAGCTACTGAAGCAGGTTGGACACTGGTGTGCAAATGGCAGAAGAGTGGGAGGGATCTCCTTAGCAGGAGGATGAGGATAAATCCACTGTGCTCAGTTGTCAGAGGAGAGGAAAGAGCAAAAGCACTTAAAACTCTTCAGTGTAAATCAGCTGGCCAGGCAGGAGTGAAGAGTGTTGCATGTCTGCAGGGGAAGGTGCTGCCTTGTGTCCTGGCTGGTCTCTGTCAGCAGCTCTGGCCCTGCTGGTTCAACCCCTTGTGCTGCTGGTTCACGCTCTTTGCTGCTCTTCTTTGGGTTCATTGCCCATGTCTGGAAGAGCAAAGGGAGGTTTAAAGTACATTTAATGAAATTGGGCCTATGAAGCATTGTTTGATAACTGTCAGCTCCCTTACCTCAGAAAAGAAACAACTTGATGCTCATGAGGGCATTGAAGGCGATGCTCTTTGCCAGCAGGACTCTCAACCCCAACACAGCCATGGACAGCATGTTCCCTCTCTGCCCTCCAGCATCTGCTCAGTGACCAGAAAAGAAGGGAGACATCATGGTCTAGGTTTTGGTGCTGTGATCTTGGCAGAAAGTGGAAAATCCACAGGTGAGAGTTTCAGGGAAAGGAAGAACAGCAAAGGAACAGCCGAGAGAGAACATGGCAACAAGAGGGGAGCCCAGGGTCTGTCTCTGTTGCTTTTTTGCTTCCTGGGGCTTGTGTGTAAGTGCAGGAGCAACCTTGGAACAGCAGCTTGTGTGTGCTGAATGTGTTGTGCTCTGAGTCCTGTGCCCTGGAGAAAATACATTTCCATGCCTTTATCCCGCAGAGAGCAATGTAACCTCAGATCGTGTTTGGGTAACTCACCTTGTGCTGAGGGCTCTGTGCTGTTGCAAACTCTGTCAGTGGCCCCTGACTCTGTTCTGGTTCTGTTTGGTTCCCCAAACCCTGTTATTGGTTCTTCAGCCTCGGCTTCTGTAGCACGATAAAGAAAAGGCATTTTAGACTATATCCATCTTTTATAGAGGATAAGAAGAAAATGTTTAGATGACATTTCTCATAGAACATCGGAGGAAAGATCAGAGTGGGCCTCAGCTGGTCAGGAATAATTCCAACATTAATTTGAGCAGACAAGTTCTCCATGCAGTTGCAAGAAACAGAAGAATTCCTGCATTGTGTCGTTTTACTCTTTGAATGACCTTCAGGACTAAAAGAGTAAACACGCCAAATATAACAATTCATTTAATTAAAAAACCCTCACAACACACCCCACCTTTAACTTTGTGTTCGTATTGAAAGGGCTCTTCCAACTTGTACTGCAGGCGGTTTCCTGCTCTAGGCTAAAGTATTCAGTCATAAGGAAATTCACATTTTGAAGCAATAGATTGTGTCTTTTCTCCCCAGAAAAGTATCTCAAAGTAATTAAACTGTTGAAACCATTTCTTTCAGATGCTTTGAAACATCTTTCAGCTTTCCATGCTGAAATCCAAATGTCTTTCTTATTTCTGCTGTCTGCCCAGGGCAGTGCTGTCCAGAAGGAGAACACCAAGCCGCACAGGCCACTGTCTCCAGAAATAAGTGACAGCTGTGCCACCAAACTGTACCTGGCTTTGCTGTTATGGTGCGGTCGCCGAATTTGGCCGTGCAGGTCACCTCTGTGTCTTTTGTCACCCTGACCATTTTAATTGCATTGTACAACCCCTGTGACGTCAGAATGGATGGGCTCTGTACATAGACCACCTCCTGAGAGGGCATCTCCAAGCTGATGTTCTTTGTAGGGAAGTTCTTTGCCAAACAAGCTGCTTTCCCAGAGCTGCCACCTCCTTCCAGTTTCTTTGATTTCATCACAATGACTTTGGGATCAGAAGTTTTTGAAATGCCTGAAAAGAAAAGCAAGGTTTGGACAGGATTGATTTTACTGCAGGCTTGCCCGGGTGCTGAGTGACCCAAAATTCACATGTACTCCATCTGTGACTAATTTGTAACATTCTCATTTACTGTCTTTGATGTCATTATTCCTTGGCATTAGAGGTACAAGTAACAAAAGAAGATTGCTTAAACTTGCCACCCAGCTATTTTACACAAGAACTATTGGTGTCAAAAGAATTTAGTTGCCAACAAATCATTGTGGTACCATAATTTGTTTATAAGAGAAAATACCCTTCCCTCTAGGTCAGATCACATTTGGAGAATCAAGGGTGATCTCAAAAACCAATGTCAGGATTTAACTCAGATTTGCAATTTGACTTAGAGGAAAACCATGGAACTGAAAGGAATCCTCCAGCAGCCTTCCTTGCCAGAAAGGGCTCAGCTTATGAAAAGCTGTCAGACTCATCCACAAAGATTGCCCTGTCTGCTTTGACAGGAGCATCCTGAAGGGTCTCTTGGGTAAAGAGAGGTGCATGAGGCTTTTCATTTAGCATGGTGTCTGCCTTGCAGGTGGGTCAGGAGATCCCCCAGCTCTGACATTTTGTTCATCCCAGGGTACTGATGGAAGTTTGATCAAGGAGCTCTGATTTTACACCCTTTCCCCATCAGCCCTATGCCACTGCTGAGGAACTGAGGTGAAAGCCAAATTGTGCTCTGCCACAACTTCATGGGTCAGCTCTCGTGATCAAACAGGCAGAACTACACACTTGTCCACACCTGCAGCAACCAGACACCCACCAGAAATCCAACATTTCCTTCCCAGCTGTTGTACCAGGCTTGGCCAGAGCCTGTCAGTCCTGTGCATTCTGTGTTCTCTGAGAAGACTTTGAAAGGCTTTTCATGTGGTCTCCTCTCCAGGCTTTCCAAAGAGCCAGAACACAAACAGGCAGCTTCTCTGCAGTAGCTCCCTGGGCAGGATCTTCAGCAAGCAATAATGCACACAGTGCAATTGTAGTTCAGAGAGCAGAAGATTTGTTTTATCTGACCCCAGAAGGCTCACCTGAGTCCCACCAATTTGCATTCCCTGGCAGTACAGCCATGAATTCCTACCACTGCTTGCTTCTGAAGGGATTAATCTTTTCTGTTTATGTTCAAATTGATTTGAACAAAAGGGGGAGGTTGCTCACATCCTGGAAACTTTGGCGTCTTAACATTAAGTATTTCAGCAGACTCAAAAGGGACTTTGATACTTCAGGTTCAATGTATTTTACTACCAAACATAATTCCAGACTTTCTGTGCAGGATACTCTGAAAATATCCTGGCATTAGCTAGAAAAAGAAAGCCATTGAACAGCAAGGAAAGTAGAGGTCTTTCTGCAGAATGGTGAATTTACATTCCTTTGTCCCTTTGGGATTGGAAGTGCAGTGAGATTGTTCCCAAATCCCCATTTATTCCCATGCACCATATCCTACAGACATGGACAGATATTAGGCAGCACCCAAGGCAGTCGCACATCTTTCTGAAGGAGAGCAAGAGGTTTTAGGGATGTAAAATAACGTGGGATTTTCTTGCCACACTTTGAAGTCATCCAGTCCTCTGAAAGCAAAGCAACAATTCCCGAGGGATGCACCTGATACTTTAGGACCACAGAGGTCACTATCAAAACCCCTCTGCCACCGCAACATTCCCATTTCCCTAGAAAAGCTTGGGGTGACCTGCACCTTTATGGTTCATCACAGAATTCCAAAGAAAGATAGGAATAAATAAGGCTTCTTATAATCCCTGCTCCCCACATTGCTCTTTGCAGAACCCACACAACCTGGGAGCAAATTGTCTTTCATTCCAGGAACTCTTGGATATGAGGCACTTGTGAGAATTTAAGCCCAAGGCTATTTCCCCTCCTTCCTGCTCTGTTTCCAGGGCAGTGGACACTGTCAGTGTGGTGCCAGTGTCAAAGGAGAACTTCTCCAGCCAGGAGTTACAGATGTGTCTAAAACTCCTCATACTGGGAGCTCTTCACTGAGCTCTGCATTCCTGCCCCAAGTCAGTCAGTGCAAGCCCGCTGAAGAATTGGACACTGGACAGTAAATTTGGGGCAGAGTGCTGCCCAAAGTGGGAATAAGTTATCACAGGCTAAGCAGTGCCCTGCTGGTGTTTGGGGATCATGGAATAATGCTGTATGCAGAGTCAGCCCAGTTGTTCCTGGAAACCTTCCTGAGCAGATCCAAGCTGAGGGTTTGGCTTGAATGCCTGGCTGGAGAGCGAGTGCATTCAAGGGATTATTGCAGCTGAAAATCCTTTCATTGAACCCAACCCTTTAAATTCCCTTGTTCTCCCCCACATTAATTGTCAGTGAAGTTTTAGGAAGAAAGAAATGTCACTTACTTGGTTCAACTGTGAGAATCGTCCCTGGTCCAAATATAAGCTTCTCTGTCATCACACTGCTGAGACTTATTCCAATAACTCACTCTTTCCTCGTGGTGTTCAAAAGTGTTCCAAAAACAGGTGATGAAAATCCATTAGTCCTGATTATCCATGTATGCAAGTCCATGAGAGGATCCAGAGGTAGATTTACTTCCAAAACTGGAAAGGGAATAAAGGTTAATTGAATTGTTTCAAATAGCTTGATTGAGTTTAGAATTTTCAACTTCTCCATTTCTTCCACCTTTTAGAACCTTCATGACCTCTTTTATATATCCAGGATACAAGGAAATATAGGAAGAATGTTGTTCTTCTCTTCTTAATCCTTAGAGTCACCCATCTCCTTTCTTTCCCAAAATTTCTCACCTTCTTTCCCTCTTTCTGTTTTTGTACAGGTCCCTTTGCTGTTCATATCATTGTGGTAACCCAGCCAACTCACAGTGATATATTTCATAACACAAACTGTCTCTGTTCCACTACACAGAATATTGGATTATTCAGGCAGTCACATGACATCTTCAGTGGTTTGAGATCCAACGCACCACATGAAGAAACACCACATGGCTTTCAAGGAAGGATCTCCAATAATATCATAGGGGTTGAGTTGTAAATGCGAACTTGGGTATGATGTGACACCTGTGAAAGGTCTGATGGAGTTTAGCTGGATAGAAAGCAGAAAAATTATCAGTACCTCTGGTGTTATTTCAGAGCATTTCTTGTAATGCAGTCTAATCCCCCTACTTCTCTTCTTGTAGGTACTAGTGGTAGTGTGAACAGAGTTCTGGGATGTAGCAGGCTGTCTCTGGGGGTGTTGGGAGGATTGGATTAAGAACAGAAGACGCAGGAGCGTTGTAAATTGCTGAAGTGACCTTCCAGCTGGGAATTACCCTTGGCAGCCCAGGCTGAATGCATCCAGAGATCCTCTAGCATGGATGCAGTTTAGATGTCAGTGTCTCTCCTTGCCTCTGCCTGGCTGTTGCTCAGGGATTCCCCCAGGTTAGCAAGGTCTGGAAATAATTGTACTCTGAGTGTGTCTGCGGCTGTTCCATCTGCTGACTGTTGAGCCTAACTTAAGTGATGGTGGCTGTCCTAGTTTGAAAGACAAGTGCCTGCCAAGGAAGGCAGGAACCACCCATGGAGTGGAGAATATTCCCTCCAAATTAATACAACTTTGAAATAAAGTGACTTTCTGGCAAACACACAAGAAAAGGAATAACAGTTCTTTACCAGTATGTGTATGTATAACAACTCAAACAAACAACAGCAGTAGCACCAAACAGACCCAGACACCCAGGCCCGGCCTCTCTCGGCCGCGGGCGCTTTCCCCTTCGGTGCAGTTCCGGGCACAGCCAGCAGGGCAGGTGCGGTGATTCCCCCGCGCCAGCAGGGGGCGCTGTGGCGCGAGCTCGGCCGCCTCTCTGCATGTGGGTACTGGTGGGTGGGCAGGCAGGAGAGATGGAGAAGGGGCTCCCTTTACAATCCCACAGGAGCAGCCAGTCCCGGTGCCCCTCTGGATACTGAAACCAGCTCCAGCAGGAACCTTGGAGCAGCAGGCTGCAACGGCAGAGGTGAGAACACTCACAGTGGTAAACCAAGTGTAGGGGAAATTCTGAAGCTGCAGCAGGAGCCACGGGTGTCTGGGCAGACAAGGGGTGTCAAGTTATAGTGTCGCAAAAATCCCTGAAGCAGTGGCAGACAACAGCAGGCCTGGGTGGGGGATTTCTCCTTTGGACAGCTCCCTGGCAATGGCTGGTGCTGGGATCAGCAGTGTGCTCCTGCCTCCCTGCTCCTGGTGTAGCACACACTGGTTCTAGGCTTGCAAGTGACAGGGAAGCAGAGAATCAAGCTGGCAATCCCTACTCACAGTGCCAAAGGAAAAGAAAGAAGGAAAAACAGGCAAAAAGCGCAGGGCAACAGTGTCACCAGTCAGACACCCTTGCCGTGTGGCTCCTGAGTTGAGCAGCCCCTCTGGAAGGAAGCAGCAGCCCCTGGCCCCCAACTCTCAGGGGATCCCTGCTGCTCCTTGCCCATCGAGATACTTCCTGAGCCTGGGCAGTCAATGACCATTCTGAACACAAAACAAAGACAAGCCCATGAATGGGTAGGGAATTTAAGCCATTCCCAAGACAGAAATACGGGTAGAAAACATGAGAGGAATGGGAAGAAATGGGTGAGGCTTTTGTGGGACAAATGGGACATCCCTGGGCTCTGGTCCTCATGGGGTGCTTGAAGTGTGTCAGGTGTCTGCTGGCAGGAGAGCACAGCTGAGCACACGCAGTCAGGAGTTTTCTGGCACGTACTGATGTGAGCTTACTAACACAAATGGCTGTGAGCTGGACCTGTGTGTGCCACTGAGGCAGAATTGGTGGTTGGGGCAGCCTTGGCTGCAGTGACCATGCACTGTTTGAGCTCAGGATCCTGGGAGAAGAGAGCAATGCAAAAACAGGACTGGAGCCCTGGGCTTCAGGAGAGCAGAATCTGGGATCTTCTGGGAGGAATCCCAAGGGTTATGGTCCTGGACAGAGGAGGGAGAGCTGCTCACGTTCAGAGATTAGCTTTTTGAACCTCAAGAATAGTTTCTCTTGACAAAGTAGTAAGTCAAGCTTTGTGTCAGATGTCCAAAATGATGAACAAAGGGCTCCTAAATCAACTCATAAGTGGTTAATAGAGAAGGTTCCTGCTGAGTTGTTCAACTGGCCATGATGATCAACTGTTGAAAATGATCTGTTTGCAAGAGCCATGATCTCAGGTTGAATGGTGAGGAAATTGGTCTTGGACAATTAGCTGGGGTGTTGTGCTGTTTCAGTAATTCTGGTAAATCCAATTTGTGTATGTGCACAGAGTTGTCTAAGGAAAAATAGATGAGGTAAGGCCACCATGTTTTCCTCCTTCAAGAGAAAGGAGGGAGACAGTTTGTGTGTGGTGGTTCAGTTGTTTTCAGTCACTGTGGTACGTAGTTCACACTGTGCTAGGCAGTTCTACAAAAACATCTGGGGGGGGTTTCCTTGCCAGGTGATGTCTCCTCTTTCATGTCTTTGTAGTGCTGCCTTTTGTTTTCCTGTCCCTCTACGCTGCTCTACTTCTGAACATCTAACACTGTTCCAGAGGATTCCCTACACTAAAAATAACATTATCATCCTTGCTTTTTTTAGCAGAGTTAACAGTTATTGTTCATCTAACTAGAACATTGCTCTCACACTTTGGAACGGAATATTGTTGTTAGAAGTGCCTCAGAGAAAGGATCTGGTTACTGATTTGTCTTTTAACACACAACAAGTTAGGGTTAAACACTTGAAAGGTTTTCTGGGAAGCATCTCTCAAGCTTATAACTTTTCAAGTTATTTTCATTCTAGATTTACTAAGTTTTCTAGACCTTCAAGCATTACTCTCCTCAAAGCCTATTTGCATGCCAGAGGAAAAATCAGTCCATGTTTAAGAATTGTTCAGGATTTATTTTGGTTCAGCTGATGGTGCTTTAATTGACTCTATTTGCTGTTGTTATCATTGACTGAAGTTGGCTTTTAATTTGATTGTTATCTTAATCACATCATTAGTGGTAGCCTGCAATTGTGGACCATTTTCCTAATCCTCCTGGAATAATCAGGGATGTTTTGAACTTTAACAGCTGGTGGATGTAGGATTTTTCCTATTCTTTCTCTCAGGGAATTATTCCCATTTTGTTGCCTGTAAGTTCCTTGCCACAGGAGAATGCTCAGAGCAATATTACCAAGAGAAGTTACTTTTCAATAATTTGGTGAAGCAGATGGCTTTGGAAAGAAGGGGAAGAACAAGCATTCTCATTTCACCAGTCTATTGGCTGCTTCCTGGAGCTGGACAAGTCCATTGCTGGTCACGGCTTGTTGATGAGGGCTGCAATCCTGGCCGAGTAGATGGGAGGAAATTCAATTGGGAAAAGATGAGTAAAAGCTCTTTCTTTCTCCCTTGCACAAACCAAAGGCCCGTGTTGGAGGACTGCAAGGGATTTGTGTGACAAATTTCCCTGCCAGCAATTTCTCGTCTGAACAAAATGCACCCAGATCTCCCAGGCTCTCCTTTTATGTCAGCTGTTCCCTTCCTTGTGTTCATGGCCCTCCATTGCATTTGTTCCCCTCTGTCCATGTCCTTCCCAGGCTTGGGAGCCCAGCAGGGCACACATTGGTCCCCAGTCCCAGCAGTGCTGAGCTGAAGAGGATTCCTCCCCAGAGAGCAAGGAGTCAGGACAACATGCCAGGAGGCTGCACGGACAAACGAGGCTGGGAAAACGTGGGCCCAGTGCTGAATGGGATGGGGACCAGGTGACACAGGATATGGGACAGGGCTGAGGTCCTGAATGCTTTCTTCACCTCAGGCTTCAGCAGCCAGATCAGCCTTCAGGAATTTCATTTCCCACAGCCCAGGAGGAGGAATATGTACCCTTGCACAATCCATGTCACTGAACCATGGCCATAATGAAAGGATTTGTCCAGAAGGTTTGCAGGGAAGTCAGTGCTGGGAGCTCAACTGAATGAAGAATGCACAACATCCACTCTCTCCTCACCCAGCAAGACCCTTTGTCTGCCTGTTGAAGGCTGTCAATGTGGCTAAGCCAAATCCCCATTCCCAAAGCCATGCTGACTGTCCCGAAAGAAAAAGGGCTGGGAGCCAAGGCAAGGCACAGAGGAGAAATGAGGCTGTGCTGGACAGGAGCCCAGGCAATGTGCACTAAACCTGCACTTCCCCAAACTGCAGCCTCTGCAGTTGCCAGGACAGATCCACCTCCACCATCAATGGTACCAGCCCTTCTGGCAGCCTCCCTCCAGTGCCTTCTAGTGCCCCCAGGCCAGAGGGACGTTTCCTGCACCTGCCATTGCCTGACAAGAGCCCTGGGCAGCAGCTGCCAGAAAGAAATGCTGAGAGATCTGTCATCCCCATCTGCTGGTTTTTGGTTCACTCTGCTGCAGAGCTGCTCCAGGGTGGTTTTGCTCCACAGTAATACGTTGCTGCATCGCCTTCCTCTGCTGCCAGGATCTGCAGAGTGAAGCTGTTCTGGGAGCCCCTCACTCTTCCTTTAAAGCGAAATTGGAAACCTTCTCCATATTTATCACCTTCCCTGTAAATCCATTCCAGAGAGCCCCGTGGGCCGTGACGGTACCAGTACATGAAGTAGTCGCTCATATCATCTCCCTTCATGCTGCAGTGGAAGGTGACTTCATCTCCCTCTCCCACGGTCGCTTCCCTGGGGTTCTGCTCCAAGGTCACCTGGCCAGTGACTGCTGCAGAGAGCAAGAACGAGCCACAGTCACTCTAAGATGCAGCAAAGGCCACGGCAATGCTGGTGGGGCTTTGGACTGGCACAGGACCTGTGGGAGGACAAAATCCTCCTCTTGGAAGCCAGGTGACACAGATGGGCAGAGCTGGTGGCAGCTAGCAAGGCTCACAAGGAAGGAGACACCTCATGTCCCTCCATCCTTTTCCCAGTCACACAGGAAGCTTTTCCTGGTTTTCCCCAAAAAGGCAGGAAGGATTTGCACCATGGCGGAACAATAAATTCCTTTGTCCTTGCCAAGACAGGATGGTGAGGAACCCACTGTCCTGTCGCTGAAGCTGCTGTGGGTGAGCAGAGCAAAGACCAAGGGCTGTCCCAGGCAGTGGGGCCTGTGCCCTGTGCTGCCATGGCCCAGCTGGTCTGTGCCAGAGGGGCGGCAGTGGCCCAGGAGCAGTGTCCAGTGCCAGGGCAAAGCTCTGGGCCCCGAGATGTGAGTGCAGCAGGGAGGTGCCCTGCGTGTGGCCAGGCTGCAGAGGAGGCAGCTGGCATGGAGGTGCCGAGCTCAGAGGCACAAGAGGAGCAGGGCTGCTCTCGCCGTGCTCCACAGGCAGGGCTGGGCAGCTGGAGCCGGGGCACAGCTGCGGCTGCAAGCGCTCAGCACAGCTGCCCAGAGCCCTGCAGAGCCCAGGGCCACGCTCAGCTCCTGGGGCCAGCAGCCCTTGCCTTCACTTACCTACAATGGGCAAGAAGCCCAGGCACAGGGCACTCCACATGGCCAGGCCCGCTCTCAGTGGCCTCTCTGCAGCTTCTCTGGGCCTGCACAACAGCTCTGCCCACACCTGCCCTGCCTGGGCCTCTGTCACTGCTCTCAGGCCCAGGCCCTGCTGGTCCCTCCCTCTGCCTATGACAACACTGAGGGGGAGAGGTGGGGCACCAGGAGCACAACTTGAAGCTCTTGCTGCCCTCCTGCCTGTCTCTCACTCTTTGTGGTGCAGTAACAGCCCATTTGTTAGGCAGGAAATGCTGTGTTGGGCTAGCAGTGACGTGGTTCTGAGGGGCCAGCCCTGGCCTTTCTCTCAGGGAGTCTCCCAGGCTGGGACTTTGGAGGTGACCAGGGAAGCTGTCAGCTTGTCCTTCCCCTGGCTCTGCTGGCCCTGCCTCTGCTGGGCGTCTCCTCCCATATGGGACACCCCAGGATCTCAGCTCGGCTTGGCCAGGCCACCCCTAAGCCAAAGTGCTCCTCACCCTGCTCCCAGCACTCTGGCCCTGCACCCTCTGGCTCCCCAGTGGTGACACTTCTCCAGCTGCCTCTTCCTCTCAAAGCCCTCACGGAGCCCTGCCCAGCAGCAAAGGCAGCCCAGGACTCTGCAGGTGCTTTGCATGTTCCACTTAAGAAGGGGACCAAGGAAGGCTGAGTGAGACTGGAGCCAGGCACTCACCGGGCTGACTGCATGACAGAAAAACCTTGAAGCTCCTCTACGGAGTAGAACATTGCAATTGGGACTCAGGGGAAGGAAAGCCTCAGTGCTGGGAAAGGAGCTTTTGATGAAAGGCCAGGATCACTGGTGCTGGGTGGGGATGGCACCTGATTTCTCAGGAACAGCCCTGAAGCACTTTGGAATTCACCATCTCCAAATGTCGTGGGTGCTGATCCAGCCCCGAGCTGGTTTGTGTTAAAGCCAGGCTGGGTCTCCTGTGCCCGTGTGAACAGCGCAGAAGTACCGGGCAGAGTCGCGGGGCTGCAGGGTCAGCAGGGAGAGATAAACCTCGGCCCGGGAATTGTCCCGGGACATCTTGGCCCTCCCCTGCACTGACTGGTCAAAATAAACAGCTGTCGCATCAAATCTAATAAAGGACACCCACTCTGGGCTCCCTCCGGGTGCCTGACGGTACCACCAAATATGATAATCCTCGAAGGTGAATCCGGATCCACGGCAGGAGAGGGTGACGGAGTCGCCGGGCGCTCGCTGCCCTCCGCCGGCCTCCTGCAGCCTCGGCTGTGCGCAGAGCCCTGCGGAGGGAGAGCGCAGGGATCGGGCGGGGCGCGGCCGCGGACCGAGGGCGCTGTCCCGGTGTCCCGGTGCCCCCGGCCCGGCACAGCCACAGCCGCCAGCCCCGGCCCACAGCCCCTGTCCCTGGGTCTGCCCCGGCCTTTGCCCGTGTTCCCTGCCCTGCCTCTGCCCCTGTCCTTTCCCCAGCCTCTGCCCTTGTGCCCGTCCTTGTTCGTGCTCCTGCTCCTGTCGCTGCCTGTCGCTGTGGCTGTGCCTGGTTGCCCCGGCCGGGCTCGCTGCCCTCCCCGCCCTGCTCTCACCTGCCGGCGCCAAGGCCAAGGCCAAGGCCAGCAGCCCCGGCCCCGGCCCGGCCAACATCGCTGCCGGCGCCGCGGCAGCCGCACAGGAGGCGAGCGGAGCCGCGCTCGGGCCGCTCCCGCCCGGCCCCGCCTCGCCGGGGCAGCGCCGGCGCCTCTGCCCGCCCCGACTCACCCGCCCCGGGCCCCGGGAGCGCGGCCCCGCCGGGCGGGACAGGCAGCGGTGCACGAAGGGACGGGGGACAGCGCCGCGTGAGGCTTTATTTTCTCTTTGTAAACAGAGAGCGGTGTAGACACGAGGCTCTGAATCCTCTTGCTCAGAGGCCGTTTTTGTTTCTCCCACTGTCTCGCCAGTGAGTGCCTGGGGATGGGCAATAAGCTGCGATGGGACCCAGCAGCACCACTTTAGCCAGCTCAGCAAAGGAATATCCCATTCTGTAATATTTGTTTCTCAGAAAAAATAAAGCTCACGGAAAGGAGGAAAGGGGACATTCGGAGTGATGGCCTTTGTCTTCCCAAGGAATCATTCTGTGAGAGAAAGACCATTTTTCCTAGAAATGGCTAAAAACCTCCCTGTTGATGGAGAAGTAGGGCAGAATGTCCTCATTTTTCCTGTACTGCGGACTCAGCTTTCTTTGCTTTTCAGCTGCTGATGTGGAGCATCTGTCCAAGTTTAAAAGGCTGTCAGAGCTGGACCTGTTTAGCATAGAGAAGGAGAAGCTGGTTGGGGTTGCACTTTGACAATAAGCCTGGCAGCAAACTAGGATAAATTTAGAGCAAGGCATTTTCCAATTGCTCGCAATTCTACTCTAAATCGAATTAGCAATAAAGCAGAAGCCCTGCGGTGTGCAGTAAAGGCCAGGAATACCTGAGGTACACAGCGATGGCACCTGACTTCTTGGAAACAGCCTTGAGACCCATTGGCTCCAGCCCCTAGCAACTCTCACCTTCCCTGCATTTAAGGCAGCCTCTGCTGGGCCGCGGGAGGTTTGTGTTAAAGCTCATCTGCATTTCCTGTCCCCGTGGGACGGCACAGAAATACCGGGCAGAGTCCTGAGCTTGCAAGGACCGCAAAGAGAGATAAGCCTTGGATCGGGAATTGTCCCGGGAAATCTTGGCCCGACCCTTCAACGCTGCCCCGTATTTCACTGTAGTGCCTTTGGGGCGGCTGATAAAGGACACCCACTGTGGGCGGCCTCCGGGTGCCTGACGGTACCACCTAATAGAACGATCCTTAAAGGTGAATCCGGATCCACGGCAGGAGAGGGTGACGGAGTCGCCGGGCGCTCGCTGCCCTCCGCCGGCCTCCTGCAGCCTCGGCTGTGCGCAGAGCCCTGCGGAGGGAGAGCGCAGGGATCGGGCGGGGCGCGGCCGCGGACCGAGGGCGCTGTCCCGGTGTCCCGGTGCCCCCGGCCCGGCACAGCCACAGCCGCCAGCCCCGGCCCACAGCCCCTGTCCCTGGGTCTGCCCCGGCATTTTTCCGTGTTCCCTGCCCTCCCTCTGCCCCTGTCCTTTCCCCAGCCTCTGCCCTTGTGCCCGTCCCTGTTCGTGCTCCTGCTCCTGTCGCTGCCTGTCGCTGTGGCTGTGCCTGGTTGGCCCGGCCGGGCTCGCTGCCCTCCCCGGCCGGCTCTCACCTGCCGGCGCCAAGGCCAAGGCCAAGGCCAGCAGCCCCGGCCCCGGCCCGGCCAACATCGCTGCCGGCGCCGCGGCAGCCGCACAGGAGGCGAGCGGAGCCGCGCTCGGGCTGCTCCCGCCCGGCCCCGCCTCGCCGGGGCAGCGCCGGCGCCTCTGCCCGCCCCGACTCACCCGCCCCGGGCCCCGGGACCGCGGCCCCGCCGGGCGGGACAGGCAGCGCCGGCCGAGCCGGGCCGCGCACGCAAAGCAGCGCTGAGCGCTTGGACAGCGCCTTCTGCCGAAGGGACCCGTGGCCAACGCGCCCTGAAATTCGCCCTCGTAGCACAGAAGGTCACTGGCATCGGCGCTGCCGTGGGCAAAACGCTGCCCGCACTTGAAGGTGGTGATGGCTCCTCTCTCCTCGGAACTGCTGAAGCCACGCTCGACTACTGGGGACACATCTTGACTCCCTACTTTGTCATGTCAGTTGTTTTTCACCTGAGCAGGGAGGACACAAGGATGCTGAGCATACAATCATGAAGGGAGTTTATTCTTTTATACTTCAGCTAGCACACAGCTGTGCCCTCTCCTAGCCCATGGCCCGTCCTGCTGTCAGATCTGGCCAGTGACTCTTGCTCACATAATCATCCCTGAGTGCTTGTCCTGTGCTGGATCTCTGCACCCTGGTGTCATGCAGATGGTGCAGACGAGTGGTCAGTAGTGCAGGGAAGTGGATTCTTTGAAACTCAGGCCCCATGCAGAGGCTGGAATTTCTCTGGAATTCTGACTGATTCCACTACTGGACATAGTTCAGTGTCCGGTTTCATTGGAAAATATGTCTTCTGGTGTTTTTCTGTTGTTATGAGGTATTCATAGCTAGGAAGGGCTGCCTGGAGGTGGGTGATCAGGACAAACCAGCCCTGAGGTCAGAGCTCCTCGTCTCAGGCACTGCTCTTTCTTGTAAGCAGGAGAATATTACAGTTAGCCCTTTCAGAGCTTTTGTCACTGAGGACATTGAGAAATAACTTGTGCTACAACAGGAGTGTTGAGGACAACCCTGTGTCCTCTTCAGGCTGCAAGTTTCAAAGCTAAAAAGGAACCGGGGAAATCTGCAAATGAAACAAAGAAAATTTTGGTTGGGGCAACGAGAGGCACACAGAGGAATGAGGAGAGCTATTCTGCATGGGTTGGTTTTCTGTATTTCTGTTCTTTGCTGCATTTGTGGTGTGTGTTCTTCTGTCAGAACCTAGGGTGTGGTGTTGTTCTGTAAGGCTGCAGACACAGGTACAGGCTGCCAAGCTCTCTCCTAAAACTATCAGACCTGATGCTGTTATTTCTGGAGAGCCAGAATGGGCATAAGGAAAGGTGAGCAGAAGAGGAGGCAGCTCTGTGCCTCCTCTGTGCCAGTGGGAAGTCAGGAATTAATTCTAGATGTTATTTGGTTTTTGCGTGTTGGTTTTGCCATGATTTCTCAACTCTCTTTCTGTCAAAACACACATTTTCTCACTCCACCCTTTTGTTCCTCTCCTGCATGGCACAGAGGGGGACGGAGTGAGCAGCTGTGTGGGGCTGAGCTGCCCGATGGGGGCAGGGGCAGGAGGTGCCCACAGCCTTGTCCTGTTCAGTTGTGAATGTTCTCAAGAATGGAACTTGCAGAGTCTGGGGTATTTCAGCTCAGTGTCAGATCCCCCTCAACATTTCCTTCTGCATGCTAAACCAACCCAGATCTCCCAGGCTCTCCTTATATGTCAGCTGTTCCCTTCCTTGTGTTCATGGCCCTCCATTGCATTTGTTCCCCTCTGTCCATGCCCTTCCCAGGCTTGGGAGCCCAGCAGGGCACACATTGGTCCCCAGTCCCAGCAGTGCTGAGGTGAAGAGAATTCCTCCCCAGAGAGCAAGGAGTCAGGACAACATGCCAGGAGGCTGCATGGAGAAACGAGGCTGGGAAAACGTGGGCCCAGTGCTGAATGGGATGGGGACCAGGTGACACAAGACATGGGACAGGGCTGAGGTCCTGAATGCTTTCTTCACCTCAGGCTTCAGCAGCCAGATCAGCCTACAGGAATTTCATTTCCCAGAGCCCAGGAGGAGAGGCTGGGCGGAGGAATATGTACCCTTGCACAATCCATGTCACTGAACCATGGCCATAATGAAAGGATTTGTCCAGAAGGTTTGCAGGGAAGTCAGTGCTGGGAGCTCAACTGAATGAAGAATGCACAACATCCACTCTCTCCTCACCCAGCAAGACCCTTTGTCTGCCTGTTGAAGGCTGTCAATGTGGCTAAGCCAAATCCCCGTTCCCAAAGCCATGCTGACTGTCCCGAAAGAAAAAGGGCTGGGAGCCAAGGCAAGGCACAGAGGAGAAATGAGGCTGTGCTGGACAGGAGCCCAGGCAATGTGCACTAAACCTGCACTTCCCCAAACTGCAGCCTCTGCAGTTGCCAGGACAGATCCACCTCCACCATCAATGGTACCAGCCCTTCTGGCAGCCTCCCTCCAGTGCCTTCTAGTGCCCCCAGGCCAGAGGGACGTTTCCTGCACCTGCCATTGCCTGACAAGAGCCCTGGGCAGCAGCTGCCAGAAAGAAATGCTGAGAGATCTGTCATCCCCATCTGCTGGTTTTTGGTTCACTCTGCTGCAGAGCTGCTCCAGGGTGGTTTTGCTCCACAGTAATACGTTGCTGCATCGCCTGGGGTTGCTGCCAGGAGCTGCAGAGTGAAGCTGTTCTGGGAGCTCTGCTCTCTTCCTTTAAAGCGATATTTGAAACCTTCTCCATAGATATCTCTATAGTCTTCATAAATCCATTCCATGCCCCGTGGGCCCTGACGGTACCAGTACATGTAGTAGTCGTTCATATCACCTCCCTTCATGCTGCAGTGGAAGGTGACTTCATCTCCCTCTCGCACGGTCACTTCCCTGGGGTTCTGCTCCAAGGTCACCTGGCCAGTGACTGCTGCAGAGAGCAAGAACGAGCCACAGTCACTCCAAGATGCAGCAAAGGTCAGGGCAATGCGGGTGGGGCTTTGGACTGGCACTGGACCTGTGGGAGGACAAAATCCCCCTCTTGGAAGCCAGCTGACAGAGATGGGCAGAGCTGGTGGCAGCTAGCAAGGCTCACAAGGAAGGAGACACCACATTTCCCTCCATCCTTTTCCCAGTCACACAGGAAGCTTTTCCTGGTTTTCCCCAAAGAAGCAGGAAGGATTTGCACCATGGCGGGACAAAAAAATCCTTTGTCCTTGCCAAGACAGGATGGTGAGGAACCCAGTGTCCTGTCCCTGAAGCTGCTGTGGGTGAGCAGAGCAAAGACCAAGGGCTGTCCCAGGCAGTGGGGCCTGTGCCCTGTGCTGCCATGGCCCAGCTGGTCTGTGCCAGAGGGGCGGCAGTGGCCCAGGAGCAGTGTCCAGTGCCAGGGCAAAGCGCTGGGCCCCGAGATGTGAGTGCAGCAGGGAGGTGCCCTGCGTGTGGCCAGGCTGCAGAGGAGGCAGCTGGCATGGAGGTGCCGAGCTCAGAGGCACAAGAGGAGCAGGGCTGCTCTCGCCGTGCTCCACAGGCAGGGCTGGGCAGCTGGAGCCGGGGCACAGCTGCGGCTGCAAGCGCTCAGCACAGCTGCCCAGAGCCCTGCAGAGCCCAGGGCCACGCTCAGCTCCTGGGGCCAGCAGCCCTTGCCTTCACTTACCTACAATGGGCAAGAAGCCCAGGCACAGGGCACTCCACATGGCCAGGCCCGCTCTCAGTGGCCTCTCTGCAGCTTCTCTGGGCCTGCACAACAGCTCTGCCCACACCTGCCCTGCCTGGGCCTCTGTCACTGCTCTCAGGCCCAGGCCCTGCTGGTCCCTCCCTCTGCCTATGACAACACTGAGGGGGAGAGGTGGGGCACCAGGAGCGCAACTTGAAGCTCTTGCTGCCCTCCTGCCTGTCTCTCACCCTGCGTGGTCCCCATCTTTCTCTTAAGCCCTCTCCATATTCACACTTTGTGTGATCCTGTGGAAGAGCCTCAGGCTTGATTTGGGGTGACTCAGTGGGAACTCTAGATTGGGAAATTCCAGTCCTAAACCACAACAGCCTCCTTTGGCATCCAGTGTGGGGCATGAAGGGTTGAGATAAGACCAGATCTGCCCAGAGTGGGCTGCAGACCAATCTGATCTCAGCATTAGTTGTATCAGGTCTGGAGCCACTGGTGCCAATGCTGCTGGGTCTGTTCCTGTGGCTGTGGGACCTAACCCTGTGTGTGTTCCCCTATGAGCTCCCCATGCTGATATTGTGCAGGGCAGTGGGCACTGAGAAGGGGACTGGGGAGAGGACAGCAACTCTCAGCCTCTGGAGGTGGCTCCTGTCAAGTGTTAGAGAAAGATACTGTCCCAAGGATGATCTAGTAGTGCTCCCAGGCAGGTGGAAGCCCATGGCCAGAGACTCTATTTGTCATCAAAATGAAACTGTGTGTGCCCAGTGCCTCTTAGAGGTGTCCATTTTATGAGGGCTGGGGTGTCTCTTCTCTGTCTCCTTGCAGGTTATGTTTCAGTACAGGTCACAAAAGAGGAATTTCCCTGGTTGTCAAAGGCTTTGGTATAGCCAGGAATCAACTGAGGCCCTCCCTACAGAAATCCTAGATTTGAGATCTCTTTTCAATTTGTGCTTTAGGAAGACAGACATTGCCTGGAGCTCTGCACTCCCAAGTCCTGAATAGATTTGCAGGGGGAAGATTGGGTTCTAATTCCTTCAGTTCAGAGAACATCTGCTGACTGAAATACAAGTCAAAGAGAGAACTTGCCTTACAGTCAGGTAATTAACCATACTCCTTTTGAGTTTCTGTTTATGTTAGATCTAATTTTGTCAGGAAGTTTATGGGATTTTGGGTCACAACAGAGATAGGTCAGATTATGCCTAGCAGATGCAGGAATATGATTATTACATTGCATTTCTAATGTGGTATAAGAACACTGGCGGGTTAAGTGGTACAAAAATGTGTTTAGTGTTGCCCATTCTCATGGTGTTCTTCACTATGTTTTCCCATGTAACCTCTTGGAGAAAGCTTTATTCTTTCAGGATGCTTTTAATATTCTCTGCCACTGGAGAGAGCTCTCACCATTTTGACTTGATCAGCAGGACAGATGTCAACTACCACACTGCATGTTAAAGAATCAAGGCATTCCTTTATTCTGGATAGGAGGTGCAACCAAAATCATTTCATCCACACATTGCACGGGTTGTGCAGAGAAAATCCTTCCATCACACAAGGTTTTCATTGGAGTTTTCTTCTACTTCTACATTTGCAACCCAGGGAAATTCATTGGTTCAATGCTCATTGCTCCCAAGTTCCACAGTTTGTAGTATTTGATTTTTTTTATTGATCCCTGCACCTTGGATGTTATTTTGGTTCTCAGTCTTGGTTCTCTCATTGAACTTTCCCAGACCAGGTGTCTCTGACCTTGCCAGGGCTGATGTTTGGAGCTGATGTTCATTAATGGTCTTTATCTTTTGTGTATCTTCTGTGCTGCTCCCAGTCTGCTGGGATGTTTTATATGTCTGCTGAAATTTCTTGATATAGTTTTAGTCAGGGCATTTGTTCACCTTTGCCCAGGGGAGAAGGAACTGAAGTTTCTTTTCAAAGGACTGTTTCAGCACGGCAGGGCCTGAGGGTGTGAGCAGAGCAAGCTCAGTGCAGCAGCCCTTGCTGTGTGCCGTGCAGAGGCTCTCTTGAGGGCTGCAGGAGCTCAGGCAGGGGCAGCAAAGCCTTATTTCCCCTTCAGGATGTGGTTACCTTGTGTTTCCAAAAGCAGGGGAGGGTTGATGCTGCCTGCTGTGACTGAGTCAGAAATGGTGACCACAGCATCCTGCCTGTAGCTGGTGAGAGGGGCATGAGCTGGGGAAGGTGTGGGCTGGGCTCTGTTAGGTAAGAGCCAAGTTGCTATGGAAACTATCACTCCATCAAAGCACCCCAGATTATTTTCTGGTGGCCCCTGCCTCCTGTCCCTGAGTGCAAAACAGCAGCAGGGTTTCTTCCCTGCTGACAGGAGCATTTTCCTCCCTCGTGCCTTCAGCAAGGACTCTCCTGACTGAGGCTCCTGAATGTGCCAGAGACATTTCCCTGCACCAAGTCTGCAAAAGACAAATTCAGCCAACAGGAAATCTGCAATATCAAAGCTGTGTTTCTGATCCCAGTGGGCTTCTAGGGTAGTTAGATTTCAGCAATTTCCATCCTGGTTTCAGAAGAATAAGCACAAAAAACCAACAAGATTTTGGGCTAGCAGAACTTTATTTTTGTCCCTACTGCAGAAACCTAAAATGCACATGCAATACATTTGGCAGAAGAAAGACAGGCTTAATCAAGAAGTGAACATTATCTAGTTGAATAAAATCAGATTCTACAGAGCTCTTCTTATCTGCAATACACATTTTTATTATTAAATCTATCTAGAACCCTAAGCTACAAAAGGCAGCTCGTGGGCTGGAATTCCCCCAGCAGTGCTACTCCAGTTCCTCAGGCAGTAACACAACGTGCCTGGGAAAGGTGCTTCTCAAAGGCATCTCCCAGCAGTGAGCACTGGAGTTTTCAAAGCTACTGAAGCAGGTTGGACACTGGTGTGCAAATGCCAGAAGAGTGCGAGGGATCTCCTTAGCCAGGAGGATGAGGATAAATCCACTGTGCTCAGTTGTCAGAGGAGAGGAAAGAGCAAAAGCACTTAAAACTCTTCAGTGTAAATCAGCTGGCCAGGCAGGAGTGAAGAGTGTTGCATGTCTGCAGGGGAAGGTGCTGCCTTGTGTCCTGGCTGGTCTCTGTCAGCAGCTCTGGCCCTGCTGGTTCAACCCCTTGTGCTGCTGGTTCACGCTCTTTGCTGCTCTTCTTTGGGTTCATTGCCCATGTCTGGAAGAGCAAAGGGAGGTTTAAAGTACATTTAATGAAATTGGGCCTATGAACCAGTGTTTGATAACTGTGAGCTCCCTTACCTCAGAAAAGAAACAACTTGATGCTCATGAGGGCATTGAAGGCGATGCTCTTTGCCAGCAGGACTCTCAACCCCAACACAGCCATGGACAGCATGTTCCCTCTCTGCCCTCCAGCATCTGCTCAGTGACCAGAAAAGAAGGGAGACATCATGGTCTAGGTTTTGGTGCTGTGATCTTGGCAGAAAGGGGAAAATCCACAGGTGAGAGTTTCAGGGAAAGGAAGAGCAGCAAAGGAACAGCTGAGAGAGAACATGGCAACAAGAGGGGAGCCCAGGGTCTGTCTCTGTTGCTTTTTGCTTCCTGGGGCTTGTGTGTAACTGCAGCAGCAACCTTGGAACAGCAGCTTGTGTGTGCTGAATGTGTTGTGTTCTGAGTCCTGTGCCCTGGAGAAAATACATTTCCCTGCCTTTATCCCGCAGAGAGCAATGTAACCTCAGATCGTGTTTGGGTAACTCACCTTGTGCTGAGGGCTCTGTGCTGTTGCAAACTCTGTCAGTGGCCCCTGACTCTGTTCTGGTTCTGTTTGGTTCCCCAAACCCTGTTATTGGTTCTTCCGCCTCGGCTTCTGTAGCACGATAAAGAAAAGGCATTTTAGACTATATCCACCTTTTATAGAGGATAAAAAGAAAATGTTTAGATGACATTTCTCATAGAACATCGGAGGAAAGATCAGAGTGGGCCTCAGCTGGTCAGGAATAATTCCAACATTAATTTTAGGAGACAATTTCTCCATGCAGTTGCAAGAAACAGAAGAATTCCTGCATTGTTTCGTTTTACTCTTTGAATGACCTTCAGGACTAAAAGAGTAAACACGCCAAATATAACAATTCATTTAATTAAAAAACCCTCACAACACACCCCACCTTTAACTTTGTGTTTGTATTGAAAGGGCTCTTCCAACTTGTACTGCAGGCAGTTTCCTGCTCTAGGCTAAAGTATTCAGTCATAAGGATATTCACATTTTGAAGCAATGGATTGTGTCATTTCTCCCCAGAAAAGTATCTCAAAGTAATTAAACTGTTGAAACCATTTCTTTCAGATGCTTTGAAACAACTTTTATTTTTCCCTGCTGAAATCCCAAATGTCTTTCTTATTTCTGCTGTCTGCCCAGGGCAGTGCTGTCCAGAAGGAGAACACCAAGCCCCACAGGCCACTGTCTCCAGAAATAAGTGACAGCTGTGCCACCAAACTGTACCTGGCTTTGCTGTTATGGTGCGGTCGTCGAATTTGGCCGTGCAGGTCACCTCTGTGTCTTTTGTCACCCTGACCACTTTAATTGCATTGTACAACCCCTGTGACGTCAGAATGGATGGGCTCTGTTCATAGACCACCTCCTGAGAGGGCATCTCCAAGCTGATGTTCTTTGTAGTGAAGTTCTTTGCCAAACAAGCTGCTTTCCCAGAGCTGCCACCTCCTTCCAGTTTCTTTGATTTCATCACAATGACTTTGGGATCAGAAGTTTTTGAAATGCCTGAAAAGAAAAGCAAGGTGTGGAAAGGATTGATTTTATTGCAGGCTTGCCCGGGTGCTGAGTGACCCAAAATTCACATGTACTCCATCTGTGACTAATTTGTAACATTCTCATTTACTGTCTTTGATGTCATTATTCCTTGGCATTAGAGGTACAAGTAACAAAGGAAGATTGCTTAAACTTGCCACCAGCTGTTTTACACAAGAACTATTGGTGTCAAAAGAATTTAGTTGCCAACAAATCATTGTGGTACCATAATTTGTTTATAAGAGAAAATACCCTTCCCTCTAGGTCGGGTCACATTTGGAGAATCAAGGGTGATCTCACAAACCAACGTCAGGATTTAACTCAGATTAGCAATTTGACTTAGAGGAAAACCATGGAACTGAAAGGAATCCTCCAGCAGCCTTCCTTGCCAGAAAGGGCTCAGCTTATGAAAAGCTGTCAGACTCATCCACAAGGATTGACCTGTCTGCTTTGACAGGAGCATCCTGAGGGGTCTCTTGGGTAAGGAGAGGTGCATGAGGCTTTTCATTTAGCATGGTGTCTGCCTTGCAGGTGGGTCAGGAGATCCCCCAGCTCTGACATTTTGTTCATCCCAGGGTACTGATGGAAGTTTGATCAAGGGGCTCTGATTTTACACCCTTTCCCCATCAGCCCTATGCCACTGCTGAGGAACTGAGGTGAAAGCCAAATTGTGCTCTGCCACAACTTCATGGGTCAGCTCTCGTGATCAAACAGGCAGAACTACACACTTGTCCACACCTGCAGCAACCAGACACCCACCAGAAATCCAACATTTCCTTCCCAGCTGTTGTACCAGGCTTGGCCAGAGCCTGTCAGTCCTGTGCATTCTGTGTTCTCTGAGAAGACCCTGAAAGGCTTTTCATGTGGTCTCCTCTCCAGGCTTTCCAAAGAGCCAGAACACAAACAGGCAGCTTCTCTGCAGTAGCTCCCTGGGCAGGATCTTCAGCAAGCAATAATGCACACAGTGCAATTGTAGTTCAGAGAGCAGAAGATTTGTTTTATCTGACCCCAGAAGGCTCACCCAAGTCCCCCTTGTTTGCATTCCCTGGCAGTACAGCCATGAATTCCTACCACTGCTTGCTTCTGGAAGGGATTAATCTTTTCTGTTTATGTTCAAATTGATTTGAACAAAAGGGGGAGGTTGCTCACATCCTGGAAACTTTGGCTTCAACACATTAAGTATTTCAGCAGACTCAAAAGGGACTTTGATACTTCAGGTTCAATGTATTTTACTACCAAACATAATTCCAGACTTTCTGTGCAGGATACTCTGAAAATATCCTGTCATTAGCTAGAAAAAGAAAGCCATTGAACAGCAAGGAAAGTAGAGGTCTCTCTGCAGAATGGTGAATTTACATTCCTTTGTCCCTTTGGGATTGGAAGTGCAGTGAGATTGTTCCCAAATCCCCATTTATTCCCATGCACCATATCCTACAGACATGGACAGATATTAGGCAGCACCCAAGGCAGTCCCACATCTTTCTGGTAGGAGAGCAAGAGGTTTTAGGGATGTAAAATAACGTGGGATATTCTTGCCACACTTTGAAGTCATCCAGTCCTCTGAAAGCAAAGCAACAATTCCTGAGGGATGCACCTGATACTTTAGGACCACAGAGGTCACTATCAAAACCCCTCTGCCACCGCAACATTCCCATTTCCCTAGAAAAGCTTGGGGTGACCTGCACCTTTATGGTTCATCACAGAATTCCAAAGAAAGATAGGAATAAATAAGGCTTCTTATAATCCCTGCTCCCCACATTGCTCTTTGCAGAACCCACACAACCTGGGAGCCAATTTTCTTTTATTCCAGGAACTCTTGGATATGAGGCACTTGTGAGAATTTAAGCCCAAGGCTATTTCACCTCTTTCCTGCTCTGTCCCCAGGGCAGTAGACACTGTCCGTGTGGTGCCAGTGTCAAAGGAGAACTTCTCCAGCCAGGAGTTACAGATGTGTCTAAAACTCCTCATACTGGGAGCTCTTCACTGAGCTCTTCATTCCTGCCCCAAGTCAATCAGTGCAAGCCCGCTGGAGAATTGGACACTGGACAGTAAATTTGGGGCAGAGTGCTGCCCAAAGTGGGAATAAGTTATCACAGGCTAAGCAGTGCCCTGCTGGTGTTTGGGGATCATGGAATAATGCTGTATGCAGAGTCAGCCCAGTTGTTCCTGGAAACCTTCCTGAGCAGATCCAAGCTGAGGGTTTGGCTTGAATGCCTGGCTGGAGAGCGAGTGCATTCAAGGGATTATTGCAGCTGAAAATCCTTTCATTGAACCCAACCCTTTAAATTCCCTTGTTCTCCCCCACAATAATTGTCAGTGAAGTTTTAGGAAGAAAGAAATGTCACTTACTTGGTTCAACTGTGAGAATCGTCCCTGGTCCAAATATAAGCTTCTCTGTCATCACACTGCTGAGACTTATTCCAATAACTCACTCTTTCCTCGTGGTGTTCAAAAGTGTTCCAAAAACAGGTGATGAAAATCCATTAGTCCTGATTATCCATGTATGCAAGTCCATGAGAGGATCCAGAGGTAGATTTACTTCCAAAACTGGAAAGGGAATAAAGGTTAATTGAATTGTTTCAAATAGCTTGATTGAGTATAGAATTTTCAACTTCTCCCTTTCTTCCACCTTTTAGAACCTTCATGAGCTCTTTTATGTATTCTGGATACAAGGAAATATAGGAAGAATGTTGTTCTTCTCTTCTTAATCCTTAGAGTCACCCATCTCCTTTCTTTCCCAAAATTTCTCACCTTCTTTCCCTCTTTCTGTTTTTGTACAGGTCCCTTTGCTGTTCATATCATTGTGGTAACCCAGCCAACTCACAGTGATATATTTCATAACACAAACTGTCTCTGTTCCACTACACAGAATATTGGATTATTCAGGCAGTCACATGACATCTTCAGTGGTTTGAGATCCAACGCACCACATGAAGAAACACCACATGGCTTTCAAGGAAGGATCTCCAATAATATCATAGGGGTTGAGTTGTAAATGCGAACTTGGGTATGATGTGACACCTGTGAAAGGTCTGATGGAGTTTAGCTGGATAGAAAGCAGAAAAATTATCAGTACCTCTGGTGTTATTTCAGAGCATTTCTTGTAATGCAGTCTAATCCCCCTACTTCTCTTCTTGTAGGTACTAGTGGTAGTGTGAACAGAGTTCTGGGATGTAGCAGGCTGTCTCTGGGGGTGTTGGGAGGATTGGATTAAGAACAGAAGACGCAGGAGCGTTGTAAATTGCTGAAGTGACCTTCCAGCTGGGAATTACCCTTGGCAGCCCAGGCTGAATGCATCCAGGGATCCTCTAGCATGGATGCAGTTTAGATGCCAGTGTCTCTCCTTGCCTCTGCCTAGCTGTTGCTCAGGGATTCCCCCAGGTTAGCAAGGTCTGGAAATAATTGTACTCTGAGTGTGTCTGCGGCTGTTCCATCTGCTGACTGTCGAGCCTAACTTAAGTGATGGTGGCTGTCCTAGTTTGAAAGACAAATGCCTGCCAAGGAAGGCAGGAACCACCCATGGAGCGGAGAATATTCCCTCCAAATTAATACAACTTTGAAATAAAGTGACTTTCTGGCAAACACACAAGAAAAGGAATAACAGTTCTTTACCAGTATGTGTATGTATAACAACTCAAACAAACAACAGCAGTAGCACCAAACAGACCCAGACACCCAGGCCCGGCCTCTCTCGGCCGCGGGCGCTTTTCCCTTCGGTGCAGTTCCGGGCACAGCCAGCAGGGGCGCTGCTGGCTGCCGGCCGGGCAGGGCGGGTGCGGTGATTCCCCCGCGCCAGCAGGGGGCGCTGTGGCGCGAGCTCGGCCGCCTCTCTGCATGTGGGTACTGGTGGGTGGGCAGGCAGGAGAGATGGAGAAGGGGCTCCCTTTACAATCCCACAGGAGCAGCCAGTCCCGGTGCCCCTCTGGATACTGAAACCAGCTCCAGCAGGAACCTTGGAGCAGCAGGCTGCAACGGCAGAGGTGAGAACACTCACAGTGGTAAACCAAGTGTAGGGGAAATTCTGAAGCTGCAGCAGGAGCCACGGGTGTCTGGGCAGACAAGGGGTGTCAAGTTATAGTGTCGCAAAAATCCCTGAAGCAGTGGCAGACAACAGCAGGCCTGGGTGGGGGATTTCTCCTTTGGACAGCTCCCTGGCAATGGCTGGTGCTGGGATCAGCAGTGTGCTCCTGCCTCCCTGCTCCTGGTGTAGCACACACTGGTTCTAGGCTTGCAAGTGACAGGGAAGCAGAGAATCAAGCTGGCAATCCCTACTCACAGTGCCAAAGGAAAAGAAAGAAGGAAAAACAGGCAAAAAGCGCAGGGCAACAGTGTCACCAGTCAGACACCCTTGCCGTGTGGCTCCTGAGTTGAGCAGCCCCTCTGGAAGGAAGCAGCAGCCCCTGGCCCCCAACTCTCAGGGGATCCCTGCTGCTCCTTGCCCATCGAGATACTTCCTGAGCCTGGGCAGTCAATGACCATTCTGAACACAAAACAAAGACAAGCCCATGAATGGGTAGGGAATTTAAGCCATTCCCAAGACAGAAATACGGGTAGAAAACATGAGAGGAATGGGAAGAAATGGGTGAGGCTTTTGTGGGACAAATGGGACATCCCTGGGCTCTGGTCCTCATGGGGTGCTTGAAGTGTGTCAGGTGTCTGCTGGCAGGAGAGCACAGCTGAGCACACGCAGTCAGGAGTTTTCTGGCACGTACTGATGTGAGCTTACTAACACAAATGGCTGTGAGCTGGACCTGTGTGTGCCACTGAGGCAGAATTGGTGGTTGGGGAAGCCTTGGCTGCGGTGACCATGCACTGTTTGAGCTCAGGATCCTGGGAGAAGAGAGCAATGCAAAAACAGGACTGGAGCCCTGGGCTTCAGGAGAGCAGAATCTGGGATCTTCTGGGAGGAATCCCAAGGGTTATGGTCCTGGACAGAGGAGGGAGAGCTGCTCACGTTCAGAGATTAGCTTTTTGAACCTCAAGAATAGTTTCTCTTGACAAAGCAGTAAGTCAAGCTTTGTGTCAGATGTCCAAAATAATGAACAAAGGGCTCCTAAATCAACTCATAAGTGGTTAATAGAGAAGGTTCCTGCTGAGTTGTTCAACTGGCCATGATGATCAACTGTTGAAAATGATCTGTTTGCAAGAGCCATGATCTCAGGTTGAATGGTGAGGAAATTGGTCTTGGACAATTAGCTGGGGTGTTGTGCTGTTTCAGTAATTCTGGTAAATCCAATTTGTGTATGTGCACAGAGTTGTCTAAGGAAAAATAGATGAGGTAAGGCCACCATGTTTTCCTCCTTCAAGAGAAAGGAGGGAGACAGTTTGTGTGTGGTGGTTCAGTTGTTTTCAGTCACTGTGGTACGTAGTTCACACTGTGCTAGGCAGTTCTACAAAAACATCTGGGGGGGGTTTCCTTGCCAGGTGATGTCTCCTCTTTCATGTCTTTGTAGTGCTGCCTTTTGTTTTCCTGTCCCTCTACGCTGCTCTACTTCTGAACATCTAACACTGTTCCAGAGGATTCCCTAAACTAAAAATATCATTACCATCCTTGCTTTTTTTAGCAGAGTTAACAGTTATTGTTCATCTAACTAGAATATTGCTCTCACAATTTGGAACGGAATATGGTTGTTAGAAGTGCCTCAGAGAAAGGATCTGGTTACTGATTTGTCTTTTAACACACAACAAGTTAGGGTTAAACACTTGAAAGGTTTTCTGGGAAGCATCTCTCAAGCTTATTAATTTTCAAGTTATTTTCATTCTAGATTTACTAAGTTTTCTAGACCTTCAAGCATTACTCTCCTCAAAGCCTATTTGCATGCCAGAGGAAAAATCAGTCCATGTTTAAGAATTGTTCAGGATTTATTTTGGTTCAGCTGATGGTGCTTTAATTGACTCTATTTGCTGTTGTTATCGTTGACTGAAGTTGCCTTTTAATTTGATTGTTATCTTAATCACATCATTAGTGGTAGCCTGCAATTGTGGACCATTTTCCTACTCCTCCTGGAATAATCAGGGATGTTTTGAACTTTAACAGTTGGTGGACGTTAGGATTTTTCCTCTTCTTTCTCTCAGGGAATTTTTCCCATTTTGTTGCCTGTAAGTTCTTTGCCACAGGAGAATGCTCAGAGCAATATTACCAAGAGAAGTTACTTTTCAATAATTTGGTGAAGAAGATGGCTTTGGAAAGAAGGGGAAGAACAAGCATTCTCATTTCACCAGTCTATTGGCTGCTTCCTGGAGCTGGACAAGTCCATTGCTGGTCACAGCTTGTTGATGAGGGCTGCAATCCTGGCCGAGTAGATGGGAGGAAATTCAATTGGGAAAAGATGAGTAAAAGCTCTTTCTTTCTCCCTTGCACAAACCAAAGGCCCGTGTTGGAGGACTGCAAGGGATTTGTGTGACAAATTTCCCTGCCAGCAATTTCTTGTCTGTACAAAATGCACCCAGATCTCCCAGGCTCTCCTTTTATGTCAGCTGTTCCCTTCCTTGTGTTCATGGCCCTCCATTGCATTTGTTCCCCTCTGTCCATGTCCTTCCCAGGCTTGGGAGCCCAGCAGGGCACACATTGGTCCCCAGTCCCAGCAGTGCTGAGCTGAAGAGGATTCCTCCCCAGAGAGCAAGGAGTCAGGACAACATGCCAGGAGGCTGCACGGACAAACGAGGCCGGGAAAACGTGGGCCCAGTGCTGAATGGGATGGGGACCAGGTGACACAGGATATGGGACAGGGCTGAGGTCCTGAATGCTTTCTTCACCTCAGGCTTCAGCAGCCAGATCAGCCTTCAGGAATTTCATTTCCCAGAGCCCAGGAGGAGAGGCTGGGCGGAGGAATATGTACCCTTGCACAATCCATGTCACTGAACCATGGCCATAATGAAAGGATTTGTCCAGAAGGTTTGCAGGGAAGTCAGTGCTGGGAGCTCAACTGAATGAAGAATGCACAACATCCACTCTCTCCTCACCCAGCAAGACCCTTTGTCTCCCTGTTGAAGGCTGTCAATGTGGCTAAGCCAAATTCCCACTTCCCAAAGCCATGCAGACTGTCCCTAAAGAAAAAGGGCTGGGAGCCAAGGCAAGGCACAGAGGAAAAATGAGGCTGTGCTGGACAGGAGCCCAGGCAATGTGCACTAAACCTGCACTTCCCCAAACTGCAGCCTCTGCAGTTGCCAGGGCAGATCCTCCTGCACCATCAATGGTACCAGCCCTTCTGGCAGCCTCCCTCCAGTGCCTTCTAGTGCCCCCAGGCCAGAGGGACGTTTCCTGCACCTGCCATTGCCTGACAAGAGTCCTGGGCAGCAGCTGCCAGTAAGAAATGCTGAGAGATCTGTCATCCCCATCTGCTGGTTTTTGGTTCACTCTGCTGCAGAGCTGCTCCAGGGTGGTTCTGCCACACAGTAATACGTTGCTGCATCGCCTGGGGTTGCTGCCAGGAGCTGCAGTGTGAAGCTGTTCTGGGAGCTCTGCAGTTTTCCTTTAAAGCGATCTTTGAAACCTTCTCCATAGGTTTGTCCATAGTCTTCATAAATCCATTCAATGCCCAGTGGGCCCTGACGGTACCAGTACATGTCGTAGTTGCTCAATGCACCTCCCTTCATGCTGCAGTGGAAGGTGACTTCATCTCCCTCTCCCACGGTCGCTTCCCTGGGGTTCTGCTCCAAGGTCACCTGGCCAGTGACTGCTGCAGAGAGCAAGAACGAGCCACAGTCACTCCAAGATGCAGCAAAGGTCACGGCAATGCTGGTGGGGCTTTGGACTGGCACTGGACCCGTGGGAGGACAAAATCGTCCTCTTGGAAGCCAGCTGACAGAGATGGGCAGAGCTGGTGGCAGCTAGCAAGGCTCACAAGGAAGGAGACACCACATTTCCCTCCATCCTTTTCCCAGTCACACAGGAAGCTTTTCCTGGTTTTCCCCAAAGAAGCAGGAAGGATTTGCACCACGGCAGAACAAAAAATTCCTTTGTCCTTGCCAAGACAGGATGGTGAGGAGCCCACTGTCCTGTCGCTGAAGCTGCTGTGGGTGAGCAGAGCAAAGACCAAGGGCTGTCCCAGGCAGTGGGGCCTGTGCCCTGTGCTGCCATGGCCCAGCTGGTCTGTGCCAGAGGGGCGGCAGTGGCCCAGGAGCAGTGTCCAGTGCCAGGGCAAAGCGCTGGGCCCCGAGATGTGAGTGCAGCAGGGAGGTGCCCTGCGTGTGGCCAGGCTGCAGAGGAGGCAGCTGGCATGGAGGTGCCGAGCTCAGAGGCACAAGAGGAGCAGGGCTGCTCTCGCCGTGCTCCACAGGCAGGGCTGGGCAGCTGGAGCCGGGGCACAGCTGCGGCTGCAAGCGCTCAGCACAGCTGCCCAGAGCCCTGCAGAGCCCAGGGCCACGCTCAGCTCCTGGGGCCAGCAGCCCTTGCCTTCACTTACCTACAATGGGCAAGAAGCCCAGGCACAGGGCACTCCACATGGCCAGGCCCGCTCTCAGTGGCCTCTCTGCAGCTTCTCTGGGCCTGCACAACAGCTCTGCCCACACCTGCCCTGCCTGGGCCTCTGTCACTGCTCTCAGGCCCAGGCCCTGCTGGTCCCTCCCTCTGCCTATGACAACACTGAGGGGGAGAGGTGGAGCACCAGGAGCACAACTTGAAGCTCTTGCTGCCCTCCTGCCTGTCTCTCCCTCTTTGTGGTGTAGTAACAGACCATTTGTTAGGCAGGAAATGCTGTGTTGGGCTAGCAGTGACGTGGTTCTGAGGGGCCAGCCCTGGCCTTTCTCTCAGGGAGTCTCCCAGGCTGGGACATTGGAGGTGACCAGGGAAGCTGTCAGCTTGTCCTTCCCCTGGCTCTGCTGGCCCTGGCTCTGCTGGGCGTCTCCTCCCATATGGGACACCCCAGGATCTCAGCTCGGCTTGGCCAGGCCACCCCCAAGCCAAAGTGCTCCTCACTCTGCTCCCAGCACTCTGGCCCTGCACCCTCTGGCTCCCCAGTGGTGACACTTCTCCAGCTGCCTCTTCCTCTCAAAGCCCTCACGGAGCCCTGCCCAGCAGCAAAGGCAGCCCAGGACTCTGCAGGTGCTTTGCATGTTCCACTTAAGAAGGGGACCAAGGAAGGCTGAGTGAGACTGGAGCCAGGCAGTCACCAGGCTGACTGCATGACAGAAAAACCTTGAAGCTCCTCTACGGAGTAGAACATTGGAATTGGGACTCAGGGGAAGGAAAGCCTCAGTGCTGGGAAAGGAGCTTTTGATGAAAGGCCAGGATCACTGGTGCTGGGTGGGGATGGCACCTGATTTCTCAGGAACAGCCCTGAAGCACTTTGGAATTCACCATCTCCAAATGTCGTGGGTGCTGATCCAGCCCCGAGCTGGTTTGTGTTAAAGCCAGGCTGGGTTTCCTGTGCCCGTGTGAACAGCGCAGAAGTACCGGGCAGAGTCGCGGGGCTGCAGGGTCAGCAGGGAGAGATAAACCTCGGCCCGGGAATTGTCCCGGGACATCTTGGCCCTCCCCTGCACTGACTGGTCAAAATAAACAGCTGTCGCATCAAATCTAATAACGGACACCCACTCTGGGCTTCCTCCGGGTGCCTGACGGTACCACCAAATATGATAATCCTCGAAGGTGAATCCGGATCCACGGCAGGAGAGGGTGACGGAGTCGCCGGGCGCTCGCTGCCCTCCGCCGGCCTCCTGCAGCCTCGGCTGTGCGCAGAGCCCTGCGGAGGGAGAGCGCAGGGATCGGGCGGGGCGCGGCCGCGGACCGAGGGCGCTGTCCCGGTGTCCCGGTGCCCCCGGCCCGGCACAGCCACAGCCGCCAGCCCCGGCCCACAGCCCCTGTCCCTGGGTCTGCCCCGGCCTTTGCCCGTGTTCCCTGCCCTGCCTCTGCCCCTGTCCTTTCCCCAGCCTCTGGCCTTGTGCCCGTCCCTGTTCGTGCTCCTGCTCCTGTCGCTGCCTGTCGCTGTGGCTGTGCCTGGTTGGCCCGGCCGGGCTCGCTGCCCTCCCCGGCCGGCTCTCACCTGCCGGCGCCAAGGCCAAGGCCAAGGCCAGCAGCCCCGGCCCCGGCCCGGCCAACATCGCTGCCGGCGCCGCGGCAGCCGCACAGGAGGCGAGCGGAGCCGCGCTCGGGCCGCTCCCGCCCGGCCCCGCCTCGCCGGGGCAGCGCCGGCGCCTCTGCCCGCCCCGACTCACCCGCCCCGGGCCCCGGGACCGCGGCCCCGCCGGGCGGGACAGGCAGCGCCGGCCGCGCCCGGGCCGCGCACGCAAAGCAGCGCTGCGCGCTTGGACAGCGCCTTCTGCCGAAGGGACCCGTGGCCAACGCGCCCTGAAATTCGCCCTCGTAGCACAGAATCACTGTGTCACAGAATCACAGAGTCACTGGCATCGGCGCTGCCTTGGGCAAAACGCTGCCCGCACTTGAAGGTGGTGATGGCTCCTCTCTCCTCGGAACTGCTGAAGCCACGCTCGACTACTGGGGGACACATCTTGACTCCCCACTTTGTCATGTCAGTTGTTTTTCACCTGAGCAGGGAGGACACAAGGATGCTGAGCATACAATCATGAAGGGAGTTTATTCTTTTATTCTTCAGCTAGGCACACGGCTGTGCCCTCTCCTAGCCCATGGCCCATCCTGCTGTCAGATCTGGCCTGTGACTCTTGCTCACATAATCATCCCTGAGTGCTTGTCCTGTGCTGGATCTCTGCACCCTGGTGTCATGCAGATGGTGCAGACGAGTGGTCAGTAGTGCAGGGAAGTGGATTCTTTGAAACTCAGGCCCCATGCAGAGGCTGGAATTTCTCTGGAATTCTGACTGATTCCACTACTGGCCATAGTTCAGTGTCCGATTTTGTTGGAAAATATGTCTTCTGGTGCTTTTCTCTTGTTATGAGGTATTCATAGCTAGGAAGGGCTGCCTGGAGGTGGGTGATCAGGACAAACCAGCCCTGAGGTCAGAGCTCCTCGTCTCAGGCACTGCTCTTTCTTGTAAGCAGGAGAATATTACAGATAGCCCTCTCAGAGCTTTTGTCACTGAGGACTTTGAGAAATAACTTGTGCTACAACAGGAGTGTTGAGGACAACCCTGTGTCCTCTTCAGGCTGCAAGTTTCAAAGCTAAAAAGGAACCGGGGAAATCTGCAAATGATACCAAGAAAATACTGGTTGGGGCAACGAGAGGCACACAGAGGAATGAGGAGAGCTATTCTGCATGGGTTGGTTTTCTGTATTTCTGTTCTTTGCTGCATTTGTGGTGAGTGTTGTTCTGTCAGAACCTAGGGTGTGGTGTTGTTCTGTAAGGCTGCAGACACAGGTACAGGCTGCCAAGCTCTCTCCTAAAACTATCAGACCTGATGCTGTTATTTCTGGAGAGCCAGAATGGGCATAAGGAAAGGTGAGCAGAAGAGGAGGCAGCTCTGTGCCTCCTCTGTGCCAGTGGGAAGTCAGGAATTAATTCTAGATGTTGTTTGGTTTTTGCGTGTTGGTTTTGCCATGATTTCTCAACTCTCTTTCTGTCAAAACACACATTTTCTCACTCCACCCTTTTGTTCCTCTCCCGCATGGCACAGAGGGGGACGGAGTGAGCAGCTGTGTGGGGCTGAGCTGCCCGATGGGGGCAGGGGCAGGAGGTGCCCACAGCCTTGTCCTGTTCAGTTGTGAATGTTCTCAAGAATGGAACTTGCAGAGTCTGGGGTATTTCAACTCAGTGTCAGATCCCCCTCAACATTTTCTTCTGCATGCTAAACCAACCCAGATCTCCCAGGCTCTCTTTATACGTCAGCTGTTCCCTTCCTTGTGTTCATGGCCCTCCATTGCATTTGTTCCCCTCTGTCCATGTCCTTCCCAGGCTTGGGAGCCCAGCAGGGCACACATTGGTCCCCAGTCCCAGCAGTGCTGAGCTGAAGAGGATTCCTCTCCAGTGAGCAAGGAGTCAGGACAACATGCCAGGAGGCTGCATGGAGAAACGAGGCTGGGAAAACGTGGGCCCAGTGCTGAATGGGATGGGGACCAGGTGACACAGGATATGGGACAGGGCTGAGGTCCTGAATGCTTTCTTCACCTCAGGCTTCAGCAGCCAGATCAGCCTTCAGGAATTTCATTTCCCAGAGCCCAGGAGGAGAGGCTGGGAGGAGGAATATGTACCCTTGCACAATCCATGTCACTGAACCATGGCCATAATGAAAGGATTTGTCCAGTAGGTTTGCAGGGAAGTCAGTGCTGGGAGCTCAACTGAATGAAGAATGCACAACATCCACTCTCTCCTCACCCAGCAAGACCCTTTGTCTCCCTGTTGAAGGCTGTCAATGTGGCTAAGCCAAATTCCCACTTCCCAAAGCCATGCAGACTGTCCCTAAAGAAAAAGGGCTGGGAGCCAAGGCAAGGCACAGAGGAGAAATGAGGCTGTGCTGGACAGGAGCCCAGGCAATGTGCACTAAACCTGCACTTCCCCAAACTGCAGCCTCTGCAGTTCCCAGCACAGATCCTCCTGCACCATCAATGGTACCAGCCCTTCTGGCAGCCTCCCTCCAGTGCCTTCTAGTGCCCCCAGGCCAGAGGGACGTTTCCTGCACCTGCCATTGCCTGACAAGAGCCCTGGGCAGCAGCTGCCAGAAAGAAATGCTGAGAGATCTGTCATCCCCATCTGCTGGTTTTTGGTTCACTCTGCTGCAGAGCTGCTCCAGGGTGGTTTTGCTCCACAGTAATACGTTGCTGCATCGCCTGGGGTTGCTGCCAGGATCTGCAGAGTGAAGCTGTTCTTGGACCTTTGCAGTCTTCCTTTAAAGCGATCTGTGAAACCTTCTCCATAGGTTTGTCCATAGTCTTCATAAATCCATTCCATGCCCCGTGGGCCCTGACGGTACCAGTACATGTAGTAGTTGCTCATTGCACCTCCCTTCATGCTGCAGTGGAAGGTGACTTCATCTCCCTCTCGCAGGGTCACTTCCCTGGGGTTCTGCTCCAAGGTCACCTGGCCAGTGACTGCTGCAGAGAGCAAGAACGAGCCACAGTCACTCCAAGATGCAGCAAAGGTCACAGCAATGCTGGTGGGGCTTTGGACTGGCACTGGACCTGTGGGAGGACAAAATCGTCCTCTTGGAAGCCAGCTGACACAGATGGGCAGAGCTGGTGGCAGCTAGCAAGGCTCACAAGGAAGGGGAAACCACATTTACCTCCATCCTTTTCCCAGTCACACAGGAAGCTTTTCCTGGTTTTCCCCAAAGA
Organism: Agelaius tricolor; assembly: GCF_023055355.1. NCBI lineage: Eukaryota > Metazoa > Chordata > Aves > Passeriformes > Icteridae > Agelaius > Agelaius tricolor. Next base: position 3,692,655 of record NW_027269291.1, read on the forward strand.
AGCAGGAAGGATTTGCACCATGGGGGGACAAAAAATTCCTTTGTCCTTGGAAAGACAGGATGGTGAGGAGCCCAGTGTCCTGTCCTGAAGCTGCTGTGGGTGAGCAGAGCAAAGACCAAGGGCTGTCCCAGGCAGTGGGGCCTGTGCCCTGTGCTGCCATGGCCCAGCTGGTCTGTGCCAGAGGGGCGGCAGTGGCCCAGGAGCAGTGTCCAGTGCCAGGGCAAAGCTCTGGGCCCCGAGATGTGAGTGCAGCAGGGAGGTGCCCTGCGTGTGGCCAGGCTGCAGAGGAGGCAGCTGGCATGGAGGTGCCGAGCTCAGAGGCACAAGAGGAGCAGGGCTGCTCTCGCCGTGCTCCACAGGCAGGGCTGGGCAGCTGGAGCCGGGGCACAGCTGCGGCTGCAAGCGCTCAGCACAGCTGCCCAGAGCCCTGCAGAGCCCAGGGCCACGCTCAGCTCCTGGGGCCAGCAGCCCTTGCCTTCACTTACCTACAATGGGCAAGAAGCATGGCCCTCCACATGGCCAGGCCCGCTCTCAGTGGCCTCTCTGCAGCTTCTCGGGGCCTGCACAACAGCTCTGCCCACACCTGCCCTGCCTGGGCCTCTGTCACTGCTCTCAGGCCCAGGCCCTGCTGGTCCCTCCCTCTGCCTATGACAACACTGAGGGGGAGAGGTGGGGCACCAGGAGCACAACTTGAAGCTCTTGCTGCCCTCCTGCCTGTCTCCCCCCCTGTGTGGTCCCCATCTTTCTCTTAAGCCCTCTCCATATTCACACTTTGTGTCATCCTGTGGAAGAGCCTCAGGCTTGATTTGGGGTGACTCAGTGGGAACTCTACATTGGGAAATTCCAGTCCTAAACCAGAACAGCCTCCTTTGGCATCCAGTGTGGGGCATGAAGGGTTGAGATAAGACCAGATCTGCCCAGAGTGGGCTGCAGACCAATCTGATCTCAGCATTAGTTGTATCAGGTCTGGAGCCAGTGGTGCCAATGCTGCTGGGGCTGTTCCTGTGGCTGTGGGACCTAACCCTGTGTGTGTTCCCCTATGAGCTCCCCATGCTGATATTGTGCAGGGCTGTGGGCCCTGAGAAGGGGACTGGGGAGAGGACAGCAACTCTCAGCCTCTGGAGGTGGCTCCTGTCAAGTGTTAGAGAAAGATACTGTCCCAAGGATGATCTAGTAGTGCTCCTAGGCAGGTGGAAGCCCATGGCCAGAGACTCCATGTGTCATCAAAATGAAACTGTGTGTGCACAGTGCCTCTTAGAGGTCTCCATATATAATCCAGGCTGGGGTGTCTCTTCTCTGTCTCCTTGCAGGTTATGTTTCAGTAGAGGTCACAAAAGAGGAATTTCCCTGGTTGTCAAAGGCTTTGGTATAGCCAGGAATCAACTGAGGCCCTCCCTACAGAAATCCTAGATTTGAGACCTCTTTTCAATTTGTGCTTTAGGAAGACAGACATTGCCCGGAGCTCTGCACTCCCCAGTCCTGAATAGATTTGCAGGGGGAAGATTGGGTTCTAATTCCTTCAGTTCAGAGAACATCTGCTGACTGAAATACAAGTCAAAGAGAGAACTTGCCTTACAGTCAGGTAATTAACCTTGCTCCTTTTGAGTTTCTGTTTATGTTAGATCTAATTTTGTCAGGAAGTTTATGGGATTTTGGGTCACAACAGAGATAGGTCAGATTATGCCTAGCAGATGCAGGAATATGATTATTACATTGCATTTCTAATGTGGTATAAGAACACTGGCGGGTTAAGTGGTACAAAAATGTGTTTAGTGTTGCCCATTCTCATGGTGTTCTTCACTATGTTTTCCCATGTAACCTCTTGGAGAAAGCTTTATTCTTTCAGGATGCTTTTAATATTCTCTGCCACTGGAGAGAGCTCTCACCATTTTGACTTGATCAGCAGGACAGATGTCAACTACCACACTGCATGTTAAAGAATCAAGGCATTCCTTTATTCTGGCTAGGAGGTGCAACCAAAATCATTTCATCCACACATTGCACGGGTTGTGCAGAGAAAATCCTTCCATCACACAAGGTTTTCATTGGAGTTTTCTTCTACTTCTACATTTGCAACCCAGGGAAATTCATTGGTTCAATGCTCATTGCTCCCAAGTTCCACAGTTTGTAGTATTTGATTTTTTTTATTGATCCCTGCACCTTGGATGTTATTTTGGTTCTCAGTCTTGGTTCTCTCATTGAACTTTCCCAGACCAGGTGTCTCTGACCTTGCCAGGGCTGATGTTTGGAGCTGATGTTCATTAATGGTCTTTATCTTTTGTGTATCTTCTTTGCTGCTCCCAGTCTGCTGGGATGTTTTATATGTCTGCTGAAATTTCTTGATATAGTTTTAGTCAGGGCATTTGTTCACCTTTGCCCAGGGGAGAAGGAACTGAAGTTTCTTTTCAAAGGACTGTTTCAGCACTGCAGGGCCTGAGGGTGTGAGCAGAGCAAGCTCAGTGCAGCAGCCCTTGCTGTGTGCCGTGCAGAGGCTCTCTTGAGGGCTGCAGGAGCTCAGGCAGGGGCAGCAAAGCCTTATTTCCCCTTCAGGATGTGGTTACCTTGTGTTTTCAAAAGCAGGGGAGGGTTGATGCTGCCTGGTGTGACTGAGTCAGAAATGGTGACCACAGCATCCTGCCTGTAGCTGGTGAGAGGGGCATGAGCTGGGGAAGGTGTGGGCTGGGCTCTGTTAGGTAAGAGCCAAGTTGCTATGGAAACTATCACTCCATCAAAGCACCCCAGATTATTTTCTGGTGGCCCCTGCCTCCTGTCCCTGAGTGCAAAACAGCAGCAGGGTTTCTTCCCTGCTGACAGGAGCATTTTCCTCCCTCGTGCCTTCAGCAAGGACTCTCCTGACTGAGGCTCCTGAATGTGCCAGAGACATTTCCCTGCACCAAGTCTGCAAAAGACAAATTCAGCCAACAGGAAATCTGCAATATCAAAGCTATGTTTATGATCCCAGTGGGCTTCTAGAGTAGTTGGATTTGAGCAATTTCCATCCTAGTTTCAGAAGAATAAGCACAAAAAACCAACAAGATTTTGGGCTAGCAGAACTTTATTATTGTCCCTACTGCAGAAACCTAAAATGCACATGCAATACATTTGGCAGAAGAAATGCAGGCTTAATCAAGAAGTGAACATTATCTAGTTGAATAAAATCAGATTCTACAGAGCTCTTCTTATCTGCAATACACACTTATTAAATCAATATAAATCCTACGCTACAAAAGGCAGCTCGTGGGCTGGAATTCCCCAGCAGTGCTACTCCAGTTCCTCAGGCAGTAACACAACGTGCCTGGGAAAGGTGCTTCTCAAAGGCATCTCTCAGCAGTGAGCACTGGAGTTTTCAAAGCTACTGAAGCAGGTTGGACACTGGTGTGCAAATGGCAGAAGAGTGGGAGGGATCTCCTTAGCAGGAGGATGAGGATAAATCCACTGTGCTCAGTTGTCAGAGGAGAGGAAAGAGCAAAAGCACTTAAAACTCTTCAGTGTAAATCAGCTGGCCAGGCAGGAGTGAAGAGTGTTGCATGTCTGCAGGGGAAGGTGCTGCCTTGTGTCCTGGCTGGTCTCTGTCAGCAGCTCTGGCCCTGCTTGTTCAACCCCTTGTGCTGCTGGTTCACGCTCTTTGCTGCTCTTCTTTGGGTTCATTGCCCATGTCTGGAAGAGCAAAGGGAGGTTTAAAGTACATTTAATGAAATTGGGCCTATGAACCAGTGTTTGAGAGCTGTGAGCTCCTTTACCTCAGAAAAGAAACAACTTGATGCTCATGAGGGCATTGAAGGCGATGCTCTTTGCCAGCAGGACTCTCAACCCCAACACAGCCATGGACAGCATGTTCCCTCTCTGCCCTCCAGCATCTGCTCAGTGACCAGAAAAGAGGGGAGACATCATGGTCTAGGTTTTGGTGCTGTGATCTTGGCAGAAAGGGGAAAATCCACAGGTGAGAGTTTCAGGGAAAGGAAGAGCAGCAAAGGAACAGCCAAGAGAGAACATGGCAACAAGAGGGGAGCAACCTTGGAACAGCAACCTTGGAACACAATCTGCTGAATGTGTTGTGTTCTGAGTCCTGTGCCCTGGAGAAAATACATTTCCATGCCTTTATCCCGCAGAGAGCAATGTAACCTCACATCGTGTTTGGGTAACTCACCTTGTGCTGAGGCATTTGTGCGGTTGCAAACCCTGTCAGTGGTCTCTATTCCTGGTTCTTCAGCCTCCTCTTCTGTAGCACGATAAAGAAAAGGCATTTGAAACTATATCCATCTTTTATAGAGGATAAAAAAAAATGTTTAGATGAAATTTCTCATAAAAAATTGGAGGCAAGATCAGAGTGGGCCTCAGCTGGTCAGGAATAATTCCAACATTAATTTTAGGAGACAATTTCTCCATGCAGTTGCAAGAAACAGAAGAATTCCTGCATTTTTTTGTTTTACTCTTTGAATGACCTTCAGGAGTAAAAAAACAGTCCCACCAAATATGACAGTTTACTTAATTAAAAAAGCCTCACAACACACCCCACCTTTAACTTCTTTTGGTTTTAGAGAGGCTGTTTCAGCTTGTGCTGCAGCAAGTTTCCTTCTATAGGCTAGAGTATTCCGTCATAAGGAAATTCACATTTTACAGCAATAGATTGTGTGTTTTCTCCCCAGAAAAGTATCTCAAAGTAATTAAACTGTTGAAACCATTTCTTTTAGATGCTTTGAAACATCTTTCAGCTTTCCATGCTGAAATCCCAAATGTCTTTCTTATTTCTGCTGTCTGCCCAGGGCAGTGCTGTCCAGAAGGAGAACACCAAGCCCCACAGGCCACTGTCTCCAGAAATAAGTGACAGCTGTGCCACCAAACTGTACCTGGCTTTGCTGTTATGGTGCGGTCGCCGAATTTGGCCGTGCAGGTCACCTCTGTGTCTTTTGTCACCCTGACCACTTTAATTGCATTGTACAACCCCTGTGACGTCAGAATGGATGGGCTCTGTTCATAGACCACCTCCTGAGAGGGCATCTCCAAGCTGATGGACTTTGTAGGGAAGTTCTTTGCCAAACAAGCTGCTTTCCCAGAGCTGCCACCTCCTTCCAGTTTCTTTGATTTCATCACAATGACTTTGGGATCAGAAGTTTTTGAAATGCCTGAAAAGAAAAGCAAGGTTTGGACAGGATTGATTTTACTGCAGGCTTGCCTGGGTGCTGAGTTACCCAAAATTCACATATACTTTATCTGTGACTAATTTGTAGCATTAGCAATCACTTTTTGTGGTCTTTATTTCTTGCTGCTTCTTCCAAAAGATCAAATTTAAAGACAGAAATGGGTATGGGGGACATATTTAATAGGAGATTTAATCCCACAGGATCACAACTACCTTTTGCCAAAGCTTGTGCTTGTAAGTGAACCCTTGATTTTATAATAGACCTACAAACAAGAGGGGAGCTTTGATGAATGCCACTCCAAGACTCCACTTATTCTGCTTTCTCAGCCATTTAATTCCAAAACATAACAATTCTACCTGGATTGCCTTGCACATTCATGACAGACATAAATAAATACTGTTTTTATTTTACGCTCCCCACTAGACGCCCAACAGAAATCCAACACATTACCTTGGCTTAACCAGTTCAGTTGAATCCAATCTCTGAACAATTTATTAAGATTAAACTAGTACAGAAATGTTGCATAAGATTTTATTTCATGCTTTTGTACCCTTCTCTGCTATCAGTGTTGTATTTTTAACTCTGACACAAAAGATAGTCATAGGAACTTGTATGCCAACTTCCACAGACACTTTATTTCCCTTTAGACAGTCCAAGTGTGACTTTAAACCCAACACTGATTATTGCAATCTTATTAAGAAGTCTGAATAAGTGGATAGATGTAGGTCCCAAGGAAATTCAGAATGATAGCAGACAGAACTTGGAGTTTAAGTTCTTTGGCAACATCGGGAAGTGGAATAAGAATATTTTTACATATGAATTGTCTAGCTGCATGCAAAAGATTACACATAGAAAGTAAAATTAGTGACTGAAAAACATGAGTGAATGTCTGCATAAATTTTAGGGGGAATAAAATACTTGCAAAAGGGGAAACTGAAAGAGTATCAATTCAGAAAATGGTAATGTATAAAGGATACCTACTTGGCTCCACGGTCAGTTGAGATCCGTTCCCAAAGACAAGAGCAGCAGTAACTCACAGTTAAAATGCGTAAATCAAAAAGGGCTCGCTTTGCTATTCTTCCTCTACACATTTCCTTCCCAGTTGCACCAGGCTTGGCCAGAGCCTGTCAGTCCTGTGCATTCTGTGTTCTCTGAGAAGACCTTGAAAGGCTTTTCATGTGGTCTCCTCTCCAGGCTTTCCAGACAGCCAGAACACAAACAGGCAGCTTCTCTGCAGTAGCTCCCTGGGCAGGATCTTCAGCAAGCAATAATGCACACAGTGCAATTGTAGTTCAGAGAGCAGAAGATTTGTTTTATCTGGCCCCAGAAGGCTCACCTGAGTCCCACCAATTTGCATTTCCTGGCAGTACAGCCATGAATTCCTACCACTGCTTGCTTCTGGAAGGGATTCGTGTTTTATGTTCTAAAAATTTATTTGAACAAAAAGTTGCACTTCTCCTTTACTTTCATCTTAGAAAGTCACAGGAGGAGCCCTCCATTCCAGAAAGTAATGGGCCTTAGCATTTTTTTAGAATGTTTAATCTGGAATAAACCAAAGAGTACCTAAAGGAAAACCTTCTCTGTCCTTAACTGAGCCCTCAACAGAATATGCCTGGATATCCCACAGTGGCACTAATGGTTGTTATTTTATGCCATTTTGATTTGGGGAGTTGGCAAAAGATTGGAAAATATCCGTGCTGTAAACACCTTAAAATGCATATTAGTGTCTCCCAAAGGAATTCAAAACCCAAAGGAGGAGATTGCTCACATCCTGGAAACTTTGGCTTCAACTTCTTGAGTATTTCAGCAGCCTCAAAAGGGAGTCTGATACTTAAGGCCCAGCATCTTTTACCATCAAAGTTAATACCAGAATCTCTGTGCAGCTCTGAAAATATCCTGTCATTAGCTAGAAAAAGAAAATAATCAAACAGGATGAAAAGATAGGTCTTTCTTCAGAATGGTGATTTTACTTGGGGTGACATGCACCTTTTTTGCACAATATGGAATTCCAAACGAAGATGGGAATAAGTAATGCTGCTTATAATCCCTATTCCCCACATTGCTCTTTGCAGAACCCACACAACCTGGGAGCCAATTTTCTTTCATTCCAGGAGCTCTTGGATATGAGGCACTTGTGAGAATTTAAGCCCAAGGCTATTTCACCTCCTTCCTGCTCTGTCCCCAGGGCAGTGGACACTGTCAGTGTGGTGCCAGTGTCAAAGGAGAACTTCTCCAACCAGGAGTTACAGATGTGTCTAAAACTCCTCATACTGGGAGCTCTTCACTGAGCTCTGCATTCCTGCCCCAAGTCAGTCAGTGCAAGCCCGCTGGAGAATTGGACACTGGACAGTAAATTTGGGGCAGAGTGCTGCCCAAAGTGGGAATAAGTTATCACAGGCTAAGCAGTGCCCTGCTGGTGTTTGGGGATCATGGAATAATGCTGTATGCAGAGTCAGCCCAGTTGTTCCTGGAAACCTTCCTGAGCAGATCCAAGCTGAGGGTTTGGCTTGAATGCCTGGCTGGAGAGTGAGTGCATTCAAGGGATTATTGCAGCTGAAAATCCTTTCTGTCAACCCAAACTTTTAAACTATTTTGTCCACCTACACCTCAATTTTCAATGAAGTTTTAGGAAGAAAGAAATGTCACTTACTTGGTTCAACTGTGAGAGTTGTCCCTGGTCCAAATATAAGCTTATCTGTCGTCACACTGCTAAGACTTATTCCAATAACTCACTCTTTCCTCGTGGTGTTCATAAGTGTTGTAAATCAAGAGATAGAAAGCCAAATATTTTTTCTAATTATCCATGGCTGAAAGTCCATGAGAGGATCCAGAGGTACATTTACTTCCAAAACTGGAAAGAGAAAAATGGTTAATTGAATTGTTAAATGATTTTCAGTTATTTCAAATAGCTTGATTGAGTGTAGAATTTTCAACTTCTCCCTTTCTTCCATCTTTTAGAATCCCCTTGAACTCTTCTATCTTTCCAGGGTAAAAGGCATTATAGAAAGAATATTCTATTTGTCTCTTTAATGATTACAGTCAGCCATCTCCTTTCTTTCCCAAAATATCTCACTTTTCCCTGTCTTTCTGTTTTTGTACAGGTCCCTATGCTGTTTATATCATTGTGGTACTCCGGCCCCTGTACACAGTGATCTATTTCCTTATAAAAACTGTCTCTGTTCAACTACACAGAATTTAGGATTATACAGGCAGTCATATGACCTCTTCAGTGGTTTAAGACCCAATGTACCACATGAAAAAACACCATAGGGCTTTCAAGAAAGGATATAAGATAGTATCAGAGAGGTTGAGTTGTAAATGAGAACTTGGGGATTACATGACACCTCTGAAAAGTCTGAGAGCATTAAGCTGGATAGGAAGCAGGAAAAGAATCAGTACTTTTCATGTTATATCAAAGCATTTCTGAAAATTCTCCTGACTTGCTGAAAGCTGTCCCCTTCTTCCCCTTTGTTTCAGTGCTCAGAAGCAGGAGGAATGTGGCCTCTGGTCTCTTAGAATTGGTTCCTGGGGTCATTTAGTATCTTAGAAAGTCTTCATGGTGTTTTCGGTAAGAGGAGAAAGTAGACAAACGGATTATTCTTTTTTGCGTCGGGGCACTGAAATCTTGGGAGTGAGGATCAAAGAGTGCAGGAGATGTTGTACATTGATCAAATCCTTCATGATACTCATCTTCTCTATCATAAATCCATGACAGCCAGAGCTGAACCAGCTGTGCCCCCTCCCATATTTTGTGTACCTATACACTGGTGGGTGGAATGAGGAGCAGAAGAGGCCTTGGCTCCATGTAAGCACTGCTCAGCAATAACTCAAACATCCCTGAATTACCAACATGCTTTCCAGCACAGATTCAAAACATTGTCCCATTCCTGCTATGAAGAAAATTAGCCATACTCAAACCAAAACCATCACATTCTTTAAAAAAAAAAACAAACCAAACCAAAACACCCTCTTTCCCTGGTTCTTTCTGCCTGTGGGAGATGTTGACAAGGAAGGAAGGAGTTACCAGCACGTTAATGGTTTGGGGTTTGCTTGTGGGAGACTGCTGTTGTTATTGCTGTAGCACCTCTGCATCTGTTTCTGCAAAAGACAGCCCAGACTAGTCTTGAGAAGTCTGGGAAGAGCTTTGCCTTGCAGCAACCACAAAAGATCTGGCTAGATTAAATCCCCTTCTTCCAATTCTGCCCTGGCACTGCCTGCGTTTCAAGCACTGTGCCCTTTTCAAGTTCTCTCATGCTGCAGAAATAGGTGGCTGTGTCTGCAGCTGCTGGGGAGAGCAGTTGCAGCCTCAGCTGGTTCCTGGAGGGGTCTGCAGAGCTGTTGACTCGTTTCTGGAAGGATGCAGCGATGTGCTGGAGTCCTGTGAAAGGATACTGCATCACCAGGTGCTGCAGCTCTTTGCCAGGAGTCTGCCGGATCCAGTCCCACGCGTAGTTGCTGTCAGTGATGGCTACACCAGAGATGTGGCAGGTGAGCCAGACAGACTCTGAGATCTTCCCTGCTGTAGGGCCTGAGGCTGCTGTCTTCACTTGAGAAAGGCCACCTGCAGCCCCAGGAGACAAGGGTAAACAAAAAGCAACAGCTTAAGCAATCAGTCTACTCCACCATGTCCCCATGGTTCTGCTTGTGATGTCCAGGATCCAGCAGCTGCAAACCCATCTGCTCAACAACTCCGTCTCCCTGTAGAACCTCCTATCTTGGAGACGCACACACAGCCTTCCACATTCTCCCACTGAGCTCCCAAATGACCCTCTAGAATTCCCCACTTCCTCTGCACATCCCTCAGGCAGCAAAACCTGTGGGCTGGATTGAGTGGAGATGAGCTGTGCCCAAAATCACAGCAGGACTATTCACACACCCATCCATTTGGACTGGATACCTGTAATACTGGAAACCAAGGGAAACAGGAAAATTGCTTCTAAGCTGAAGCTCTTAGGGGAAATGAGAAGTGAGTTGGCATGACACATGCCAAGAAGATGAACATAAAGGTTAGAGATCCTTTGGGGAGAGCAAAAGGTAGGAGTTCCCTGTTAGAATCAAACATTGGAAAACCCTGTGCTGTGTCTACAGCAACCCTGAACATCTGGGCAACACAGACCCCTTTGAGCTCCGAGGCAGAGAGCTGGGATGCTGACAAGTGGTTTGTGTTCAGCCTCGGCTGGATCTGTGTCTCTGTGCGAACAGCACAGAAGTAGCAGGCGGTGTCCCCAGCACGGAGGAGATGCAGGCTGAGAGATGCCACAGACTGGGAATTGTCCCTGGAGGCTGTGGCTCGACCTTCCACTGCTGACCCAAACTGCGTCCGTGATGAGTAATGGCTTATCCAAGACACCCATTCGAATCTGCCTCTGGGTGCCTGACGATACCAACGAACATAATGATTCTCGAAGGTGAATCCGGAGCCGTGGCAGGAAAGGCTCACGGAGTCCCCGGGCGCTCGCTGCCCTCCGCCGGCCTCCTGCAGCCTCGGCTGTGCGCAGAGCCCTGCGGAGGGAGAGCGCAGGGATCGGGCGGGGCGCGGCCGCGGACCGAGGGCGCTGTCCCGGTGTCCCCGGCCGCACCAAGGTGACAAAACCCGCACGGTGACAAAACCTCCTGCCCCCATCTGCATCTGCCCGTGTCCCTGCTCATCCTTGCCCCAGTCCCTGTCGTTGCCTGTCGCTGTGGCTGTGCCTGGTTGCCCCGGCCGGGCTCGCTGCCCTCCCTGCCCTGCTCTCACCTGCCGGCCCCAAGGCCAAAGCCAAGGCCAGCAGCCCCGGCCCCGGCCCGGCCAACATCGCTGCCGGCGCCGCGGCAGCCGCACAGGAGGCGAGCGGAGCCGCGCTCGGGCCGCTCCCGCCCGGCCCCGCCTCGCCGGGGCAGCGCCGGCGCCTCTGCCCGCCCCGACTCACCCGCCCCGGGCCCCGGGAGCGCGGCCCCGCCGGGCGGGACAGGCAGCGCCGGCCGCGCCCGGGCCGCGCACGCAAAGCAGCGCTGCGCGCTTGGACAGCGCCTTCTGCCAAAGGGACCCGTGGCCAACTCGCCCTGAAATTCGCCCAGGCTCTCCTTATATGTCAGCTGTTCCCTTCCTTGTGTTCATGGCCCTCCATTGCATTTGTTCCCCTCTGTCCATGTCCGTCCCAGGCCTGGGAGTCCAGCAGGGGACACATTGGTCCCCAGTCCCAGCAGTGCTGAGCTGAAGAGGATTCCTCCCCAGAGAGCAAGGAGTCAGGACAACATGCCAGCAGGCTGCACGGACAAACGAGGCTGGGAAAACGTGGGCCCAGTGCTGAACGGGATGGGGACCAAGTGACACAGGATATGGGACAGGGCTGAGGTCCTGAATGCTTTCTTCACCTCAGGCTTCAGCAGCCAGATCAGCCTTCAGGAATTTCATTTCCCAGAACCCAGGAGGAGAGGCTGGGAGAAGGAATATGTACCCTTGCACAATCCATGTCACTGAACCATGGCCATAATGAAAGGATTTGTCCAGAAGGTTTGCAGGGAAGTCAGTGCTGGGAGCTCAACTGAATGAAGAATGCACAACATCCACTCTCTCCTCACCCAGCAAGACCCTTTGTCTCCCTGTCGAAGGCTGTCAATGTGGCTAAGCCAAATTCCCACTTCCCAAAGCCATGCAGACTGTCCCTAAAGAAAAAGGGCTGGGAGCCAAGGCAAGGCACAGAGGAGAAATGAGGCTGTGCTGGACAGGAGCCCAGGCAATGTGCACTAAACCTGCATTTCCCCAAACTGCAGCCTCTGCAGTTGCCAGGACAGATCCTCCTGCACCATCAATGGTACCAGCCCTTCTGGCAGCCTCCCTCCAGTGCCTTCTAGTGCCCCCAGGCCAGAGGGACGTTTCCTGCACCTGCCATTGCCTGACAAGAGTCCTGGGAAGCAGCTGCTAGAAAGAAATGCTGAGAGATCTGTCATCCCCATCTGCTGGTTTTTGGTTCACTCTGCTGCAGAGCTGCTCCAGGGTGGTTCTTGCTCCACAGTAATACGTTGCTGCATCGCCTGGGGTTGCTGCCAGGAGCTGCAGTGTGATACTGAAGCTCTCCACTGATCCCACAAAGTGTTCTTGGAAGGCTTCTCCATAGATATCACCCTCCCTGTAGATAAATTTGAGAGAGCCCCCTGGGCCCTGACGGTACCAGTACATGAGGTAGCCGCTCATAGACCCTCTCTTCAAGCTGCAGTGGAAGGTGACTTCATCTCCCTCTCCCACAGTCGCTTCCCTGGGGTTCTGCTCCAAGGTCACCTGGCCAGTGACTGCTGCAGAGAGCAGGAACGAGCCACAGTCACTCCAAGATGCAGCAAAGATCACGGCAATGCTGGTGGTACAGGACAAGTGCTAGGACAAAATCCTCCCCTTGGAAGCCAGGTGACACAGATGGGCAGAGCTGGTGGCAGCTAGCAAGGCTCACAAGGAAGGAGACACCACATTTCCCTCCATTCTTGCCCCAGTAAGACAGGAAGCTTTTCCTGATTTTCCCCAAAGAAGCAGGAGGGATTTGCACCATGGGGGGACAAAAAATTCCTTTGTCCTTGCCAAGACAGGATGGTGAGGAGCCCACTGTCCTGTCCCTGAAGCTGCTGTGGGTGAGCAGAGCAAAGACCAAGGGCTGTCCCAGGCAGTGGGGCCTGTGCCCTGTGCTGCCATGGCCCAGCTGGTCTGTGCCAGAGGGGCGGCAGTGGCCCAGGAGCAGTGTCCAGTGCCAGGGCAAAGCGCTGGGCCCCGAGATGTGAGTGCAGCAGGGAGGTGGCCTGCGTGTGCCCAGGCTGCAGAGGAGGCAGCTGGCATGGAGGTGCCGAGCTCAGAGGCACAAGAGGAGCAGGGCTGCTCTCGCCGTGCTCCACAGGCAGGGCTGGGCAGCTGGAGCCGGGGCACAGCTGCGGCTGCAAGCGCTCAGCACAGCTGCCCAGAGCCCTGCAGAGCCCAGGGCCACGCTCAGCTCCTGGGGCCAGCAGCCCTTGCCTTCACTTACCTACAATGGGCAAGAAGCCCAGGCACAGGGCACTCCACATGGCCAGGCCCGCTCTCAGTGGCCTCTCTGCAGCTTCTCTGGGCCTGCAAACAGCTCTGCCCACACCTGCCCTGCCTGGGCCTCTGTCACTGCTCTCAGGCCCAGGCCCTGCTGGTCCCTCCCTCTGCCTATGACAACACTGAGGGGGAGAGGTGGAGCACCAGGAGCACAACTTGAAGCTCTTGCTGCCCTCCTGCCTGTCTCTCACTCTTTGTGGTGCAGTAACAGCCCATTTGTTAGGCAGGAAATGCTGTGTTGGGCTAAAGGTGACGTGGTTCTGAGGGGCCAGCCCTGGCCTTTCTCTCAGGGAGTCTCCCAGGCTGGGACTTTGGAGGTGACCAGGGAGGCTGTCAGCTTGTCCTTCCCCTGGCTCTGCTGGCCCTGGCTCTGCTGGGTGTTTCCTCCCATATGGGACACCCTAGGATCTCAGCTCAGCTTGGCCAGGCCACCCCTAAGCCAAAGTGCTCCTCACCCTGCTCCCAGCACTCTGTACCTGCACCCTCTGGCTCGCCAGTGGTGACACTTCTCCAGCTGCCTCTTCCTCTCAAAGCCCTCACGGAGCCCTGCCCAGCAGCAAAGGCAGCCCAGGACTCTGCAGGTGCTTTGCATGTTCCACTTAAGAAGGGGACCAAGGAAGGCTGAGTGAGACTGGAGCCAGGCAGTCACCGGGCTGACTGCATGACAGAAAAACCTTGAAGCTCCTCTACAGAGTAGGACATTGCAATTGGGACTCAGGGGAAGGAAAGCCTCAGTGCTGGGAAAGGAGCTCTTGATGAAAGGCCAGGATCACTGGTGCTGCTTGGGGATGGCACCTGATTTCTCAGGAACAGCCCTGAAGCACTTTGGAATTCACCATCTCCAAATTTCGTGGGTGCGGATCCAGCCCCGAGCTGGTTTGTGTTAAAGCCAGGCTGGGTCTCCTGTGCCCGTGTGAACAGCGCAGAAGTACCGGGCAGAGTCGGGGGGCTGCAGGGTCAGCAGGGAGAGATAAACCTCGGCCCGGGAATTGTCCCGGGACATCTTGGCCCTCCCCTGCACTGACTGGTCAAAATAAACAGCTGTCGCATCAAAACTAATAACGGACACCCACTCTGGGCTTCCTCCGGGTGCCTGACGGTGCCACCAAATATGATAATCCTCGAAGGTGAATCCGGATCCACGGCAGGAGAGGGTGACGGAGTCGCCGGGCGCTCGCTGCCCTCCGCCGGCCTCCTGCAGCCTCGGCTGTGCGCAGAGCCCTGCGGAGGGAGAGCGCAGGGATCGGGCGGGGCGCGGCCGCGGACCGAGGGCGCTGTCCCGGTGTCCCGGTGCCCCCGGCCCGGCACAACCACAGCCGCCAGCCCCGGCCCACAGCCCCTGTCCCTGGGTCTGCCCCGGCCTTTGCCCGTGTTCCCTGCCCTGCCTCTGCTCCTGTCCTTTCCCCAGCCTCTGCCCTTGTGCCCGTCCCTGTTCGTGCTCCTGCTCCTGTCGCTGCCTGTCGCTGTGGCTGTGCCTGGTTGGCCCGGCCGGGCTCGCTGCCCTCCCTGGCCGGCTCTCACCTGCCGGCGCCAAGGCCAAGGCCAAGGCCAGCAGCCCCGGCCCCGGCCCGGCCAACATCGCTGCCGGCGCCGCGGCAGCCGCACAGGAGGCGAGCGGAGCCGCGCTCGGGCCGCTCCCGCCCGGCCCCGCCTCGCCGGGGCAGCGCCGGCGCCTCTGCCCGCCCCGACTCACCCGCCCCGGGCCCCGGGAGCGCGGCCCCGCCGGGCGGGACAGGCAGCGGTGCACGAAGGGACGGGGGACAGCGCCGTGCGAGGCTTTATTTTCTCTTTGTAAACAGAGAGCGGTGTAGACACGAGGCTCTGAAACCTCTTGCTCAGAAGGGGGTTTTGCTTCTCTCACTGTTTTGCCAGTGAGTGCTTGGGGTTGGGCAATAAGCTGTGATGGGACACACCCTTTAGCCAACTGAGCAAAGGAATATCCCATTCTGTAACACGTGGTTCTCAGAAATAAAGCTCACGGAAAGGAGGAAAGGGGACATTCGGAGTGATGGCCTTTGTCTTCCCAAGAAATCATTCTGTGGGAGAAAGACCGTTTGTCCTAGAAATGGTTAAATATCTACCTATTGATGGAGAAGTGGGACATAAATTCTTAATTTCCCCTATATTGTGGAATTAGCTATTTTTGGTTTTCATCTGTTGAAACGGAACATCTCTCCAAGTTACAAAGGCTGTCAGAGCTGGCCCTGTTTACCATGGAGATGCAGAAGCTGGTTGGGGTTGTCATACGTGAACAGGAACACGAGGACATGGCCAGGCTGTTTTCAGCTTATGCCCATTGGCAGGACAATGATCAATGAGCACAAACAGAAAGTGACAAGAGGTTCTCACTGAACATCAGAGAGAAATGCTTTTTCACAGTGTGAGGGTGCCCAAACACTGGCACAGGCTGCTCAGGCACCTCCTGGAGTCTCCGTGGTCGGAGATGTTCACAAACTGTGTGGTCATGACACTGGGGAGATGGAGTCTGTGGAGAACCGAGTCTGGACAGGGTTGATTCTGGAGGATGGCAGCTCTTGGGAAGGACCCATGCTGGAGCCATTGGACTGCAGCCTGAGGGAGGAAGGGAACAAGAAGCAGGAGAGATGAAGAGCCGTGATTCATTGTTAAGAAATGATCCCACACCTGATTTCTTATTGTCTCTTTTCTTTTTAGAGAGAACAGGCAGAGAATTCAGGAATTCATCCTTGAGGATGAGTTTGGCAGCAAAGTGGGATAAAGTGGGAGCAAGGCAATTTGTAATTGCTCCCAGTTCTACTCTAAATCAAATTGTCAATAAATCAGAAGCCCTGTAGTGTGCAGTAAAGGCCCGGAATACCTGAGGTACACAGCGATGGCACCTGACTTCTTGGAAACAGCCTTGAGACGCATTGGCTCCAGCCCCTGGCAACTCTCACCTTCCCGGCATCTAAGGCAGCCTCTGCTGGGCCGCGGGAGGTTTGTGTTAAAGCTCATCTGCATTTCCTGTCCCCGTGTGATGGCACAGAAATACCGGGCAGAGTCCTGAGCTTGCAAGGACCGCAAAGAGAGATAAGCCTCGGATCGGGAATTGTCCCGGGAAATCTTGGCCCGACCCTTCACTGCTGCCCCGTAGTCCTCTGCACTGACGATGGTGGAGCTGATAAAGGACACCCACTCTGGGCTGCCTCCGGGTGCCTGGCGGTACCACCAAATATAATAATCCTCGAAGGTGAATCCGGATCCATGGCAGGAGAGGGTGACGGAGTCGCCGGGCGCTCGCTGCCCTCCGCCGGCCTCCTGCAGCCTCGGCTGTGCGCAGAGCCCTGCGGAGGGAGAGCGCAGGGATCGGGCGGGGCGCGGCCGCGGACCGAGGGCGCTGTCCCGGTGTCCCGGTGCCCCCGGCCCGGCAGAGCCACAGCCGCCAGCCCCGGCCCACAGCCCCTGTCCCTGGGTCTGCCCCGGCCTTTGCCCGTGTTCCCTGCCCTGCCTCTGCCCCTGTCCTTTCCCCAGCCTCTGCTCTTGTGCCCGTCCCTGTTCGTGCTCCTGCTCCTGTCGCTGCCTGTCGCTGTGGCTGTGCCTGGTTGGCCCGGCCGGGCTCGCTGCCCTCCCCGGCCGGCTCTCACCTGCCGGCGCCAAGGCCAAGGCCAAGGCCAGCAGCCCCGGCCCCGGCCCGGCCAACATCGCTGCCGGCGCCGCGGCAGCCGCACAGGAGGCGAGCGGAGCCGCGCTCGGGCCGCTCCCGCCCGGCCCCGCCTCGCCGGGGCAGCGCCGGCGCCTCTGCCCGCCCCGACTCACCCGCCCCGGGCCCCGGGACCGCAGGGGATCGGGGGGGACTCAGGAGAAGGGGGGCTCGGCGAGGGGCGCTGGCAGCTGCGGAGGCAGAGGAGCAGAGGCGCCTCGGGAGATGAAGGCTGCTGTCCCGGGGCTATCAGCGCGCCTCCATCGCTCTCCTGGTTTCTTGCTCTTGGGAGCCCTTTCAAAGGTGTTGACCCCTCAGTACTTCTAAGAAAACCCTGCCCAAATACTGCAGCAGAATGGAACATCATCAGGGTGGGGATCTGTGCAACTTTTGTGTCCTGAGTAAAGTCCCCTCTGAGGCTGTGACATTGTGGCGTTGCCAGCATCACCCCACATGTGGTATTTCCCAACTTCTTATCACCTTTTCCGGGATGTTAATGAAACAGTTCTCTATTCTGAGAGATTAATGCAATTATAGGGAGATACGGCGCCCCCTGGGGCAAAACGTCCTGCATCAGGGAGGGTCTTCACGAATTAAAGTAAGGGGAATAGCCTGGAGAAAGGAGGCTCTCAATAACTTTGAATGATCACGGTGTTTTGGGGAGGTACCCGAGGACTGCTGGCGGAAAGCAAATGTCACTACCTGCAAGAAGGACAAGAAAGAGGACCCAGGAAGCTTCCCTCAAGCCCTGAGATGATGATGGAGCACCTAATCCTGGAAATAATTTCCAGGCACATGAAACACAAGAATGTTTGCAGGACTCACCAAGGAGAACTCACACTTGACAGAGTTGATAATGAACTTCTATGCTGAAATGATTGGCTTTGTAGAGGAGGAGTGAGCAGTGTAGATGAGGAGAGAGCAGTGTGCATTGTTTACCTTGGTTTCAGGAAGGCTTTCAACACTGGCCTTCCAATTTAGGTTCTCCTAAGAGAAGCTGATAAAATCTCAATGGCGTGAGTAGATGGTGATCTGGACAGAGCAGTGGACAGACAGAAGATCCCTAAGATTTGTGACCAGTGGCATGAGGTCTAGTTGGAAGTCAGTGTCTAGCAAAGCACCCCAGGGTCAGTGTTGGGTCTCTTTTAGCATCTTTAGCCATCTTTAGGAAGATGGAAATACAGATGAACCCTAGCAAATTTAATGAAACGAGTAGTACGAGGGGCTGCTACACAGCACGGTTGTGCTGCCACCCAGAGGGACCTCAGCAGGCTGGAGAAATGGAACCTGAGTCGGCTCAAAAAGCTGTACTAATTTTCAGTGGGATAAAGGTAATTTTTTTTTTTTTTACAGTACTGCTGATGGCACAGGCAGGGGGATGTTTTATCTGTTGCTCAGTAGTGCTGACAGAACATCAAGGTCTTCTCTGATTCGCATACTGCCCCAACAGTGAGTTGGCTTGCCATGGACAAAATGCTGAGAGGAGAAACAGCCAGGACAGGTGATGCCAAATTAGCAAAGGATAATCCCATACACTAATACATCATTTTCAGAAATAAGACTCAGAGAAAGAAGGAGGAAAGGGGCTTTTTGGAGTTATGGCATATGGCACCACAGTGTGAGCATAACCAAGCACCAGAGCAGGTTATCCAGGCCCCCTGTGGAGTCTCCATGCTTGGAGAAACTCACAAACTGTTTGCTTATGGCCTGAAGGAAGTGGAGCCTGTGGAGAAGCCAGGCTAGAGCAGGTTGATTTTGAAGGAGCCATATGACAAGTGTAGGAATTGACCCCTTTCCCACTGGGCCTCTGCTTTTTGGACAGAAGAGGGCAAGAAATCAGGAATGCAGGATTGAAGACAAACTTGGGATCAAGTGAGGCTTCAGCACGGCCAAGGTGTTTTAATGCCTTTTGGTGTTGTTGTCACTCACTATTCCACTCTGTTTCAATTTGGCAATAAACTGGAATCCTGGCAGTGTGCAGTTAAAGCCAGGAACACCTGCCTCTGATCTGACTCTTTGGGAACCCACCTGTGACCCATCAACTCCAGGCTCCTGGTGACTCTGACCTTACCTCCATCTAACACACCCCATGACAGGCCCCGGGAGGTTTGTGTTACAGCTCAGCTGGGTTTCCTGTCTTGGTGTGAATGGCGCAGAAGTAGCGGGCAGAGTCGCTGGGCTGCAGAGCTCCCAAAACCAGAGACGACTGAGACTGGGAATTGTCCCGTGAGACTGTGGCCCGACCCCGCACTGCTGCTCCGTACCTTTTTACATTGCCCGAGGAGTTGATGAGAGACACCCACTGTGGGATGCTTCCGGGGAACTGACGGTACCAATAAATTCCATATTTACTAAAGATGAATCCAGATCCACGGCAGGAGAGGGTGACGGAGTCGCCGGGCGCTCGCTGCCCTCCGCCGGCCTCCTGCAGCCTCGGCTGTGCGCAGAGCCCTGCGGAGGGAGAGCGCAGGGATCGGGCGGGGCGCGGCCGCGGACCGAGGGCGCTGTCCCGGTGTCCCGGTGCCCCCGGCCCGGCACAGCCACAGCCGCCAGCCCCGGCCCACAGCCCCTGTCCCTGGGTCTGCCCCGGCCTTTGCCCGTGTTCCCTGCCCTGCCTCTGCCCCTGTCCTTTCCCCAGCCTCTGGCCTTGTGCCCGTCCCTGTTCGTGCTCCTGCTCCTGTCGCTGCCTGTCGCTGTGGCTGTGCGTGGTTGCCCCGGCCTGGCTCGCTGCCCTCCCCGGCCGGCTCTCACCTGCCGGCGCCAAGGCCAAGGCCAAGGCCAAGGCCAGCAGCCCCGGCCCCGGCCCGGCCAACATCGCTGCCGGCGCCGCGGCAGCCGCACAGGAGGCGAGCGGAGCCGCGCTCGGGCCGCTCCCGCCCGGCCCCGCCTCGCCGGGGCAGCGCCGGCGCCTCTGCCCGCCCCGACTCACCCGCCCCGGGCCCCGGGACCGCGGCCCCGCCGGGCGGGACAGGCAGCGGTGCACGAAGGGACGAGCGACAGCGCCGTGCGAGGCTTTATTTTCTCTTTGTAAACAGAGAGCGGTGTAGACACGAGGCTCTGAAACCTCTTGCTCAGAAGGGGGTTTTGCTTCTCTCACTGTTTTGCCAGTGAGTGCCTGGGGTTGGGCAATAAGCTGTGATGGGACACACCCTTTAGCCAACTGAGCAAAGGAATATCCCATTCTGTAACACGTGGTTCTCAGAAATAAAGCTCACGGAAAGGAGGAAAGGGGACATTCGGAGTGATGGCCTTTGTCTTCCCAAGAAATCTTTCTGTGGGAGAAAGACCGTTTGTCCTAGAAATGGTTAAATATCTGCCTATTGATGGAGAAGTGGGACATAAATTCTTAATTTCCCCTATATTGTGGAATTAGCTATTTTTGGTTTTCATCTGTTGAAACGGAACATCTCTCCAGGTTACAAAGGCTGTCAGAGCCGGCCCTGTTTACCATGGAGATGCAGAAGCTGGTTGGGGTTGTCATAAGTGAACAGGAACACGAGGACATGGCCAGGCTGTTTTCAGCTTATGCCCATTGGCAGGACAATGATCAATGAGCACAAACAGAAAATGACAAGAGGTTCTCAGTGAACATCAGAGAGAAATGCCTTTTCACAGTGTGAGGGTGCCCAAACACTGGCACAGGCTGCTCAGGCACCTCCTGGAGTCTCCGTGGTCGGAGATGTTCACAATCTGTGTGGTCATGACACTGGGGAGATGGAGTCTGTGGAGAACCGAGTCTGGACAGGGTTGATTCTGGAGGATGGCAGCTCTTGGGAAGGACCCATGCTGGAGCCATTGGACTGCAGCCTGAGGGAGGAAGGGAACAAGAAGCAGGAGAGATGAAGAGCCGTGATTCATTGTTAAGAAATGATCCCACACCTGATTTCTTATTGTCTCTTTTCTTTTTAGAGAGAACAGGCAGAGAATTCAGGAATTCATCCTTGAGGATGAGTTTGGCAGCAAAGTGGGATAAAGTGGGAGCAAGGCAATTTGTAATTGCTCCCAGTTCTACTCTAAATCAAATTGTCAATAAATCAGAACCCCTGTAGTGTGCAGTAAAGGCCCGGAATACCTGAGGTACACAGCGATGGCACCTGACTTCTTGGAAACAGCCTTGAGACCCATTGGCTCCAGCCCCTGGCAACTCTCACCTTCCCGGCATCTAAGGCAGCCTCTGCTGGGCCGCGGGAGGTTTGTGTTAAAGCTCATCTGCATTTCCTGTCCCCGTGTGATGGCACAGAAATACCGGGCAGAGTCCTGAGCTTGCAAGGACCGCAAAGAGAGATAAGCCTCGGATCGGGAATTGTCCCGGGAAATCTTGGCCCGACCCTGCACCGCTGCCCCGTAGTCCTCTACAGTGCCCTTGGGGCTGCTGATAAAGGACACCCACTCTGGGCTGCCTCCGGGTGCCTGGCGGTACCAGTAAATATAATAATCCTCGAAGGTGAATCCGGATCCACGGCAGGAGAGGGTGACGGAGTCGCCGGGCGCTCGCTGCCCTCCGCCGGCCTCCTGCAGCCTCGGCTGTGCGCAGAGCCCTGCGGAGGGAGAGCGCAGGGATCGGGCGGGGCGCGGCCGCGGACCGAGGGCGCTGTCCCGGTGTCCCGGTGCCCCCGGCCCGGCACAGCCACAGCCGCCAGCCCCGGCCCACAGCCCCTGTCCCTGGGTCTGCCCCGGCCTTTGCCCGTGTTCCCTGCCCTGCCTCTGCCCCTGTCCTTTCCCCAGCCTCTGCCCTTGTGCCCGTCCCTGTTCGTGCTCCTGCTCCTGTCGCTGTCGCTGTGGCTGTGCGTGGTTGCCCCGGCCGGGCTCGCTGCCCTCCCCGGCCGGCTCTCACCTGCCGGCGCCAAGGCCAAGGCCAAGGCCAGCAGCCCCGGCCCCGGCCCGGCCAACATCGCTGCCGGCGCCGCGGCAGCCGCACAGGAGGCGAGCGGAGCCGCGCTCGGGCCGCTCCCGCCCGGCCCCGCCTCGCCGGGGCAGCGCCGGCGCCTCTGCCCGCCCCGACTCACCCGCCCCGGGCCCCGGTGGGGGTTGTTTGTGTGCAAAGTGTGGAAAGGACTCCCTCTACTTCTACCTCCTTGTCCTACACCCCTTCCCTCCTCACCGCAGAGCTCCCCAGAAGCCCTGGATCATTCTTCTTCCCACGTCGTGGGACCTGTTCTTGCCGGTTTTTCTTGCTGGGCTTTGCTGCCGTCCTGTGGGCGACGAGTGACAGCGGGCTGTGTCTGTTGTGACTTTCCCCACAGGGGAAACAGGAGAGGAACAGTGGGACATGGTGGTAGGGAGATTTTGGGGCTGTACTGACCTGCTTAAGTTCTCAGGAGCAAAGCCCCTTTGTCATCCTTCCTAGGGTGGGATATAATCCCTGAAACATTAAAGTCTGCAAATCAGGACTGCTGTGGATTCACAAACCCCAACTTTCCCCTCATTTACCTGCCTGTATCCTTGTTGTCTCTGCCTGACCCACCTTCAGTCTATGCTATGCCAGAGTCAGAGTCCTGTTACTCCTTTGGCATTTACCTGACTTGTGAACCTAAAAGCTGAGGGTTGATGAAGTGAAACCAGTCAAATTTCAAGGGCACCCTTGGTGTCTTTTTCTGTTTTTCTAGGCAGGACACATGAAGGTGTCCCCCAGGTCCCAGCAGTATGGTGATGCCCCATGTACTGTAGGTAAGGTTTCCTGGTGGGAAAACTTCTTGTGAGCAACAGGACCACAGTGGCTCCAGGAGTTTTCCTCGTAGAACAGGCCATGCTGAGTTCTACTTGGGCTCTGGGATGCCTAAACCAACTTGCCTTTGAGTTTCCAATTCTACCAAACAGTGAGCCCAATCCAGAGGAAACTCTCATCATGATAATCATCTTCATCCTTGTCTTCAATCAGTTTTCATTATCTGATGATCTCAAGGCACTGTATTAAATATACAGAACCTCTTGCCTGCAGTGCTGTTGGTTGCTTAGGTATTTCAAAGTTTTAATAGCTTTTCTCTTCATTGGTATTTTTCAAAGTAGCAGATTTCATGGTGGCTGGGGTGTGGGAGGATCTCATCATTTAACCATGTGCAGCACAGAAAAAGTTTCCCTGCCCGGTGATGAAAGCATTAAGGTAAAAGCTGCTTTTGTCTTCTTTGGCTGCTCTGCAAAGAGGAGCAAGATGAGAGTCTGTGGTCCATTGGGTTCTTGTGTCAAGGGCTGGGGCTGGCCAGGAGCAAAGCAGAGACACGGATCCCCTGTCTCTGCCCATCTTGGTCAAGGCTTTGGACAGGATGCCCCAGCAGCACTGGATTCTGCAGTGTCAGCTCCCTGGAAGTGCAGGTAAGCATTGACACTGCAATTGGATGTTATGTCCAGATATGTTGATTGTTTTCTTGAGGGATGTTCTGTATGAAGAAGTAAGAAAAATCATGTTTCAGCTCATCTGCAAAGAATCCCATGGTCCTGCCTGTCTGAGTCCCTGCTTTGAATACCTCTGCATCGATGAGGACTTTGAGAAAAATAGGCAGGATTTGGGATGGGAGAAGTTGGAAAGGCTGATCTAAGAAGGAGAGAATAATTTCAGGCATGAAAGCACAGCTGAGGCTGGAGGATGGAGAGCCTCACCCCTCCTGTGCTGTTGGTGACACAGATTTTGTACGAACGGAAATTTGCCTTAGCTCAAGGTGGAGCCTCAGAGCGCAATAATAAATCGCAGTGTCCTGAACAGAGACTCCTGCTATTTCCAAGGGGGCTGTGTTATTTCTGTAGACCACCATAGAGAATTGGCCACTGTGGTACCTGCCATCCCCTGTGCTTTTATGTGCTTGCAGGAGAAATCTCAGAGTATCTCCTGGGAACTGGCGGTACCAGAAGAAGTTGAGATTGATGTCACTCTCCTTAGTGTTGGACTGGCAAGGAAGAACCACTTGCTGTCCAACTCTGACTAGCACCTCAGAGAAGAATTGCTTCGTGGGATCACTTCCAACAAGACCTGCAACACAGGCATAAATGTGTCTGCAGAGAAGTTTGCTTCCTTCTCTCCCTTTCTCTGCATTTAAAACTGCCCCAATATTTGCTGCCTTTCCAAAGAAATGGAAAGTTCAGATATCTACATCCATCTCCCTTTTATATTTCTCCCCGACTTCATGCTCTTGTTGGTAGACACCTCCAAATAACTTACTAAAAACCATGAGAGACAGCAGGAAGGACATGAATACACCCACCTGACTGGATTAGCAGGACACACGCTGGCACAGCCACAGTGAAGATCATTTTCCCCAGCTCAAGAATCCTTTTCCTTCATGAGACTCTCAGCACAACAGAACACTCTTGGTAGCACAATGAAAAAGCACCACCCTGCAGAGAGAGTGCAGTGCATGTGTCACACCTCTGTGATGTGGAGGGCTGGAATGAGGCTCAGACACCTTTTGCCTTTTCTTGTGTCCACAGCAGAGAGTGGACAGTCTCAGTGGCTTCCTGTACTTTTCCTTGGGCTTCCTTCTCTGTTCCCAGCATTTACTGTGCGAGGTAACATCTCTGCCTCACTGCAGAGTGTGTCTGCTTTTGTGTGCTCCTTGATGGTGGGCAGGCTTCTGAAAGCACAGCAGCTCCTCAGAGCGTCCTCAGAGCATTCAGGGCTCTGGGAACACAGGTGTCATGTTCTTTTCAAAGAGTTTTGGGTTTCTCTTAGTTAAGCCTGTGATATTTTGAAAGCAGTTGTTCAGTGTTTCTCCACACATGACAACTCAGTAGACATGGGAGGAAGTTGATTGGTGGGGAAAGGGTGTTTTAATGGTGAACATAAAAATTCCTAAAACAGGGTGATGGAGTCCTGGTTCCAATGGGTTGGCTTAGTGCTGGCTGGGGGAGAGCAAACTGAGGAGGAGGAATCTGCAGCCCCATCCACAGTGCAGTTCTGTACCTGTGCAAGGTGTAAGGGCAGGACTTGGAGCTTTCCAGCCACTGTTGGCACAATGAAAAGGAAAGGGACTTAGATGGGGACAGAGACAGGAGACAAAACTCTGGTGTGTGGATCTGCTGAGCAGAGAAGTGCCAAAGAGCAGCTCCTGAGCAGCACCTCTCTCCCTCTCCAGCTTCCTGGCAAATCCTGAACTTTTGCTCTTTCTCATTTTGGTGCATATTCTGACTAAAATAGAGAGAGACCTTCACTGCTGGGCATCTGATTCTGCAGCAATGTACTCTTTATCAGACAAGGCTGCAAGGTGAGGGTGGCCCTGTAAATCAAAGACGCTCAGCTGAAATCTACCCAGGTGGTGAACATCCCCTGGCCAAAGCAGCCACTGTTCTTTGAGGACCCAGTGATGCCCATGTCTTAGTTTGGAAAGACAGGTGTTTGCTAAGGAAGGCAAGAGCCTCCCCTGAAATGGAAAATGTAAACCCTCTCCTCTGAATTGTTATAAATTTGAAATTAAGGGGTTCTCAGGCAAATATATGGGAGCAGGAATAACAGTTCTTTATTAGGGAAGAAAATAAAAATAAAAATAACAATGCAGTAAACTAAAACAACACTGAGAGAGTCAGATTATGACCTGACACCCTGTGGGTCAGGGTGCTGCTGGCAGTCCCATTGGAATTGTGCCTGCAGCCCTCCTGCAGTGTCAGGGCTGGTTCTGCTGGAGCAGGGATCCTGTAGAAGGGTGTGGTCTTCCTCTGAAGATCCAGTGGAAGAGGCAGCTGCTGTTCCTCTGGGAAATCCAGTGGAAAGGCTGTTCTGCTGTCCCAGAATCTCAGATTGTATCCAGGTAGGAATGCTTGGCTCCTCCCCTTGGGCAGAGCATCTCCCCATGGGATGATGGAATTGGATCAGCCCTGCAGGGACCCTCACTGGCCATGAACAGAAGAGATCTCCTGGAGGGAGGATGGGTTGTGGAAGAGATAAAGAAAACTGCCCAATGAACAGAAGATAACAGATGGAAAATAGAATACACATTGCTTGGCAATCTAGGACAGCCCAGAAGGTGCTCAGGCTCACTGGTCCCTGATGACCCACAGGACCAGTGATTTCAGTGCAAGGTGCAGATGTTTGTGACAGACTGCCCAGCCAATGTGAGCACTTTGAAGGCTACAGTGGGAAGCAGCTGGTGCCTGTGGGAGGGCAGTAAGGTACTCGTTTCCCCCTTTTGGACACAAGGGCAGTGTCCTGCAGCTAGGGAGGAACAACCCCATGCACCGGTATGTGCTGGGAGCTGCCCAGTTGTTAAGCAGATTGGCAGAAAACAGCCAGGGGAGTTCTGCTGGGTTGTTCTGCTGGATTCCATGCTGACAGTGAGCCGGTAAGAGACCCAGGTGTCAGTGTCAGTGTTGGTGTCGCTGTTGGTGTTGGTACAGGTGCCGGTCCCGGTCCCGGTCTCGATCCCATTGCCGGTCCCATTGCCGGTGTCGGTCCCGGTGCCGGCAGCGCCCCGGGAGCCCGGCGGGCGGAGCGGCAGCGCCCCCTGCTGGCCCCGGCCGGCCCCGCCCGCGGCGGTTCGTGCCCGGCCGCAGCCCCGGCTCCTGTGCCCGTGTCCCGCAGCGCGCAGTAATACACGGCCGCGTCCCCGCGCCGGGGCTCAGCGAGCCACAGCGCGCTGGAACTCCGATCTGCCGACACAAACAGCGACCCTGCACTGCCCGGCAGCTCCTTGGTGTCTTTTATAGTGAGTGCCAGGAATTCAGGTCCTTGACCCGGGAGCAGACGGTACCACTGGATCCTATCACTGATCTGGATTTGGGGATGTGAGCAGGTGATGTTGATGCCGGTGCCCTCGGTGGTCTCCACTGTTGGCTCCTGCTCCACCTGGGCTCTGACCACAGCCACTGCAATGGAGAAAAGAAATCAGTTTTTTTTACAGAAAATACCATGCAAGGGGAGAGGGCAGAGGACGCCAGATCAGAGAGATCTTGGATATGTTTTGAGAATAGGGTATGGAGACATGATTTGTCTGAGAGTGTTTCATTGACGATAAGGACCGATGAGGGATGTTTTGAAGGTAAATCAGAAGGAATTGTGAAAAACTGGCTGAGAGGGATAGAAGGATGGATGGATGGATGGATGGATGGATGGATGGATGGATGGGTGGATGGATGGATGGATGGATAGCTACAGATAGGAAGGAGAAAAGCCTAGATGGGAAGCATCGATTTAGAGAGGAAAGAAAACACGCAGGCAGAGGAGGGGACAGAGGGTAATAAGAACCGAAAAGGAAGAGGACGGTAAAAGTTGAATTCTGAGCTGGGGCCGATCTCACATAACCCGCAGACCCTTTCGCCGACCCCACGCACCGATGAGCAGCGTGGCAAGCGCCGCCAGCGCCGCGGCCCGAGCCCGCCGCATGCCGCCGCTCCGCCGGCCGAGCCTCGCTGTGGCCCTGAGCCCCGGCTCTGCTGCGGCCGTGCCGCCTCCTCTGGGCCGCCGCCAGCTCCGCCCCGGGGCTGAGCCCTGCGCCGCTGCCGCTCGGGCTCTCGCCGAGTCCTGGCAGGGAACGGAGGCGAGGCGAGCGCGGGGCCTGCGGGGCGGCGCTCGGCTCTCTGCACGTCGCAAGCGGCGGGGCCGGCCTGGGGGGCAGCGATCGGGCTGGGATCGTGGAGACCACCATTGACAGTGCCTGACTTTCCTTCGCTCCATAATCTGTTCCCTCACATTGTCCCTTGGCTGTCATGTGGGGACTCCCGAATTGTCCTTCAGGGCACTGGAAGGTAATCCACATTCCCAGATTCAAGACCTGGGCATAAAGCCCCAGCCTTTCTCTCTGTCCATGAAACCAACGTGATGCATCTCAGGGGAGAGCAGCTGTGCACTGGCCTCGAGAGATCCGTCTGTGTGTCCGCTGTCCACATGTCTCTGTGTCTCTGTTTTGAGCACCTGGAAAAGGAGGGCCCAGGAAGCAGAAACTGCATTTCAACCCCTCTTCCCTGGACAAATGTCCTGCAGGATCTCCTGCGGGATCCTTCTGAATTTGGGAAAATGCTGCTCTGTGATGCACAGGGCAGAGCAGTGGAGAGCATCTCCAGTGTGATCAAGGCATTTCACTGGTGAAGTAACACACAGACACACACACACTCAGACACAGACACACACACACACAGACACACACGCAGAGGCTTCTGCCCATCAGGGGCATTCATGCCCGAATGTGTGCTCCCACATGGATTCCTGTACACCCTACTTGAACACAAACACACACAAAGCAGGAGCACAGGCAAGGACACAATCAGCCATGGACCCTTCACAGGAAACCTGGGAGCAACTGCAGCAGGGCTGGAGCCTTGTGGGGAAGGACAAGGAGTCAGGCAAGGCAATGGCATGGTTTCTGTTCTGACAGGCAGAATAGAGTATAAGATGTCCAGAGAGGCACAAATACTTTCCTGAAATCAATTTCATCAGGGCAGGGTCGGAACCAGAAGCCCAATGCTGACACATGTGGAGGCAAGAAACAGTGACAATCAGAGTGAGCTGAAGAGGGAAGAACGGAAGTTGAATATGTAAGTGTGTGGGAATAGATCCGTGTTAGGATGTGCTTTATGTGTGCACATCTCTGGACAGGAGTGTTCATACAGATGTGTGTGCACAGACTTGGATGCAGGTGCAGGAATAGGAGCGAGCATGCATGTTTGCACATCAGTGGGGATATGGCAGAAGGAGAAGTGTCTGTGTCTGGGACTCATTTGGAAACGTGTGTGCACACACCTCTTCATTAATGCAAAGCCATGAGTTACTCTTTGGGTGTTTGCAAGCTCCAGAGTGTGTTTGTGGCAACATGAACTGGTATATGTGCTGGAGAAGATCTTTATATGCTGCTTCTCCAACTCTGGGGGCTGCTTTCTTCCCATCAAGACATCCGGGAGTCTCAGGTATTTGATGGAAGTGAGGAGAAGCAGTAGCAGTGCCAGTGAGGGCCAGCAGGCCCGGAGTGTGTGGGCCTTTGGGTGCCATTGGCGCTGTCGGTGCTGCGGGCTCGGGGCAGAGGAAGGAGCTGCGGAGGCGCGGCCCGGGAGCCCGGCGGGCGGAGCGGCAGCGCCCCCTGCTGGCCCCGGCCGGCCCCGCCCGCGGCGGTTCGTGCCCGGCCGCAGCCCCGGCTCCTGTGCCCGTGGCCCCCAGCGCGCAGTAATACACGGCCGCGTCCCCGCGCCGGGGCTCAGCGAGCCACAGCGAGCTCCAACTGCCGTCCTCCGACACCGACAGCGATCCTGCAATGGCCGGCAGGGGCTTGGAGCCTCTAGCAATGAATGCGAGGAATTCGGGGCTTTGGCCAGGGAGCTGACGGTAGAAATGGATCGTTTCTCCCATCCGTTTGTTGGAGTGGGAGCAGGTGATGTTGATGCCGATACCCTCTGTGGTCTCCAGGGATGGTTCCTGCTGCACCTGGGCTCTACCTGTCGCCACTGCCAGAGACAGAAAAAGGACAAATCTCAAATTTTACACTGCCCTACTGCATAGTACCGATCTCTCAGAAACAGTCAGGAACGTACAGAGATGATGACATAAAGAGAAGCGAAGGGATTTCAAGATTAGCAGGAATGGAAGTGTCCATGAATGGTTTGTGGAGAGATGAATGCAGGAATGACAGGAAGAACGGAGCAGTCACAGGAGAATGGAGGGACGTGGGAGAAAGCATAGAAATAAAAGAAGAAATGTTAGAAGGGCTAAGGACAGACCTTGTAACTAATAAAGAAGGAGAGGAATTAAATGCTTGCTCAGGGTTGGACACAGAATCAGGTGATTTTCCTGGGACTATGCAATGAAGAAGAAGGAGAGAAAAACAAGAGCACAGCTCTTGGGAAAAGGTCTGAGAATAAGCCAGGGAAGACGGCAGCTTCCAGGGACTTGGGGGATCATCGCAGCGCCAGCCCGCGGCGCCTTCATCACCCCCACGCACCGATGAGCAGCGCGGCCAGCGCGGCCAGCGCCGCGGCCCGAGCCCGCCGCATGCCGCCGCTCCGCCGGCCGAGCCTCGCTGTGCCCCTGAGCCCCGGCTCTGCTGCGGCCGTGCCGCCTCCTCTGGGCCGCCGCCAGCTCCGCCCCGGGGCTGAGCCCTGCGCCGCTGCCGCTCGGGCTCTCGCCGAGTCCTGGCAGGGAACGGAGGCGAGGCGAGCGCGGGGCCTGCGGGGCGGCGCTCGGCTCTCTGCACGTCGCAAGCGGCGGGGCCGGCCTGGGGGGCAGCGATCGGGCTGGGATCGTGGAGACCACCATTGACAGTGCCTGGCTTTCCTTCGCTCCCATAATCTGTTCCCTCACATTGTCTCTTTGCTGTCGTGTGGGGACTCTCGAATTGTCCTTCAGGGCACTGGAAGGAAATCCAAACTCACAAGTTCAAGACCTGGGCATAAAGCCCCAGCCTTTCTCCGTGTCCACGAAACCAATGTGATGCATCTCAGGGGAGAGCAGCTGTGCACTGGCCTGGAGAGATCCGTCTGTGTGTCCATTGTCTGCATGTCTCTGTGTCTTTGTTTTGAGCAGCTGGATAAGGAGGGCCCAGGAAGAAGAAACTGCATTTCAGCACCAGTTCCCTGGACAAATGTCCTGCAGGATCTCCTGCGGGCTCCTTCTGAATCTGGGCAAATGCTGCTCTGTGATGCACAGGGCAGAGCAGTGGAGAGCATCTCCAGTGTGATCAAGGCATTTCACTGGTGAAGTAACAAACAGACTCAGACACAGACACACACAGATACACACACAGACTCAGACACAGACACACACACACACACACAGACACACACGCAGAAGCTTCTGCCCATCAGGGGCATTCATGCATGGATTTATGCTCCCACATGGATTCCTGTACACTCTACTTTAAAACAAGCACACATAAACCAGGGGCACAGGAGGGCACACAATCAGCCATGGACCCGTCACAGGAAACCTGGGAGCAACTGCAGCAGGGCTGGAGCCTTGTGGGGAAGGACAAAGAGTCAGGCAAGGCAATGGCATGGTTTCTGTTCTGACAGGCAGAATAGAGTATAAGATGTCCAGAGAGGCACAAATACTTTCCTGAAATCAATTTCATCAGGGCAGGGTCGGAACCAGAAGCCCAATACTGACACATGTGGAGGCAAGAAACAGTGACAATCAGAGTGAGCTGAAGCGGGAAGAAGGGAAGGTGTATATGTAAGTGTGTGGGAGTTGATCCGTTTTGGGATGTGCTTTATGTGTGCACATCTCTGGACAGGATTGTTCACGTAGATGTGTGTACGCAGACTGGGGTGCAGGAGCAGGAATGGGAGCAGGTATGCATGTTTGCACATCAGTGGGGATATGGCAGAAGGAGAAGTGTCTGTGCCTGGGTCTCCTTTGGAAACGTGAGAGCACACACCTCTCCATAAATGCAGAGTTATGAGTTACTCTTTGGGTATGTTCAAGCTCCAGAGTGTGTTTGTGATACTGTGAACTTGTGTACGTGCAGTAGGAGTTCTTGAATTACTTCTCCTGCTCTGGGTGCTGCTTTATTCCCAGCAAGGCATCCGGGAGTCTCAGGGATGTGATGGAAGTGAGGAGAAGCAATAGCAGTGCCAGTGAGGGCCAGCAGGCCCGGAGTGTGTGGGCCTTTGGGTGCCATTGGCGCTGTCGGTGCTGCGGGCTCGGGGCAGAGGAAGGAGCTGCGGAGGCGCGGCCCGGGAGCCCGGCGGGCGGAGCGGCAGCGCCCCCTGCTGGCCCCGGCCGGCCCCGCCCGCGGCGGTTCGTGCCCGGCCGCAGCCCCGGCTCCTGTGCCCGTGGCCCCCAGCGCGCAGTAATACACGGCCGCGTCCCCGCGCCGGGGCTCAGCGAGCCACAGCGAGCTCCAACTCCGATCTGCCGACACCAACACATGGCCCGCACTGCCCGGCAGCTCCTTGGAGTCTTTGTGAATGCTCACAAAGAGTTCCGGTCCGCGGCCCGGGAGCTGACGGTACCACTGGATCATTTGGCTGGTCTGGATTTTGGGATGTGAGCAGGTGATGTTGATGCCAGTGCCCTCGGTGGTCTCCAGGATTGGTTCCTGCTGTACCTGGGCTCTGGCCACAGCCACTGCCACGGAGAAAAGCACAATCACTTGTCTGTATCAGAGAATGCCATGCAGTTGGAGATGGGGAGGGAGAGAGAGCAGCGTTAACTGGGCGGCTTTCTGATAATAAAGTATAGAGAGAATATTGCTCTGAGAGGGTTTGGCAGGGGAAAAGAACCGGTGATGGATATTTTAAAGGACAATTGGAATTTTTTAGAGAGGAAAGGGATGAGGAAAATGGATTTGCATGGATGGATGGATTGAGTGATGGTTGGATGGATGGATGGATGGATGGATGGATGGATAGATGGATGGATGGATGGATGGATGGATGGATGGATAGATGGATGGATGGATGGATGGATGGATGGATGGATGGATGTTTGGATTGATAGATGGATGTTTGGATGGAAGGATGGAAAATTGGAGTAGCATAGGCAAACTCGCTGAGAAGGATTTAAGTGAGCCAAAAATAAACCCGTATGATGGCAGAGGAGGGGACAGAGAGCAAACAAGAACTGAAAGGGAGAAGAGGGGTAGGAGATAAATCTTCGGGCGAGCGGGGTCTCAGCCAGCCCCCCGACGTCCCCCACTGCTGCTTTCCCCACGCACCGATCAGAACCACGGCCAGCGCGGCCAGCGCCGCGGCCCGAGCCCGCCGCATGCCGCCGCTCCGCCGGCCGAGCCTCGCTGTGGCCCTGAGCCCCGGCTCTGCTGCGGCCGTGCCGCCTCCTCTGGGCCGCCGCCAGCTCCGCCCCGGGGCTGAGCCCTGCGCCGCTGCCACTCGGGCTCTCGCCGAGTCCTGGCAGGGAACGGAGGCGAGGCGAGCGCGGGGCCTGCGGGGCGGCGCTCGGCTCTCTGCACGTCGCAAGCGGCGGGGCCGGCCTGGGGGGCAGCGATCGGGCTGGGATCGTGGAGACCACCATTGACAGTGCCTGGCTTTCCTTCGCTCCATAATCTCTTCCCTCACATCCTCCCTTGGCTGTCATGTGGGGACTCCCGAATTGTCCTTCAGGGCACTGGAAGGAAATCCACATTCCCAGATTCAAGACCTGGCCATAAAGCCCCAGCATTTCTCCGTGTCCACGACACCAATGTGATGCCGTTCAGGGGAGAGCAACTGTGCACTCTCCTGGAGAGTTCTATCCGTGTATCTGTGTTTCTGTGTGTCTGTGTGTCTGTGTGTCCCTGTGTCTAAGGGTGTGTGAGGACTCCCAGTCATGCTGAGGGTCTCCCAAGAATTCAAATGGAATTAAACTAAAAATCCAAATTTAGTTGTAATCCCCTTTGTTAGGGCTGGCACTGTTCACTAGTAAAATGTTATGTTTAGAACAGCTGCAAAAGGAGGGCTCAGGAGGCAGGGACAGCATTTCAGTGCCTCTTCCATGCACAAATCTCCTCCAGGCTGCTACCTCATTGTTCAGCCACACCTGGGCTCCTTCTGAATCATGGCAAATGCTGCTCAGTGCAGAGCAGTGGAGAGCGTCTGCAATGCGGTCAACGCATTTCACTGGTTGAGTAACACAATAGGGCACACACAGACACACACACCCAAACACAGACACAGAACACAAGTGCAAACAAACCAGGAACACAGACAAGGACACAATCAGACATGGACGCTGCAGAGGAAACCTGGGAACAACTGCAGCAGGGCTGGAGCCTTGTGGGCAAGGACAAGGGTCAGACAAGGCCCTAGCATGGTTTGTGTACTCACAGGCTCAACACAGAGTAAAGTGTCCAGTGAGGCATGACCACTTCCCTGAATGGGAGTGTTACAGGGGAGGATTGGAACCAGCAGCCCAATGCTGAGACACGGGGAGGCAAAAAACTGGTGACCATCACATTGAGCTGAGGAGCAAAGAAGGGAGCGTGAGTGTGAGAATAGATCCGTGTTGGTATGTGATTTATGTGTGCACATCTCTGGACAGGAGGGTTCACATAGATGTGCATGCACAGACTTAGGTGCAGGAGCAGGAATGGGAGCGACCGTGGTGTTTGCACATCAGTAGGGACATGGCAGAAGGAGAAGTGTCTGTGCCTGTGCCTCCTTTGGAAATGTGCGTGCACACACCTCATCATAAATGCAGGGCTATGAGTTACTCTTGGGGTGTGTATAAGCTCCACAGTTTGTTTG
Source organism: Agelaius tricolor (assembly GCF_023055355.1). Taxonomy (NCBI): domain Eukaryota; kingdom Metazoa; phylum Chordata; class Aves; order Passeriformes; family Icteridae; genus Agelaius; species Agelaius tricolor. The sequence continues at coordinate 3,726,580 of NW_027269291.1, forward strand.
TGGTACTGTGAATAGGTGTATGTGCAGGAGAAGATCTTTAAATGCTGCTTCTCCAAATCTGGGTACTGCTTTATTCCCAGCAAGGCATCCGGGAGGCTCAGGGATGTGATGGAAGTGAGGAGAAGCAATAGCAGTGCCAGTGAGGGCCAGCAGGCCCGGAGTGTGTGGGCCTTTGGGTGCCATTGGCGCTGTCGGTGCTGCGGGCTCGGGGCAGAGGAAGGAGCTGCGGAGGCGCGGCCCGGGAGCCCGGCGGGCGGAGCGGCAGCGCCCCCTGCTGGCCCCGGCCGGCCCCGCCCGCGGCGGTTCGTGCCCGGCCGCAGCCCCGGCTCCTGTGCCCGTGGCCCCCAGCGCGCAGTAATACACGGCCGCGTCCCCGCGCCGGGGCTCAGCGAGCCACAGCGAGCTCCAACTGCCGTCCTCCGACACCGACAGCGATCCTGCAATGCCCGGCAGGGGCTTGGAGCCTTTAGCAACGACTGCCACGAATTCAGGTGCTCGGCCCGGGCGCTGACGGTAGAAATGGATGTAATCGGCGCCGCGTTTGTTGGAGTGGGAGCAGGTGATGTTGATGCCGGTGCCCTCGGTTGTCTCCAGGGATGGCTCCTGCTGCACCTGGGCTGTTGTCACAGCCACTGAAATGGAGAAAAGAAAAATCAGGTTTTTTTACAGAAAATACCATGCAAGGGGAGAGGGCAGAGGACGCCAGATCAGAGAGATTTTGGTTATGTTTTGAGAATAGGGTATGGAGACATGATTTGTCTGAGAGTGTTTCATTGACGATAAGGACTGGTGAGGGATGTTTTGAAGGTAAATCAGAAGGAATTGTGAAAAACAGACTGGCTGAGAGGGATAGAAGGATGGATGGATGGATGGATGGATGGATGGATGGATGGATGGATACAGATACAAAGGAGAAAAGCCTAGATGGGAAGCAATGATTTACAGAGGAAAGAAAACAAGCAGGCAGAGGAGGGGACAGAGGGTAATAAGAACCGAAAAGGAAGAGGACGGTAAAAGATGAATTCTGAGCTGGGGCCGATCTCACATAGCCGGCAGACCCTTTCGCCGACCCCACGCACCGATGAGCAGCGCGGCAAGCGCCGCCAGCGCCGCGGCCCGAGCCCGCCGCATGCCGCCGCTCCGCCGGCCGAGCCTCGCTGTGGCCCTGAGCCCCGGCTCTGCTGCGGCCGTGCCGCCTCCTCTGGGCCGCCGCCAGCTCCGCCCCGGGGCTGAGCCCTGCGCCGCTGCCGCTCGGGCTCTCGCCGAGTCCTGGCAGGGAACGGAGGCGAGGCGAGCGCGGGGCCTGCGGGGCGGCGCTCGCAGCTGTGTCCCACGGAGACTGCGGGGACAATGTGCAGATCTGGAGCCGTTTGTCCCGGAAAGCACAGGACTGAACGATTATTTTCTCTCTTCTCCTCCACCATCTGTTCCTTCCCGTTCCCCCTCCACTAGCACTGGGTATTTCAGATTTGTCCTTCGTGGCATGTCTTTGTAAGAAGGGACGAGGGGCACGAGAGGCAGAGAACTCTGCTGGTCTCAAGAGCCTGTGCTCCTTGCCTGTCAAAGAGAGCAACTGTGCTGGCAAAAATTGAAAAGGCAGAAAAACTCTTGTGCAACATCAGCGGGAAGAGGGGATAGAGTCTCTGTGAGAGAAACAACGCTGCAGTCAGGAAGGACAGTGAGGAAGGAGGGAGAGGAGCTGCTGCAGGCACCAGAGCACGGCTATTTCTGCAGCCTATGATGAAGACCATGGTGAGGGAGGCTGTCCCCCTACAGCCTATGAAGATGTGTGTTGGAGCAGAAATGCATCCCATGGAAGATCCAAAGCCACAGCAGGTGGATGTGTCCTTAAGGAAGGTGTGACCCCATGGGAACCCCCCCAGGAGCAAGGCCCTGGCAGGACTGTGCCTCCATGGAGAGGAGCCCATTCTGGAGCTCATTTTCTGCCAGGACCTGTGGACACATTGCGGACCCATCCTGGAGGCATCTCTTCCTGCAAGTCTGCACTCCATGGACCGGAGGACAGAAACAAGAGGAGAAGCAACCTGATATGGGCTTTGTGGGAATGTGTTCTCTCACTGATGTGTTTCTAAAACAATGCCGACCCACCTTTGCAGAGAGGCCAGAGGATGCCCTGCCCCCCGGAAGGCACAGAGCCCTTTCGGAAGGACCAAGAGGTGGCTTGGCACAGACCCTTCTGCCCTCCCTGCCTCACACAGACCACCTCAGTGTGAACATGTAGCTATGGCCTGGCGGGGCTGTTTGCTGCCGTGAGGAGCTCAGCTGGACACAGCCCGGGCTGAGGAGAGGGGCTGAGCACGGTCTGTGACGCCAAGTGGGGGAGCAGCCGGTGTCAGTGTGGGTGCCAGGGTTGGCGTCCGTGTGGGTGCCGGAGTCGGTGTCGATGCTGGTACCGGTGCCGGTGCTGATGTCGGTTCTGGTGTCGGTTCTGGTGGCGGCAGCGCCCCGGCAGCCCGGGACGAGCGGGGCTGGGCGGCCCCGGCGGGCGGAGCGGCAGCGCCCCCTGCTGGCCCCGGCCGGCCCCGCCCGCGGCGGTTCGTGCCCGGCCGCAGCCCCGGCTCCTGTGCCCGTGGCCCCCAGCGCGCAGTAATACACGGCCGCGTCCCCGCGCCGGGGCTCAGCGAGCCACAGCGAGCTGGAACGCCGATCTGCCGACACTGTCAGACTCCCCTCTGGTTCCAGCACGGGTTTCGTGCCTACGACAGCCGTTGCAATCAGCTGGGGTGCTTGGTGTGGGAATTGGCGATACCAGTGGGTAGAGTCGGCAGCAATTTTGGGGTGCTGGCAAGTGAGGTTCAGGCCTGTGCCTTCGGTAGTCTCTGCCCAAAGAGTCTGCTGCACTTGATCTGTGTCCGCAGCCACTGCTGGGAAAGGAGGGAGAGAGAACAAACTTCTTCAAAACCGTGGGATTCTGATGTTTCTTTGGCCAGACAGAGTCAGGGACAGTGGCCACACGGCAGAGGCAGACTGGAACGGAATGAGAGGAATTCGAAATACATGAATGCAGAGATTAGGCAGAAGTCAGGTGTTGACATGCACAGATGGTTGAAGAAATGAAGATTTTAAGTGAAAAACAGACTGCTGTATTCAGGGCAAAAATAAATACTGGATGTAGAGGTCAAGGTACATGTACACGGAAAAGCAGGAATAAACACATGCAAGCAGGCTTTACCAACACAAATGATGAAGACTTGCTGGGATGAGAGATGGCAGGGAGACCAGGAGAGAGAAAGAGTTGTGGAGGAGAGGGAAAACTCCGTGCCAGTCGCCCTGGGGAATACTCCAGCCCCAGGCCCCGCCCGCTTGGTGCCAAACCCCACGCACCGATGAGCAGCGCGGCCAGCGCGGCCAGCGCCGCGGCCCGAGCCCGCCGCATGCCGCCGCTCCGCCGGCCGAGCCTCGCTGTGGCCCTGAGCCCCGGCTCTGCTGCGGCCGTGCCGCCTCCTCTGGGCCGCCGCCAGCTCCGCCCCGGGGCTGAGCCCTGCGCCGCTGCCGCTCGGGCTCTCGCCGAGTCCTGGCAGGGAACGGAGGCGAGGCGAGCGCGGGGCCTGCGGGGCGGCGCTCGGCTCTCTGCACGTCGCAAGCGGCGGGGCCGGCCTGGGGGGCAGCGATCGGGCTGGGATCGTGGACATCACCATTGACAGTGCCTGCGTTTCCTTCGCTCCCATAATCTGTTCCCTCACATTGTCCCTTGGCTGTCATGTGCGGACTCCCGAATTGTCCTTCAGGGCACTGGAAGAAACCCACACACACAGATACAGGACCTGGACGTAAAGCCTCAGCCTTTCTCCGTGTCCATGAAACCGATGTCATGCAGCTCAGGGGAGAGCAGCTGTGCACTGGCCTGGAGAGACCTGTCATTATGTCCATCTGTCTGTGGGTCTGTGTTTACAGCAGCTGGATTAGAACGGCTCAGAAAGCAGGTACTGCAATTCAGTGCCTCTTCCCTGGGCAAATCTCCTGCAGGATGCTACCTCATTGTTCAACTGCACGCAGGCTCCTCCTGAGTCTGAGCAAATGCTGCTCTGTGATGCTCAGGGCAGAGCAATGGAAAGCGTCTCCAGTGTGCTCAATGCATTTCACTGGTTGTGTAACACAGCAGGACACACACAGACACACAGACAGACACACAGACACACAGAACACAAGCGTGCACAAACCAGGAGACAGACAAGGACACAATCAGCCATGGATGCTGCTGAGGTAAACTGGGAACAACTGCAGCAGGGCTGGAACCTTGTGGGGATGGACAAACAGTCAGAAAAACTCCGAACATGGTTTGTGTACTCACAGGGTGAAAAAAGAGTAAGGTGTCCAGTGAGGCATGGCTACTTTCCTGAAGGCAAGTGTAACAACGGAGGGTTGGAACCAGCAGGCCAATGCCAACACATAGGGAGACAAAAGCCAGTGACCAACATGTTGAGCTTAGGAGGGAAGAAGGGAGGGCATTTGTGGGAATAGAAACGTCTTGGGATGTGCTTTCTGTGTGCACATCTCTGGACAGGACTGTTCACATAGATATCTGTGCAAGGACTTGAGTGCAGAAGCAGGAATAGGAGCGAGCGTGCGTGTTTGCACATCAGTGGAGAAAAGGCAGAAGGAGAAGCACCTGTGCCTGGATATCCTCTGGAAACGTGAGAGCACACACCTCTTCATAAATGCAGGGCTATGAGTTATTCTTTGGTGTGTGCAAGCTCCAGAGTGTGTTTGTAGAACTGTGAACTCATGTATGTGCAGGAGGAGTTCTTTAAATGCTGCTTATCCTACTCTGGGTGCTGCTTTATTCCCAGCAAGGCATCCGGGAGTCTCAGGGATGTGATGGAAGTGAGGAGAAGCAATAGCAGTGCCAGTGAGGGCCAGCAGGCCCGGAGTGTGTGGGCCTTTGGGTGCCATTGGCGCTGTCGGTGCTGCGGGCTCGGGGCAGAGGAAGGAGCTGCGGAGGCGCGGCCCGGGAGCCCGGCGGGCGGAGCGGCAGCGCCCCCTGCTGGCCCCGGCCGGCCCCGCCCGCGGCGGTTCGTGCCCGGCCGCAGCCCCGGCTCCTGTGCCCGTGGCCCCCAGCGCGCAGTAATACACGGCCGCGTCCCCGCGCCGGGGCTCAGCGAGCCACAGCGAGCTGGAACTCCGATCTGCCGACACCAACAGCCATCCTGCACTGCCCGGCAGCTCCTTGGTGTCTTCTATAGTGAGTGCCAGGAATTCAGGTCCTTGGCCCGGGAGCTGACGGTACCACTGGATCCTATCACTGATCTGGATTTGGGGATGTGAGCAGGTGATGTTGATGCCGGTGCCCTCGGTGGTCTCCAATGACGGCTCCTGCTCCACCTGGGCTCTGACCACAGCCACTGCAATGGAGAAAAGAAAAATCAGGTTTTTTTTACAGAAAATACCATGCAAGGGGAGAGGGCAGAGGACGCCAGATCAGAGAGATCTTGGATATGTTTTGAGAATAGGGTATGGAGACATGATTTGTCTGAGAGTGTTTCATTGACGATAAGGACCGATGAGGGATATTTTGAAGGTAAATCAGAAGGAATTGTGAAAAACTGGCTGAGAGGAATTGAAGGATGGATGGATGGATGGATGGATGGATGGATGGATGGATGGATGGATGGATGAATACAGATAGGAAGGAGAAAAGCCTAGATGGGAAGCATCAATTTAGAGAGGAAAGAAATCACGCAGGCAGAGGAGGGGACAGAAGGTAATAAGAACCGAAAAGGAAGAGGACGGTAAAAGTTGAATTCTGAGCTGGGGCCGATCTCACATAGCCCGCAGACCCTTTCGCCACCCCCACTCACCGATGAGCAGCGCGGCCAGCGCGGCCAGCGCCGCGGCCCGAGCCCGCCGCATGCCGCCGCTCCGCCGGCCGAGCCTCGCTGTGGCCCTGAGCCCCGGCTCTGCTGCGGCCGTGCCGCCTCCTCTGGGCCGCCGCCAGCTCCGCCCCGGGGCTGAGCCCTGCGCCGCTGCCGCTCGGGCTCTCGCCGAGTCCTGGCAGGGAACGGAGGCGAGGCGAGCGCGGGGCCTGCGGGGCGGCGCTCGGCTCTCTGCACGTCGCAAGCGGCGGGGCCGGCCTGGGGGGCAGCGATCGGGCTGGGATCGTGGACATCACCATTGACAGTGCCTGGCTTTCCTTCGCTCCCATAATCTGTTCCCTCACATTGTCCCTTGGCTGTCATGTGCGGACTCCCGAATTGTCTTTCAGGGCACTGGAAGGAAATGCACTTCCAACGATAAAGGACCTGGGCATAAAGCCCCAGCCTTTCTCCGTGTCCACGAAACCAACGTGATGCCGCTCAGGGGAGAGCAGCTGTGCACTGGCATGATGAGACCTGTGTGTGTGTCTGTATATATGTGTATCTGTGTGTGTGTGTGTGTGTTTGTGTGTGTATGTGAGCTCTCCCAGTCATGCTGAGGTACTCCCAGCACTTCAAACAGAATTAAACTAAAAATACAAATTTGGGTGACCCCCTCCCCCCCCTTATTGGTTTCAGCGCCTCTTCCCTGGACAAATCTCTTGCAGTCTGCTACATCATTGTACAACTGCAGCCAGGCTTCTTCTGAGTTTGGAAAACAGGTGAATCTGATGCCCCTTCCGTTTCTCTTTCTCTTACAAAATTACCCACTTTACAAATGTCTCAGAAGAGGTTGTTTTCTTCTGTTCTAAGTCCATTCTCATGGGGAATACATTCACCAAAACAAGGGAATACCTGACGTACTTAACACCTTCTGTGCCTGAGTTTTCAAGATTAGGATTGCTTATCATCAGGACAACTGGCCTCCTGATCTGGGAGACAGGGAGGGCAAGGAGCAAGGAACCCCTGTAATCAAGACGGAGGAAGTTAAAGATTTGCTAAGCCTCTTCGAGGCTCAAAAGATTTAAGGATTGAATGGGATTGGTGCTAGGGAGATGAGGCAGCTGGGTCAAAAGCTCATTAACGCAGTGCTGAGAAGAGGGGCTGAGGGAGGTCGGTGATTCCAAGCTGGAGCTGCCGTTGTCAGTGCCTGTGTGGATGTCGATGTCAATGCTGGTCCCATTGCCGGTGCCGGTGTCGGTTCTGGTGGCGGCAGCGCCCCGGCAGCCCGGGACGAGCGGGACTCGGCGGCCCCGGCGGGCGGAGCGGCAGCGCCCCCTGCTGGCCCCGGCCGGCCCCGCCCGCGGCGGTTCGTGCCCGGCCGCAGCCCCGGCTCCTGTGCCCGTGGCCCCCAGCGCGCAGTAATACACGGCCGCGTCCCCGCGCCGGGGCTCAGCGAGCCACAGCGAGCTCCAACTCCCGTCCTCCGACACCGACAGCGATCCTGCAATGGCCGGCAGGGGCTTCGAGCCTCTATAAACAGCTGCGAGGAATTCGGGGCTTTGGCCAGGGAGCTGACGGTAGAAATGGATGTTATCATTGGTCTGTATCTTGGTGTGTGTGCAGGTGATGTTGATGCCGGTGCCCTCGGTGGTCTCCAGGAATGGTTCCTGCTGCACCTGGGCTCTGCCAGTCGCCACTACCAGAGAGAGAAAAAGGACAAATCTGAAATTCTACACTGCCCTACTGCATAGTACCGATCTCACAGAAACAGTCAGGGACGTACAGAGATGATGACATAAAGAGGAGCGAAGGGATTTCAAGATTAGCAGGAATGGAAGTGTCCATGAATGGTTTGTGGAGAGATGAATGCAGGAATGACAGGAAGAACGGGGCAGTCACAGGAGAATGGAGGGACGTGGGAGAAAGCACAGACATAAAAGAAGAAAAGTTAGAATGCCTAAGGACTGACTTTGTAAATAATAAAGAAGGAGAGGAATGGAATGCTTGCTCAGGGTTGGAGACAGAATCAGGTGATTTTCCTGGGACTATGCAAAGAAGAAGAAGGAGAGAAAAACAAGGGCACAGCTCTTGGGAAATAGTCTGAGAATAAGCCAGGGAAGACGGCAGCTTCCAGGGACTTGCGGGATCATCGCAGCGCCGGCCCGCTGACCCTTTCGCCACCCCCACGCACCGATGAGCAGCGCGGCCAGCGCCGCGGCCCGAGCCCGCCGCATGCCGCCGCTCCGCCGGCCGAGCCTCGCTGTGCCCCTGAGCCCCGGCTCTGCTGCGGCCGTGCCGCCTCCTCTGGGCCGCCGCCAGCTCCGCCCCGGGGCTGAGCCCTGCGCCGCTGCCGCTCGGGCTCTCGCCGAGTCCTGGCAGGGAAGGGAGGCGAGGCGAGCGCGGGGCCTGCGGGGCGGCGCTCGGCTCTCTGCACGTCGCAAGCGGCGGGGCCGGCCTGGGGGGCAGCGATCGGGCTGGGATCGTGGACATCACCATTGACAGTGCCTGGCTTTCCTTCACTCCCATAATCTGTTCCCTCACACTGTCCCTTTGTGTCATGTGGGGACTCCCGAATTGTCCTTCAGGGCACTGGAAGGAAATTCACACACACGGATACAGGACCTGGGCATAAATGCTTTAGACTTTCTCTGTGTCCAAAAGACCAATCTGATATAGCACAGGGGAGAGCAGCTGTGCACTGGCCTGGAGAGACCTGTCTGTGTGTCTTTGTTTGTGTGAGTCCATGTGTCCTTGTCCCCATGTCTCCGTCTGTCCATGTATCTGTGTGTCCTTGTATCCCAGGCAAGGACACTGATGAGGAAACCTGGGAACAGCTGCAGCAGGAGCCCTGTGGAGAATGACGAGGGGTTAAGCATGGCCCTGGCTTGGTTTGTGTAGTCACAGGCTCAACACAGGGTTAGATGTCCAGAGAGGCACAAATACATTCTTATAGGCAGTTTCAACAGGGTAGGTTGAAACCAGCAGACCAAGGGTGACACATGGGGCGGCAAAAACCAGTGACAATCAGGGTGAGCAGAGAAGAGAAGGATGGTGGATGTTTGAGGGAATAAATTCGTGTTGGGATGCGATTTATGTGTGCCCATCACTGGTCAGGATTGTTCATGTAGAGGTGCATGCACAGACTGGGGTGCAGGAGCAGGAATGGGAGCGAGCGTGCATGTTTGCACATCAGTGGGGACACGGCAGAAGGAGAAGTGTCTGTGCCTGGGTATCCTTTGGAAATGTGTGTGCACACAGCTCTTCATAAATGCAGAGCTATGAGTTACTCTTGGGGTGTGTGCAAGTTCCAGAGTGTGTTTGTGATACTGTGAACTTGTGTACGTGCAGTAGGAGTTCTTTAATTACGTCTTCTCCTACTCTGGGTGCTGCTTCATTCCCAGCAAGGCATCAGGGAGTCTCAGGGATGTGATGGAAGTGAGGAGAAGCAATAGCAGTGCCAGTGAGGGCCAGCAGGCCCGGAGTGTGTGGGCCTTTGGGTGCCATTGGCGCTGTCGGTGCTGCGGGCTCGGGGCAGAGGAAGGAGCTGCGGAGGCGCGGCCCGGGAGCCCGGCGGGCGGAGCGGCAGCGCCCCCTGCTGGCCCCGGCCGGCCCCGCCCGCGGCGGTTCGTGCCCGGCCGCAGCCCCGGCTCCTGTGCCCGTGGCCCCCAGCGCGCAGTAATACACGGCCGCGTCCCCGCGCCGGGGCTCAGCGAGCCACAGCGAGCTGGAACTCCGATCTGCCGACACCAACAGCCATCCTGCACTGCCCGGCAGCTCCTTGGACTCTTTCATAGTGAGTGCCAGGAGTTCAGGTCCTTGGCCCGGGAGCTGTCGGTACCACTGGATCCAATAACCGGTCTGGATTTGGGGATGTGAGCAGGTGATGTTGATGCCGGCGCCCTCGGTGGCCTCCAGGAATGGCTCCTGCTGCACCTGGGCTCTGCCTGACGCCACTGCCGGGAACAGAAAATGGAGAAGACTAAGATACTGTAATGCCCTTCTTCACAGAAGAAAGCCTGCAGATGCAGTGAAGAACGTACACAGATGATGAGAAATTAAGTACTGAGGGGATTTCAAGATAAACAGAAAGAGAAATGGAATTTAATGGTATGCGAAGATATGAAAGTGTAAATGCCAGGAAGAACCGAGCTTTCATTGAAGAAATGAAGGATGTGGTAGAAAGCACAAAAAGAAAGGGAGTTAGAAGGGGTAAGGACTGGCTTCGTAAATAATAAAGAAGGAGAGGGATGGAATGATTATGCAGGTTTGGACATAAAATAGAAAGAAAATTTCTGAGGGACTATGGGATGGAGGAGGAGAGAGAAAAACAAGAGAACAGCTCTTGGGAAAAGGTGTGTGCAAAAGCCAGGTAGGACGGCAGTCTCCGGACACCTGCGGGATCACCCCATCCCAAGACCGCAGCCCCTTCATCACCCCCACGCACCGATGAGCAGCGCGGCCAGCGCGGCCAGCGCCGCGGCCCGAGCCCGCCGCATGCCGCCGCTCCGCCGGCCGAGCCTCGCTGTGGCCCTGAGCCCCGGCTCTGCTGCGGCCGTGCCGCCTCCTCTGGGCCGCCGCCAGCTCCGCCCCGGGGCTGAGCCCTGCGCCGCTGCCGCTCGGGCTCTCGCCGAGTCCTGGCAGGGAACGGAGGCGAGGCGAGCGCGGGGCCTGCGGGGCGGCGCTCGGCTCTCTGCACGTCGCAAGCGGCGGGGCCGGCCTGGGGGGCAGCGATCGGGCTGGGATCGTGGACATCACCATTGACAGTGCCTGGCTTTCCTTCGCTCCCATAATCTGTTCCCTCACATTGTCCCTTTGCTGTCATGTGGGGACTCCCGAATTGTCCTTCAGGGCACTGGAAGGAAATCCACACACACGGATACAGGACCTGGGCATAAAGCCCAGCCTTTCTCCATGTCCAAGAAATGCATGGGATGTAGTTCAGGGGACAGTAGCTGTGCACTGGCATGAAGAGACCTGTGTGTATATGTCCGTGTGTCTGTGTGACTGTGTTTAGAACAGCTGGAAAAGGAGGGCTCAGGACCCTGGGACTCCATTTCAGAGCCTCTTCCCTGGACAAATCTCCTGCATGCTGCTGCATCATTGTCCAGTTACACCCGGGCTCCTTCTGAGTTTGGTCAAATGCTGCTCTGGGATGCTCAGGGCAGAGCAATGCAGAGCATCTCCAGTGTGATCAAGGCATTTCATTGGTTGAGTTACACAAAAGGGCACAGACACCCACAGACAGACACACAGACACAGACAGAGACTCCTGCACATTGAGGGGGATTCATGCATGAACATTTGCTCCCACATAGATTCCTGTGGATCCTGCCTTAACAGAAGTGCACAGAAACCAGTTGCACAGGCAAGGAAACAATCAGCCATGGATGCTGCTGAGGAAATTTGGGAACAACTGCAGCAGGGCTGGAGCCTTTTGGGCAAGGAAAAGGAGTGAAGCAAGGCCCTGGCCTGGTTTGTGTACTCCCAGGCTGAACTGAGAGTAATATGTCCAAAGACGCATGACTGCTTTCCTGAAGGCAATTTCAACAAGGCACGTTCAGAACCTGCAGCGTGATGGCAACAGATGGGGAGGCAAAAACCAGTGACCATCAGGGTGAGCTGAGGAGGGAAGAAGGGAGGCCACGTGTGAGAGTAGATCCATGTTGGGGTGTGATTTATGTGTGCACATCTCTGGACAGGAGGGTTCACATAGATGTGTTTGCAAGGACTTGTGTGCAGGAGCAGGAATGGGGGCGAGCGTCCGTGTTTGCACATCAGTGGGGACATGGCAGAAGGAGAAGTGTCTGTGCCTGGGACTCATTTGGAAATGTGTGTGTACCCACATCTTCATTAATGCAGGGCTATGAGTTACTCTTGGGTTTGTGCAAGCTCCACAGTGTGTTTGTGGTACCGTGAACTCGTCTATGTGCAGGAGGAGTTTTTTAATTACGTCGTCTTCTAATCTGGGTGCTGCTTTATACCCATCAAGGCATCCGGGAGTCTCAGGGATGTGATGGAAGTGAGGAGAAGCAATAGCAGTGCCAGTGAGGGCCAGCAGGCCCGGAGTGTGTGGGCCTTTGGGTGCCATTGGCGCTGTCGGTGCTGCGGGCTCGGGGCAGAGGAAGGAGCTGCGGAGGCGCGGCCCGGGAGCCCGGCGGGCGGAGCGGCAGCGCCCCCTGCTGGCCCCGGCCGGCCCCGCCCGCGGCGGTTCGTGCCCGGCCGCAGCCCCGGCTCCTGTGCCCGTGGCCCCCAGCGCGCAGTAATACACGGCCGCGTCCCCGCGCCGGGGCTCAGCGAGCCACAGCGAGCTCCAACTCCCGTCCTCCGACACCGACAGCGATCCTGCAATGGCCGGCAGGGGCTTGGAGCCTCTAGCAATGAGTGCGAGGAATTTGGGGCTTTGGCCCGGGAGCTGACGGTAGAAATGGATGTATTCATCGCTCTGTTTCTTGGTATGTGTGCAGGTGATGTTGATGTCGGTGCCCTCGCTGGTCTCCAGGAATGGTTCCTGCTGCACCTGGGATCTGCCTGTTGCCACTGCCAGAGACAGAAAAAGACAGAGACAAATCTGTAATTCTACACTGCCCTACTGCATAGTACCGACATCACAGCAACAGTCAGGAACGTACAGAGATGGTGACATAAACAGGAGCGAAGGGATTTCAACATTAGCAGGAATGGAAGTGTCCATGAATGGTTTGTGGAGCGATGAATGCAGGAATGACAGGAAGAAAGGTTCCGTCACTGGACAATGGGGAGATATAAGAGAAAGTACAAAAAAAAAAAAAAAAAAAAAGAAGAAGAAAAGTTAGAATGCCCAAGGACTGACTTTGTAAATAATAAAGAAGGAGAGGAATGGAATGCTTGCTCAGGGTTGGAGACTGAATCAGGCGATTTTCCTGGGACTATGCAATGAAGAAGAAGGAGAGAAAAACAAGAGCACAGCTCTTGGGAAAAGGTCTGTGAAAAAGCCAGGGAGGAGGGCAGCGTCCAGGGACTTGGGGGATCATCGCAGCGCCAGCCCGCGGCGCCTTCATCACCCCCACGCACCGATGAGCAGCGCGGCCAGCGCGGCCAGCGCCGCGGCCCGAGCCCGCCGCATGCCGCCGCTCCGCCGGCCGAGCCTCGCTGTGGCCCTGAGCCCCGGCTCTGCTGCGGCCGTGCCGCCTCCTCTGGGCCGCCGCCAGCTCCGCCCCGGGGCTGAGCCCTGCGCCGCTGCCGCTCGGGCTCTCGCCGAGTCCTGGCAGGGAACGGAGGCGAGGCGAGCGCGGGGCCTGCGGGGCGGCGCTCGGCTCTCTGCACGTCGCAAGCGGCGGGGCCGGCCTGGGGGGCAGCGATCGGGCTGGGATCGTGGACATCACCATTGACAGTGCCTGGCTTTCCTTCGCTCCCATAATCTGTTCCCTCACATTGTCCCTTGGCTGTCATGTGGGGACTCCCGAATTGTCCTTCAGGGCACTGGAAGGAAATCCACACACACGGATACAGGACCTGGGCATAAAGTCCCAGCCTTTCTCCATGTCCAAGAAATGCATGGGATGCCGTTCAGGGGAGAGCAGCTGTGCACTGGTGGGAAGAGACCTGTGTGTATATGTCCGTGTGTCTGGAATAGGAGGGCTCAGGACCCTGGGACTGCATTTCAGAGCCTCTTTCCTGGACAAATCTCCTGCACGCTGCTGCTTCATCGTCCAATTACACCCGGGCTCCTTCTGAGTTTGGTCAAATGCTGCTCTGGGATGCTCAGGGCAGAGCAAGGGAGAGCGTCTGCAGTGTGATCAAGGCATTTCACTGGTTGAGTTACACAAAAGGGCACAGACACCCACAGACAGACACACAGACACCCAGAGACTCCTGCACATCGGGTGGGATTCATGCATGGATTTTTGCTCCCACATGGATTCCTGTGGACTGTGCCTGAACACAAGTGCATTGAAACCAGTTGCACAGGCAATGACACAATCAGCCATTGATGATGCTGAGGAAATTAGGGAACAACTGCAGCAGGGCTGGAGCCTTTTGGGGAAGGTCGATGTGTTAGGCAAGGCCCTGGCACGGTTTGTGTACTCCCAGGCTGAACTGAGAGTTAGATGTCCAGAAAGGCACGATTAATTTCTTGAAGGTCATTTCAACAAGGCAGGTTCGGAACGAGCAGCCTGATGGCAACAGATGGGGAGGCAAAAACCAGTGACCATCAGGGTGAGCTGAGGAGAGGAGAAGGGAGACCATTTGTGGGAATCGATCCGTGTTGGGATGTGCTTTATGTGTGCACATCTCTGGACAGGAATGTTCACATAGATATCCTTTCAAAGACTTGGGTGCAGCAGCCGGAATAGGAGCGAGCGTGTGGGTTTGCACATCAGTGGGGACATGGCAGAAGGAGAAGTGTCTGTGCCTGGGTCTCCTTTGGAAACGTGAGAGCACACACCTCTTCATTAATGCAGAGTTATGAGATACTCTTTGGGTGTTTGCAAGCTCCAGAGTGTGTTTGTGATACTGTGAACTTGTGTACGTGCAGTAGGAGTTCTTTTAATACTGCTTCTCCAACTGTGGCTGCTGCTTTATTCCCAGCAAGACATCCGGGAGGCTCAGGTATGTGATGGAAGTGAGGAGAAGCAATAGCAGTGCCAGTGAGGGCCAGCAGGCCCGCAGTGTGTGGGCCTTTGGGTGCCATTGGCGCTGTCGGTGCTGCGGGCTCGGGGCAGAGGAAGGAGCTGCGGAGGCGCGGCCCGGGAGCCCGGCGGGCGGAGCGGCAGCGCCCCCTGCTGGCCCCGGCCGGCCCCGCCCGCGGCGGTTCGTGCCCGGCCGCAGCCCCGGCTCCTGTGCCCGTGGCCCCCAGCGCGCAGTAATACACGGCCGCGTCCCCGCGCCGGGGCTCAGCGAGCCACAGCGAGCTCCAACTCCCGTCCTCCGACACCGACAGCGATCCTGCAATGGCCGGCAGGGGCTTGGAGCCTCTAGCAATGAGTGCCAGGAATTCGGGTGCTCGGCCCGCGAGCTGACGGTAGAAATGGACGACATAGCCGCTCAATTTCTTGGTATGTGTGCAGGTGATGTTGGTGCCGGTACCCTCGGTGGTCTCCAGGAATGGCTCCTGCTGCACCTGGGCTCTGCCTGACGCCACTGCCGGGAACAGAAAATGGAGAAGACTAAGATACTGTAATGCCCTTCTTCACAGAAGAAAGCCTGCAGATACAGTGAAGAACGTACACAGGTGATTAGAAAGTAAGTACTGCTGGGATTTCAAGATAAGCAGGAAGAGAAATGGAATTTAATGGTATGCGAAAATATGAAAGTGTAAATGCCAGGAAGAACCGAGCTTTCATTGAAGAAATGAAGGATGTGGTAGAAAGAACAACAAAAAAAGGGAGTTAGAAGGGGTAAGGACTGACTTCATAAATAATAAAGAAGGAGAGGGATGGAATGATTATGCAGGTTACGACATAATATAGAAAGAAAATTTCTGAGGGACTATGGGATGGAGAAGGGGAGAGAAAAACAAGAGAACAGCTCTTGGGAAAAGGTCTGTGCAAAAGCCAGGCAGGACGGCAGCCTCCGGGCACCTGCGGGATCACCCCATCCCCAGACCGCAGCCCCTTCGCCGACCCCACACACCGATCAGAACCACGGCCAGCGCGGCCAGCGCCGCGGCCCGAGCCCGCCGCATGCCGCCGCTCCGCCGGCCGAGCCTCGCTGTGGCCCTGAGCCCCGGCTCTGCTGCGGCCGTGCCGCCTCCTCTGGGCCGCCGCCAGCTCCGCCCCGGGGCTGAGCCCTGCGCCGCTGCCGCTCGGGCTCTCGCCGAGTCCTGGCAGGGAACGGAGGCGAGGCGAGCGCGGGGCCTGCGGGGCGGCGCTCGGCTCTCTGCACGTCGCAAGCGGCGGGGCCGGCCTGGGGGGCAGAGATCGGGCTGGGATCGTGGACATCACCATTGACAGTGCCTGCGTTTCCTTCACTCCATAATCTGTTCCCTCACATTGTCCCTTGGCTGTCATGTGGGGACTCCCGATTTGTCCTTCAGGGCACTGGAAGGAAATCCACACACATGGATACAGGACCTGGGCATAAAGCCCCAGCCTTTCTCCATGTCCAAGAAATGCATGGGATGTAGTTCAGGGGACAGTAGCTGTGCACTGGCATAAAGAGACCTGTGTGTATATGTCCGTGTGTCTGTGAGTCTGTGTTTAGAACAGCTGGATAAGGAGGGCTCAAGACCCTGGGACTGCATTTCAGAGCCTCTTCCCTGGACAAATCTCCTGCACGCTGCTGCATCATTGTCCAGTTACACCCGGGCTCCTTCTGAGTTTGGTCAAATGCTGCTCTGGGATGCTCAGGGCAGAGCAATGGAGAGCGTCTGCAGTGTGATCAAGGCATTTCACTGGTTGAGTTACACAAAAGGGCACAGACACCCACAGACAGACACACAGACACCCAGAGACTCCTGGACATTGGGGGCATTCATGCATGGATTTTTGCTCCCACATGGATTCCTGTCCACCCTGACAGAATACAAGTGCACACAAACCAGTTGCACAGGCAATGACACAATCAGCCATGGATGCTGCTGAGGAAATTTGGGAACAACTGCAGCAGGGCTGGAGCCTTTTGGGGAAGGACGACGGGTCAGGCAAGGCCCTGGCATGGTTTGTGTTCTCCCAGGCTGGACCGAGGGTAAGATGTCCAGAAAGGCACGATTATTTTCTTAAAGGTAATTTTAACAAGGCAGGTTCGAAAGCAGCAGCCTGATGGCAACAGATGGGGAGACAAAAAGCAGTGACCGTCAGGGTGAGCTGAGGAGAGGAGAAGGGAGGCCATGTGTGGAAATCGATCAAAGTTGGGATGTGCTTTTTCTGTGCACATCTCTGGATGGAGTGTTCATATAGATATCTGTGCAAGGACTTGGGTGCAGCAGCTGGTATAGGAGCGAGCATGCGGGTTTGCACATCAGTGGGGACATGGCAGAAGGAGAAGTGTCTGTGCCTGGGTCTCCTTTGGAAATGTGTGTGCACACACCTCTTCATAAATGCAGAGCTATGAGTTACTCTTTGGGTGTTTGCAAGTTCCAGAGTGTGTTTGTGATACTGTGAACTTGTGTACGTGCAGTAGGAGATCTTTTAATGCTGCTTCTCCAACTGTGGCTGCTGCTTTATTCCCAGCAAGGCATCCGGGAGGCTCAGGGATGTGATGGACATGAAGAGAAGCAATAGCAGTGCCAGTGAGGGCCAGCAGGCCCGGAGTGTGTGGGCCTTTGGGTGCCATTGGCGCTGTCGGTGCTGCGGGCTCGGGGCAGAGGAAGGAGCTGCGGAGGCGCGGCCCGGGAGCCCGGCGGGCGGAGCGGCAGCGCCCCCTGCTGGCCCCGGCCGGCCCCGCCCGCGGCGGTTCGTGCCCGGCCGCAGCCCCGGCTCCTGTGCCCGTGGTCCCCAGCGCGCAGTAATACACGGCCGCGTCCCCGCGCCGGGGCTCAGCGAGCCACAGCGCGCTCCAACTCCGATCTGCCGACACCAACACATGGCCCGCACTGCCCGGCAGCTCCTTGGAGTCTTTGTGAATGCTCACGAAGAGTTCGGGTCCTCGGCCTGGGAGCTGACGGTACCACTGGATCATTTGGCTGGTCTGGATTTTGGGATGTGAGCAGGTGATGTTGATGCCGGTGCCCTCGGTGGTCTCCACTGTTGGCTCCTGCTGTACCTGGGCTCTGGCCACAGCCACTGCCACAGAGAAAAGCACAATCACTTTTCTTTATCAGAGAATGCCATACAGTCGGAGATGGGGCAGGTAGAGAGAGCAGCGTTAACAGGGCGGCTTTCTGATAATAAAGTATAGAGAGAATATTGCTCCAAGAGGGTTTGGCAGGGGAAAAGAATCGATGATGGATATTTTAAAGGACAATTGGAATTTTAGGGAGGAGAAAGGGATGAGGAAAATAGATTTGCATGGATGGATGGATTGAGTGATGGATGGATGGATGGATGGATGGATGGATGGATGGATGGATGGATGGATGAAAATTGGAGGAGCATAGGCAGACTCGCGGGGAACGATTTCAGTGAGGCAAAAGAAACCCCTATGATGGCAGAGGAGGGGACAGAGAGCTAACAAGAACTGAGAAGGAGAAGAAGGATAAGAGAGAAATCTTAGGGCGAGCGGGGTCTCAGCCAGCCCCCCGACGTCCCCCACTGCTGCTTTCCCCACGCACCGATCAGAACCACGGCCAGCGCGGCCAGCGCCGCGGCCCGAGCCCGCCGCATGCCGCCGCTCCGCCGGCCGAGCCTCGCTGTGGCCCTGAGCCCCGGCTCTGCTGCGGCCGTGCCGCCTCCTCTGGGCCGCCGCCAGCTCCGCCCCGGGGCTGAGCCCTGCGCCGCTGCCGCTCGGGCTCTCGCCGAGTCCTGGCAGGGAACGGAGGCGAGGCGAGCGCGGGGCCTGCGGGGCGGCGCTCGCAGCTGTGTCCCACGGAGACTGCGGGGACAATGTGCAGATCTGGAGCCGTTTGTCCCGGAAAGCACAGGACTGAACGATTATTTTCTCTCTTCTCCTCCACCATCTGTTCCTTCCCGTTCCCCCTCCACTAGCACTGGGTATTTCAGATTTGTCCTTCGTGGCATGTCTTTGTAAGAAGGGACGAGGGGCACGAGAGGCAGAGAACTCTGCTGGTCTCAAGAGCCTGTGCTCCTTGCCTGTCAAAGAGAGCAACTGTGCTGGCAAAAATTGAAAAGGCAGAAAAACTCTTGTGCAACATCAGCGGGAAGAGGGGATAGAGTCTCTGTGAGAGATTCAACGCTGCAGTCAGGAAGGACAGTGAGGAAGGAGGGAGAGGAGCTGCTGCAGGCACCAGAGCACCGCTATTTCTGCAGCCTGTAATGAAGACCATGGTGAGGGAGGCTGTCCCCCTACAGCCTATGAAGATGTGTGTTGGAGCAGAAATGCATCCCATGGAAGATCCAAAGCCACAGCAGGTGGATGTGTCCTTAAGGAAGGTGTGACCCCATGGGAACCCCCCCAGGAGCAAGGCCCTGGCAGGACTGTGCCTCCATGGAGAGGAGCCCATTCTGGAGCTCATTTTCTGCCAGGACCTGTGGACACATTGCGGACCCATCCTGGAGGCATCTCTTCCTGCAAGTCTGCACTCCATGGACCGGAGGACAGAAACAAGAGGAGAAGCAACCTGATATGGGCTTTGTGGGAATGTGTTCTCTCACTGATGTGTTTCTAAAACAATGCCGACCCACCTTTGCAGACAGGCCAGAGGATGCCCTGCTCCCCGGAAGGCACAGAGCCCTTTCGGAAGGACCAAGAGGTGGCTTGGCACAGACCCTTCTGCCCTCCCTGCCTCACACAGACCACCTCAGTGTGAACATGTAGCTATGGCCTGGCGGGGCTGTTTGCTGCCGTGAGGAGCTCAGCTGGACACAGCCCGGGCTGAGGAGAGGGGCTGAGCACGGTCTGTGACGCCAAGTGGGGGAGCAGCCGGTGTCAGTGTGGGTGCCAGGGTTGGCGTCCGTGTGGGTGCCGGAGTCGGTGTCGATGCTGGTACCGGTGCCGGTGCTGATGTCGGTTCTGGTGTCGGTTCTGGTGGCGGCAGCGCCCCGGCAGCCCGGGACGAGCGGGGCTGGGCGGCCCCGGCGGGCGGAGCGGCAGCGCCCCCTGCTGGCCCCGGCCGGCCCCGCCCGCGGCGGTTCGTGCCCGGCCGCAGCCCCGGCTCCTGTGCCCGTGGCCCGCAGCGCGCAGTAATACACGGCCGCGTCCCCGCGCCGGGGCTCAGCGAGCCACAGCGAGCTGGAACGCCGATCTGCCGACACTGTCAGACTCCCCTCTGGTTCCAGCACGGGTTTCGTGCCTACGACAGCCGTTGCAATCAGCTGGGGTGCTTGGTGTGGGAATTGGCGATACCAGTGGGTAGAGTCGGCAGCAATTTTGGGGTGCTGGCAAGTGAGGTTCAGGCCTGTGCCTTCGGTAGTCTCTGCCCAAAGAGTCTGCTGCACTTGATCTGTGTCCGCAGCCACTGCTGGGAAAGGAGGGAGAGAGAACAAACTTCTTCAAAACCGTGGGATTCTGATGTTTCTTTTGCCAGACAGAGTCAGGGACAGTGGCCACAAGGCAGAGGCAGACTGGAATGGAATGACAGGAATTCGAAATTCATGCATGCAGAGATTAGGCAGGTGTGCACATGCACAGATGGATGAAGAAATGAAGATTTTAAGTGAAAAACAGAATGCTGTATTCAGGGCAAAAATAAATGCTGGATGTAGAGGGCAAGGTACATGTACAAGGAAAAGCAGGAATAAACACATGCAAGCAGGCTTTACCAACACAAATGATGAAGACTTGCTGGGATGAGAGATGGCAGGGAGACCAGGAGAGAGAAAGAGTTGGGGAGGAGAGGGAAAACTCCATGCCAGTCTCCCTGGGGAATACTCCAGCCTCAGGCCCCGCTCGCTTGGTGCCAAACCCCACGCACCGATCAGAACCACGGCCAGCGCGGCCAGCGCCGCGGCCCGAGCCCGCCGCATGCCGCCGCTCCGCCGGCCGAGCCTCGCTGTGGCCCTGAGCCCCGGCTCTGCTGCGGCCGTGCCGCCTCCTCTGGGCCGCCGCCAGCTCCGCCCCGGGGCTGAGCCCTGCGCCGCTGCCGCTCGGGCTCTCGCCGAGTCCTGGCAGGGAACGGAGGCGAGGCGAGCGCGGGGCCTGCGGGGCGGCGCTCGGCTCTCTGCACGTCGCAAGCGGCGGGGCCGGCCTGGGGGGCAGCGATCGGGCTGGGATGGTGGACATCACCATTGACAGTGCCTGGCTTTCCTTCGCTCCCATAATCTGTTCCCTCACATTGTCCCTTGGCTGTCATGTGGGGACTCCCGAATTGTCCTTCAGGGCACTGGCAAGAAACCCACACACACGGATACAGGACCTGGGCAAAAAGCCTCACCATTTCCTGTATCCATGAAGCGAATGTGATGCAGCTCAGGGGAGAGCAGTTGTGCAATGGCCTGGAGAGATCTGTGTGTTTCCGTGTATATATGTGTTTCTGTGTGCCTGTATTTAGAGCAGCTGGAAAAGGAGGACTCAGGAAGCAGGGACTGCATTTCAGTTCCTCTTCCCTGGTCCAATCTCCTACAGCCTGCTGCATCATTCTTCAAGTGCATCCAGGCTCCTTCTGAGTCTTGGATAATGCTGCTCTGTGATGGTCAGGGCTGGGCAGTGGGGAGCATCCCAAGGCTGATCAACACATTTCACTTGTGGAGTTACACACTGGGACCTAGACAGAAAGACAGAGACAGGAACAGGCACACACACACACAGGCAGAGAGAGAGAGGCTTCTGCACATCGGGGGGGATTCATGCATGAATTTGTGCTCCCACATGGATTCCTGTGGACCCTGCCTGAACACAAGTGCAAACATACCAGTTGCACAGGCAAGGACACAATCAGCCATGGACGCTGCTGAGGAAGCCTGGGAACAACTGCAGCAGGGCTGGAGCCTTGTGGGGAAGGACAAGGAGTCAGGCAAGGCCCCTGGCATGATTTTGGCACTCACAGGATGAACAGTGGGTATGATGTCCAGCCAATCAAAAATACTTTCCTGAAGGCAATTTCAAGGGGGCAGGTCGGAACCAGAAGCCCAATGGTGAAACACAGAGAGGCAAAAACCAGTGACCATCAGGGTGAGCTGAGAATGGAAGAAGGGAGGGCATGTGTGTGGGAATAGATCCATGTTCAGATGTGTTTTATGTGTGCACATCTCTGGACAGAGTGTTCACATAGATGTGCATGTAGAGACTTGGATGTAGGAGCAGGAATAGGAGCAAGCGTGCGTGTTTGCACATCAGAGGGGACATGGCAGAAGGAGAAGTGTCTGTGCCTGGGTCTCCTTTGGAAACGTGAGAGCACACAACTCTTCATTAATGCAGGCCTATGAGTTACTCTTTGGGTGTTTGCCAGCTCCAGAGTGTGTTTTTGGCAACATGAACTGGTGTATGTGCTGGAGAAGATCTTTATATGCTGCTTCTCCAACTCTGGGTGCTGCTTTATTCCCAGCAAGGCATCCGGGAGGCTCAGGGGTGTGATGGAAGTGAGGAGAAGTAGTAGCAGTGCCAGTGAGGGCCAGCAGGCCCGGAGTGTGTGGGCCTTTGGGTGCCATTGGCGCTGTCGGTGCTGCGGGCTCGGGGCAGAGGAAGGAGCTGCGGAGGCGCGGCCCGGGAGCCCGGCGGGCGGAGCGGCAGCGCCCCCTGCTGGCCCCGGCCGGCCCCGCCCGCGGCGGTTCGTGCCCGGCCGCAGCCCCGGCTCCTGTGCCCGTGGCCCCCAGCGCGCAGTAATACACGGCCGCGTCCCCGCGCCGGGGCTCAGCGAGCCACAGCGCGCTCCAACTCCCGTCCTCCGACACCGACAGCGATCCTGCAATGGCCGGCAGGGGCTTGGAGCCTCTATAAACAGCTGCGAGGAATTCGGGGCTTTGGCCAGGGAGCTGACGGTAGAAATGGATGTTATCATTGGTCTTGGTGTGTGTGCAGGTGATGTTGATGCCGGTGCCCTCGTTGGTCTCCAGGAATGGTTCCTGCTGCACCTGGGCTCTGCCTGTTGCCACTGCCAGAGACAGAAAAAGGACAAATCTGAAATTCTACACTGCCCTACTGCATAGTACCGATCTCACAGAAACAGTCAGGGACGTACAGAGATGAGGACATAAAGAGGAGCGAAGGGATTTCACCATTAGCAGGAAAGGAAGTGTCCATGAACGGTTTGTGGAGAGATGAATGCAGGAATGACAGGAAGAACGGGGCAGTCACAGGAGAATGGAGGGACGTGGGAGAAAGCACAGACATAAAAGAAGAAAAGTTAGAATGCCTAAGGACTGACTTTGTAAATAATAAAGAAGGAGAGGAATGGAATGCTTGCTCAGGGTTGGAGACAGAATCAGGTGATTTTCCTGGGACTATGCAATGAAGAAGAAGGAGAGAAAAACAAGGGCACAGCTCTTGGGAAAAGGTCTGAGAAAAAGCCAGGGAGGACGGCAGCTTCCAGGGACTTGCGGGATCATCGCAGCGCCAGCCCGCTGACCCTTTCGCCACCCCCACGCACCGATGAGCAGCGCGGCCAGCGCGGCCAGCGCCGCGGCCCGAGCCCGCCGCATGCCGCCGCTCCGCCGGCCGAGCCTCGCTGTGCCCCTGAGCCCCGGCTCTGCTGCGGCCGTGCCGCCTCCTCTGGGCCGCCGCCAGCTCCGCCCCGGGGCTGAGCCCTGCGCCGCTGCCGCTCGGGCTCTCGCCGAGTCCTGGCAGGGAACGGAGGCGAGGCGAGCGCGGGGCCTGCGGGGCGGCGCTCGGCTCTCTGCACGTCGCAAGCGGCGGGGCCGGCCTGGGGGGCAGCGATCGGGCTGGGATCGTGGTGATCACCATTGACAGTGCCTGCGTTTCCTTCACTCCCATAATCTGTTCCCTCACATTATCCTTTTGCTGTCATGTGCGAACTCCAGAATTTACCTTCAGGGCGTTTGAATGAAACCCAGATACACGGACAAAGGACCAGGACATACAGCCTCAGCCTTTCTCCGTGTCCATGAAACGAATGTGATGCAGTTCAGGGGAGAGTAGCTGTGGACTGACCTGGAAAGACCTATCCGTGTTTCTGTGTATCCGTGTGTCCCTGAGTTCGAGGGTGTGTGTGGACTCTCAGCCATGCTGAGGGTCTCCCAAGAATTCAAACGGAATTAAACTAAAAATCCAAATTTAGTTGTAACCCCCTTTGTTAGGGCTGGCACTGTGCACTAGTAAAATGTTATGTTTAGAGCAGCTGCAAAAGGAGGGCTCAGGAGGCAGGGACAACATTTCAGTGCCTCTTCCATGCACAAATCTCCTCCAGGCTGCTACCTCTTTGTTCAGCCACACCTGGGCTCCTTCTGAATCATGGCAAATGCTGCTCAGTGCAGAGCAGTGGAGAGCGTCTGCAATGCGGTCAACGCATTTCACTGGTTGAGTAACACAATAGGGCACACACACAGACACACACACCCAAACACACACACAGAACACAAGTGCACACAAACCAGGAACACAGACAAGGACACAATCAGACATGGACGCTGCTGAGGAAACCTGGGAACAGCAGCAGGGCTGGAGCCTTGTGGGCAAGGACAAGGGTCAGACAAGGCACTAGCATGGTTTATGTACTCACTGGCTCAACACAGAGTAAAGTGTCCAGTGAGGCACGACCACTTCCCTGAATGCGAGTTTAACAGGGGAGGATTGGAACCAGCAGCCCAATGCTGACACACAGGGAGGCAAAAAACTGGTGACCATCACGTTGAGCTGAGAAACGAAGAAGGGAGTGTGTCTGTGAGAATAGATCCGTGTTGGGATGTGCTTTTTGTGTACACATCTCTGGACAGGAGTGTTTACATAGATGTGCATGCACAGACCTGGGTGCAGGAGCAGGAATGGGAGCGAGTGTGCGTGTTTGCACATCAGTGGGGACATGGCAGAAGGAGAAGTGTCTGTGCCTGGGTCTCCTTTGGAAATGTGTGTGCACACACCTCTTCATTAATGCAGGCCTATGAGTTATTTTTTGGGTATGTGCAAGTTCCAGAGTGTGGTTGTTATACTGTGAACTTGTGTACGTGCAGTAGTAGTTCTTGAATTACTTCTCCTGCTCTGGGTGCTGCTTTATTCCCAGCAAGGCATCCGGGAGGCTCAGGGATGTGATGGAAGTGAGGAGAAGCAATAGCAGTGCCAGTGAGGGCCAGCAGGCCCGGAGTGTGTGGGCCTTTGGGTGCCATTGGCGCTGTCGGTGCTGCGGGCTCGGGGCAGAGGAAGGAGCTGCGGAGGCGCGGCCCGGGAGCCCGGCGGGCGGAGCGGCAGCGCCCCCTGCTGGCCCCGGCCGGCCCCGCCCGCGGCGGTTCGTGCCCGGCCGCAGCCCCGGCTCCTGTGCCCGTGGCCCCCAGCGCGCAGTAATACACGGCCGCGTCCCCGCGCCGGGGCTCAGCGAGCCACAGCGAGCTCCAACTGCCGTCCTCCGACACCGACAGCGATCCTGCAATGGCCGGCAGGGGCTTGGAGCCTCTAACAACGAGGGCGAGGAATTCGGGTGCTCGGCCCGGGAGCTGACGGTAGAAATGGATGTCATCGCCCATCCGTTTGTTGGAGTGGGAGCAGGTGATGTTGATGCCGGTGCCCTCGTTGGTCTCCAGGAATGGTTCCTGCTGCACCTGGGCTCTACCTGTCGCCACTGCCGGAGACAGAAAAAGGACAAATCTGAAATCCTACAATACCCTACTGCATAGTGCAAATCTCACAGAAAAAGTGGAGAACGTACAGAGATGGTGAAATAAACAGGAGCGAAGGGATTTCAAGATCAGCAGGAATGGAAGTGTCCATGAACGGTTTGTGGAGAGATGAATGCAGGAATGACAGGAAGAACGGGGCAGTCACAGGAGAATGGAGGGACGTGGGAGAAAGCACAGACATAAAAGAAGAAAAGTTAGAAGGACAATGGTCAGACCTTGTAAATAATAAAGAAGGAGAGATATGGAAAGCTCGCTTAGGGTTGACAAAATATGAGGTGATTTTTGTGGGACTATGCAATGAAGAAGGAGTGAAAAACAATAGAACAGCTCTCGGGAAGAGGTCTGTGAAAAAGCCAGGCAGGACGGCAGCTTCCAGGGACTTGCGGGATCATCGCAGCCCCCGCCCGCGCCGCCTTCACCACCCCCACGCACCGATGAGCAGCGCGGCCAGCGCGGCCCGCGCCGCGGCCCGAGCCCGCCGCATGCCGCCGCTCCGCCGGCCGAGCCTCGCTGTGCCCCTGAGCCCCGGCTCTGCTGCGGCCGTGCCGCCTCCTCTGGGCCGCCGCCAGCTCCGCCCCGGGGCTGAGCCCTGCGCCGCTGCCGCTCGGGCTCTCGCCGAGTCCTGGCAGGGAACGGAGGCGAGGCGAGCGCGGGGCCTGCGGGGCGGCGCTCGGCTCTCTGCACGTCGCAAGCGGCGGGGCCGGCCTGGGGGGCAGCGATCGGGCTGGGATCGTGGACATCACCATTGACAGTGCCTGCGTTTCCTCCGCTCCCATAATCTGTTCCCTCTCATTGTCCCTTGGCTGTCATGTGGTGACTCCCGAATTGTCCTTCAGGGCACTGGAAGGAAATCCACACTCACGGATTCAGAACCTGGGCATAAAGCCCCTGCCTTTCTCCATGTCCAAGAAATGCATGGGATGCCGTTCAGGGGAGAGCAGCTGTGCACTGGCATGAAGAGACCTGTGTGTATATGTCCGTGTGTCTGTGAGTCTGTGTTTAGAGCAGCTGGAAAAGGAGGGCTCAGGACCCTGGGACTGCATTTCAGAGCCTCTTCCCTGGGCAAATCTCCTGCACGCTGCTGCATCATTGTCCCGTTACACCCAAGCTCCTTCTGAGTTTGGTCAAATGCTGCTCTGTGATGCTCAGGGCAGAGCAAGGGAGAGCATCCCCAGTGTGATCAAGGCATTTCACTGGCTGAGTTACACAAAAGGGCACAGACACCCACAGACAGACACACAGACACCCAGAGTCTCCTGCACATTGCGGGGATTCATGCATGAACATTTGCTCCCACATGGATTCCTGTGCACCCTGCCTTAACACAAGTGCACACAAACCAGGAACACAGGCATGGACACAATCAGCCATGGATGCTGCTGAGGAAATTAGGGAACAACTGCAGCAGGGCTGGAGCCTTGTGGGCAAGGACAAGGAGTCAGGCAAGGCCCTGGCATGGTTTGTGTACTCCCAGGCTGAACTGAGGGTAAGATGTCCAGGGACGCATGGCTGCTTTCCTGAAGGCAATTTTAACAAGGCAGGTTCAGAACCTGCAGCGTGTTGGCAACAGATGGGGAGGAAAAACCAGTGACCATCAGGGTGAGCTGAGAATGGAAGAAGGGAGGGCATGTGTGGGAATAGATCTGTGTTGGGATGTGTTTTATGTGTGCATGTGTCTGGACAGGAGTGTTCACATAGATGTGTCTGCAAGGCCTTGGATGCAGGAGCAGGAATAGGAGCGAGCGTCCGTGTTTGCATATCAGTGGGGACATGGCAGAAGGAGAAGTGTCTGTGCCTGGGTCTCCTTTGGCAATGTTCGTGTACCCACATCTTCATTAATGCCGGGCTATGAGTTACTCTTGGGTTTGTGCAAGCTCCACAGTGTGTTTGTGGTACTGTGAACTCGTCTATGTGCAGGAGGAGTTTTTTAATTACATCTTCTTCTAATCTGGGTGCTGCTTTATACCCATCAAGGCATCAGGGAGTCTCAGGGGTGTGATGGAAGTGAGGAGAAGCAATAGCAGTGCCAGTGAGGGCCAGCAGGCCCGGAGTGTGTGGGCCTTTGGGTGCCATTGGCGCTGTCGGTGCTGCGGGCTCGGGGCAGAGGAAGGAGCTGCGGAGGCGCGGCCCGGGAGCCCGGCGGGCGGAGCGGCAGCGCCCCCTGCTGGCCCCGGCCGGCCCCGCCCGCGGCGGTTCGTGCCCGGCCGCAGCCCCGGCTCCTGTGCCCGTGGCCCCCAGCGCGCAGTAATACACGGCCGCGTCCCCGCGCCGGGGCTCAGCGAGCCACAGCGAGCTGGAACTCCGATCTGCCGACACCAACAGCCATCCTGCACTGCCCGGCAGCTCTTTGGTTTCTCTCACTGTGAGCACAAGGAGTTCGGGGCCTTTGTCCGGCAGCTTACGGTACCATTGGATTGTATCGCCCGTCCGTATGTCGCGATGTGAGCAGGTGATGTTGATGCCGGTGCCCTCGGTGGTCTCCACTGTTGGCGCCTGATCTACCTGGGCTCTGGCCACAGCCACTGCCATGGAGAAACCAACAATCACTTTCCATCGGCAGCAAATGCCTTGCACGGGAAGAGGGAAGAGGGTAGAGGAGGACAGATCACAGGCAGCTGCAATATGCTGACAAAAAAGCATGGAGAGACTGTTTCTCTGAAACTAATTGCTTGGAAATAAGAATGTGGTATATTTGGGGAAAATAAGACTGTGGGAGAAGTGTCAGACTGCAGAAGGGGATATGGAATGAGGAAAAGAGATTGGCTGAAATGCATGGATTAGTAGACGATTGAATGAATCAATGAATTACTAAAGAAATTGAATAGTGGAGCAGGGGAAACTGGGAGAAAACAGATTCATTGAGGAGAGGAGGGTCGCTGGCAGTGAGAGAAGAAGCACGGACGAGCAGGAGGGCAAGAGACATATGCCGAGCCCAATGCTTAAGCCAGGCAGACCCAGACACAGCCCCGGCCTCCGCCACCTCCACCGTCCCCACGCACCGATGAGCAGCGCGTCCAGCGCGGCCAGCGCCGCGGCCCGAGCCCGCCGCATGCCGCCGCTCCGCCGGCCGAGCCTCGCTGTGCCCCTGAGCCCCGGCTCTGCTGCGGCCGTGCCGCCTCCTCTGGGCCGCCGCCAGCTCCGCCCCGGGGCTGAGCCCTGCGCCGCTGCCGCTCGGGCTCTCGCCGAGTCCTGGCAGGGAACGGAGGCGAGGCGAGCGCGGGGCCTGCGGGGCGGCGCTCGGCTCTCTGCACGTCGCAAGCGGCGGGGCCGGCCTGGGGGGCAGCGATCGGGCTGGGATCGTGGACATCACCATTGACAGTGCCTGCGTTTCCTTCTCTCCATAATCTGTTCCCTCACACTGTCCCTTGGCTGTCATGTGGTGACTCCCGAATTGTCCTTCAGGGCACTGGAAGAAACCCACACACACGGATAAAGGACCTGGCCATAAAGCCCCAGCCTTTCTCCATGTCCAAGAAATGCATGGGATGCAGTTCAGGGGAGAGCAGCTGTGCACTGGCCTGGAGAGACCATTATGTCCATCTGTCTGTGGGTCTGTGTTTACAGCAGCTGGATTAGAACGGCTCAGAAAGCAGGTACTGCATTGCAGAGCCTCTTCCCCGGACAAATGGCCTGCAGGATGCTACCTCATTGTTCAACTGCACGCAGGCTCCTCCTGAGTCTGAGCAAATGCTGCTCTGTGATGCTCAGGGCAGAGCAATGGAAAGCGTCTGCAGTGTGCTCAATGCATTTCACTGGTTGTGTAACACAGCAGGACACACACAGACACACAGACAGACACACAGACACACAGAACACAAGCGTGCACAAACCAGGAGAACAGACAAGGACACAATCAGCCATGGATGCTGCTGAGGTAAACTGGGAACAACTGCAGTAGGGCTGGAACCTTGTGGGGATGGACAAAGAGTCAGAAAAACTCCGAACGTGGTTTGTGTACTCACAGGCTGAAAAAAGAGTAAGGTGTCCAGTGAGGCATGGCTACTTTCCTGAAGGCAAGTGTAACAACGGAGGGTTGGAACCAGCAGGCCAATGCCAACACATAGGGAGACAAAAGCCAGTGACCAACATATTGAGCTTAGGAGGGAAGACGGGAGGGCATTTGTGGGAATAGAAACGTCTTGGGATGTGCTTTCTGTGTGCACCTCTCTGGACAGGACTGTTCACACAGATATCTGTGCAAGGACTTGAGTGCAGAAGCAGGAATAGGAGCGAGCGTGCGTGTTTGCACATCAGTGGAGAAAAGGCAGAAGGAGAAGCACCTGTGCCTGGATATCCTCAGGAAACTTGAGAGCACACACCTCTTCATAAATGCAGGGCTATGAGTTATTCTTTGGAGTGTGAAACCTCCAGAGTGTGTTTGTAGAACTGTGAACTCATGTATGTGCAGGAGGAGATCTTTTAATGCTGCTTCTCCGACTGTGGGTGCTGCTTTATTCCCAGAATGGCATCAGGGAGTCTCAGGGATGTGATGGAAGTGAGGAGAAGCAATAGCAGTGCCAGTGAGGGCCAGCAGGCCCGGAGTGTGTGGGCCTTTGGGTGCCATTGGCGCTGTCGGTGCTGCGGGCTCGGGGCAGAGGAAGGAGCTGCGGAGGCGCGGCCCGGGAGCCCGGCGGGCGGAGCGGCAGCGCCCCCTGCTGGCCCCGGCCGGCCCCGCCCGCGGCGGTTCGTGCCCGGCCGCAGCCCCGGCTCCTCTGCCCGTGGCCCCCAGCGCGCAGTAATACACGGCCGCGTCCCCGCGCCGGGGCTCAGCGAGCCACAGCGAGCTGGAACTCCGATCTGCCGACACCAACACATGGCCCGCACTGCCCGGCAGCTCCTTGGAGTCTTTAAGAGTGAGTGCCAGGAATTCAGGTCCTTGGCCCGGGAGCTGACGGTACCACTGGATCCAATCGGTGGGCTGGATTTTTGGATGTGAGCAGGTGATGTTGATGCCGGTGCCCTCGTTGGTGTCCACTGTTGGCTCCTGCTCTATCTGGGCTCTGGCCGCAGCCACTGCCACGGAGAAAAGCACAATCACTTTTCTTTATCAGAAAATGCCATGCAGTAGGTGATGGGGAGGTAGAGAGAGCAGCGTTAACAGGGCGGCTTTCTGATAATAAAGTATAGAGAGAATATTGCTCCGAGAGGGTTTGGCAGGGGAAAAGAATCGATGATGGATATTTTAAAGGACAATTGGAATTTTTAAGAGTTGAAAGGGATGAGGAAAATGGATTTGCATGGATTGATGGATTGCATGAGGGATGGACGGATGGATGGATGGATGGATGGATGGATGGATGGATGGATGGATGGAAAATTGGAGGAGCATAGGCAAATTCGCTGGGAAGGATTTCAGTGAGGTAAAAGAAACCCCTATGACGGCAGAGGAGGGGACAGAGAGCTAACAAGAACTGAGAAGGAGAAGAAGGATAAGAGAGAAATCTTCGGGCGAGCGAGGTCTCAGCCAGCCCCCCGACGTCCCCCACTGCTGCTTTCCCCACGCACCGATCAGAACCACGGCCAGCGCGGCCAGCGCCACGGCCCGAGCCCGCCGCATGCCGCCGCTCCGCCGGCCGAGCCTCGCTGTGCCCCTGAGCCCCGGCTCTGCTGTGGCCGTGCCGCCTCCTCTGGGCCGCCGCCAGCTCCGCCCCGGGGCTGAGCCCTGCGCCGCTGCCGCTCGGGCTCTCGCCGAGTCCTGGCAGGGAACGGAGGCGAGGCGAGCGCGGGGCCTGCGGGGCGGCGCTCGGCTCTCTGCACGTCGCAAGCGGCGGGGCCGGCCTGGGGGGCAGCGATCGGGCTGGGATCGTGGACATCACCATTGACAGTGCCTGGCTTTCCTTCGCTCCCATAATCTGTTCCCTCACATTGTCCCTTTGCTGTCATGTGGGGACTCCCGAATTGTCCTTCAGGGCACTGGAAGGAAATCCACACACACATGGATACAGGACCTGGGCATAAAGCCCCAGCCTTTCTCCATGTCCAAGAAATGCATGGGATGAAGTTCAGGGGACAGTAGCTGTGCACTGGCGGGAAGAGAACTGTGTGTATATGTCCGTGTGTCTGTGTGACTGTGTTTAGAACAGCTGGAAAAGGAGGGCTCAAGACCCTGGGACTGCATTTCAGAGCCTCTTCCCTGGGCAAATCTCCTGCACGCTGCTGCATCATTGTCCAGTTACACCCAAGCTCCTTCTGAGTTTGGTCAAATGCTGCTCTGGGATGCTCAGGGCAGAGCAAGGGAGAGCGTCTGCAGTGTGATCAAGGCATTTCACTGGTTGAGTTACACAAAAGGGCACAGACACCCACAGACAGACACACAGACACCCAGAGACTCCTGGACATCGGGGGCATTCATGCATGGATTTTTGCTCCCACATGGATTCCTGTCCACCCTGACAGAATACAAGTGCACACAAACCAGGAGCACAGGCAAGGACACAATCAGCCATGGATGCTGCTGAGGAAATTTGGGAACAACTGCAGCAGGGCTGGAGCCTTTTGGGGAAGGACGACGGGTCAGGCAAGGCCCTGGCATGGTTTGTGTTCTCCCAGGCTGGACCGAGGGTAAGATGTCCAGAAAGGCACGATTATTTTCTTAAAGGTAATTTTAACAAGGCAGGTTCGAAAGCAACAGCCTGATGGCAAGAGATGGGGAGACAAAAAGCAGTGACCGTCAGGGTGAGCTGAGGAGAGGAGAAGGGAGGCCATGTGTGGAAATCGATCAAAGTTGGGATGTGCTTTTTCTGTGCACATCCCTGGATGGAGTGTTCATATAGATATCTGTGCAAGGACTTGGGTGCAGCAGCTGGTATAGGAGCGAGAATGCGGGTTTGCACATCAGTGGGGACATGGCAGAAGGAGAAGTGTCTGTGCCTGGGTCTCCTTTGGAAATGTGTGTGCACACGGCTCTTCATAAATGCAGAGCTATGAGTTACTCTTTGGTGTATGCAAGTTCCAGAGTGTGTTTGTGATACTGTGAACTTATGTACGTGCAGTAGGAGTTCTTTTAATGCTGCTTCTCCAACTCTGGGTGCTGCTTTATTCCCAGAATGGCATCAGGGAGTCTCAGGGATGTGATGGAAGTGAGGAGAAGCAATAGCAGTGCCAGTGAGGGCCAGCAGGCCCGGAG
The DNA here is from genome assembly GCF_023055355.1 of Agelaius tricolor. Lineage (NCBI taxonomy): Eukaryota > Metazoa > Chordata > Aves > Passeriformes > Icteridae > Agelaius > Agelaius tricolor. Next base: position 3,758,778 of record NW_027269291.1, read on the forward strand.
TGTGTGGGCCTTTGGGTGCCATTGGCGCTGTCGGTGCTGCGGGCTCGGGGCAGAGGAAGGAGCTGCGGAGGCGCGGCCCGGGAGCCCGGCGGGCGGAGCGGCAGCGCCCCCTGCTGGCCCCGGCCGGCCCCGCCCGCGGCGGTTCGTGCCCGGCCGCAGCCCCGGCTCCTGTGCCCGTGGCCCCCAGCGCGCAGTAATACACGGCCGCGTCCCCGCGCCGGGGCTCAGCGAGCCACAGCGAGCTCCAACTCCGATCTGCCGACACCAACACATGGCCCGCACTGCCCGGCAGCTCCTTGGAGTCTTTGTGAATGCTCACGAAGAGTTCGGGTCCTCGGCCTGGGAGCTGACGGTACCAGTAGATCGTTTGGCTGGTCTGGATTTTTGGATGTGAGCAGGTGATGTTGATGCCGGTGCCCTCGGAGGTCTCCATGAATGGCTCCTGCTGTACCTGGGCTCTGGCCACAGCCACTGCCACAGAGAAAAGCACAATCACTTTTCTTTATCAGAGAATGCCATGCAGTTGGAGATGGGGAGGTAGAGAGAGCAGCGTTATCTGGGCGGCTTTCTGATAATAAAGTATAGAGAGAATATTGCTCCGAGAGGGTTTGGCAGGGGAAAAGAATCGATGAGGGATATTTTAAAGGACAATTGGAATTTTAGGGAGGAGAAAGGGATGAGGAAAATAGATTTGCATGGATGGATGGATTGAGTGATGGATGGATGGATGGATGGATGGATGGATGGATGGATGGATGAAAATTGGAGGAGCATAGGCAAATTCGCTGGGAAGGATTTCAGTGAGGTAAAAGAAACCCCTATGACGGCAGAGGAGGGGACAGAGAGCTAACAAGAACTGAGAAGGAGAAGAAGGATAAGAGAGAAATCTTCGGGCGAGCGAGGTCTCAGCCAGCCCCCCGACGTCCCCCACTGCTGCTTTCCCCACGCACCGATCAGAACCACGGCCAGCGCGGCCAGCGCCGCGGCCCGAGCCCGCCGCATGCCGCCGCTCCGCCGGCCGAGCCTCGCTGTGCCCCTGAGCCCCGGCTCTGCTGCGGCCGTGCCGCCTCCTCTGGGCCGCCTCCAGCTCCGCCCCGGGGCTGAGCCCTGCGCCGCTGCCGCTCGGGCTCTCGCCGAGTCCTGGCAGGGAACGGAGGCGAGGCGAGCGCGGGGCCTGCGGGGCGGCGCTCGGCTCTCTGCACGTCGCAAGCGGCGGGGCCGGCCTGGGGGGCAGCAATCGGGCTGGGATCGTGGACATCACCATTGACAGTGCCTGGCTTTCCTTCACTCCCATAATCTGTTCCCTCACATTGTCCCTTGGCTGTCATGTGGGGACTCCCGAATCGTCCTTCAGGGCACTGGAAGGAAATACACACACATGGATACAGGACGTGGGCATAAAGCCCAGCCTTTCTCCATGTCCAAGAAATGCATGGGATGTAGTTCAGGAGACAGTAGCTGTGCACTGGCATGAAGAGACCTGTGTGTATATGTCCGTGTGTCTGTGTGACTGTGTTTAGAACAGCTGGATAAGGAGGGCTCAAGACCCTGGGACTGCATTTCAGAGCCTCTTCCCTGGACAAATCTCCTGCACGCTGCTGCATCATTGTCCAGTTACACCCAAGCTCCTTCTGAGTTTGGTCAAATGCTGCTCTGGGATGCTCAGGGCAGAGCAATGCAGAGCATCTCCAGTGTGATCAAGGCATTTCACTGGTTGAGTTCCACAAAAGGGCACAGACACCCACAGACAGACACACACACACCCCCAGAGACTCCTGCACATTGAGGGGGATTCATGCATGAACTTTTGCTCCCACATAGATTTCTGTGCACCCTGCCTTAACAGAAGTGCACAGAAACCAGTTGCACAGGCAAGGAAACAATCAGCCATGGATGCTGCTGAGGAAATTAGGGAACAACTGCAGCAGGGCTGGAGCCTTGTGGGCAAGGAAAAGGAGTGAAGCAAGGCCCTGGCCTGGTTTGTGTACTCCCAGGCTGAACTGAGAGTAATATGTCCAAAGACGCATGACTGCTTTCCTGAAGGCAATTTCAACAAGGCAGGTTCAGAAACTGCAGCGTGATGGCAACAGATGGGGAGGCAAAAACCAGTGACCATCAGGGTGAGCTGAGGAGGGAAGAAGGGAGGCCATGTGTGAGAGTAGATCTGTGTTGGGGTGTGATTTATGTGTGCCCCTCTCTGGACAGGAGTGTTCACATAGATGTGTTTGCAAGGACTTGTGTGCAGGAGCAGGAATGGGAGCGAGCGTGCGTGTTTGCACATCAGTGGGGACATGGCAGAAGGAGAAGTGTCTGTGCCTGGGTCCCCTTTGGAAATGTTTGTGTGCCCACATCTTCATTAATGCCGGGCTATGAGTTACTCTTTGGGTTTGTGCAAGCTCCACAGTGTGTTTGTGGTACCGTGAACTCGTGTATGTGCAGGAGGAGTTTTTTAATTACGTCTTCTTCTAATCTGGGTGCTGCTTTATACCCATCAAGGCATCAGGGAGTCTCAGGGGTGTGATGGAAGTGAGGAGAAGCAGTAGCAGTGCCAGTGAGGGCCAGCAGGCCCGGAGTGTGTGGGCCTTTGGGTGCCATTGGCGCTGTCGGTGCTGCGGGCTCGGGGCAGAGGAAGGAGCTGCGGAGGCGCGGCCCGGGAGCCCGGCGGGCGGAGCGGCAGCGCCCCCTGCTGGCCCCGGCCGGCCCCGCCCGCGGCGGTTCGTGCCCGGCCGCAGCCCCGGCTCCTGTGCCCGTGGCCCCCAGCGCGCAGTAATACACGGCCGCGTCCCCGCGCCGGGGCTCAGCGAGCCACAGCGAGCTGGAAGTCCCGTCCTCCGACACCGACAGCGATCCTGCAATGGCCGGCAGGGGCTTGGAGCCTCTAGCAATGAATGCGAGGAATTCGGGTCCTCGGCCCGGGAGCTGACGGTAGAAATGGATCGTTTCTCCCATCCGTTTGTTGGAGTGAGAGCAGGTGATGTTGATGCCGATACCCTCTGTGGTCTCCAGGAATGGTTCCTGCTGCACCTGGGCTCTACCTGTCGCCACTGCCAGAGACAGAAAAAGGACAAATCTCAAATTTTACACTGCCCTACTGCATAGTACCGATCTCTCAGAAACAGTCAGGAACGTACAGAGATGATGACATAAAGTGGAGCGAAGGGATTTCAAGATTAACAGGAAAGGAAGTGTCCATGAATGGTTTGTGGAGAGATGAATGCAGGAATGACAGGAAGAATGGGGCAGTCACAGGAGAATGGAGGGACGTGGGAGAAAGCATAGAAATAAAAGAAGAAATGTTAGAAGGGCTAAGGACAGACCTTGTAACTAATAAAGAAGGAGAGGAATTAAATGCTTGCTCAGGGTTGGAGACAGAATCAGGTGATTTTCCTGGGACTATGCACTGAAGAAGAAGGAGACAAACACAAGAGCACAGCTCTTGGGAAAAGGTGTGAGAATAAGCCAGGGAGGACGGCAGCTTCCAGGGACTTGGGGGATCATCGCAGCGCCAGCCCGCGGCGCCTTCATCATCCCCACGCACCGATGAGCAGCGCGGCCAGCGCCGCGGCCCGAGCCCGCCGCATGCCGCCGCTCCGCCGGCCGAGCCTCGCTGTGGCCCTGAGCCCCGGCTCTGCTGCGGCCGTGCCGCCTCCTCTGGGCCGCCGCCAGCTCCGCCCCGGGGCTGAGCCCTGCGCCGCTGCCGCTCGGGCTCTCGCCGAGTCCTGGCAGGGAACGGAGGCGAGGCGAGCGCGGGGCCTGCGGGGCGGCGCTCGGCTCTCTGCACGTCGCAAGCGGCGGGGCCGGCCTGGGGGGCAGCGATCGGGCTGGGATCGTGGACATCACCATTGACAGTGCCTGGCTTTCCTTCGCTCCCATAATCTGTTCCCTCACATTGTCCCTTTGCTGTCATGTGGGGACTCCCGAATCGTCCTTCAGGGCACTGGAAGGAAATCCACACACACATGGATACAGGACCTGGGCATAAAGCCCCAGCCTTTCTCCATGTCCAAGAAATGCATGGGATGAAGTTCAGGGGAGAGCAGCTGTGCACTGGCGGGAAGAGACCTGTGTGTATATGTCCGTGTGTCTGGATAAGGAGGGGTCAGGACCCAGGGACTGCATTTCAGAGCCTCTTTCCTGGACAAATCTCCTGAACGCTGCTCCTTCATCGTCCAATTACACCCGGGCTCCTTCTGAGTTTGGTCAAATGCTGCTCTGGGATGCTCAGGGCAGAGCAATGGAGAGCGTCTGCAGTGTGATCAAGGCATTTCACTGGTTGAGTTACACAAAAGGGCACAGACACCCACAGACAGACACACAGACACAGACAGAGACTCCTGCACATTGAGGGGGATTCATGCATGAACTTTTGCTCCCACATAGATTTCTGTGCACCCTGCCTTAACAGAAGTGCACAGAAACCAGTTGCACAGGCAATGACACAATCAGCCATGGATGCTGCTGAGGAAATTTGGGAACAACTGCAGCAGGGCTGGAGCCTTGTGGGGAAGGTGGATGGGTTAGGCAAGACCCTGGCCTGGTTTGTGTACTCCCAGGCTGAACTGAGAGTTAGATGTCCAGAAAGGCACGATTAATTTCTTGAAGGTCATTTCAGCAAGGCAGGTTCGGAACGAGCAGCCTGATGGCAACAGATGGGGAGACAAAAACCAGTGACAATCAGGGTGAGCTGAGGGGAGGGGAAGGGAGAGCGTTTGTGGGAATCGATCTGTGTTGGGATGTGCTTTATGTGTGCACATCTCTGGACAGGAGTGTTCACATAGATATCCTTTCAACGACTTGTGTGCAGGAGCAGGAATGGGAGCGAGCGTCCGTGTTTGCACATCAGTGGGGACATGGCAGAAGGAGAAGTGTCTGTGCCTGGGTCTCCTTTGGAAACGTGAGAGCACACACCTCTTCATAAATGCAGAGTTATGAGATACTCTTTGGGTGTTTGCAAGCTCCAGAGTGTGTTTGTGATACTGTGAACTTGTGTACGTGCAGGAGGAGATCTTTTAATACTGCTTCTCCAACTGTGGCTGCTGCTTTATTCCCAGCAAGACATCCGGGAGTCTCAGGGATGTGATGGAAGTGAGGAGAAGCAATAGCAGTGCCAGTGAGGGCCAGCAGGCCCGGAGTGTGTGGGCCTTTGGGTGCCATTGGCGCTGTCGGTGCTGCGGGCTCGGGGCAGAGGAAGGAGCTGCGGAGGCGCGGCCCGGGAGCCCGGCGGGCGGAGCGGCAGCGCCCCCTGCTGGCCCCGGCCGGCCCCGCCCGCGGCGGTTCGTGCCCGGCCGCAGCCCCGGCTCCTGTGCCCGTGGCCCCCAGCGCGCAGTAATACACGGCCGCGTCCCCGCGCCGGGGCTCAGCGAGCCACAGCGAGCTGGAAGTCCCGTCCTCCGACACCGACAGCGATCCTGCAATGGCCGGCAGGGGCTTCGAGCCTCTAGCAACGAGGGCGAGGAATTCGGGGCTTTGGCCCAGGAGATGACGGTAGAAATGGACGACATCGCCGCTCAATTTCTTGGTGTGTGTGCAGGTGATGTTGATGCCGGTGCCCTCGGTGGTCTCCAGGAATGGTTCCTGCTGCACCTGGGCTCTGCCTGTCGCCACTGCCGGTGACAGAAAAAGGACAAATCTGAACTCCTGCACTACCCTACTGCATAGTGCAAATCTCACAGAAAAAGTGGAGAACGTATAGAGATGGTGAAATAAACAGGAGCGAAGAGGTTTCAAGATCAGCAGGAATGGAAGTGTCCATGAACGGTTTGTGGAGAGATGAATGCAGGAATGACAGGAAGAATGGGGCAGTCACAGGAGAATGGAGGGACGTGGGAGAAAGCACAGAAATAAAAGAAGAAAAGTTAGAAGGGCTAATGACAGACCTTGTAACTAATAAAGAAGGAGAGATATGGAAAGCTCGCTCAGGGTTGACACAATATGAGGTGATTTTTGTGGGACTATGGAATGAAGAAGGAGTGAAAAACAATAGAACAGCTCTCGGGAAGAGGTCTGAGAAAAAGCCAGGGAGGACGGCAGCTTCCAGGGACTTGCGGGATCACCCATCCCCAAACCGCGGCGCCTTCATCACCCCCACGCACCGATGAGCAGCGCGGCCAGCGCGGCCAGCGCCGCGGCCCGAGCCCGCCGCATGCCGCCGCTCCGCCGGCCGAGCCTCGCTGTGCCCCTGAGCCCCGGCTCTGCTGTGGCCGTGCCGCCTCCTCTGGGCCGCCGCCAGCTCCGCCCCGGGGCTGAGCCCTGCGCCGCTGCCGCTCGGGCTCTCGCCGAGTCCTGGCAGGGAACGGAGGCGAGGCGAGCGCGGGGCCTGCGGGGCGGCGCTCGGCTCTCTGCACGTCGCAAGCGGCGGGGCCGGCCTGGGGGGCAGCGATCGGGCTGGGATCGTGGACATCACCATTGACAGTGCCTGGCTTTCCTTCGCTCCCATAATCTGTTCCCTCACATTGTCCCTGTGCTGTCATGTGGGGACTCTCGAATTGTCTTTCAGTCCCTGGAAAGAAATTCATTCCCACCGATATAGGACCTGGGCATAAAGCCCCAGCCTTTGTCCATGTCCACGACACCAATGTGATGCAGCTCAGGGGAGAGCAGGTGTGCACTGGCCCGGCGAGACCTGTGTGTTTGTCTGTAAATCCGTGTATTTCTGTGTCTGTGTTTCCATGTGTTTGTGTGTCTGTGTTTACAGCAGCTGGATAAGGGGGGCTCAGGACCAAGGGACTGCATTTCAGAGCCTCTTCCTTGGACAAATCTCCTCCACCCTGCTGCATCATTGACCAATTACACCCGGGCTCCTTCTGAGTCTTGTGAAATGCTGCTCTGGGATGGTCAGGGCTGAGCAATGGAGAGGGTTCCCAGTGTGATCAACTCATTTCACTTGTGGAGTAACACACTGGGACACGCTGGATACACACACACAGACACACACACAAACACACAGGTTTCTGCACATCGGGGGCGATTCATGCATGAATTTGTGCTCCCGCATGGATTCCATGGACCCTACCTGAACACAAGTGCACACAAACCAGGAGCACAGGCAAGGACACAATCAGCCATGGATGCTGCTGAGGAAATTTGGGAACAACTGCAGCAGGGCTGGAACCTTGTGGGGAAGGACGATAGGTCAGGCAAAGCCCTGTCATGGTTTGTGTACTCACTGGCTGAACAGCAGGTAAGATGTCCAGAGGGGGACGACTAGTTTCCTGAAGGCAATTTTTAGAGAGCAGGGTCAGGGAGGCAAAACCAGTGAGCTGAGGAGGGAAGAAGGGAGACCATTTGTGGGAATAGTTCCGTGTTGGGATGGAATTTATGTGTGCACATCTCTGGATGGGCATGGTCACATAGATGTGCATGCACAGACGTGGGTGCAGGAGCAGGAATGGGAGTGAGCGTGCATGTTTGCACATCAGTGGGGACATGGCAGAAGGAGAAGTGTCTGTGCCTGTGTCCCCTTTGGAAATGTGTGTGAACACACCTCTCCATAAATGCAGAGTTATGAGTTACTCTTTGGGTTTGTGCTAGCTCCAGAGTGTGTTTGTGGTACCATGAACTCGTGTATGTGCAATAGGAGTTCTTTAATTATTTCTTCTCCTACTCTGGGTGCTGCTTTATTCCCATCAAGGCATCAGGGAGTCTCAGGGATGTGATGGAAGTGAGGAGAAGCAATAGCAGTGCCAGTGAGGGCCAGCAGGCCCGGAGTGTGTGGGCCTTTGGGTGCCATTGGCGCTGTCGGTGCTGCGGGCTCGGGGCAGAGGAAGGCGCTGCGGAGGCGCGGCCCGGGAGCCCGGCGGGCGGAGCGGCAGCGCCCCCTGCTGGCCCCGGCCGGCCCCGCCCGCGGCGGTTCGTGCCCGGCCGCAGCCCCGGCTCCTGTGCCCGTGGCCCCCAGCGCGCAGTAATACACGGCCGCGTCCCCGCGCCGGGGCTCAGCGAGCCACAGCGAGCTCCAACTCCGATCTGCCGACACCAACACATGGCCCGCACTGCCCGGCAGCTCCTTGGAGTCTTTGTGAATGCTCACGAAGAGTTCGGGTCCTCGGCCTGGGAGCTGACGGTACCACTGGATCATTTGGCTGGTCTGGATTTTGGGATGTGAGCAGGTGATGTTGATGCCGGTGCCCTCGGAGGTCTCCATGAATGGCTCCTGCTGTACCTGGGCTCTGGCCACAGCCACTGCCACAGAGAAAAGCACAATCACTTTTCTTTATCAGAGAATGCCATGCAGTTGGAGATGGGGAGGTAGAGAGAGCAGCGTTATCTGGGCGGCTTTCTGATAATAAAGTATAGAGAGAATATTGCTCCGAGAGGGTTTGGCAGGGGAAAAGAATCGATGATGGATATTTTAAAGGACAATTGGAATTTTAGGGAGGAGAAAGGGATGAGGAAAATAGATTTGCATGGATGGATGGATTGAGTGATGGATGGATGGATGGATGGATGGATGGATGGATGGATGGATGAAAATTGGAGGAGCATAGGCAGACTCGCAGAGAACGATTTCAGTGAGGCAAAAAAAACCCCTATGGTGGCAGAGGAGGGGACAGAGAGCTAACAAGAACTGAGAAGGAGAAGAAGGATAAGAGAGAAATCTTCGGGCGAGCGGGGTCTCAGCCAGCCCCCCGACGTCCCCCACTGCTGCTTTCCCCACGCACCGATCAGAACCACGGCCAGCGCGGCCAGCGCCGCGGCCCGAGCCCGCCGCATGCCGCCGCTCCGCCGGCCGAGCCTCGCTGTGCCCCTGAGCCCCGGCTCTGCTGCGGCCGTGCCGCCTCCTCTGGGCCGCCGCCAGCTCCGCCCCGGGGCTGAGCCCTGCGCCGCTGCCGCTCGGGCTCTCGCCGAGTCCTGGCAGGGAACGGAGGCGAGGCGAGCGCGGGGCCTGCGGGGCGGCGCTCGGCTCTCTGCACGTCGCAAGCGGCGGGGCCGGCCTGGGGGGCAGCGATCGGGCTGGGATGGTGGACATCACCATTGACAGTGCCTGGCTTTCCTTCGCTCCCATAATCTGTTCCCTCACATTGTCCCTTTGCTGTCATGTGGTGACTCCCGAATTGTCCTTCAGGGCACTGGAAGAAAATCCACATTCCCAGATTCAAGACCTGGGCATAAAGCCCCAGCCTTTCTCTCTGTCCATGAAACCAACGTGATGCATCTCAGGGGAGAGCAGCTGTGCACTGGCCTGGAGAGATCCGTCTGTGTGTCCGCTGTCCACATGTCTCTGTGTCTGTCTTTAGAGCAGCTGGAAAAGGAGGGCCCAGGAAGCAGAAACTGCATTTCAGCACCTGTTCCCTGGACAAATGTCCTGCAGGATCTCCTGCGGGCTCCTTCTGAATTTGGGAAAATGCTGCTCTGTGATGCACAGGGCAGAGCAGTGGAGAGCATCTCCAGTGTGATCAAGGCATTTCACTGGTGAAGTAACACACAGACACACACAGACTCAGACACAGACACACACACACACAGACACACACGCAGAGGCTTCTGCCCATCAGTGGCATTCATGCCCGAATTTGTGCTCCCACATGGATTCCTGTACACCCTACTTGAACACAAGCACACACAAACCTGGAGCACAGGCAAGGACACAATCAGCCATGGACCTGTCATAGGAAACCTGGGTGCAACTGCAGCAGGGCTGGAGCCTTGTGGGGAAGGACAAAGAGTCAGGCAAGGCAATGGCATGGTTTCTGTTCTGACAGGCAGAATAGAGTATAAGATGTCCAGAGAGGCACAAATACTTTCCTGAAGTCAATTTCATCAGGGCAGGGTCGGAAGCAGAAGCCCAATGCTGACACATGTGGAGGCAAGAAACAGTGAAAATCAGAGTGAGCTGAAGAGGGAAGAAGGGAAGGTGTATATGTAAGTGTGTGGGACTTGATCCGTTTTGGGATGGGCTTTTTGTGTGCACATCTCTGGTCAGGATTGTTCATGTAGATGTGTGTGCGCAGACTGGGGTGCAGAAGCAGGAATGGGAGCGAGTGTGCATGTTTGCACATCAGTGGGGACACGGCAGAAGGAGAAGTGTCTGTGCCTGTGTCCCCTTTGGAAATGTGTGTGCACACAGCTCTTCATAAATGCAGAGCTATGAGTTACTCTTGGTGTATGCAAGTTCCAGAGTGTGTTTGTGATACTGTGAACTTGTGTACGTGCAGTAGGAGATCTTTTAATGCTGCTTCTCCAACTGTGGCTGCTGCTTTATTCCCAGCAAGGCATCCGGGAGGCTCAGGGATGTGATGGACATGAGGAGAAGCAATAGCAGTGCCAGTGAGGGCCAGCAGGCCCGGAGTGTGTGGGCCTTTGGGTGCCATTGGCGCTGTCGGTGCTGCGGGCTCGGGGCAGAGGAAGGAGCTGCGGAGGCGCGGCCCGGGAGCCCGGCGGGCGGAGCGGCAGCGCCCCCTGCTGGCCCCGGCCGGCCCCGCCCGCGGCGGTTCGTGCCCGGCCGCAGCCCCGGCTCCTGTGCCCGTGGCCCCCAGCGCGCAGTAATACACGGCCGCGTCCCCGCGCCGGGGCTCAGCGAGCCACAGCGAGCTGGAACTCCGATCTGCCGACACCGACAGACGCCCTTTAGGGACTCGCATCTGCTTGGTCGATTTAGGAGTGACGGCCAGGAGTTCGGGTCTTTGGCCCGGCAGCTGACGGTAAAAATGGATGAAATCACCAGTCCGGATATTGGGGTGTGAGCACTTGATGGCGATACTGGTGCCCTCGGTGGTCTCCAGGAACGGCTCCTGCTGTACCTGGGCTCTGACCGCAGCCACTGCCAGGGAAAGAAAAAGAACAAACTTCAATTCCTACTTTCTATACACAGATCTGCCTGCCAATCCCCAGAACAAAGCCTGCACAAGCTGTCCCAGTTCCTCTGGGAACTGTTTTCCTCCTCATCTCACTCATCACAGAGAGATGAGGAGGAAAACAGTTCCCAGAGGATGCCATGGAGGTATACAGGAATGGAATTGTCCATGAATGGTTTGTGGACAGATAAATGAGTGAATGACAGAAGAATCGGTGCAGTCGCTGAAGAATGGGAGGATGTGGGAGAAAGCACAAAAAGACAAGAAGGAAATTAGCAAGGGGTACGGACAGACTTTGTCAGTAATAAAGAAAGAATACTTGTGCAGGGTTGGGTAGAGAAAATACCCGGAGATTTCTGCGGGACTATGGGATGGAGAAGAGGGAGGGATGAAGAGGGGAACAGCTCTCGAGAAAAGGTCTGTGCAGAAGGCAGGCAGGGCGGCAGCCTCCGGGCACCTGCGGGATCACCCCAGCCCCACGCACCGATGAGCAGCGCGGCCAGCGCCGCGGCCCGAGCCCGCCGCATGCCGCCGCTCCGCCGGCCGAGCCTCGCTGTGCCCCTGAGCCCCGGCTCTGCTGCGGCCGTGCCGCCTCCTCTGGGCCGCCGCCAGCTCCGCCCCGGCCGGCCTCAGCCCCCGCCTCTCACGGCACCTGCACCACCAGCGACACAAGGACCTTTGGCATGGCCAGGGACAAGGGACAGCTGCGTCCCATCGCACACAGCAGCCTCACCGCCTGGGCAGCCGATCCACCCTGCACGCACCTGCCGCGGGCGGCTGCCGGCCCCGCTCAGCTCTCTCAGGCTGTTTGTGAGCCTGGGCAGCCGCTGCTCTGTGCTGTTCGGGGCCAGAGCGGTGCTCGGTGTCCCTGGCATGGTCAGGAAATTCCCTCCCGATCGGGGACACACACGGACAGAGCCAGGGCCGTCCTACCCAGTGTGGAGCCACAGACAAATCCGTGCTTCACGTGTGTCCCTGCAAACGGGGCTGCTCCAAGAGCACCCAAGGCAGGGACACACAAGCAGCCCTGGGCTCTGCTGAGGACATGCGCGGTCAAAAGCAGCAGGGCTGGAGTGTGGAAGGACAAGGTCTCAGGCAAGCACAGGGGGTATTATTCTTTTTTACTTAGAGACTGCAAAATGCAGAGACAAGTCAATATACTCCAAAATATTTTCCTAAGTGAAGTGCTAGGATGGATGGGGTAAAAACCACCAGACCATTGTACACACTCGTGGATGCAAATTCTGCTGAGTATCAGGGTGAGATCAGAGTCCCTTTGCCAAGCTCAGCCTTGCACTGACACATGCCCTCCCTGGCCTGGGTTGTTGCACAGCTGAGGAAGCTCCCTGCACCAGGGTGTCTTGCACAGCACAGAGGTACAAGGCAGTGTCAGAGAGCTCCACTTCCTCCAGCTGCAGGACACTGGATTTGCCCGTGGTGTTCAGGACCGTGGTGAAACGGCCACTGGGCTTGCGGCCAGTCCCTGCTTGATAGGAGATCAGCTCTGGGGCTCTGCCTTTCCTCAGCTGGTACCACAGCAAGGCAGTAAGAGAACTGGTGTGGTATTTGCAGGTGGTGTGGAAGGGGTGTCCCTGCTTCACCAAGACTGGTCCATCTTCCTGGGTGACCGTGTCCTGCCCCGTGGTGCCTGGAAGAAAGTGATGCTGAGCAGTTCCACAGGGAAACACAATGGGAAGTGCATGGAAAACGCTGGTGGAGAAAGGTCCCTGCCTTGTAGAAGAGTCTGGAGAGATTTTGGGCAGCAGTTCGGAGCTCTCTGCTCTGCATTGCCAAAAGGAGAGCTGGGCTGTGTCCCTGCTCCTGCTCCCTCTGCTTAAAGGACCAGGGAACAGCCTGCCATGCCTGAACTTAGCGTGCTGGAACCAGCAGCCTTCCAGCTCCCTGAGGTGCCCAGCCAGGTCCAGCAGAAAGGTTCATCTGCTTCCCCATTCCTGTCACCTCTGAAAGCTCCTGAGCACACACAAAGCTGAGCTTGGAAAGAGGGAGCCCTGCTTGTGTCCATGCCAGTGAACACGGGAAGCTGTGGCAGAGCTGTGTCAGCCTGGAGGCAGAATGGAACACCCTGATAATGGAATGGTATGAAAAACTGCGAGGTGCCTGGGGCAGGTTGGACAGAATGTGGGAATTTACACTAAAACAGGAGCAATATGGCACTGCAGACACAGCTGAGATGTCCTGAGGTGACAGCACGTGGATGAGGAGAGAGAGGCAGAGGCAGATGGATTTAAGGTGAGAGAAAAGACACAGAAGGGCCCGAGGTTTCTCTCTCTTCCCTTTCCCTTTCCAAATCGAAGAGCTTCTTCAGGAAACACTTGCAAAACCACCAACAAAAGCAGTTTTTTCTTATCCTTTTCTCTTCATTCACTGGCATTTCCCCCGTGGTCCTGATTAGGCTTTTGAGGATATCCTGGGCAGAAAAAAAGAAGAAGAAAAAGAGGGGAGCCAGGACTTACCCAGGAGCTGGCCCAGGAGGACGGTGAGGATGAGATAAGCGAGGTGCATGCCGAGACCGAGGTGCTGAGTGAGCAAGTGTTTGCTGAGTGAGGCAGAGGCAGAAAGGACGTCCCAGCGCCGAGAGAACGGAGCTGCCGCAAACGACTCTGGGCGGGAGCACAGGGAGCAGCGGCGGAGCAGGCAGAGCAATGACCTGTCCTTGCAGTGCCTGAAATGCTCCTTGTGCGTTTCTGGCTCCTCCAGCAGCAGCCCCCGAGGCTCCCTCAGCCCCTGGCATTGTGAGCATTCCCATGGCAAGGGGCTGTTCCCGCAGTGGGCTCCTCACCTCCGCAGCTGCAATGCCCAGCTCTGCTGCACACCCAGGCCTGGGTATTCAGGGGCTTCTTCCCTGCTGGGGTTTCTCACCCTCCCGAGGTGTCCTCAGCTCTCTGGGGTCATTGCTAATCTCCAAATCCTGATGGCTTTTGAAGAACCTCATGGCTGGAGGCGGAACAGCCTCACAAGCATTCCTTGGTGGGTGCTCCCTAACCCCACAAGACCCCCTCAAACCTCCATTATCCTCATGTTCCTCTTGTCCCTTCTTGTCACTGACAAAGCTCAGCCTGAGCCAACTCACAGCAGTTTCCTAATGGCCCATCAATTAGAAGCTGGAGAGCTCTGAGCTCTCTCTTTCTCCCCTTATCACCTACTGCTACATTGGTGTCATTGTGTGCTTTGTTCCTCACTTTCCCTCATCCTTGTTCTTCCCTTGGAAAGGAAAATGGATGTGATGTGAGCCTTAGAGAACCTGACAGTCTGGCCTTTCACATGCCCTGACTGTGGCCTCAGCTGAACTTGCTCAGCCCAAAGAGTTCCTGAAGCTGCTGAAAGGCTCCTGTCCCCAAAGGAAATGGGGTCCCTAGAGCAGGTCTCTGGAGGGAAACATCATGTGGAGATCAGTCTTTCAAGTGTCTCCCTCCAACACTTGCAGCACTGCTAAATCCTGGCAGTTGTTCTTCTGGATGCTGGACAGGTTACTAAAGTGAAGGGAAAGGGGCAAACCGAAGTCAGGGGGAGGGTGGGTATAAGCAAGCCCTTCAATGATATGAAATGCTCCTCTACTCCAACCAATTGATTGGTCTCCCTAGCAGATGTTCTACTGTTTCAGGAAGATGCTGAATGCACATTCCTGGATGTTTGTGGACATCTGAGGACGAGAACAAAATGTAAAGAGGTGAATTTCTTCTTCAGGTGGCATTAAAAGCACACCTGCCTTACACAGCCAGGAGAGAATGCACCTTGCAGTATGGACCAGAGACATTTCTGCAGAGACAGAGATTTCTTTGTCACCTCAATGCAAACGCCTCTCATGCACTGACCTACTGACCTGACAGCACTCCAGGAATTGGCCCCTGTGTGCCTGTGAGTGCAGCTGCTTTGTCAGCTTCCAGCCCAGGTGCTCTCAAGGAGCGGCCGGGGGAGAGGCCGGGCTGTGTGTGGGGACTGTGTGAGTGCAGGTTGGGGCGGTTGTGAGGCGTGTTGGGGGCCGTGCGGGGCCGTGCGGGGCCGGTGCTGCGGGCTCGGGGCAGAGGAAGGAGCTGCGGAGGCGCGGCCCGGGAGCCCGGCGGGCGGAGCGGCAGCGCCCCCTGCTGGCCCCGGCCGGCCCCGCCCGCGGCGGTTCGTGCCCGGCCGCAGCCCCGGCTCCTGTGCCCGTGGCCCCCAGCGCGCAGTAATACACGGCCGCGTCCCCGCGCCGGGGCTCAGCGAGCCACAGCGAGCTGGAACTCCGATCTGCCGACACCAACAGCCATCCTGCACTGCCCGGCAGCTCTTTGGACTCTTTCATAGTGAGTGCCAGGAGTTCAGGTCCTTGGCCCGGGAGCTGTCGGTACCACTGGATCCAATCTCTGGTCTGGATTTTGGGATGTGAGCAGGTGATGTTGATGCCGATGCCCTCGCTGGTCTCCATGAATGGTTCCTGCTGTACCTGGGCTCTGCCCACAGCCACTGCCACGGAGAAAATAACAATCACTTTTCTTTTGCAGAAAATGATATTCAGGAAGATAGAGAGATGAGGAGGAAAACAGTTCCCAGAGGGCGTTAAGATATGCAGGAATGGAAGTGTCCATGAATGGTTTGTGGAGAGATGAATGAGTGAATGACAGAAGAATCGGTGCAGTCGCTGAAGAATGGGAGGATGTGGGAGAAAGCACAAAAAGACAAGAAGGAAATTAGCAAGCGGTATGGAGAGACTTTGTGAGTAATAAAGAAAGAATACTTGTGCAGGGTTGGGTAGAGAAAATACCCCGAGATTTCTGCGGGACTATAGGATGGAGAAGAGGGAGGGATGAAGAGGAGGACAGCTCTCGAGAAAAGGTCTGTGCAGAAGGCAGGCAGGGCGGCAGCCTCCGGGCACCTGCGGGATCACCCCAGCCCCACGCACCGATGAGCAGCGCGGCCAGCGCCGCGGCCCGAGCCCGCCGCATGCCGCCGCTCCGCCGGCCGAGCCTCGCTGTGCCCCTGAGCCCCGGCTCTGCTGCGGCCGTGCCGCCTCCTCTGGGCCGCCGCCAGCTCCGCCCCGGCCGGCCTCAGCCCCCGCCTCTCACGGCACCTGCACCACCAGCGACACAAGGACCTTTGGCATGGCCAGGGACAAGGGACAGCTGCGTCCCATCGCACACAGCAGCCACACCGCCTGGGCAGCCGATCCACCCTGCACACACCTGCCGCGGGCGGCTGCCGGCCCCGCTCAGCTGCTCTCAGGCTGTTTGTGAGCCTGGGCAGCCGCTGCTCTGTGCTGTTCGGGGCCAGAGCGGTGCTCGGTGTCCCTGGCATGGTCAGGAAATTCCCTCCCGATCGGGGACACTCACGGACAGAGCCAGGGCCGTCCTACCCAGTGTGGAGCCACAGACAAATCCGTGCTTCACGTGTGTCCCTGCAAACGGGGCTGCTCCAAGACCACCCAAGGCAGGGACACACAAGCAGCCCTGGGCTCTGCTGAGGACATGCACGGTCAAAAGCAGCAGGGCTGGGGTGTGGAAGGACAAGGTCTCAGGCAAGCACAGGGGATAGTTTTCTTTTTTACTTAGAGACTGCAAAATGCAGAGATAAGCCAATATACTCCAAAATATTTTCCTAAGTGAAGTGCTAGGATGGATGGGGTAAAAACCACCAGACCATTGTACACACTCGTGGATGCAAATTCTGCTGAGTATCAGGGTGAGATCAGAGTCCCTTTGCCAAGCTCAGCCTTGCACTGACACATGCCCTCCCTGGCCTGGGTTGTTGCACAGCTGAGGAAGCTCCCTGCACCAGGGTGTCTTGCACAGCACAGAGGTACAAGGCAGTGTCAGAGAGCTCCACTTCCTCCAGCTGCAGGACACTGGATTTGCTTGTGGTGTTCAGGACCGTGGTGAAACGGCCACTGGGCTTGCGGCCAGTCCCTGCTTGATAGGAGATCAGCTCTGGGGCTCTGCCTTTCCTCAGCTGGTACCACAGCAAGGCGTTAAAATAACTGGTGTGGTATTTGCAGGTGGTGTGGAAGGGGTGTCCCTGCTTCACCAAGACTGGTCCATCTTCCTGGGTGACCGTGTCCTGCCCCGTGGTGCCTGGAAGAAAGTGATGCTGAGCAGTTCCACAGGGAAACACAATGGGAAGCAAACCGAAGTGCATGGAAAAGGCTGGTGGAGAATGGTCCCTGCCTTGTAGCAGAGTCCGGAGAGATTTTGGGCAGGAGTTCGGAGCTCTCTGCTCTGCATTGCCAAAAGGAGAGCTGGGCTGTGTCCCTGCTCCTGCTCCCTCTGCTTAAAGGACCAGGGAACAGCCTGCCATGCCTGAACTTTGCGTGCTGGAACCAGCAGCCTTCCAGCTCCCTGAGGTGCCCAGCCAGGTCCAGCAGAAAGGTTCATCTGCTTCCCCATTCCTGTCACCTCTGAAAGCTCCTGAGCACACACAAAGCTGAGCTTGGAAAGAGGGAGCCCTGCTTGTGTCCATGCCAGTGAACACGGGAAGCTGTGGCAGAGCTGTGTCAGCCTGGAGGCAGAATGGAACACCCTGATAATGGAATGGTATGAAAAACTGCGAGGTGCCGGGGGCAGGTTGGACAGAATGTGGGAATTTACACTAAAATAGGAGCCATATGGCACTGCAGACACAGCTGAGATCTCCTGAGGTGACAGCACGTGGATGAGGAGAGAGAGGCAGATGGATTTAAGGTGAGAGAAAAGACACAGAAGGGCCCGAGGTTTCTCTCTCTTCCCTTTCCCTTTCCAAATCGAAGAGCTTCTTGAGGAAACACTTGCAAAACCACCAACAAAAGCAGTTTTTTCTTATCCTTTTCTCTTCATTCACTGGCATTTCCCCCATGGTCCTGATTAGGCTTTTGAGGATATCCTGGGCGGAAGAAGAGGAAGAAGAAGAGGGGAGCCTTGGGGAAAAGGCAGGACTTACCCAGGAGCTGGCCCAGGAGGACGGTGAGGATGAGATAAGCGAGGTGCATGCCGAGACCGAGGTGCTGAGTGAGCAAGTGTTTGCTGAGTGAGGCAGAGGCAGAAAGGACGTCCCAGCGCCGAGAGAACGGAGCTGCCGCAAACGACTCTGGGCGGGAGCACAGGGAGCAGCGGCGGAGCAGGCAGAGCAATGACCTGTCCTTGCAGTGCCTGAAATGCTCCTTGTGCGTTTCTGGCTCCTCCAGCAGCAGCCCCCGAGGCTCCCTCAGCCCCTGGCATTGTGAGCATTCCCATGGCAAGGGGCTGTTCCCGCAGTGGGCTCCTCACCTCCGCAGCTGCAATGCCCAGCTCTGCTGCACACCCAGGCCCGGGCATTCAGGAGCTTCTTCCCCGCTGAGATTTCTCACCCTCCCGAGGTGTCCTCAGCTCTCTGGGGTCATTGCTAATCTCCAAATCCTGATGGCTTTTGAAGAACCTCATGGCTGGAGGCGGCACAGCCTCACAAGCATTCCTTGGTGGGTGCTCCCTAACCCCACAAGACCCCCTCAAACCTCCATTATCCTCATGTCCCTTCTTGTCCCTTCTTGTCACTGACAAAGCTCAGCCTGAGCCAACTCACAGCAGTTTCCTAATGGCCCATCAATTAGAAGCTGGAGAGCTCTGAGCTCTCTCTTTCTCCCCTTATCACCTACTGCTACATTGGTGTCATTGTGTGCTTTGTTCCTCACTTTCCCTCATCCTTGTTCTTCCCTTGGAAAGGAAAATGGATGTGATGTGAGCCTTAGAGAACCAGACAGTCTCGCCTTTCACATGCCCTGACTGTGGCCTCAGCTGAACTTGCTCAGCCCAAAGAGTTCCTGAAGCTGCTGAAAGGCTCCTGTCCCCAAAGGAAATGGGGTCTCTAGAGCAAGTCTCTGGAGGGAAACATCATGTGGAGATCAGTCTTTCAAGTGTCTCCCTCCAACACTTGCAGCACTGCTAAATCCTGGCAGTTGTTCTTCTGGATGCTGGACAGGTTACTAAAGTGAAGGGAAAGGGGCAAACCGAAGTCAGGGGGAGGGTCGGTATAAGCAAGCCCTTCAATGATATGAAATGCTCCTCTACTCCAACCAATTGATTGGTCTCCCTACCAGATGTTCTACTGTTTCAGCAAGATGCTGAATGCACATTCCTGGATATTTGCGGACATCTGAGGACGAGAATAAAATGTAGAGAGGTGAATTTCATCCTCAGGTGGCATTAAAGTACACCTGCCTTACACAGCCAGGAGAGAATGCACCTTGCAGTATGGAACAGAGACATTTCTGCAGAGACAGAGATTTCTTTGTCACCTCAATGCAAACGCCTCTCATGCACTGACCTACTGACCTGACAGCACTCCAGGAATTGGCCCCTGTGTGCCTGTGAGCGCAGCTGCTTTGTCAGCTCCCAGCCCAGGTGCTCTCAAGGAGCGGCGCGAGGAGAGGCCGGGCTGTGTGTGGGGACTGTGTGAGTGCAGGTTGGGGCGGTTGTGAGGCGTGTTGGGGGCCGTGCGGGGCCGTGCGGGGCCGGTGCTGCGGGCTCGGGGCAGAGGAAGGAGCTGCGGAGGCGCGGCCCGGGAGCCCGGCGGGCGGAGCGGCAGCGCCCCCTGCTGGCCCCGGCCGGCCCCGCCCGCGGCGGTTCGTGCCCGGCCGCAGCCCCGGCTCCTGTGCCCGTGGCCCCCAGCGCGCAGTAATACACGGCCGCGTCCCCGCGCCGGGGCTCAGCGAGCCACAGCGAGCTGGAACTCCGATCTGCCGACACCAACAGCCATCCTGCACTGCCCGGCAGCTCTTTGGACTCTTTCATAGTGAGTGCGAGGAGTTCAGGTCCTTGGCCCGGGAGCTGTCGGTACCACTGGATCCAATCGCTGGTCTGGATTTGGGGATGTGAGCAGGTGATGTTGATTCCGGTGCCCTCGCTGGTCTCCACGTATGGCTCCTGCTCTACCTGGGCTCTGACCACAGCCACTGCCACGGAGAAACCAACAATCACTTTTCTTTTGCAGAAAATGATATTCAGGAACATAGAGACATGAGGAGGAAAACAGTTCCCAGAAGACGTTAAGATATGCAGGAATGGAAGTGTCCATGAATGGTTTGTGGAGAGATGAATGAGTGAATGACAGAAGAATCGGTGCAGTCCCTGAAGAATGGGAGGATGTGGGAGAAAGCACAAAAAGACAAGAAGGAAATAAGCAAGCGGTATGGAGAGACTTTGTGAGTAATAAAGAAAAAAAAAACTTGTGCAGGGTTGGGTAGAGAAAATAACCCGGAGATTTCTGCGGGACTATGGGATGGAGAAGAGGGAGGGATGAAGAGGAGAACAGCTCTCGAGCAAAGGTCTGTGCAGAAGGCAGGCAGGGCGGCAGCCTCCGGGCACCTGCGGGATCACCCCAGCCCCACGCACCGATGAGCAGCGCGGCCAGCGCCGCGGCCCGAGCCCGCCGCATGCCGCCGCTCCGCCGGCCGAGCCTCGCTGTGCCCCTGAGCCCCGGCTCTGCTGCGGCCGTGCCGCCTCCTCTGGGCCGCCGCCAGCTCCGCCCCGGCCGGCCTCAGCCCCCGCCTCTCACGGCACCTGCACGACCAGCGACACAAGGACCTTTGGCATGGCCAGGGACAAGGGACAGCTGCGTCCCATCGCACACAGCAGCCACACCGCCTGGGCAGCCGATCCACCCTGCACGCACCTGCCGCGGGCGGCTGCCGGCCCCGCTCAGCTGCTCTCAGGCTGTTTGTGAGCCTGGGCAGCCGCTGCTCTGTGCTGTTCGGGGCCAGAGCGGTGCTCGGTGTCCCTGGCATGGTCAGGAAATTCCCTCCCGATCGGGGACACACACGGACAGAGCCAGGGCCGTCCTACCCAGTGTGGAGCCACAGACAAATCCGTGCTTCACGTGTGTCCCTGCAAACGGGGCTGCTCCAAGAGCACCCAAGGCAGGGACACACAAGCAGCCCCGGGCTCTGCTGAGGACATGCGCGGTCAAAAGCAGCAGGGCTGGGGTGTGGAAGGACAAGGTCTCAGGCAAGCACAGGGGGTATTTTTCTTTTTTACTTAGAGACTGCAAAATGCAGAGATAAGTCAATATACTCCAAAATACTTTCCTAAGTGAAGTGCTAGGATGGATGGGGTAAAAACCACCAGACCATTGTACCCATATGTGGATGCAAATTCTGCTGAGTATCAGGGTGAGATCAGAGTCCCTTTGCCAAGCTGAGCCTTGCACTGACACATGCCCTCCCTGGCCTGGGTTGTTGCACAGCTGAGGAAGCTCCCTGCACCAGGGTGTCTTGCACAGCACAGAGGTACAAGGCAGTGTCAGAGAGCTCCACTTCCTCCAGCTGCAGGACACTGGATTTGCCCGTGGTGTTCAGGACCGTGGTGAAACGGCCACTGGGCTTGGGGCCAGTCCCTGCTTGATAGGAGATCAGCTCTGGGGCTCTGCCTTTCCTCAGCTGGTACCACAGCAAGGCATTAAAAGAACTGGTGTGGTATTTGCAGGTGGTGTGGAAGGGGTGTCCCTGCTTCACCAAGACTGGTCCATCTTCCTGGGTGACCGTGTCCTGCCCCGTGGTGCCTGGAAGAAAGTGATGCTGAGCAGTTCCACAGGGAAACACAATGGGAAGCAAACCGAAGTGCATGGAAAAGGCTGGTGGAGAATGGTCCCTGCCTTGTAGCAGAGTCCGGAGAGATTTTGGGCAGGAGTTCGGAGCTCTCTGCTCTGCATTGCCAAAAGGAGAGCTGGGCTGTGTCCCTGCTCCTGCTCCCTCTGCTTAAAGGACCAGGGAACAGCCTGCCATGCCTGAACTTTGCGTGCTGGAACCAGCAGCCTTCCAGCTCCCTGAGGTGCCCAGCCAGGTCCAGCAGAAAGGTTCATCTGCTTCCCCATTCCTGTCACCTCTGAAAGCTCCTGAGCACACACAAAGCTGAGCTTGGAAAGAGGGAGCCCTGCTTGTGCCCATGCCAGTGAACACGGGAAGCTGTGGCAGAGCTGTGTCAGCCTGGAGGCAGAATGGAACACCCTGATAATGGAATGGTATGAAAAACTGCGAGGTGCCTGGGGCAGGTTGGACAGAATGTGGGAATTTACACTAAAACAGGAGCAATATGGCACTGCAGAGACAGCTGAGATCTCCTGAGGTGACAGCACGTGGATGAGGAGAGAGAGGCAGAGGCAGATGGATTTAAGGTGAGAGAAAAGACACAGCAGGACCCGAGGTTTCTCTCTCTTCCCTTTCCAAATCGAATAGCTTCTTCAGGAAACACTTAGAAAACCACAAACAAAAGCAATTTTTTCTTATCCTTTTCTCTTCATTCACTGGCATTTCCCCCGTGGTCCTGATTAGGCTTTTGAGGATATCCTGGGCAGAAAAAAAGAAGAAGAAGAAGAGGGGAGCCAGGACTTACCCAGGAGCTGGCCCAGGAGGACGGTGAGGATGAGATAAGCGAGGTGCATGCCGAGACCGAGGTGCTGAGTGAGCAAGTGTTTGCTGAGTGAGGCAGAGGCAGAAAGGACGTCCCAGCGCCGAGAGAACGGAGCTGCCGCAAACGACTCTGGGCGGGAGCAAAGGGAGCAGCGGCGGAGCAGGCAGAGCAATGACCTGTCCTTGCAGTGCCTGAAATGCTCCTTGTGCGTTTCTGGCTCCTCCAGCAGCAGCCCCCGAGGCTCCCTCAGCCCCTGGCATTGTGAGCATTCCCATGGCAAGGGGCTGTTCCCGCAGTGGGCTCCTCACCTCCGCAGCTGCAATGCCCAGCTCTGCTGCACACCCAGGCCCGCGCATTCAGGAGCTCAGGGGCTTCTTCCCCGCTGAGGTTTCTCACCCTCCCGAGGTGTCCTCAGCTCTCTGGGGTCATTGCTAATCTCCAAATCCTGATGGCTTTTGAACCTCATGGCTGGAGGCGGAACAGCCTCACAAGCATTCCTTGGTGGGTGCTCCCTAACCCCACAAGACGCCCTCAAACCTCCATTATCCTCACGTCCCTCTTGTCCCTTCTTGTCACTGACAAAGCTCAGCCTGAGCCAACTCACAGCAGTTTCCTAATGGCCCATCAATTAGAAGCTGGAGAGCTCTGAGCTCTCTCTTTCTCCCCTTATCACCTACTGCTACCTTGGTGTCATTGTGTGCTTTGTTCCTCACTTTCCCTTTTCCTTGTTCTTCCCTTGGAAAGGAAAATGGATGTGATGTGAGCCTTAGAGAACCAGACAGTCTCGCCTTTCACATGCCCTGACTGTGGCCTCAGCTGAACTTGCTCAGCCCAAAGAGTTCCTGAAGCTGCTGAAAAGGCTCCTGTCCCCAAAGGAAATGGGGTCCCTAGAGCAGGTCTCTGGAGGGAAACATCATGTGGAGATCAGTCTTTCAAGTGTCTCCCTCCAACACTTGCAGCACTGCTAAATCCTAGCATTTGTTCTTCTAGATGCTGGACAGGTTACTAAAGTGAAGGGAAAGGGGCAAACCGAAGTCAGGGGGAGGGTGGGTATAAGCAAGCCCTTCAATGATATGAAATGCTCCTCTACTCCAACCAATTGATTGGTCTCCCTGCCAGATGTTCTACTGTTTCAGGATGCTGAATGCACATTCCTGGATGTTTGTGAACATCTGAGGATGAGAACAAAATGTAGAGAGGTGAATTTCATCCTCAGGTGGCATTACAAGTACACCTGCCTTACACAGCCAGGAGAGAATGCACCTTGCAGTATGGACCAGAGACATTTCTGCAGAGACAGAGATTTCTTTGTCACCTCAATGCAAACGCCTCTCATGCACTGACCTACTGACCTGACAGCACTCCAGGAATTGGCCCCTGTGTGCCTGTGAGCGCAGCTGCTTTGTCAGCTCCCAGCCCAGGTGCTCTCAAGGAGCGGCCCGAGGAGAGGCCGGGCTGTGTGTGGGGACTGTGTGAGTGCAGGTTGGGGCGGTTGTGAGGCGTGTTGGGGGCCGTGCGGGGCCGTGCGGGGCCGGTGCTGCGGGCTCGGGGCAGAGGAAGGAGCTGCGGAGGCGCGGCCCGGGAGCCCGGCGGGCGGAGCGGCAGCGCCCCCTGCTGGCCCCGGCCGGCCCCGCCCGCGGCGGTTCGTGCCCGGCCGCAGCCCCGGCTCCTGTGCCCGTGGCCCCCAGCGCGCAGTAATACACGGCCGCGTCCCCGCGCCGGGGCTCAGCGAGCCACAGCGAGCTGGAACTCCGATCTGCCGACACCAACAGCGATCCTGCACTGCCCGGCAGCTCTTTGGACTCTTTCATAGTGAGTGCGAGGAGTTCAGGTCCTTGGACCGGGAGCTGTCGGTACCACTGGATCCAATCTCTGGTCTGGATTTGGGGATGAGAGCAGGTGATGTTGATGCCGATGCCCTCGGTGGTCTCCATGAATGGCTCCTGCTGTACCTGGGCTCTGACCACAGCCACTGCCACGGAGAAACCAACAATCACTTTTCTTTTGCAGAAAATGATATTCAGGAACATAGAGAGATGAGGAGGAAAACAGTTCCCAGAGGGCGTTAAGATATGCAGGAATGGAAGTGTCCATGTATGGTTTGTGGAGAGATGAATGAGTGAATGACAGAAGAATCGGTGCAGTCGCTGAAGAATGGGAGGATGTGGGAGAAAGCACAAAAAGACAAGAAGGAAATTAGCAAGGGGTACGGACAGACTTTGTGAGTAATAAAGAAAGAAAACTTGTGCAGGGTTGGGTAGAGAAAATAACCCGGAGATTTCTGCGGGACTATGGGATGGAGAAGAGGGAGGGATGAAGAGGAGAACAGCTCTCGAGCAAAGGTCTGTGCAGAAGGCAGGCAGGGCGGCAGCCTCCGGGCACCTGCGGGATCACCCCAGCCCCACGCACCGATGAGCAGCGCGGCCAGCGCCGCGGCCCGAGCCCGCCGCATGCCGCCGCTCCGCCGGCCGAGCCTCGCTGTGCCCCTGAGCCCCGGCTCTGCTGCGGCCGTGCCGCCTCCTCTGGGCCGCCGCCAGCTCCGCCCCGGCCGGCCTCAGCCCCCGCCTCTCACGGCACCTGCACCACCAGCGACACAAGGACCTTTGGCATGGCCAGGGACAAGGGACAGCTGCGTCCCATCGCACACAGCAGCCACACCGCCTGGGCAGCCGATCCGCCCTGCACGCACCTGCCGCGGGCGGCTGCCGGCCCCGCTCAGCTGCTCTCAGGCTGTTTGTGAGCCTGGGCAGCCGCTGCTCTGTGCTGTTCGGGGCCAGAGCGGTGCTCGGTGTCCCTGGCATGGTCAGGAAATTCCCTCCCGATCGGGGACACACACGGACAGAGCCAGGGCCGTCCTACCCAGTGTGGAGCCACAGACAAATCCGTGCTTCACGTGTGTCCCTGCAAACGGGGCTGCTCCAAGAGCACCCAAGGCAGGGACACACAAGCAGCCCCGGGCTCTGCTGAGGACATGCGCGGTCAAAAGCAGCAGGGCTGGGGTGTGGAAGGACAAGGTCTCAGGCAAGCACAGGGGATAGTTTTCTTTTTTACTTAGAGACTGCAAAATGCAGAGATAAGTCAATATACTCCAAAATATTTTCCTAAGTGAAGTGCTAGGATGGATGGGGTAAAAACCACCAGACCATTGTACCCACATGTGGATGCAAATTCTGCTGAGTATCAGGGTGAGATCAGAGTCCCTTTGCCAAGCTGAGCCTTGCACTGACACATGCCCTCCCTGGCCTGGGTTGTTGCACAGCTGAGGAAGCTCCCTGCACCAGGGTGTCTTGCACAGCACAGAGGTACAAGGCAGTGTCAGAGAGCTCCACTTCCTCCAGCTGCAGGACACTGGATTTGCTTGTGGTGTTCAGGACCGTGGTGAAACGGCCACTGGGCTTGCGGCCAGTCCCTGCTTGATAGGAGATCAGCTCTGGGGCTCTGCCTTTCCTCAGCTGGTACCACAGCAAGGCATTAAAAGAACTGGTGTGGTATTTGCAGGTGGTGTGGAAGGGGTGTCCCTGCTTCACCAAGACTGGTCCATCTTCCTGGGTGACCGTGTCCTGCCCCGTGGTGCCTGGAAGAAAGTGATGCTGAGCAGTTCCACAGGAAAACACTATGCGAAGTGCATGGAAAACGCTGGTGGAGAAAAGTGCCTGCCTTGTAGCAGAGTCCTGAGAGATTTTGGGCAGGAGTTCGGAGCTCTCTGCTCTGCATCGCCAAAAGAAGAACTGGGCTGTGTCCCTGCTCCTGCTCCCTCTGCTTAAAGGACCAGGGAACAGCCTGCCATGCCTGAACTTTGCGTGCTGGAACCAGCAGCCTTCCAGCTCCCTGAGGTGCCCAGCCAGGTCCAGCAGAAAGGTTCATCTGCTTCCCCATTCCTGTCACCTCTGAAAGCTCCTGAGCACACACAAAGCTGAGCTTGGAAAGAGGGAGCCCTGCTTGTGTCCATGCCAGTGAACACGGGAAGCTGTGGCAGAGCTGTGTCAGCCTGGAGGCAGAATGGAACACCCTGATAATGGAATGGTATGAAAAACTGTGATGTGCCTGGGGCAGGTTGGACAGAATGTGGGAATTTACACTAAAACAGGAGCAATATGGCACTGCAGACACAGCTGAGATCTCCTGAGGTGACAGCACGTGGATGAGGAGAGAGAGGCAGAGGCAGATGGATTTAAGGTGAGAGAAAAGACACAGAAGGGCCCGAGGTTTCTCTCTCTTCCCTTTCCCTTTCTAAATCAAATAGCTTCTTCAGGAAACACTTGCAAAACCACCAACAAAAGCAGTTTTTTCTTATCCTTTTCTCTTCATTCACTGGCATTTCCCCCGTGGTCCTGATTAGGCTTTTGAGGATATCCTGGGCGGAAAAAAAGAAGAAGAAGAAGAGGGGAGCCTTGGGGAAAAGGCAGGACTTACCCAGGAGCTGGCCCAGGAGGACGGTGAGGATGAGATAAGCGAGGTGCATGCCGAGACCGAGGTGCTGAGTGAGCAAGTGTTTGCTGAGTGAGGCAGAGGCAGAAAGGACGTCCCAGCGCCGAGAGAACGGAGCTGCCGCAAACGACTCTGGGCGGGAGCACAGGGAGCAGCGGCGGAGCAGGCAGAGCAATGACCTGTCCTTGCAGTGCCTGAAATGCTCCTTGTGCGTTTCTGGCTCCTCCAGCAGCAGCCCCCGAGGCTCCCTCAGCCCCTGGCATTGTGAGCATTCCCATGGCAAGGGGCTGTTCCCGCAGTGGGCTCCTCACCTCCGCAGCTGCAATGCCCAGCTCTGCGGCACACCCAGGCCCGGGCATTCAGGAGCTCAGGGGCTTCTTCCCCGCTGAGGTTTCTCACCCTCCCGAGGTGTCCTCAGCTCTCTGGGGTCATTGCTAATCTCCAAATCCTGATGGCTTTTGAAGAACCTCATGGCTGGAGGCGGCACAGCCTCACAAGCATTCCTTGGTGGGTGCTCCCTAACCCCACAAGACCCCCTCAAACCTCCATTATCCTCATGATCCTCTTGTCCCTTCTTGTCACTGACAAAGCTCAGCCTGAGCCAACTCACAGCAGTTTCCTAATGGCCCATCAATTAGAAGCTGGAGAGCTCTGAGCTCTCTCTTTCTCCCCTTATCACCTACTGCTACATTGGTGTCATTGTGTGCTTTGTTCCTCACTTTCCCTCTTCCTTGTTCTTCCCTTGGAAAGGAAAATGGATGTGATGTGAGCCTTAGAGAACCTGACAGTCTCGCCTTTCACATGCCCTGACTGTGGCCTCAGCTGAACTTGCTCAGCCCAAAGAGTTCCTGAAGCTGCTGAAAGGCTCCTGTCCCCAAAGGAAATGGGGTCTCTAGAGCAAGTCCCTAGAGGGAAATATCATGTGGAGATCAGGCTTTCAAGTGTCTCCCTCCAACACTTGCAGCACTGCTAAATCCTGGCACTTGTTCTTCTGGATGCTGGACAGGTTACTAAAGTGAAGGGAAAGGGGCAAACCGAAGTCAGGGGGAGGGTGGGTATAAGCAAGCCCTTCAATGATATGAAATGCTCCTCTACTCCAACCAATTGATTGGTCTCCCTAGCAGATGTTCTACTGTTTCAGCAAGATGCTGAATGCACATTCCTGGATATTTGTGGACATCTGAGGACGAGAACAAAATGTAGAGAGGTGAATTTCTTCCTCAGGTAGCATTACAAGTACACCTGCCTTACACAGCCAGGAGAGAATGCACCTTGCAGTATGGACCAGAGACATTTCTGCAGAGACAGAGATTTCTTTGTCACCTCAATGCAAACGCCTCTCATGCACTGACCTACTGACCTGACAGCACTCCAGGAATTGGCCCCTGTGTGCCTGTGAGCGCAGCTGCTTTGTCAGCTCCCAGCCCAGGTGCTCTCAAGGAGCGGCCCGAGGAGAGGCCGGGCTGTGTGTGGGGACTGTGTGAGTGCAGGTTGGGGCGGTTGTGAGGCGTGTTGGGGGCCGTGCGGGGCCGTGCGGGGCCGGTGCTGCGGGCTCGGGGCAGAGGAAGGAGCTGCGGAGGCGCGGCCCGGGAGCCCGGCGGGCGGAGCGGCAGCGCCCCCTGCTGGCCCCGGCCGGCCCCGCCCGCGGCGGTTCGTGCCCGGCCGCAGCCCCGGCTCCTGTGCCCGTGGCCCCCAGCGCGCAGTAATACACGGCCGCGTCCCCGCGCCGGGGCTCAGCGAGCCACAGCGAGCTGGAACTCCGATCTGCCGACACCAACAGCGATCCTGCACTGCCCGGCAGCTCTTTGGACTCTTTCATAGTGAGTGCCAGGAGTTCAGGTCCTTGGCCCGGGAGCTGTCGGTACCACTGGATCCAATAACCGGTCTGGATTTGGGGATGTGAGCAGGTGATGTTGATGCCGGTGCCCTCGGTGGTCTCCATGAATGGTTCCTGCTGTACCTGGGCTCTGACCACAGCCACTGCCACGGAGAAACCAACAATCACTTTTCTTTTGCAGAAAATGATATTCAGGAACATAGAGACATGAGGAGGAAAAAAAAAAAAAAAAGTTCCCAGAGGGCGTTAAGATATGCAGGAATGGAAGAGTCCATGAATGGTTTGTGGAGAGATGAATGAGTGAATGACAGAAGAATCGGTGCAGTCGCTGAAGAATGGTAGGATGTGGGAGAAAGCACAAAAAGACAAGAAGGAAATTAGAAAGGGGTACGGAGAGACTTTGTGAGTAATAAAGAAAGAAAACTTGTGCAGGGTTGGGTAGAGAAAATAACCCGGAGATTTCTGCGGGACTATGGGATGGAGAAGAGGGAGGGATGAAGAGGAGAACAGCTCTCGAGCAAAGGTCTGTGCAGAAGGCAGGCAGGGCGGCAGCCTCCGGGCACCTGCGGGATCACCCCAGCCCCACGCACCGATGAGCAGCGCGGCCAGCGCCGCGGCCCGAGCCCGCCGCATGCCGCCGCTCCGCCGGCCGAGCCTCGCTGTGCCCCTGAGCCCCGGCTCTGCTGCGGCCGTGCCGCCTCCTCTGGGCCGCCGCCAGCTCCGCCCCGGCCGGCCTCAGCCCCCGCCTCTCACGGCACCTGCACGACCAGCGACACAAGGACCTTTGGCATGGCCAGGGACAAGGGACAGCTGCGTCCCATCGCACACAGCAGCCACACCGCCTGGGCAGCCGATCCACCCTGCACACACCTGCCGCGGGCGGCTGCCGGCCCCGCTCAGCTGCTCTCAGGCTGTTTGTGAGCCTGGGCAGCCGCTGCTCTGTGCTGTTCGGGGCCAGAGCGGTGCTCGGTGTCCCTGGCATGGTCAGGAAATTCCCTCCCGATCGGGGACACACACGGACAGAGCCAGGGCCGTCCTACCCAGTGTGGAGCCACAGACAAATCCCTGCTTCACGTGTGTCTCTGCAAACGGGGCTGCTCCAAGACCACCCAAGGCAGGGACACACAAGCAGCCCCGGGCTCTGCTGAGGACATGCGCGGTCAAAAGCAGCAGGGCTGGGGTGTGGAAGGACAAGGTCTCAGGCAAGCACAGGGGATAGTTTTCTTTTTTACTTAGAGACTGCAAAATGCAGAGATAAGTCAATATACTCCAAAATATTTTCCTAAGTGAAGTGCTAGGATGGATGGGGTAAAAACCACCAGACCATTGTACCCACTCGTGGATGCAAATTCTGCTGAGTATCAGGGTGAGATCAGAGTCCCTTTGCCAAGCTCAGCCTTGCACTGACACATGCCCTCCCTGGCCTGGGTTGTTGCACAGCTGAGGAAGCTCCCTGCACCAGGGTGTCTTGCACAGCACAGAGGTACAAGGCAGTGTCAGAGAGCTCCACTTCCTCCAGCTGCAGGACACTGGATTTGCTTGTGGTGTTCAGGACCGTGGTGAAACGGCCACTGGGCTTGCGGCCAGTCCCTGCTTGATAGGAGATCAGCTCTGGGGCTCTGCCTTTCCTCAGCTGGTACCACAGCAAGGCAGTAAGAGAACTGGTGTGGTATTTGCAGGTGGTGTGGAAGGGGTGTCCCTGCTTCACCAAGACTGGTCCATCTTCCTGGGTGACCGTGTCCTGCCCCGTGGTGCCTGGAAGAAAGTGATGCTGAGCAGTTCCACAGGGAAACACAATGGGAAGTGCATGGAAAACGCTGGTGGAGAAAAGTGCCTGCCTTGTAGCAGAGTCCTGAGAGATTTTGGGCAGGAGTTCGGAGCTCTCTGCTCTGCATCGCCAAAAGGAGAGCTGGGCTGTGTCCCTGCTCCTGCTCCCTCTGCTTAAAGGACCAGGGAACAGCCTGCCATGCCTGAACTTTGCGTGCTGGAACCAGCAGCCTTCCAGCTCCCTGAGGTGCCCAGCCAGGTCCAGCAGAAAGGTTCATCTGCTTCCCCATTCCTGTCACCTCTGAAAGCTCCTGAGCACACACAAAGCTGAGCTTGGAAAGAGGGAGCCCTGCTTGTGTCCATGCCAGTGAACACGGGAAGCTGTGGCAGAGCTGTGTCAGCCTGGAGGCAGAATGGATCACCCTGATAATGGAATGGTATGAAAAACTGTGATGTGCCTGGGGCAGGTTGGACAGAATGTGGGAATTTACACTAGAATAGGAGCAATATGGCACTGCAGACACAGCTGAGATGTCCTGAGGTGACAGCACGTGGATGAGGAGAGAGAGGCAGAGGCAGATGGATTTAAGGTGAGAGAAAAGACACAGAAGGACCCGAGGTTTCTCTCTCTTCCCTTTCCCTTTCCAAATCAAATAGCTTCCTCAGGAAACACTTGCAAAACCACCAACAAAAGCAGTTTTTTCTTATCCTTTTCTCTTCATTCACTGGCATTTCCCCCGTGGTCCTGATTAGGCTTTTGAGGATATCCTGGGCAGAAAAAAAGAAGAAGAAAAAGAGGGGAGTCTTGGGGAAAAGGCAGGACTTACCCAGGAGCTGGCCCAGGAGGACGGTGAGGATGAGATAAGCGAGGTGCATGCCGAGACCGAGGTGCTGAGTGAGCAAGTGTTTGCTGAGTGAGGCAGAGGCAGAAAGGACGTCCCAGCGCCGAGAGAACGGAGCTGCCGCAAACGACTCTGGGCGGGAGCAAAGGGAGCAGCGGCGGAGCAGGCAGAGCAATGAGCTGTCCTTGCAGTGCCTGAAATGCTCCTTGTGCGTTTCTGGCTCCTCCAGCAGCAGCCCCCGAGGCTCCCTCAGCCCCTGGCATTGTGAGCATTCCCATGGCAAGGGGCTGTTCCCGCAGTGGGCTCCTCACCTCCGCAGCTGCAATGCCCAGCTCTGCTGCACACCCAGGCCTGGGCATTCAGGGGCTTCTTCCCTGCTGGGGTTTCTCACCCTCCCGAGGTGTCCTCAGCTCTCTGGGGTCATTGCTAATCTCCAAATCCTGATGGCTTTTGAAGAACCTCATGGCTGGAGGCGGAACAGCCTCACAAGCATTCCTTGGTGGGTGCTCCCTAACCCCACAAGACCCCCTCAAACCTCCATTATCCTCATGTTCCTCTTGTCCCTTCTTGTCACTGACAAAGCTCAGCCTGAGCCAACTCACAGCAGTTTCCTAATGGCCCATCAATTAGAAGCTGGAGAGCTCTGAGCTCTCTCTTTCTCCCCTTATCACCTACTGCTACATTGGTGTCATTGTGTGCTTTGTTCCTCACTTTCCCTCATCCTTGTTCTTCCCTTGGAAAGGAAAATGGATGTGATGTGAGCCTTAGAGAACCTGACAGTCTGGCCTTTCACATGCCCTGACTGTGGCCTCAGCTGAACTTGCTCAGCCCAAAGAGTTCCTGAAGCTGCTGAAAGGCTCCTGTCCCCAAAGGAAATGGGGTCCCTAGAGCAGGTCTCTGGAGGGAAACATCATGTGGAGATCAGTCTTTCAAGTGTCTCCCTCCAACACTTGCAGCACTGCTAAATCCTGGCATTTGTTCTTCTGGATGCTGGACAGGTTACTAAAGTGAAGGGAAAGGGGCAAACCGAAGTCAGGGGGAGGGTGGGTATAAGCAAGCCCTTCAATGATATGAAATGCTCCTCTACTCCAACCAATTGATTGGTCTCCCTAGCAGATGTTCTACTGTTTCAGGAAGATGCTGAATGCACATTCCTGGATGTTTGTGGACATCTGAGGACGAGAACAAAATGTAAAGAGGTGAATTTCTTCTTCAGGTGGCATTAAAAGCACACCTGCCTTACACAGCCAGGAGAGAATGCACCTTGCAGTATGGACCAGAGACATTTCTGCAGAGACAGAGATTTCTTTGTCACCTCAATGCAAACGCCTCTCATGCACTGACCTACTGACCTGACAGCACTCCAGGAATTGGCCCCTGTGTGCCTGTGAGCGCAGCTGCTTTGTCAGCTCCCAGCCCAGGTGCTCTCAAGGAGCGGCCCGAGGAGAGGCCGGGCTGTGTGTGGGGACTGTGTGAGTGCAGGTTGGGGCGGTTGTGAGGCGTGTTGGGGGCCGTGCGGGGCCGTGCGGGGCCGGTGCTGCGGGCTCGGGGCAGAGGAAGGAGCTGCGGAGGCGCGGCCCGGGAGCCCGGCGGGCGGAGCGGCAGCGCCCCCTGCTGGCCCCGGCCGGCCCCGCCCGCGGCGGTTCGTGCCCGGCCGCAGCCCCGGCTCCTGTGCCCGTGTCCCGCAGAGCGCAGTAATACACGGCCGCGTCCCCGCGCCGGGGCTCAGCGAGCCACAGCGAGCTGGAACTCCGATCTGCCGACACCAACAGCCATCCTGCACTGCCCGGCAGCTCTTTGGCCTCTTTCACAGTGAGTGCGAGGAGTTCAGGTCCTTGGCCCGGGAGCTGTTGGTACCACTGGATCCAATCTCTGGTCTGGATTTGGGGATGTGAGCAGGTGATGTTGATGCCGGTGCCCTCGGTGGTCTCCATGAATGGTTCCTGCTGTACCTGGGCTCTGACCACAGCCACTGCCACGGAGAAACCAACAATCACTTTTCTTTTGCAGAAAATGATATTCAGGAACATAGAGAGATGAGGAGGAAAACAGTTCCCAGAGGGCGTTAAGATATGCAGGAATGGAAGTGTCCATGAATGGTTTGTGGAGAGATGAATGAGTGAATGACAGAAGAATCGGTGCAGTCGCTGAAGAATGGGAGGATGTGGGAGAAAGCACAAAAAGACAAGAAGGAAATTAGCAAGGGGTACGGACAGACTTTGTCAGTAATAAAGAAAGAATACTTGTGCAGGGTTGGGTAGAGAAAATACCCGGAGATTTCTGCGGGACTATGGGATGGAGAAGAGGGAGGGATGAAGAGGGGAACAGCTCTCGAGAAAAGGTCTGTGCAGAAGGCAGGCAGGGCGGCAGCCTCCGGGCACCTGCGGGATCACCCCAGCCCCACGCACCGATGAGCAGCGCGGCCAGCGCCGCGGCCCGAGCCCGCCGCATGCCGCCGCTCCGCCGGCCGAGCCTCGCTGTGCCCCTGAGCCCCGGCTCTGCTGCGGCCGTGCCGCCTCCTCTGGGCCGCCGCCAGCTCCGCCCCGGCCGGCCTCAGCCCCCGCCTCTCACGGCACCTGCACCACCAGCGACACAAGGACCTTTGGCATGGCCAGGGACAAGGGACAGCTGCGTCCCATCGCACACAGCAGCCACACCGCCTGGGCAGCCGATCCGCCCTGCACGCACCTGCCGCGGGCGGCTGCCGGCCCCGCTCAGCTGCTCTCAGGCTGTTTGTGAGCCTGGGCAGCCGCTGCTCTGTGCTGTTCGGGGCCAGAGCGGTGCTCGGTGTCCCTGGCATGGTCAGGAAATTCCCTCCCGATCGGGGACACACACGGACAGAGCCAGGGCCGTCCTACCCAGTGTGGAGCCACAGACAAATCCGTGCTTCACGTGTGTCCCTGCAAACGGGGCTGCTCCAAGAGCACCCAAGGCAGGGACACACAAGCAGCCCCGGGCTCTGCTGAGGACATGCGCGGTCAAAAGCAGCAGGGCTGGGGTGTGGAAGGACAAGGTCTCAGGCAAGCACAGGGGATAGTTTTCTTTTTTACTTAGAGACTGCAAAATGCAGAGATAAGTCAATATACTCCAAAATATTTTCCTAAGTGAAGTGCTAGGATGGATGGGGTAAAAACCACCAGACCATTGTACCCACATGTGGATGCAAATTCTGCTGAGTATCAGGGTGAGATCAGAGTCCCTTTGCCAAGCTGAGCCTTGCACTGACACATGCCCTCCCTGGCCTGGGTTGTTGCACAGCTGAGGAAGCTCCCTGCACCAGGGTGTCTTGCACAGCACAGAGGTACAAGGCAGTGTCAGAGAGCTCCACTTCCTCCAGCTGCAGGACACTGGATTTGCTTGTGGTGTTCAGGACCGTGGTGAAACGGCCACTGGGCTTGCGGCCAGTCCCTGCTTGATAGGAGATCAGCTCTGGGGCTCTGCCTTTCCTCAGCTGGTACCACAGCAAGGCATTAAAAGAACTGGTGTGGTATTTGCAGGTGGTGTGGAAGGGGTGTCCCTGCTTCACCAAGACTGGTCCATCTTCCTGGGTGACCGTGTCCTGCCCCGTGGTGCCTGGAAGAAAGTGATGCTGAGCAGTTCCACAGGAAAACACTATGCGAAGTGCATGGAAAACGCTGGTGGAGAAAAGTGCCTGCCTTGTAGCAGAGTCCTGAGAGATTTTGGGCAGGAGTTCGGAGCTCTCTGCTCTGCATCGCCAAAAGAAGAACTGGGCTGTGTCCCTGCTCCTGCTCCCTCTGCTTAAAGGACCAGGGAACAGCCTGCCATGCCTGAACTTTGCGTGCTGGAACCAGCAGCCTTCCAGCTCCCTGAGGTGCCCAGCCAGGTCCAGCAGAAAGGTTCATCTGCTTCCCCATTCCTGTCACCTCTGAAAGCTCCTGAGCACACACAAAGCTGAGCTTGGAAAGAGGGAGCCCTGCTTGTGTCCATGCCAGTGAACACGGGAAGCTGTGGCAGAGCTGTG
This sequence comes from Agelaius tricolor, assembly GCF_023055355.1. Taxonomy (NCBI): domain Eukaryota; kingdom Metazoa; phylum Chordata; class Aves; order Passeriformes; family Icteridae; genus Agelaius; species Agelaius tricolor. The sequence goes on from NW_027269291.1 coordinate 3,793,766, forward strand.
TCAGCCTGGAGGCAGAATGGAACACCCTGATAATGGAATGGTATGAAAAACTGCGAGGTGCCTGGGGCAGGTTGGACAGAATGTGGGAATTTACACTAAAACAGGAGCAATATGGCACTGCAGACACAGCTGAGATCTCCTGAGGTGACAGCACGTGGATGAGGAGAGAGAGGCAGAGGCAGATGGATTTAAGGTGAGAGAAAAGACACAGAAGGGCCCGAGGTTTCTCTCTCTTCCCTTTCCCTTTCTAAATCAAATAGCTTCTTCAGGAAACACTTGCAAAACCACCAACAAAAGCAGTTTTTTCTTATCCTTTTCTCTTCATTCACTGGCATTTCCCCCGTGGTCCTGATTAGGCTTTTGAGGATATCCTGGGCGGAAAAAAAGAAGAAGAAAAAGAGGGGAGCCTTGGGGAAAAGGCAGGACTTACCCAGGAGCTGGCCCAGGAGGACGGTGAGGATGAGATAAGCGAGGTGCATGCCGAGACCGAGGTGCTGAGTGAGCAAGTGTTTGCTGAGTGAGGCAGAGGCAGAAAGGACGTCCCAGCGCCGACAGAACGGAGCTGCCGCAAACGACTCTGGGCGGGAGCAAAGGGAGCAGCGGCGGAGCAGGCAGAGCAATGAGCTGTCCTTGCAGTGCCTGAAATGCTCCTTGTGCGTTTCTGGCTCCTCCAGCAGCAGCCCCCGAGGCTCCCTCAGCCCCTGGCATTGTGAGCATTCCCATGGCAAGGGGCTGTTCCCGCAGTGGGCTCCTCACCTCCGCAGCTGCAATGCCCAGCTCTGCTGCACACCCAGGCCCGGGCATTCAGGGACTTCTTCCCCGCTGAGATTTCTCACCCTCCCGAGGTGTCCTCAGCTCTCTGGGGTCATTGCTAATCTCCAAATCCTGATGGCTTTTGAAGAACCCCATGGCTGGAGGCGGCACAGCCTCACAAGCATTCCTTGGTGGGTGCTCCCTAACCCCACAAGACGCCCTCAAACCTCCATTATCCTCATGTCCCTTCTTGTCCCTTCTTGTCACTGACAAAGCTCAGCCTGAGCCAACTCACAGCAGTTTCCTAATGGCCCATCAATTAGAAGCTGGAGAGCTCTGAGCTCTCTCTTTCTCCCCTTATCACCTACTGCTCCATTGGTGTCATTGTGTGCTTTGTTCCTCACTTTCCCTCATCCTTGTTCTTCCCTTGGAAAGGAAAATGGATGTGATGTGAGCCTTAGAGAACCTGACAGTCTGGCCTTTCACATGCCCTGACTGTGGCCTCAGCTGAACTTGCTCAGCCCAAAGAGTTCCTGAAGCTGCTGAAAGGCTCCTGTCCCCAAAGGAAATGGGGTCCCTAGAGCAGGTCTCTGGAGGGAAACATCATGTGGAGATCAGGCTTTCAAGTGTCTCCCTCCAACACTTGCAGCACTGCTAAATCCTGGCAGTTGTTCTTCTGGATGCTGGACAGGTTACTAAAGTGAAGGGAGAGGGGCAAACCGAAGTCAGGGGGAGGGTGGGTATAAGCAAGCCCTTCAATGATATGAAATGCTCCTCTACTCCAACCGATTGATTGGTCTCCCTAGCAGATGTTCTACTGTTTCAGGAAGATGCTGAATGCACATTCCTGGATGTTTGTGGACATCTGAGGACGAGAACAAAATGTAAAGAGGTGAATTTCTTCTTCAGGTGGCATTAAAAGCACACCTGCCTTACACAGCCAGGAGAGAATGCACCTTGCAGTATGGACCAGAGACATTTCTGCAGAGACAGAGATTTCTTTGTCACCTCAATGCAAACGCCTCTCATGCACTGACCTACTGACCTGACAGCACTCCAGGAATTGGCCCCTGTGTGCCTGTGAGCGCAGCTGCTTTGTCAGCTCCCAGCCCAGGTGCTCTCAAGGAGCGGCCCGAGGAGAGGCCGGGCTGTGTGTGGGGACTGTGTGAGTGCAGGTTGGGGCGGTTGTGAGGCGTGTTGGGGGCCGTGCGGGGCCGTGCGGGGCCGGTGCTGCGGGCTCGGGGCAGAGGAAGGAGCTGCGGGGGCGCGGCCCGGGAGCCCGGCGGGCGGAGCGGCAGCGCCCCCTGCTGGCCCCGGCCGGCCCCGCCCGCGGCGGTTCGTGCCCGGCCGCAGCCCCGGCTCCTGTGCCCGTGTCCCGCAGCGCGCAGTAATACACGGCCGCGTCCCCGCGCCGGGGCTCAGCGAGCCACAGCGAGCTCCAACTCCGATCTGCCGACACCAACAGCCATCCTGCACTGCCCGGCAGCTCTTTGGACTCTTTCACAGTGAGTGCCAGGAGTTCAGGTCCTTGGCCCGGGAGCTGTCGGTACCACTGGATCCAATCACCGCTCTGGATTTTGGGATGAGAGCAGGTGATGTTGATGCCGATGCCCTCGGTGGTCTCCATGAATGGCTCCTGCTGTACCTGGGCTCTGACCACAGCCACTGCCACGGAGAAACCAACAATCACTTTTCTTTTGCAGAAAATGATATTCAGGAACATAGAGACATGAGGAGGAAAAAAAAAAAAAAAAGTTCCCAGAGGGCGTTAAGATATGCAGGAATGGAAGAGTCCATGAATGGTTTGTGGAGAGATGAATGAGTGAATGACAGAAGAATCGGTGCAGTCGCTGAAGAATGGTAGGATGTGGGAGAAAGCACAAAAAGACAAGAAGGAAATTAGAAAGGGGTACGGAGAGACTTTGTGAGTAATAAAGAAAGAAAACTTGTGCAGGGTTGGGTAGAGAAAATAACCCGGAGATTTCTGCGGGACTATGGGATGGAGAAGAGGGAGGGATGAAGAGGAGAACAGCTCTCGAGCAAAGGTCTGTGCAGAAGGCAGGCAGGGCGGCAGCCTCCGGGCACCTGCGGGATCACCCCAGCCCCACGCACCGATGAGCAGCGCGGCCAGCGCCGCGGCCCGAGCCCGCCGCATGCCGCCGCTCCGCCGGCCGAGCCTCGCTGTGCCCCTGAGCCCCGGCTCTGCTGCGGCCGTGCCGCCTCCTCTGGGCCGCCGCCAGCTCCGCCCCGGCCGGCCTCAGCCCCCGCCTCTCACGGCACCTGCACGACCAGCGACACAAGGACCTTTGGCATGGCCAGGGACAAGGGACAGCTGCGTCCCATCGCACACAGCAGCCACACCGCCTGGGCAGCCGATCCACCCTGCACACACCTGCCGCGGGCGGCTGCCGGCCCCGCTCAGCTGCTCTCAGGCTGTTTGTGAGCCTGGGCAGCCGCTGCTCTGTGCTGTTCGGGGCCAGAGCGGTGCTCGGTGTCCCTGGCATGGTCAGGAAATTCCCTCCCGATCGGGGACACACACGGACAGAGCCAGGGCCGTCCTACCCAGTGTGGAGCCACAGACAAATCCCTGCTTCACGTGTGTCTCTGCAAACGGGGCTGCTCCAAGACCACCCAAGGCAGGGACACACAAGCAGCCCCGGGCTCTGCTGAGGACATGCGCGGTCAAAAGCAGCAGGGCTGGGGTGTGGAAGGACAAGGTCTCAGGCAAGCACAGGGGATAGTTTTCTTTTTTACTTAGAGACTGCAAAATGCAGAGATAAGTCAATATACTCCAAAATATTTTCCTAAGTGAAGTGCTAGGATGGATGGGGTAAAAACCACCAGACCATTGTACCCACTCGTGGATGCAAATTCTGCTGAGTATCAGGGTGAGATCAGAGTCCCTTTGCCAAGCTCAGCCTTGCACTGACACATGCCCTCCCTGGCCTGGGTTGTTGCACAGCTGAGGAAGCTCCCTGCACCAGGGTGTCTTGCACAGCACAGAGGTACAAGGCAGTGTCAGAGAGCTCCACTTCCTCCAGCTGCAGGACACTGGATTTGCTTGTGGTGTTCAGGACCGTGGTGAAACGGCCACTGGGCTTGCGGCCAGTCCCTGCTTGATAGGAGATCAGCTCTGGGGCTCTGCCTTTCCTCAGCTGGTACCACAGCAAGGCAGTAAGAGAACTGGTGTGGTATTTGCAGGTGGTGTGGAAGGGGTGTCCCTGCTTCACCAAGACTGGTCCATCTTCCTGGGTGACCGTGTCCTGCCCCGTGGTGCCTGGAAGAAAGTGATGCTGAGCAGTTCCACAGGGAAACACAATGGGAAGTGCATGGAAAACGCTGGTGGAGAAAAGTGCCTGCCTTGTAGCAGAGTCCTGAGAGATTTTGGGCAGGAGTTCGGAGCTCTCTGCTCTGCATCGCCAAAAGGAGAGCTGGGCTGTGTCCCTGCTCCTGCTCCCTCTGCTTAAAGGACCAGGGAACAGCCTGCCATGCCTGAACTTTGCGTGCTGGAACCAGCAGCCTTCCAGCTCCCTGAGGTGCCCAGCCAGGTCCAGCAGAAAGGTTCATCTGCTTCCCCATTCCTGTCACCTCTGAAAGCTCCTGAGCACACACAAAGCTGAGCTTGGAAAGAGGGAGCCCTGCTTGTGTCCATGCCAGTGAACACGGGAAGCTGTGGCAGAGCTGTGTCAGCCTGGAGGCAGAATGGATCACCCTGATAATGGAATGGTATGAAAAACTGTGATGTGCCTGGGGCAGGTTGGACAGAATGTGGGAATTTACACTAGAATAGGAGCAATATGGCACTGCAGACACAGCTGAGATGTCCTGAGGTGACAGCACGTGGATGAGGAGAGAGAGGCAGAGGCAGATGGATTTAAGGTGAGAGAAAAGACACAGAAGGACCCGAGGTTTCTCTCTCTTCCCTTTCCCTTTCCAAATCAAATAGCTTCCTCAGGAAACACTTGCAAAACCACCAACAAAAGCAGTTTTTTCTTATCCTTTTCTCTTCATTCACTGGCATTTCCCCCGTGGTCCTGATTAGGCTTTTGAGGATATCCTGGGCAGAAAAAAAGAAGAAGAAAAAGAGGGGAGTCTTGGGGAAAAGGCAGGACTTACCCAGGAGCTGGCCCAGGAGGACGGTGAGGATGAGATAAGCGAGGTGCATGCCGAGACCGAGGTGCTGAGTGAGCAAGTGTTTGCTGAGTGAGGCAGAGGCAGAAAGGACGTCCCAGCGCCGAGAGAACGGAGCTGCCGCAAACGACTCTGGGCGGGAGCAAAGGGAGCAGCGGCGGAGCAGGCAGAGCAATGAGCTGTCCTTGCAGTGCCTGAAATGCTCCTTGTGCGTTTCTGGCTCCTCCAGCAGCAGCCCCCGAGGCTCCCTCAGCCCCTGGCATTGTGAGCATTCCCATGGCAAGGGGCTGTTCCCGCAGTGGGCTCCTCACCTCCGCAGCTGCAATGCCCAGCTCTGCTGCACACCCAGGCCTGGGCATTCAGGGGCTTCTTCCCTGCTGGGGTTTCTCACCCTCCCGAGGTGTCCTCAGCTCTCTGGGGTCATTGCTAATCTCCAAATCCTGATGGCTTTTGAAGAACCTCATGGCTGGAGGCGGAACAGCCTCACAAGCATTCCTTGGTGGGTGCTCCCTAACCCCACAAGACCCCCTCAAACCTCCATTATCCTCATGTTCCTCTTGTCCCTTCTTGTCACTGACAAAGCTCAGCCTGAGCCAACTCACAGCAGTTTCCTAATGGCCCATCAATTAGAAGCTGGAGAGCTCTGAGCTCTCTCTTTCTCCCCTTATCACCTACTGCTACATTGGTGTCATTGTGTGCTTTGTTCCTCACTTTCCCTCATCCTTGTTCTTCCCTTGGAAAGGAAAATGGATGTGATGTGAGCCTTAGAGAACCTGACAGTCTGGCCTTTCACATGCCCTGACTGTGGCCTCAGCTGAACTTGCTCAGCCCAAAGAGTTCCTGAAGCTGCTGAAAGGCTCCTGTCCCCAAAGGAAATGGGGTCCCTAGAGCAGGTCTCTGGAGGGAAACATCATGTGGAGATCAGTCTTTCAAGTGTCTCCCTCCAACACTTGCAGCACTGCTAAATCCTGGCATTTGTTCTTCTGGATGCTGGACAGGTTACTAAAGTGAAGGGAAAGGGGCAAACCGAAGTCAGGGGGAGGGTGGGTATAAGCAAGCCCTTCAATGATATGAAATGCTCCTCTACTCCAACCAATTGATTGGTCTCCCTAGCAGATGTTCTACTGTTTCAGGAAGATGCTGAATGCACATTCCTGGATGTTTGTGGACATCTGAGGACGAGAACAAAATGTAAAGAGGTGAATTTCTTCTTCAGGTGGCATTAAAAGCACACCTGCCTTACACAGCCAGGAGAGAATGCACCTTGCAGTATGGACCAGAGACATTTCTGCAGAGACAGAGATTTCTTTGTCACTTCAATGCAAACGCCTCTCATGCACTGACCTACTGACCTGACAGCACTCCAGGAATTGGCCCCTGTGTGCCTGTGAGCGCAGCTGCTTTGTCAGCTCCCAGCCCAGGTGCTCTCAAGGAGCGGCCCGAGGAGAGGCCGGGCTGTGTGTGGGGACTGTGTGAGTGCAGGTTGGGGCGGTTGTGAGGCGTGTTGGGGGCCGTGCGGGGCCGTGCGGGGCCGGTGCTGCGGGCTCGGGGCAGAGGAAGGAGCTGCGGAGGCGCGGCCCGGGAGCCCGGCGGGCGGAGCGGCAGCGCCCCCTGCTGGCCCCGGCCGGCCCCGCCCGCGGCGGTTCGTGCCCGGCCGCAGCCCCGGCTCCTGTGCCCGTGTCCCGCAGAGCGCAGTAATACACGGCCGCGTCCCCGCGCCGGGGCTCAGCGAGCCACAGCGAGCTGGAACTCCGATCTGCCGACACCAACAGCCATCCTGCACTGCCCGGCAGCTCTTTGGCCTCTTTCACAGTGAGTGCGAGGAGTTCAGGTCCTTGGCCCGGGAGCTGTTGGTACCACTGGATCCAATCTCTGGTCTGGATTTGGGGATGTGAGCAGGTGATGTTGATGCCGGTGCCCTCGGTGGTCTCCATGAATGGTTCCTGCTGTACCTGGGCTCTGACCACAGCCACTGCCACGGAGAAACCAACAATCACTTTTCTTTTGCAGAAAATGATATTCAGGAACATAGAGAGATGAGGAGGAAAACAGTTCCCAGAGGGCGTTAAGATATGCAGGAATGGAAGTGTCCATGAATGGTTTGTGGAGAGATGAATGAGTGAATGACAGAAGAATCGGTGCAGTCGCTGAAGAATGGGAGGATGTGGGAGAAAGCACAAAAAGACAAGAAGGAAATTAGCAAGGGGTACGGACAGACTTTGTCAGTAATAAAGAAAGAATACTTGTGCAGGGTTGGGTAGAGAAAATACCCGGAGATTTCTGCGGGACTATGGGATGGAGAAGAGGGAGGGATGAAGAGGGGAACAGCTCTCGAGAAAAGGTCTGTGCAGAAGGCAGGCAGGGCGGCAGCCTCCGGGCACCTGCGGGATCACCCCAGCCCCACGCACCGATGAGCAGCGCGGCCAGCGCCGCGGCCCGAGCCCGCCGCATGCCGCCGCTCCGCCGGCCGAGCCTCGCTGTGCCCCTGAGCCCCGGCTCTGCTGCGGCCGTGCCGCCTCCTCTGGGCCGCCGCCAGCTCCGCCCCGGCCGGCCTCAGCCCCCGCCTCTCACGGCACCTGCACCACCAGCGACACAAGGACCTTTGGCATGGCCAGGGACAAGGGACAGCTGCGTCCCATCGCACACAGCAGCCACACCGCCTGGGCAGCCGATCCGCCCTGCACGCACCTGCCGCGGGCGGCTGCCGGCCCCGCTCAGCTGCTCTCAGGCTGTTTGTGAGCCTGGGCAGCCGCTGCTCTGTGCTGTTCGGGGCCAGAGCGGTGCTCGGTGTCCCTGGCATGGTCAGGAAATTCCCTCCCGATCGGGGACACACACGGACAGAGCCAGGGCCGTCCTACCCAGTGTGGAGCCACAGACAAATCCGTGCTTCACGTGTGTCCCTGCAAACGGGGCTGCTCCAAGAGCACCCAAGGCAGGGACACACAAGCAGCCCCGGGCTCTGCTGAGGACATGCGCGGTCAAAAGCAGCAGGGCTGGGGTGTGGAAGGACAAGGTCTCAGGCAAGCACAGGGGATAGTTTTCTTTTTTACTTAGAGACTGCAAAATGCAGAGATAAGTCAATATACTCCAAAATATTTTCCTAAGTGAAGTGCTAGGATGGATGGGGTAAAAACCACCAGACCATTGTACCCACATGTGGATGCAAATTCTGCTGAGTATCAGGGTGAGATCAGAGTCCCTTTGCCAAGCTGAGCCTTGCACTGACACATGCCCTCCCTGGCCTGGGTTGTTGCACAGCTGAGGAAGCTCCCTGCACCAGGGTGTCTTGCACAGCACAGAGGTACAAGGCAGTGTCAGAGAGCTCCACTTCCTCCAGCTGCAGGACACTGGATTTGCTTGTGGTGTTCAGGACCGTGGTGAAACGGCCACTGGGCTTGCGGCCAGTCCCTGCTTGATAGGAGATCAGCTCTGGGGCTCTGCCTTTCCTCAGCTGGTACCACAGCAAGGCATTAAAAGAACTGGTGTGGTATTTGCAGGTGGTGTGGAAGGGGTGTCCCTGCTTCACCAAGACTGGTCCATCTTCCTGGGTGACCGTGTCCTGCCCCGTGGTGCCTGGAAGAAAGTGATGCTGAGCAGTTCCACAGGAAAACACTATGCGAAGTGCATGGAAAACGCTGGTGGAGAAAAGTGCCTGCCTTGTAGCAGAGTCCTGAGAGATTTTGGGCAGGAGTTCGGAGCTCTCTGCTCTGCATCGCCAAAAGAAGAACTGGGCTGTGTCCCTGCTCCTGCTCCCTCTGCTTAAAGGACCAGGGAACAGCCTGCCATGCCTGAACTTTGCGTGCTGGAACCAGCAGCCTTCCAGCTCCCTGAGGTGCCCAGCCAGGTCCAGCAGAAAGGTTCATCTGCTTCCCCATTCCTGTCACCTCTGAAAGCTCCTGAGCACACACAAAGCTGAGCTTGGAAAGAGGGAGCCCTGCTTGTGTCCATGCCAGTGAACACGGGAAGCTGTGGCAGAGCTGTGTCAGCCTGGAGGCAGAATGGAACACCCTGATAATGGAATGGTATGAAAAACTGCGAGGTGCCTGGGGCAGGTTGGACAGAATGTGGGAATTTACACTAAAACAGGAGCAATATGGCACTGCAGACACAGCTGAGATCTCCTGAGGTGACAGCACGTGGATGAGGAGAGAGAGGCAGAGGCAGATGGATTTAAGGTGAGAGAAAAGACACAGAAGGGCCCGAGGTTTCTCTCTCTTCCCTTTCCCTTTCTAAATCAAATAGCTTCTTCAGGAAACACTTGCAAAACCACCAACAAAAGCAGTTTTTTCTTATCCTTTTCTCTTCATTCACTGGCATTTCCCCCGTGGTCCTGATTAGGCTTTTGAGGATATCCTGGGCGGAAAAAAAGAAGAAGAAAAAGAGGGGAGCCTTGGGGAAAAGGCAGGACTTACCCAGGAGCTGGCCCAGGAGGACGGTGAGGATGAGATAAGCGAGGTGCATGCCGAGACCGAGGTGCTGAGTGAGCAAGTGTTTGCTGAGTGAGGCAGAGGCAGAAAGGACGTCCCAGCGCCGACAGAACGGAGCTGCCGCAAACGACTCTGGGCGGGAGCAAAGGGAGCAGCGGCGGAGCAGGCAGAGCAATGAGCTGTCCTTGCAGTGCCTGAAATGCTCCTTGTGCGTTTCTGGCTCCTCCAGCAGCAGCCCCCGAGGCTCCCTCAGCCCCTGGCATTGTGAGCATTCCCATGGCAAGGGGCTGTTCCCGCAGTGGGCTCCTCACCTCCGCAGCTGCAATGCCCAGCTCTGCTGCACACCCAGGCCCGGGCATTCAGGGACTTCTTCCCCGCTGAGATTTCTCACCCTCCCGAGGTGTCCTCAGCTCTCTGGGGTCATTGCTAATCTCCAAATCCTGATGGCTTTTGAAGAACCCCATGGCTGGAGGCGGCACAGCCTCACAAGCATTCCTTGGTGGGTGCTCCCTAACCCCACAAGACGCCCTCAAACCTCCATTATCCTCATGTCCCTTCTTGTCCCTTCTTGTCACTGACAAAGCTCAGCCTGAGCCAACTCACAGCAGTTTCCTAATGGCCCATCAATTAGAAGCTGGAGAGCTCTGAGCTCTCTCTTTCTCCCCTTATCACCTACTGCTCCATTGGTGTCATTGTGTGCTTTGTTCCTCACTTTCCCTCATCCTTGTTCTTCCCTTGGAAAGGAAAATGGATGTGATGTGAGCCTTAGAGAACCTGACAGTCTGGCCTTTCACATGCCCTGACTGTGGCCTCAGCTGAACTTGCTCAGCCCAAAGAGTTCCTGAAGCTGCTGAAAGGCTCCTGTCCCCAAAGGAAATGGGGTCCCTAGAGCAGGTCTCTGGAGGGAAACATCATGTGGAGATCAGTCTTTCAAGTGTCTCCCTCCAACACTTGGAGCACTGCTAAATCCTGGCAGTTGTTCTTCTGGATGCTGGACAGGTTACTAAAGTGAAGGGAGAGGGGCAAACCGAAGTCAGGGGGAGGGTGGGTATAAGCAAGCCCTTCAATGATATGAAATGCTCCTCTACTCCAACCGATTGATTGGTCTCCCTAGCAGATGTTCTACTGTTTCAGGAAGATGCTGAATGCACATTCCTGGATGTTTGTGGACATCTGAGGACGAGAACAAAATGTAAAGAGGTGAATTTCTTCTTCAGGTGGCATTAAAAGCACACCTGCCTTACACAGCCAGGAGAGAATGCACCTTGCAGTATGGACCAGAGACATTTCTGCAGAGACAGAGATTTCTTTGTCACCTCAATGCAAACGCCTCTCATGCACTGACCTACTGACCTGACAGCACTCCAGGAATTGGCCCCTGTGTGCCTGTGAGCGCAGCTGCTTTGTCAGCTCCCAGCCCAGGTGCTCTCAAGGAGCGGCCCGAGGAGAGGCCGGGCTGTGTGTGGGGACTGTGTGAGTGCAGGTTGGGGCGGTTGTGAGGCGTGTTGGGGGCCGTGCGGGGCCGTGCGGGGCCGGTGCTGCGGGCTCGGGGCAGAGGAAGGAGCTGCGGGGGCGCGGCCCGGGAGCCCGGCGGGCGGAGCGGCAGCGCCCCCTGCTGGCCCCGGCCGGCCCCGCCCGCGGCGGTTCGTGCCCGGCCGCAGCCCCGGCTCCTGTGCCCGTGTCCCGCAGCGCGCAGTAATACACGGCCGCGTCCCCGCGCCGGGGCTCAGCGAGCCACAGCGAGCTCCAACTCCGATCTGCCGACACCAACAGCCATCCTGCACTGCCCGGCAGCTCTTTGGACTCTTTCACAGTGAGTGCCAGGAGTTCAGGTCCTTGGCCCGGGAGCTGTCGGTACCACTGGATCCAATCACCGCTCTGGATTTTGGGATGAGAGCAGGTGATGTTGATGCCGATGCCCTCGGTGGTCTCCATGAATGGCTCCTGCTGTACCTGGGCTCTGACCACAGCCACTGCCACGGAGAAACCAACAATCACTTTTCTTTTGCAGAAAATGATATTCAGGAACATAGAGAGATGAGGAGGAAAACAGTTCCCAGAGGGCGTTAAGATATGCAGGAATGGAAGTGTCCATGAATGGTTTGTGGAGAGATGAATGAGTGAATGACAGAAGAATCGGTGCAGTCGCTGAAGAATGGGAGGATGTGGCAGAAAGCACAAAAAGACAAGAAGGAAATTAGCAAGGGGTACGGAGAGACTTTGTGAGTAATAAAGAAAGAAAACTTGTGCAGGGTTGGGTAGAGAAAATAACCCGGAGATTTCTGCGGGACTATGGGATGGAGAAGAGGGAGGGATGAAGAGGAGAAACAGCTCTCGAGCAAAGGTCTGTGCAGAAGGCAGGCAGGGCGGCAGCCTCCGGGCACCTGCGGGATCACCCCAGCCCCACGCACCGATGAGCAGCGCGGCCAGCGCCGCGGCCCGAGCCCGCCGCATGCCGCCGCTCCGCCGGCCGAGCCTCGCTGTGCCCCTGAGCCCCGGCTCTGCTGCGGCCGTGCCGCCTCCTCTGGACCGCCGCCAGCTCCGCCCCGGCCGGCCTCAGCCCCCGCCTCTCACGGCACCTGCACCACCAGCGACACAAGGACCTTTGGCATGGCCAGGGACAAGGGACAGCTGCGTCCCATCGCACACAGCAGCCACACCGCCTGGGCAGCCGATCCACCCTGCACACACCTGCCGCGGGCGGCTGCCGGCCCCGCTCAGCTGCTCTCAGGCTGTTTGTGAGCCTGGGCAGCCGCTGCTCTGTGCTGTTCGGGGCCAGAGCGGTGCTCGGTGTCCCTGGCATGGTCAGGAAATTCCCTCCCGATCGGGGACACTCACGGACAGAGCCAGGGCCGTCCTACCCAGTGTGGAGCCACAGACAAATCCCTGCTTCACGTGTGTCCCTGCAAACGGGGCTGCTCCAAGAGCACCCAAGGCAGGGACACACAAGCAGCCCCGGGCTCTGCTGAGGACATGCGCGGTCAAAAGCAGCAGGGCTGGGGTGTGGAAGGACAAGGTCTCAGGCAAGCACAGGGGATAGTTTTCTTTTTTACTTAGAGACTGCAAAATGCAGAGATAAGTCAATATACTCCAAAATATTTTCCTAAGTGAAGTGCTAGGATGGATGGGGTAAAAACCACCAGACCATTGTATCCACATGTGGATGCAAATTCTGCTGAGTATCAGGGTGAGATCAGAGTCCCTTTGCCAAGCTGAGCCTTGCACTGACACATGCCCTCCCTGGCCTGGATTGTTGCACAGCTGAGGAAGCTCCCTGCACCAGGGTGTCTTGCACAGCACAGAGGTACAAGGCAGTGTCAGAGAGCTCCACTTCCTCCAGCTGCAGGACACTGGATTTGCTTGTGGTGTTCAGGACCGTGGTGAAACGGCCACTGGGCTTGCGGCCAGTCCCTGCTTGATAGGAGATCAGCTCTGGGGCTCTGCCTTTCCTCAGCTGGTACCACAGCAAGGCATTAAAAGAACTGGTGTGGTATTTGCAGGTGGTGTGGAAGGGGTGTCCCTGCTTCACCAAGACTGGTCCATCTTCCTGGGTGACCGTGTCCTGCCCCGTGGTGCCTGGAAGAAAGTGATGCTGAGCAGTTCCACAGGAAAACACTATGCGAAGTGCATGGAAAACGCTGGTGGAGAAAAGTGCCTGCCTTGTAGCAGAGTCCGGAGAGATTTTGGGCAGCAGTTCGGAGCTCTCTGCTATGCATCGCCAAAAGAAGAACTGGGCTGTGTCCCTGCTCCTGCTCCCTCTGCTTAAAGGACCAGGGAACAGCCTGCCATGCCTGAACTTAGCGTGCTGGAACCAGCAGCCTTCCAGCTCCCTGAGGTGCCCAGCCAGGTCCAGCAGAAAGGTTCATCTGCTTCCCCATTCCTGTCACCTCTGAAAGCTCCTGAGCACACACAAAGCTGAGCTTGGAAAGAGGGAGCCCTGCTTGTGTCCATGCCAGTGAACACGGGAAGCTGTGGCAGAGCTGTGTCAGCCTGGAGGCAGAATGGAACACCCGGATAATGGAATGGTATGAAAAACTGCGAGGTGCCTGGGGCAGGTTGGACAGAATGTGGGAATTTACACTAAAACAGGAGCAATATGGCACTGCAGAGACAGCTGAGATGTCCTGAGGTGACAGCACGTGGATGAGGAGAGAGAGGCAGAGGCAGATGGATTTAAGGTGAGAGAAAAGACACAGAAGGGCCCGAGGTTTCTCTCTCTTCCCTTTCCCTTTCCAAATCGAAGAGCTTCTTCAGGAAACACTTGCAAAACCACCAACAAAAGCAGTTTTTTCTTATCCTTTTCTCTTCATTCACTGGCATTTCCCCCGTGGTCCTGATTAGGCTTTTGAGGATATCCTGGGCAGAAAAAAAGAAGAAGAAAAAGAGGGGAGCCAGGACTTACCCAGGAGCTGGCCCAGGAGGACGGTGAGGATGAGATAAGCGAGGTGCATGCCGAGACCGAGGTGCTGAGTGAGCAAGTGTTTGCTGAGTGAGGCAGAGGCAGAAAGGACGTCCCAGCGCCGAGAGAACGGAGCTGCCGCAAACGACTCTGGGCGGGAGCACAGGGAGCAGCGGCGGAGCAGGCAGAGCAATGACCTGTCCTTGCAGTGCCTGAAATGCTCCTTGTGCGTTTCTGGCTCCTCCAGCAGCAGCCCCCGAGGCTCCCTCAGCCCCTGGCATTGTGAGCATTCCCATGGCAAGGGGCTGTTCCCGCAGTGGGCTCCTCACCTCCGCAGCTGCAATGCCCAGCTCTGCTGCACACCCAGGCCTGGGTATTCAGGGGCTTCTTCCCTGCTGGGGTTTCTCACCCTCCCGAGGTGTCCTCAGCTCTCTGGGGTCATTGCTAATCTCCAAATCCTGATGGCTTTTGAAGAACCTCATGGCTGGAGGCGGAACAGCCTCACAAGCATTCCTTGGTGGGTGCTCCCTAACCCCACAAGACCCCCTCAAACCTCCATTATCCTCATGTTCCTCTTGTCCCTTCTTGTCACTGACAAAGCTCAGCCTGAGCCAACTCACAGCAGTTTCCTAATGGCCCATCAATTAGAAGCTGGAGAGCTCTGAGCTCTCTCTTTCTCCCCTTATCACCTACTGCTACATTGGTGTCATTGTGTGCTTTGTTCCTCACTTTCCCTCATCCTTGTTCTTCCCTTGGAAAGGAAAATGGATGTGATGTGAGCCTTAGAGAACCTGACAGTCTGGTCTTTCACATGCCCTGACTGTGGCCTCAGCTGAACTTGCTCAGCCCAAAGAGTTCCTGAAGCTGCTGAAAGGCTCCTGTCCCCAAAGGAAATGGGGTCCCTAGAGCAGGTCTCTGGAGGGAAACATCATGTGGAGATCAGTCTTTCAAGTGTCTCCCTCCAACACTTGCAGCACTGCTAAATCCTGGCAGTTGTTCTTCTGGATGCTGGACAGGTTACTAAAGTGAAGGGAAAGGGGCAAACCGAAGTCAGGGGGAGGGTGGGTATAAGCAAGCCCTTCAATGATATGAAATGCTCCTCTACTCCAACCAATTGATTGGTCTCCCTAGCAGATGTTCTACTGTTTCAGGAAGATGCTGAATGCACATTCCTGGATGTTTGTGGACATCTGAGGACGAGAACAAAATGTAAAGAGGTGAATTTCTTCTTCAGGTGGCATTAAAAGCACACCTGCCTTACACAGCCAGGAGAGAATGCACCTTGCAGTATGGACCAGAGACATTTCTGCAGAGACAGAGATTTCTTTGTCACCTCAATGCAAACCCCACTCATGCACTGACCTACTGACCTGACAGCACTCCAGGAATTGGCCCCTGTGTGCCTGTGAGCGCAGCTGCTTTGTCAGCTCCCAGCCCAGGTGCTCTCAAGGAGCGGCCCGAGGAGAGGCCGGGCTGTGTGTGGGGACTGTGTGAGTGCAGGTTGGGGCGGTTGTGAGGCGTGTTGGGGGCCGTGCGGGGCCGTGCGGGGCCGGTGCTGCGGGCTCGGGGCAGAGGAAGGAGCTGCGGAGGCGCGGCCCGGGAGCCCGGCGGGCGGAGCGGCAGCGCCCCCTGCTGGCCCCGGCCGGCCCCGCCCGCGGCGGTTCGTGCCCGGCCGCAGCCCCGGCTCCTGTGCCCGTGGCCCCCAGCGCGCAGTAATACACGGCCGCGTCCCCGCGCCGGGGCTCAGCGAGCCACAGCGAGCTCCAACTCCGATCTGCCGACACCAACAGCCATCCTGCACTGCCCGGCAGCTCTTTGGCCTCTTTCACAGTGAGTGCGAGGAGTTCAGGTCCTTGGCCCGGGAGCTGTCGGTACCACTGGATCCAATCTCTGGTCTGGATTTGGGGATGTGAGCAGGTGATGTTGATGCCGGTGCCCTCGGTGGTCTCCATGAATGGCTCCTGCTGTACCTGGGCTCTGACCACAGCCACTGCCACAGAGAAAAGCACAATCACTTTTCTTTTGCAGAAAATGATATTCAGGAACATAGAGAGATGAGGAGGAAAACAGTTCCCAGAGGGCGTTAAGATATGCAGGAATGGAAGTGTCCATGAATGGTTTGTGGAGAGATGAATGAGTGAATGACAGAAGAATCGGTGCAGTCGTTGAAGAATGAGAGGATGTGGGAGAAAGCACAAAAAGACAAGAAGGAAATTAGCAAGTGGTATGGAGAGACTTCGTGAGTAATAAAGAAAGAATACTTGTGCAGGGTTGGGTAGAGAAAATACCCGGAGATTTCTGCGGTACTATAGGATGGAGAAGAGGGAGGGATGAAGAGGGGAACAGCTCTCGAGAAAAGGTCTGTGCCGAAGGCAGGCAGGGCGGCAGCCTCCGGGCACCTGCGGGATCACCCCAGCCCCACGCACCGATGAGCAGCGCGGCCAGCGCCGCGGCCCGAGCCCGCCGCATGCCGCCGCTCCGCCGGCCGAGCCTCGCTGTGCCCCTGAGCCCCGGCTCTGCTCTGACTGTGCCGCCTCCTCGTCTCTCCTCTCCTCTCTCTCCATCGCCACCAGCTCCGCCCCGGACTGAGCCCTGCCCTGGCTCCGCTCGGGCTGTCTCAGAGCAGTCCGGGTGTGCACGGACACAGCTTGGTGTCCTGGCAAATGGACTCTCCCCCTCCTCCAGCAAGGACATCTCAGCGAGAATCAGGCGGTACAGCCCCAGCTGCAGCCTGAGGCAGCAAGAGGGCCCTGAACCAGGAGATGGAGCAGTTTCCCCGAGCTGTCTCTGTGCTCAGGGGCTGGAAACAGCAGCCAGGGATTTTCTGCAGATGGCAGTGAGGAGGCTGAAAGCCCCATGTTCCAGCAGGTGTTTGTAGCTCAGTCTCCTGTTGCAGAGAACTCCCAGAGTCTAGTCGCTATTCCTTGTTTCCTTTCCACAGGTGGTTCCAGGATTTTCTGGGAACAACTTGGGCAACAGAAGCCAGTTCACTGCCTGTTCTTGGTTGTTCCATGTCACCTCCAAACTTGTGGAGAGTGTCCTCCTTCCCACTATTCACAACATTCATGGCAACATGCAACACTAGTGGTCCTACTGCTGATCCTTGAGGGACCCCAGAGTTGTCTGCCAGCTGGGGTTTGAAACAATGGCCACAACACTTTGGGCCTGGTAGGCCAGATAATTTTCCACTCACCTTATCCCTGTCTTACTGATCCCTTTTTTCACCAATATGGTCACAGAGGAAGGGCAGCAGAGGAGGCCACTGCAGCTGTGTCCCCCCCAGTGCTGCATAAAGGAGAGCAGTCACCTCTCTCGAGCTCCTGGCCACACCTGGTGCAGTGGAGCTGGGGATACAGTTGGACTTCTTTGGCACAAGGGAATATGCACTTTCCCTTTTCAATTGCATGAGTTTCCCATTCCCAGCACATTTCTCCTGCTTGCTGAGGTCCCTCTGGATGCTGGCCTGACTCTCTTCCCAGTTTGGTGTTGTCTGCAAACCTGCTGAGGGTCCACTCTGTCCCATCAACCACATCACCAGTGAAGTTGACAAACAGGAGCCATCAACTCCTGACCATTTGGATGCACTGGTCTCCAACTTTATTTTGTGGTGCTGATCACTGATCTCTGTGCCTGGCCAGTCACTTTTCATTCTGTCTCACTGTCTGCTCATCCAACATCAACAGCTTCTCTCTGAGGCTCCTACAGGAATCCACACAAAATGTCAAAGGCTTTGCTCACCTCCAGGTAGAGAAGATCCACCATTCTTTCTTCCTCACCATTCTGTCACATCTCCACAGCACTTTGTCAAGAAGATCAGGCATAACTTCCCCTTAGTAAAGCCACACTGCCCCGCTCCTGGTTACTTTCCCATCCCTGCATGCCTTGATTAGGAGAGCTTTCCAGGACTAGCTGCTCTATCACCTTCTAAGGGGCTAAGTGAGGCTGAGAAGGCTGTAGCTCCCTGGTTCTCCTTTTCCCCTTTTTGAAGACAGAAGTGGCATTTGTTTTGCTCCAGTATCCAGTCACCAGGCTCAGCTGAAGGTAACCAAGAATGACCTGGCAATGACAGGAGCCAGTTCCCTCACTACTTGTGTCTACATTCCAATAGGACTTAAATATGTGCAGTTTGCTAAGGATTCACTGCCCTGATCTCCATCCTGACTTTACCCCCAGTCTACATCTGGTATTCCTTAAGGCCAGTCTTGCTAATAAGGACTGAGGCAAAGAAGGCCTTCAGCACCTCAGCTTTTTCTCTACCCTGTGTCACCAGGGCCTTTGTCTCATTTAGCAGCAACTTTCCTTACTCTTCCTTTTGTCACCTTTGTCCTAATGGAAGCCCCTTTATCATGCCATTTGCCTTTCCTTCTTACAGCTGAATAAAACCTTCCACCTTTTCTCCCCCTTTCTGTATCCCTGCTGTACGACAGGAGAAGGCAAAGCCAGCCACCTGAATTGTCCTGGGCTCTGTGTTTGGTGGGATACAGTCAAACCCAGGAACAAGGCCACTTCTTTGAGACAAAGGCCCCTAAGATCCCAATGGAGTGACCCAGACTGACATAATTTACTTTTAATGGACTCCTGTAGTGTGTGAGTCCTGTGCTGACGCTGATGTGTTTTGATGCAGAAATGCTTGGGCCTCTCATCTTGTCATGCAAAAGATGCCTTCATTGAGGAATGTGCCAGAAATAAAGCAGGAAGTGAAAACACAGCAATTTAAAAAGCCAAACCACAGCTCACAGCATTAAATGAGATGGTTTGCATTCAAGATGAATTTGTCAGAAAATGATCACCTCCAGAAGGGATACCTCTGGCAGCCTGAGTCAGTAAAGGTCCATGGTGAAAGCCAGCCCAGCTCTTTTCTCTCTCATCCCCTTCTCTTGCCTCCTTCTCCCTGGGAATCAGGTCAGTCTGAAACCCTTTCTCCTTCTCTGCTTTCTCTAAAAGGAGATCTCACCTCAATGGACCAACCACCTGATTCCAGCAGTCTTCTATGATAGCTCTGTTCCATCACTCCCTCTCCTCAGCTGGACAGAGGAGAGAAAATACAAGAGGCTTCTGGGTCTAGATAAAGAGAGGAAAGGTCACTCATCAATTACCCTCATGGGAAACCCCAACTCAGATCAGAGAAATTAATTTGATATATTGCAATCCAGTCAGTTTAGGGTAATGAGAAATAAACCTCAAATCTAAAACCACCTTCCCCTCCACTGCTCCCTTCTTCTTCAGCTCAATTTCACTGCTGATTTTCTCCTCTCCAAATGATAAGGATTTGGAGTTGTGGTCAGTTCCACACATCTCTGTGGCTCTTTTGTGCTTAGGAGAAGGAACATTCACACACTTGCCCTATGCCATTGTGGGGAGACAGTACTCCCAAAACTTCTCCAATGTGAGTTTTTCACATGGGCTACAGTTCTTCGCAAGTCCTGCTTGCAAACCTGTGCTAGCATGGGCCTGTCACTCACGTGGGCACAGGTCCTGACAGGAGCCTGATCCAGAATGAGGTTTTATGGGGTCACCTGGAGCACCTACCTCCCCTCTTCCCTGAGGGTTGTTTCTCTCACATTGTCTCTCCCCTCTCTTCTGGCTGCTCTTCCACAGTAGGTGTTTTCTCCCTTCCCAAACGTTATCCCAGAGCTGCTTCCACCATCAATGATGAGCTCAGCCTTGGCCAGGGGTGGATGAGTCTTAAATCCATCTGGTGTTGGCTCCCCCACAACCAAAACCTTGCCATGCAGCCCAAATCCAGAGGGTGCAAGGCAAACAGAGCCAGACACTTCTCTGAATTGCCCAGTGAGGGGACCAGAGAAAACAAGCACAGGCTGGAACACTGGTGTGAAACATAGCGAAGCCCTTCTTATTGTTGAGGGTGACCAAGCACTCTCTCACATTGCCCAGATGACTTAAGGATTCTCCCTCCTTGGGAGGACAAAATGAGAGCTTTAGGAGCAAGAGAATGAAACCCAACAGTGCAGCCCAAATGCCTGAGATTCTGAACACAAATGAACAGTGGAGCAAGTTGGGAGGAATGGAGGAAAGAGACATGGCATATCATTTTGCAATGGTATCATGGCATATCTTTGGGTGACCAGTCAAGGTTTGAAGCCCTGGGAGCAGCTGCACCCCTTGCAATCAACAAGGCCACAGGCAACACCAGCAGTGAGCTCCAGGCCAACTTCATTTCCCTGCATGCACCCATCCAGCACTCGAGCGGAGGATTCTGCAGACACTGACACATTCCTGCCCTGGAAATCCTGAGGCGTCTCAATCTCAGCACTCAGAAGAAGCCTCCATGAAGAAATGTCTATGAATAAGCCAGGAAATGAAAAGGTGGCAACATGGAAAACAAGCACCCAACCCATGTCATTAGCTGGGATATTTTCCATACATCATGAGTACCTTAAGAAATTATCACTTTCATAGAAGCCACCTCTGGGCCTGGGGCAACTCAGAGTGACTATAAAAGCCAGCCAGAATTCATGCTCTCTCATCCACTTCTCCTGCCTCCTTCTCCTTGGAATCCAGGTAAGTCCAAAGCCCTTTCCCCTGTCCTTTTCTGGTGAAGCAGATGCATGTTCCTATAGCCTATGAGAGGTTTTAGTGCTGCTGCTGCTGCTGCTGCTGAGGGGTCAGAGAAGAACTAAGGTCTGACTTAGTGTCAAGGATTTGGCTGAGGGAGCTCTTTATTGAAGAGATATTGCAACAATTTGCAGTACCGTGTCAGGATGAGGCTGAAAACCCCTTTCTCTCACTGCCCAGTTTCTCCCTTCTGGCTTAAGCAGGTACCATTGCAATTCTTGCAGTGGGATGATGGATTCATGGCTGATGGCTCCTCACATGTGCCTGTGCTCTGCTTCCTTCCCTTCCCTCTCTCTCAGGTGCATCTGCAGCCCCAAGCCATGTCCTGCTACACCCGGTGCCAGCCCTGTGGCCCCACCCCGCTGGGCAGCAGCTGCAATGAGCCCTGTGTCAGGCAGTGCCAGGACTCCACCGTCTTCATCCAGCCCTCGCCCGTGGTGGTGACCCTGCCTGGGCCCATCCTCAGCTCCTTCCCACAGAACACCGTGGTGGGATCCTCCACTTCTGCTGCTGTTGGCAACATCCTCAGCTCTGAAGGAGTGCCCATCAACTCTGGGGGCTTTGACATCTCCTGCATCACCAACCGCTACGGTGGCAGCAGGTGCCGTCCATGCTAAAGCCACTGGTGCAGCCCTCACGAGGACCCCCAGAAACCCAGAAGCTGATGCTGGACTGAGGACAGAGCTCCTGGCCATCAAATTCAGAGGTGCTGAGCCACCAATGCTGCTCTTCTGAAGGAGGGCTGGTGGGGCTCTCTGAAACCATGGCCAGTGTTTGCTTTCCCTGCCTTTCTCTTCCACCTCTCTCTTGTCTTCCATACTTCTGGACTGTAAGACTTTCAGAGCCTCTCTGGGGGATCTGCTAACCCCTGCCTGCTGTAGGGCAGGCAGATGGATGTCCCTTTGGCTCTCAAGTGTCTGTGCCAAAGTGGGCCCAGACTTGCTGCAGTTGCATGTGGTCTCTCACCACCACCACCAGTAGCCTCCTCTGTAAGGGAACTAATTTCCCACTTCAATGACAATAAAGCTTTGTGCATCTCATCCTCAGCCTCCATGTAATCCTTTTTTGGTGTCCTTGTCTCAAGGTGCTGAGACCAAAAGGTGTTGCCATGGGTGGTGGAGGAAAAGGTGGGGACACCAGTAGACCACTGATTATTCCCAGAGGAAGGGGAGGGTGGGAAACACAGAAGTGGGGCCCATTCGGGCACTGTCCCTTGGAGCTGAGGAAGACATCCCTGACTTCTCCACAGACAGCAGGGATCAGGCTCAGCCTTCCAACATTTCTGCTCAGATATGACTCCTTGGTCTCAGAGCATGTGCTGCAGATGAGGAGTACAACCCATCTTCAGGACCAGATCTAACAGACTCTGTAGACTCTTCCCACAGTCAGTGATGGGACATCAGGTCACCCAAGGGACTTACCCATCCCAAAGCAAAGCAGGTGTGCCAGGAAATGGCAAGAATCATCTTTCTGGAGACACAAATCCTGCAGCTGACCAGTGGTGGTCCCTCTGAACTACCCAGGTAGGACAAGCTAACAGCAGGGCCTGCATTCCTGGTCATGTGTGCATGGCTTGCTTCACTAAGCGATCACAGGTGAACCCAGAGGCTCCAGCACCTCCATTCCATGGCTAAACCCCACCACCATTTCCATGGATAGGACAGATAAATAGTGGGGAGATGGCTTAATGGTCAGCAAATAGGCTCAAGCTGAGAACCTGGCTCCCATTAGCTGCATCTCCACCTCAAACCAAGTACAGGTCAGTTTTCTCTCAACCACACCAAAACCTGGGACACAGACTTGCAGAAAATGTCTCTGCCATGTCCAACATCTGTGTGAGGTCCTGGACAGTGCAGACAGACTCTCTCTGGAGGTGAATCTAACTTAAGATGTCTAGAGGATGAGAAGTGTGTGTATTTTTGTGTGAGTGTGGTCTAAGCCAGCTGACTAGTTTATCTTGAGTGTCAACAGAAGAAAAATAGGTGTCTGTAAGGCCTGCATTGCCTGATCTGTAAGAGATCATTTTTTGTAAGGGTTGAACTAAGGCTTGAGAGTGCCTGTTCTCTCAGCTGATGATGAATGGAGCAAAGATGAGTACCTCAATAGAAGACACCTTTTCTGGAGTCAGGGGAAATAAATTTTCCTCTATTTATGTCTTGTCTGATTTTGAACTTAGTTCCTCAGTTAAAGCTGAAGACAGAGGCCTTAACTGCACTTAAAGGCTCTGAAATGAGGTAGGTGAGTCCTTTACTGTCTCTGTGTCCATGTGCCCATAGTTGCCTTTAGTTACTTCTCACCATGGAGGTTTCTCGACCCCCTGAGTACCCAGCACCAAATGCTTGACCCCAGTCTCTTGGAACATGACTATTTCAGACATTCCCATGCCAGCTGAGTTCCTGACAAGGTTCTCATACCACAGCTGCAGGTAGGAGGCAAACACCCAGCCTAGCAGGCACTTAGGGAATTGCATTGCTGTTCTTTAATTGGCCTGTGCGAAGAGAGAGTACTATTCATCCCTGACAAGCCCATAAGGCTTCCCAGAGGTCAAATTCCCTGGAGCACACCAGAGGGAAAACAGAAAACAGTCTCCAGGGTGTGGCTAGCTGGAGCTTCATTGTGTTAATGAGGTGGGTGTGGGGATGTTCTTATGCTAATGATGCTGGCGACTCTCTGGTGCATGATCTCATAATATGAAGAGAATTTACACTTTGTGTGTGTGCACACAGAGCTTTCTTTGGTGGAATTACAGTGGTGGCAGTGAGAGGGAAGAAGATCAGGAGTGGAAGCTGTCAGATCCTACTGGATGGAGAGGAAACCAGGTCAGGCAGTTGCCATCAGCTTGAAGTGAGTCAGCAAGGGGAGAGCTGCTCATCCACACACCTTCACCTGAATCCAGAGTTCCCCACAATAAATCTACTTCTTTCCAATGCTCTCCATTAGCCAAGGGGACCATGGCTACCTTGGGAGGATGGTGCATGAAAAAATGTCTTTTGGATCATTTCCACTGGCAAATCTGGTGAGTGAAGCCTGCCCAAGACGTGTAGCACAGACTTCCAATGCCTTGCATGTTTAAGGAGAGCTGGTTTAAGGGAGATTTCTTTACCCTTTAAGTACATGAGATTTCTGGTATATATTGCTGTGGAGGAAGATAGGAGAGAAAGGGATTATTCAGGTGGTGATTTAGTCCATCTGTCTTCCACATCCACCTGAAAATATGTTTTCTCTAGAGAACTAATCAAGAATTTTCCCTTGTCTGCAGCAACAGTTCAGCAGAGCTACCTTTAATGGATTCAACTCGGAGGATTTTGCCTTCAGTCTCTGAGGCTGAATATCTCTGCCCAAATTGAGATGTCTAACACCCAGGTGCTTACTAGACTCCTGCCTTAGACCTCAGAGACAACCTGGCACTTCTAGAGAGCTTTTAGCCATGCTTTTAGGACAAAATGAGCCATGTTTCCCTCATGCTTTTTCTCTGTCTGTGAAGAAAGAAGGGGGGTAAGCTGAGGAGCTGAGATAGAAGTATTTTATTTCACCTTAGATATTCCAGCTTAGTCAGCAGAAATCCTTCCTCTGACTCTGAAATGGCAAAGTTGCAAAGAGGTGGATCACACCTAGTAGCTATGCTGAGAAGCAAACTTCAGTGAGGGAAATGGAGGTATCTGCAAAAGCTTCCTGTTCTGAGGCTTAAAAGAAAGCAAATATAGGAGACCTTGAGTAGTGACTGGCATACCAACCTGCTGCCCTGTGTGCCTGCAGCTCAGTCTCAATGCTTTGTAATAAACTGACATAGAAGAGGTAGGAAAATCTCTTGCAGTGTCACATGATCATGACAGTATTTGTATTCCTCATTTGATGAAACCACACCTCAGTATTGCCTGCCTTGGAAACTACAAGTTATGTTATTGCCTTCCTATTTGTAACAGGTTTTTCCATAGCTGGAGTGCCTCAGCCTGGTGTCCATAGTTTCCTATGTGGGATTTTCATGTCACAGAAGTGACTACATTCCCCGTGCTGTAAAGGAGATGCACAATCTGATAAATACTTCTCTAAGTGTTCATTTGTTGGGGTACACCTGATTTTCAGGATTAGATCTAGTTGTCCAAACGTGTTTCATCAGGGGAGGATTTCTATGAAAATTTTAACATAGGAAAAGTCCCATTTTCCTATGCTGTGCACCAACTGCATTTTTGGGGATGGTGATTTTTTTTTTTTCACTACTTGTAGCATGCAAACTTTCACAGAAACTTTTCTTTCTTTGCAGACAGACCTCAACACTTGGAAGGACATGGCAAATAGGACAAGTGTAAAAGAATTCATCCTTCTTGGCTTCCCAGGGACATGGCAATTCCGAGTCTCCTTTGTGGTGGTGTTTGCACTGATGTACACCCTGACAGTGATAGGTAATGCATCCATCATAGCCCTTGTGTGGAGAAGCAGCAACCTACACACCCCAATGTACTTTTTCCTCTGCAATCTCTCCTTCCTGGAGATCTGGTACACTACGGGTGTTGTTCCCAAAGCCATAGGAGTCATGCTGGGGACTAGCCAGACCATCTCCTTCAGTGTCTGCATCCTCCAGTTGTTCTTTCTTCTCTCTCTAGGCTCCACTGAGTGTTTTCTCCTGTCTGTCATGGCCTATGACCGCTACTTAGCCATATGCTGCCCCCTGAGGTACAGCTCCCTCATGAGCAGTGTCCTCTCTGTTCGGCTGGCACTCAGCTCCTGGCTGGGAGGATTTTTGGCCATTTCCCTGCTGGCCTTTCTGACATCCAGGCTGACTTTCTGTGGGCCAGATGTCATCAATCATTTCATATGTGATATAGATTCCTGCCTTGCCCTCTCCTGCAGTGATACATGGCCTGTGGAGCTGGCAACCTTCCTTGTCTCCATTATTGTTGTGGTGGCCTCCTGTGTGGTCACCTTGGTCTCCTACACGTACATCATCTCCTCCATCCTGCGGATCCAGTCAGGCCATGGCCGAAAAAAAGCCTTTTCCACCTGCTCTGCCCATCTCAGTGTTGTCACCATCTGGTATGGCTCCACCATGTTCCTGTATGTCAAGCCATCAGCCCAGAACTCCCTGGATGTGAACAAAATCGTGAATACCTTTAACACAATGGTAACTCCTTTGCTGAACCCCTTCATTTACACACTCAGAAACAAAGAGGTCAAGCTCGCTCTGGGACGGGCTTTCCAGAAAAAATAAAGTGACTTTTTTCACAGGGCATCAGTTGAACAAACAGATTCATCCCTGCCCTCCCATGACTTCTGCCCTGCAGAAGATCCCCTCTGAAGTGTAGGTTTGTGTGGACATCCCAGGCACTGAGAAGCCACTGCCAATGAGCTCATATCACCTTACAGCCATCTCTGGCTGGGCTGAGCCTCAGTTCTGCTCTCCCACCACCCTCTGTTCGTTCCCAGGTAATTCAGAATGCCTTCCAGTCCTTTAAAGTGCCATGCTTGGAAAGGGTCACAAACCCTGTCCATAAATGGTTCTGTAACAAAGCTGGAGGAGTGGTACTCCCACAGGTTTCTACCCCAGTTTGCCAAGTGCTTAATTTTGTCAGGGTTTGTCTGAATCTCCTAAAGAAATCCCAGCAACCTTAGGAAACATTGCTTTAGGAAGTAGACGTGTTTCTCCATTTAGCCTGATGTTTTGTGATGTATCTATGCCACATTCTTGTAGCTATTTCATCAATTCATACTCTGATTCAAGATAAAATTTGGCAATGTCTGATATCTCTACTTATAGCCATTTTTCCTAGCATAAGACTGCAAACAAAATTTGCATAATTCCTCTTCTTTCCTCTCCTTAGTATCTGAATCTAGTCTCTTATTTTTAATTAAAATTATGCAAAATAGTGTGCTTCATTCTAGATGTGTCAGGGCATTTCCACATCTAAAACCCCACATCGTTTTTAGCAGTACATTGTTCCACCCATTTTGGGCTTTGTTGTGGAAAAACTTTAATGTGATTGGCAAAGCACTCAAAGGGCAGAGCTGTGGAAGGCTGGCTGGGAAGCAAGCCTCTCTTTGCACTCATTGGGAGGACATTAGCACTTCCAAACAGTACTTGCTTTTTCCCTCCCAATTTTCATTTCAGAACAGATTAACCATGTTCTCAAAGCTTTTCTTTTGGCACACTGACAGTGAGGATAGTCCATGTAACCACTTCATAATGAGGAGGCATCAGCTCCTCATCATGGTAAACACACCTTTATGGAAAGTGTAGGGTTAATTTCACCTGAACATAGAGCTCTCCAATTGAGATGATTGAGTCTGAACTGGACATCTACTCCTCCCTTCTAGAAGCAATGGCACTTCTGGGGGAGATTCCCAAACCTCCTGCATCCACCTGGGCACTTGGCATTTAGTCCTGTACCCAGGCCCAGGCACCACTGCCCAAGGCACAGGCTCATTCCCACCTTTGTCAGCTGTGCTCTTTTCCAGTGGCATTTGGGAAAATGCAGAAAGAGTCTGAGACTGGATTTGTCCTCAGACAGACACCACTGCTTGTCATTTCTGCCTAGGAATGATGCACTTTGGAAAGAATTGTGTATTTGGAGTGTTGAAGCCCTGTACAGTCCTGGAAAGCAACAAAAAGGATCAGAAATGTCCAAGAAATCCAAGACACAGTAGAGTGCAGGACACTGTGACCTGCTGTGAATTCCTCATCAAAACTGCTTAGAGCCCTCTGAGATAACCAGCAGCATTCAAAGCCTCACACAGGGCTGTCAGAGCACATCCTTCTCACTTGGGAGAGGCAGGCTATGCTGGAACAGCCACAGAAAAACAAATGAGTACCCTGAGATTTCTCGGGCAAAGGGGATGATACTCCATGATCAACCGATTCCAATTCAAAGGGTGGGATCCATCTGGAAACTCAGCACCCTTGAGCTGAGTTTCCATAAGAAGTGCTGTAGTGGGTTTGCCCAAAAATAGGTCCCCAGAACCCTTCCTTTAGCTCATGGGAGGAGAGGAGATCACTGAGATGTTGCCAGCTGCTGGACAGAGAAACTGGCACAGACTCAGGAACATGGGAGCTCTCTCCAGCACTGGTGATTTCCCTGAAAAGGAGAGACATGAAAAAGAGTGGGACCCCTCTCTGGTAGTGGATGAGTGCAGGAAGAATCTTGTCCAGAGTCTGACTGGTGGCTGTTTTCCACTTGCTGATGCAGGGTAAGGAAGAGCCCTTCCCATCTTGGGCTTCTGCCACAATGTCAAACCATAAGAGCAATTGTGCTCCCTACCAAAGGCCTCATTCTCCAGCTGTGGCCATCAGTGGAGGCCCATGGAGATGAAACAGGAAGAAGAGCCAGCAGGCTACTTGCTCTGAGAATTGCAGTGCTATTGTAAGCAGAGAACATTGACAAGGCTTGTTTGGCTTGTTAATGGTGTAGCCTCCAATAGGTCTGCACCAAGTCTTGGACAGTTTTTATCATCAAAATCCCTGGATCTAGAAGCAACTGTGAAAGTCACACGAGTATGTGCTTCACAGCACCACAGCATCCACTTCCAGGGATGGGGCAGCCAGATCTTCTCTGGACAACATGTGCAGGGCCTCACCACCCTCAGAGGGAAGAATTTTTTCTTAGCAACTAGTACAAATCTATCCTGTTTCAGTGGGAAGCCATTCCCCCTTGCCCTGTCACTACATGTCCTTGTTAAAAAGAGAGAGTTCATCTCTTTTATCCTCTTTGGGCACTGGAATGTGATTTAAGGTATTCCCAAAACCATCTTCAGGCTAAATACATTCATCTCTCCCAGCCCTGTCTCCATAGCAGAAGGGCTGCAGCCCTCTGAGCAACTTTGTGACCTCATCTAGACCTACTTCAGCACCTTCACATTGGTGACCACAGAAATGGACACAGCACTCCAGCTGGGGCCTCACAAGAGCAGAGAACTGGGGGAGAACCACCTCTCTATACCTAGTGGTAACTCTTCTTCTGAGGCAATACAGTTCTGGGATACAATTCCAGGGCTGCATGTGAACGTTGCAGGTCGTGTCCAGCCTCTCATTCACCAGCACACCCAAGTCCTTCTTGGATGGGCTGCTCTCAGTTTACTCATTACCCACTCTGTGTGCATCCTTGGGGAAGACCCAACCCAAATTCAGGACCTTATACTTGGCCTTCTTGAGCTTCATGAGGATTTCATTGGCCCACCTCTCTGTCCTGATGAAGTCGAGGTTGTAGGAGCACAATACACCATGGGCTCTGCTGAGGACACCTGGGGACAACTGCAGCAGGGCTGGAGCACTGTGAGGAAGGACAAGGAGCCAGACAAGCCCATGACATTTTCTCTGCTGCACAAAGAGGGCATGAGTTAAACAAGCCAGAATTTTCTCTTGATAGCAGAGTTAGGCACATTGGGCTGAAAAACAGTTGCAGAGTCGATGGACACAGGGAGGGAAGAGGTGACCACAGGGAGAGAAAGAGAAGGATAGGACATATCCTCATGCACAGGAGTCCTTGGGCAGCCAGCTGAGGATTGCTGGAACTCAAACCGCCCCACCAGAGTTATCCAGACTGTAATATCACTTGCCCAGCCTGGGCCCATGCAGTACATAAACTGAGTTTTCTGCCTGCACTGCTGCATTCCTGCTTTAGAAATCCCAGGGCCTTTAATCCCAGGGATCAGAAGAAGCCTTCAATGGGGAACAGGCACGGAACAAACCTGGAAATGAAAAGGCAGCAGTGTAGGAAATGAAAGCACAGCCCATATCATTAGGTGTGCTGGTTTGCATTCAAGATGAGCTTGCTGGGAAATTGTTACCTCTGCAAAGGCTGCCCCTGGTCCTGCGGCAGTGAAGGGCAGGTATAAAAGGCAGCCCAAGTCTCTGCTCTCTCATCCACTTCTCTTGCTTCCTTCTGCTTGGGAACCAGGTGAGTCTGAAGCCCCTTCTCTTTCTCTGCCAAAGTGAGATCTCCTCTTGGTGGGTATCTCAACTGATGTTGGCTTTCTCATATTTGGGGATTGGAGCATCCGGTCCTGAGAGAGGAAAGTCGGGAGGAGGCTGGCATGGAGAGAGGCTGGTGATGGTGGTGCCTTTTGCTTTATTTGCCTGGCAGAGAACTTCCTGAGTCAGGCTGCTCTTTGTAGGGCTCCTGGCCCAGTCTCCAGCTTCCCACTCATGATGGCCTTGGCTCTTTTGTGATGGGGTAACCAGGCTGCTCCTCACTCACCCACCCAGCCTTGTGCTCTGTTTCCTCTCTACTCTCTCTGCCAGGTGCATCTGAAGCCTCAAGACATGTCCTGCAACACCCAGTGCCGTCCCTGCCAGCCCTGTGGCCCCACTCCACTGGCCAATAGCTGCAATGAGTGCTGTGTCAGGCAGTGCCAGGACTCCACTGTGGTCATTCAGCCGCCTGCTGTGGTGGTGACCCTGCCTGGGCCCATCCTCAGCTCCTTCCCACAGAACACCGTGGTGGGATCCTCCACCTCTGCTGCTGTTGGCAACATCCTCAGCTCTGACGGAGTTCCCATCAACTCTGGGGGCTTTGACATCTCCTCCATCACCAGGCGCTACGGTGGAAGGAGGGGCCTCCCTTGCTAATGGTGCTGGTCTTGGGAAGTGTCCCCAGGATCTCCAGGCATGGTGCTGGACAAAGGAAGAATCTTCAGGTCATTTCTTTCAGAGGAACTGACCATCTTTAGTTCCTCCTGAATATGCTGGAAAGAAGGGCCCAGCTCAGGCACTTGAAAAGCCCTATGTCTTTCCTACATATCTCCTTGTTTCTATTTTCATTGTGTCCTTCTGCTCCCCTCGGCTGCAAGGCTCCTCCAAGCCAGCCTGCACTCTACAGGCAAGGCAGATGCATGTCCTGCATGGACTTCACCATGGCCAAGAGGTGAAGTGTCCTGCTTGTCCCTCCAGATCCCTGCACTGAGGGCCTGTGCTTATAACAACCTTGATTCCTTCTTTAAACTCAATAAAGATTTTTGCATCTCAGGCTGGGTCTCCAGGTTGTCCTTCCCTCCACATATGCCCTTGCAAGCTCCCAGGGTAGAATGGTGTTGATCCTGGCAGGGGAAAAGGTGACAATGCAGTGAGATCCTTCATCCAGAAAAATGTGAGGTTGGGATACACTGCAGGGGGTGCTATGTGGGGAACAGTCCTGGGCCAGGATGCAAAACATCCCCAGCTGAAAGGTGATCAGCTCGTTTCCCTTCAGTGTCTTTGCCCAGATATACCCCCAACACCTCCTGCAAAAACCTCACGTAACAACTAGAATTTCATGGGAGGTCCTGGAAACAAACCAACCTGCAGGATCATGGGAATTCAGCACCTCTTGCTCTGGTCAGTGCTGTGCTGGGGTAGGCAGAAAATGTTACCAAAGGATGTCAGAAGTGTGGTTGTGTGGAATAGCCTCGGAGCTGGCCCAAGGCCTCATCTCCACTCCACTGCCCAGTCTGAGACCATGGCCAGCACAAATGGGCACAGGCAGCTGGGATCAGTTCCTCATTGCAGCCCTACTGCCACACATAAGGCCCATGGCAGGGCCCAGGTTTTGGCAGGCATTCAGGCCTGGCATCATTCCCAAGTCAATGCTGGGATTAACCACTCTGGGCCTCACACTGGGGTCCCTGTGAACCCTCACGGGCCAGGGCAGTCCAAGGACAGTAATGGAAGCCCACAGACCCTTCCCTGCTCAGGGGTACCTTGTTGCTCCCAACCACAGATGGAGCAGCTCAGCTCAGCCTCAGGCCCTCACAGACCCTGTGTGTAAGGTCCTTTTCTGGACCAGTGCTGCTCCAGAAAAGCTCTGTGCAAAGTCATTCTGGACACTCTCAGCAGTATCTGTGAGCTGTCTGTGGCAGACAAGTTTTGTTCACTATTGTCCCTTTTGCTCAGTCTGATGGTCTTGGACACTGTTTTGATCAAAAGCACATCAGAGGCCTTAGTCAGGAAGGGCTGGATAAACAGAATCCATCCATCCATCCATCCATCCATCCATCCATCCATCCATCCATGATGGAGACTGTGTAAATTGCCCTTTCCCCATCTGGGAGTCTGGAATGCAGACAGGTGTCCTTTTCTTTCAGAAAGTGAGGTTTTAAAGTCCTTTGATGGCATTTCCTCCTCTTGCCTGTTTGACCAATGTCACAGTGATATTTTATGAAAAATCCCCTTGCCAGGATTTCTTCTCCTGGAAAGGTGGGAAGCTTTAGATTCTCCCTGTTTTGCTGCTTTGGAATGTAATTTGGAAAATTGTTTACCCATCATGTGAATTATTTTAACTTAATGACCAATCCCAGTCTAGCTGTGTCGGGACTCTGGTCTGTCACGGGTTTTTATTATTCATTCTTTTCTAGTCTTCTCTCTGTATCCTTTCTCTATAGTTTAGTATAGTTTTAGTATATAATTTCTTAATATAGTATAATATAATATAATATAATATAATATAATATAATATAATATAATATAACAATAAATCAGCTTTCTGAGAACTTGAAATCAAATTCTCATCTCTCACCTCATCCTGGGGACCTCACAACACCACAGACCAATGATAGGTCAGGGTGAGAGAAGTATCAGGGCACTGAACACAACTCTCTTGGCAATCAGGTTCATGAGGAAGCCAAGTACTGCAGACTGCAGTTCTAATGAATGTACCCTGTGGATACCTGTTGGAAATCCTCACATTTTAGCCATCCCTTCACTATTTATAGATGGTGGGTAACAGGACTGATGGCAGCATGGCACAGAATGTCCCTAGAGAAAGTTTGGCCTACTAATGTTCAACATTCTTCATTCTTTCCATGATGTGGTCATTGCAGTAATCTCTGAGTTTCTGTGAAGAACATCTGGCTTCACTATTAATGCAGGAATTTAGGGGTTTTTTTTCTGTGATGCTCCAAAATTTCTTTTTTCGACTTTCACCCTCAGCTGAAGTGAGTGATTAAAAGGTTTGGGACATCTCAGATGTCCACAGTTCCCTGAATGTAGGGAAGGGGCTGATGAAGGCAAAGATAAGCTCAAACAGCAGCTGAAGCATGAAGGGAGCAACAGGAAAAGTTCCCTGCATATTCTTCCTGCTGGAGATTTAGGGAAGAGTCTCTGAACTCCTCCATCTATTTGGCCAATGTTCTTGTGATGCCCAGCCTCACACAAGACCTGCACTGCTGTCACTGGGTAAATTGCTAATATAGGGGTGATCCAGCTCCTTGCTCTGCCTGGCACCCTTGGAATCCACAACTCTATCTGCTCCACAGGCAGACCCAGGGCACAAGCACCACTCCAACGTGGAACATTGTGACATCTGCACCACAGAGCGACTGCTGGGGCATCCCATCTGCCAATAACCCTGTTTATTGGCTTCCCCTGTGCAACACACAGAGTCTCTGTCCTTCCAGTCCAGTGCACACCAATAACATGCACTGTGATTCTTTAATTCAGTACCTATTTGGGCCAAGATCTCAGCCTGACACAGCACCAGGCTGATGATCTGGATGAATACATTTGACATTGGCTTAGGCATGAAGGAAGGCTGTGTCCCACACCTGAAAGCACCAACAATTCACTGGAAGCAGATCCATTTGAACATGGCCTGAACAAGGAGAGTAAATAGGATTTCTTATTCTTTCTCCAGGATAAACCAAACCCCATCCTTTTGAACTCTCTAGCAGCTGTGTCCTGACCTGGTGAGGCAGGCTGAGGGGGCCTGCCCATCATGCTGAGGCAGTCCCAATCCTGTTACACTCAGCTAAATTCAGGATCTAAACTGGGACTCCTTGTTGGGCCTTGGCATCACCATCAGTGGAGTATGAGCTCTGGAGGATCAGGACAAGCAGGGTTCAGGAAATGGATTGATTACAGTGCCTCTTTTTGGCTGATGCCTTTACCTTTCAGGTGCACTTGAGCCCCTGCTGCTTTGCAGAGCTCTTGCACAGAGCTGTGGAGAGTGTCCCTGCCATGAGCAACACAACCTATTTGTGAGGAGAGACACAAAAGGACATGGGTTCATATACACCTGTCAAATATGCACCTGTTCTGCATTCACATTAGTCTGGTTGCACACAAGAGCACCAAAGACATGAACACATGTATGAGGAACACACCCTGCTGTGAACTCTGCTGAGGACACCAGGAGACAGGCACAGCAGGGCTGGAGCCTTGTGGGGAAGGGCAATGCCC
The DNA here is from genome assembly GCF_023055355.1 of Agelaius tricolor. NCBI lineage: Eukaryota > Metazoa > Chordata > Aves > Passeriformes > Icteridae > Agelaius > Agelaius tricolor. Next base: position 3,827,190 of record NW_027269291.1, read on the forward strand.
CAGGCAAGCTCACAGCATTGTTTGTGTACTCACAGACTGCTCAGAGAGTGGACAAGTCAAAACAAGCCAGAAGCTTTTCCTGAGGGCAGAGTTAGGTAGGATGGGGTCAGAGCCTGCAGCCCAATGCACACACACGGGGAGGCAACAAAAAACCATCAGGGTGAGCTGAGGAGGGCGGGATAGGGAAGGACATGGCCCATCCTCATGCACAGGAATCCTTGGGCATCCAGCAGCAGACTGGATTTTTAAAGAGGCAAAACAAAGGACCCAGGGAATCACAGACTAGTAGACCTCACCTCTGTGCCTGGGGAGATCATGGAACAGATCCTCATGAAAGCAACTGTAAGTCATACTCAGACAAGGAGGTGATCCAAAACAGACAGCAAGGCTGTTCTTAGGGCAAGTCATGTCTGAGCAATCTGGTGGCCTTCAAGGATGGAGTGACTGACACAGTCAGCAAGGGAAGACTGGCCAGTGTCATCTTCCTAAACTTCTGTCAGGCCTTCAACACAGCCCACACAAAATCCTTATCTCCAAATTGGAGAGATTGGTGTAGTGGGTTGACCCTGGCTGGTTGCCAGGCACCCACCAAAGCCACTTTATCACTCTCCTCTACAAGTGGACAGGGGAGAGAAAATATAACAATGATTCATGAGTTAAGGACCAGAAGAGACCTCTCACCAAATATTGTCACAGGTAAAACTGACTCAACTAAGGCATATTAATTGAATTTATAACCAATAAAATCAGAGCGGGATAATGAGAAGTAAAGTAAGTCTTATAAAAATAATCCAAAAAACTGAACATCTGCCCCCTACCTCCCCCTCCTTCCCAGTTTATCTCCTCCTCCCCCCCAGCAGAGCAGGGAGACAGGAATGGGGCTCATGGTCAATTCATCACAGGTTGTTCCTGCTGCTGCTCAAGGAGAGGAGTGGGAACCCTTCCCCTGCTCCAGGGTGGGGTCCCTCCCATGGGAGAAGTTCTCCATTAACTTCTCCAAAATGAGAAAGAGCTTAGGAACCATATCCCACAGGCTATGGCTCCCCAGGAACTGCTACAATGTGGGTCACTCTCCCATGGGGTCACTCCTTCAGGAACCCTCACAAAGTCATTCCAGCAAACCTGCTCCTTTCTTCACAAGTCCCTGCCAGGACTCTGCTCCAGCACAGGCTTCCCTCAGGGTCATGGCCTCCTCTCAGGCATTCACCTGCTCTGGTGTTGGCTCCTCCAGGGGCTGCAGGTGCATCTCTGCACTCCCATGCCCTTTGTGGGCTGCAGGGGCACAGCTGCCTCACCATGGTCTTCACCATGGGCTGCAGAGAAATCTCAATTCTGGAGGCTGGAGCAGCTCCTGCTCCTCCTTCTCCACTGGTGTCTGCAGAGCTGTTTCTCTCACATATTCTCACTCTGCTTTTCTCTGGCCCCAGCTACACCTGTGCAATATTTTTTTTCCCTCTTTAATGTGTTATTCCTGAGGCATCGCTTCCATTTCTGATGGGCTCAGCCTTGGCCAGTCGTGGGTCTGTCTTGGAGCCAGCTGGCTTTGGCTCTGCTGGACACTGAGGAAGCTTCCAGCAAATTCCCACAAAAGCCACCCCTGTAGCCCTCCTGCTACCAAAACCAGGCCATGCAAACCCAATACACATGGATTTGAAGGGTATATTATTGTGAATATGAAAATGGCTGGATGGACACAGCTTTAGTCTGTGGCTCTATGACCACATGGAGGTAGGGGAAGAGGGGCATATCTCAAGGCTCTATCTTGGGACTGGTGCTTTTTGGTATCTTTTTCAATCACAGGGATATTAGATTGAGTGTCCCCTTGGCATGTTTGCAGATGACACAAAGCTGAGCTGACACAACAGAAGGAGATTTCCATCCAGAAGGAGATTTCCATCCAAGAAGACCTGGAGAAACTTGAGGAGTGGGCCCATGAGAACCTGATGAAGTTTAAGAAGTTCAAGTGCAGGGTGCAGCAGCTGCATTAGGAAATCCCAGACATGAGGACAGACTGGGAGATGAACTCATTGAGAGCAGACCTGTGAAGAGGGAATTGGGAGTTCTGGTGGATGAAAACCTGGACGTGAGCCAACTGTTTGCCCTTGCAGTCCAGAAAGCCATCCTGGGCTGCATCACAAAAGGCCTGACTGGCAGGTTGAGGGCAGTGATTCTCCTACTCTGATCTTGTGAGATCCCAGATGGGTTCAGACATGGAGATTTCAGCACAAGAAAGACATGGACCTCTTAGAGCAGGTCCAAAAGGAAGCCACAAAGATGCTCAGAGGGCTGGAGCAACTCTGCTATGAAGATAGGCTGAGAGATTTGGGGTTGTTCTGCATGGAGAAGAGAAGGCATTGAGGCCACCTCATTGAGGCCAGTCAGTGTGTGAAGGGGGCTTACAAAAAGATGGATGCCAACATTTTACACAGGCAGATACTGATAGGACAAAGTGGAATGGTTTAAACTAAAAGAGGAAAGATGTAGATTTGATGTTAGGAACAAATTCCTTACTCAAGGGTGGTGAGGCAATGGAACTTCACATAGAAGCTGAGTCTGCCACATCCCTGAAAGTGTTCAAGGCCAGCTTGGATGGGGTTTGGAACAATCTCATCTAGTGAGTGTCACTGCTTCTCTTTATGAAGGTGTTCCATCCAGACCAAGCCATTCTGTGATTATATGATTCTATGATTCTATGAGTGCTGCAGTTTCTTCCTGAAAACAACACTTCAAACAACCCCAGAAGAGTGATCAGGATAGCATCACTTTCCTGGTCTGGGCCCATGCAGTACATAAACTGAGTTTTCTGCCTGCACTGCTGCATTCCTGCCTTAGAAATACTGGGGCCTTTAATCCCAGGGATCAGAAGAAGCCTTCATTGGGGAACAGGCACGGAACAAACCTGGAAATGAAAAGGCAGCAGTGTAGGAAATGAAAGCACAGCCCATATCATTAGGTGTGCTGGTTTGCATTCAAGATGAGCTTGCTGGGAAATTGTTACCTCTGCAAAGGCTGCCCCTGGTCCTGCGGCAGTGAAGGGCAGGTATAAAAGGCAGCCCAAGTCTCTGCTCTCTCATCCACTTCTCTTGCTTCCTTCTGCTTGGGAACCAGGTGAGTCTGAAGCCCCTTCTCTTTCTCTGCCAAAGTGAGATCTCCTCTTGGTGGGTATCTCAACTGATGTTGGCTTTCTCATATTTGGGGATTGGAGCATCTGGTCCTGAGAGAGGAAAGTGGGGAGGAGGCTGGCATGGAGAGAGGCTGGTGATGGTGGTGCCTTTTGCTTTATTTGCCTGGCAGAGAACTTCCTGAGTCAGGCTGCTCTTTGTAGGGCTCCTGGCCCAGTCTCCAGCTTCCCACTCATGATGGCCTTGGCTCTTTTGTGATGGGGTAACCAGGCTGCTCCTCACTCACCCACCCAGCCTTGTGCTCTGTTTCCTCTCTACTCTCTCTGCCAGGTGCATCTGCAGCCTCAAGACATGTCCTGCAACACCCAGTGCCGTCCCTGCCAGCCCTGTGGCCCCACTCCACTGGCCAACAGCTGCAATGAGTGCTGTGTCAGGCAGTGCCAAAACTCCACTGTGGTCATTGAGCCACCTGCTGTGGTGGTGACCCTGCCTGGGCCCATCCTCAGCTCCTTCCCACAGAACACCGTGGTGGGATCCTCCACCTCTGCTGCTGTTGGCAACATCCTCAGCTCTGACGGAGTTCCCATCAATTCTGGGGGCTTTGACATCTCCTCCATCACCAGGCGCTACGGTGGCAACAGATGTCGTCCCTGCTAAAGGTGCTGAGGGAGCCCCAACGAGACATCCTGAGGAACTCAGAACACAGTGTTGGGCAGAGGATCTAGGTTTTGAGTGCTGTTTGCACAATAGCTGACCGAACTTGCCTTTCTCTCCCTTTCCATTGTTTGCATTGGTTCCTATGTGCTTCTACGTTCCCCAAAGGCCAGCTTGATAGGGACCATTTGGTTTCTCCCCTTTGTGGGACAGGTAGACCAATATTATGCAGGAACTATTCCAGAGCCAAGGAGCGCAGACTCTCTGCTGCCCTTGGTGCTGCCTGTGCTGCTGACCTCTGCTTTCAGTGGCTTTGTTTCCTTCTTTCATTTCATTAAAGTTCTGCTGCATTCAAGTCTGGTGTGTGTGTGGTCCTTCCCTTGGTTGCACTTCTGAATACCAAAGGAGAAAGGTGTTGCTCAGTCATGGGAGTGGGTGAGGGCATAAGGAGACTCTTCTCCATTCACAGAGAAATGGAATTTTGGGGCACCATGGCAGCACAACTATTAAGGGTACAATCTCTTGGACCTGAGGAAGACATCCCCTGGTTGCTCTGCTTCCAGACACCATCAAGCCTTGTCTTGATGTATCTTTGTCCACAAATACCCAGAAAGCTGGGAGACCTTGAAGTAATAGCAGCCCCATGATTTCCTGAGGAAAGGTGCTCCTGTCAGTGCTCCTGACAGTGCCCCTGTCTCCCTCTCCTCTCCCTCTCCTCTCCCTCTCCTCATCATTGCTGGGTGACAGTGATACGCCCTATGGTGTTTGTTAAGTGGTTTGTTCTGTTGTACCCCCATGTTCTCCATGAGTTGGTTTGCCCCTGGGTTTTGCCCTCCCTCAAAGCTGTCCCTCATGCCATTCCCCACCCCTTGTTCCAGCTCTTTCCCTGCCTGTCAAGGCAACCCAGCCCCTTATTCCAGAACCTTGCCTGCCACTCTTACTTTGGGCCAATCCCAGACTACGACAACCCTTTGGAATTCCCCTAAACTTTGAAGCCCCATTGGCCCATGTGACTTACCCTCTCCTCCCACCTACCCTGATTGGTTCTGATCTGTTGATGTAATCCCCTCACTCCTCCCCTGATATCTCTCCATTGGTTGTTTTTTTGTATCCACCCCTTGATTTGTAACTGTATAAAATCCAAGCACTGTAGTTCTTAAGGCTCTTTTATTCCTGATTTCTTCACTTGGTGTGAGCTCTTTTCTGTTGGAGCCTCAAGACTAGAGAGCCTCCTCCTTCTCCTTTGCTCAGTCCCTGCTGTGGCTGTGACATTTTTCACTATAGAGCAAGCAGCTCCTCAGTTTCAGTTGCAGGTAAAATCCAAATCTCAGTTGTTCCCCACTCCTAGCATGGTGCCAGAATTTCTGCAGAGGTAGCCCAGGATCCAGTGGCTGCATCACTAGACAATGTAGGGGAGTGGAGGAGAAGGAAGAGATGAAGCTGTCAGCTGGACCCAGGAATTCTTGTTTCCCTTCACAACTGTTGCCTGATGTCTTCCTGATGGCCTTTAGCTGCTGAGTAGCCTGGGGAGACTTTGTCAGCTCCTAGGAAAAGGGCAGGAAGAAAAATCCACTGCAGGGAATCCCATTCTCTGCTTCCTGCACCTATTTTCCCTGAATGGACTGGAAGATTTTCTAGAGAACAAAGGAGGACTTAGAGGCCCAGGCTTGGATGCAAAACAACTTTATTCAGTGTAAAGAAAAAAAGGAGGTGGCGCAAAGAGAGCATCAGAGGCAGCCACTAAGATGCAGTAGAGTCCTGCAGAGTGTGCATCTGCTTGCCCAAAAGAGGGGGGGAGGGAGGGTCACGTGTCCCCATTAGACTGGCCTGAGGAGACACAGAAGACAAAGAAAAGAGGAAAAGAAGGTGGAAGAAGGGAACAATGGCTTGATGTTGAAAAGACAATGTTCCAAATCTCTATCTCCTGCCCAGATCTGTCTTCTGAGGTCTGGAAGCTCTTGCCAAAGGACTTTGCCAGCAGATTTAGCAGGGACGGCATCTGCTGCCACCATAGCAGTTGGTGATGCAGGAGAGGTCAAAGCCCCCAGAGCTGATGGGCACTCCCTGAGAGCTGAGGATGCTGCCAACAGCAGCAGAGGTGGAGGATCCCACGGCGGTGTTCTGGGGGAAGGAGCTGAGGATGGGCCCAGGCAGGGTCACCAGCACAGCAGGCGGCTGGATGGCCACATGGGAGTCCTGGCACTGCCTGACACAGCACTCATTGCAGCTGCTGGCCAGCGGGCAGGGGCCACAGGACTGGCCACAGGGGTTGCAGGGTGGGCAGCAGGACATGGCTCGGGCTCACAGGTGCACCTAGGATGGAAGGAGGGGAGAAGCAGAATGTGAGGACAAAGGAGAACCAACACTACCACCCAAACACCCTGCAGCCAAGGCTCCTCCTGGCCCACATTGCAGTGCCCAGCTCAAAGCCCAGGAGTCACCTCAGCCAAGTCCCAGCCTCACTCTGTCTGCACAAGACCTTCTCTCCCCTGCCCTCTCCCAGCACAAGCAGCTCCCAGCCCTGGGCTCTTGTAGCCCCTCTCAGCTGAGACCTCCAGCCAGGCAAGCGCTTGCTATAAAACAGCAGCATCAGGAGGAAGAGGAGAAGAGGCTTCCCACTCACCTTATTCCTGAGAGGAGGAGGTGAGAGAAGTGGATGAGAGAGCAGAGACTTGGGCTGCCTTTTATAGGAGACCTGCTCTGCCTCAGGCCCAGAGGCACCTTAGTGGAAGCCATAATTTTCTGACCAGCTCATGTCAAATGTGCGCCATTCCAGGTAATGGTATGAGCTGTGGCCTGGTTTCCTGTACTGCTGCCTTTTCATTTCCTGGCTTCTGCCACGTGCTTGCCTAGGTGAAGATCTCATTCTGTAAGTGCTGGGATGAGAATCTCAAGGATTTCTGAGGTAGAAGTCTCAGATCAAAGTCTGTTGGCATTCCTTGTGGGCAGGTGATGTTCACTTGGGTCATTTTTGAGCAGTTTAGTTTTGTCTAAGTTGTCAGGAAATGGGCACCTCTTTTGTGCTTGTTGCTCACACACCCAAGGACTGCTACGTGAGGGGACATGACAGAGCTTCCTCCCCTCTTTCTTAGCACTTGTTTTCTGTGTCTCCCCAGGCCAGTCTAAGTGGGGATATTTTGCCCTCTCTCCCTCTGCATGACAGGCAGATGGACGCCACGCAGGAGCTCCACTGCATTTTAGTGACTGTCCCTGGTGGTCTCCTTTTCTTCCTTAGACTCATTAAAGTTGTTATGCTCTCATGCCTTGGCCTCTAAGTTCTCCTTTGTTCTGTGACAACTCTTCCAATCTGCTCATGTATAACGTTTAAAAAGGCAGGGGGTGGGAGTCCCTGCAGTGGATTTTCCTCTGTGTTCTTCCCCTTGGAGCTAATGAAGACAACCTTGACTACTGTGCTAACAGAGGCCACCAATGAAATCACAAGTTCAAAGGGTGGCAGCAGTGGGCATAGGTTATAAAAATTCCTTTGCCTTCAGTCTTGAGTAATGCTCTAATCCATGTCATGCCCTAGATATCCATGGTCTCCTGCATGCAGAAAAGGAACTCTTCAAGGCTCTGCTGGGCTCAGAATAACTCAGGTACAGAATGTCCCATGAAGCCTGTGAGGTTCCACACATGCTCCTGCCCTCAGTTCAGGACGGAGACGTGATCTTTCTCCATTTTACTGGCCCCTGTGCACATCTTGCTATGTCCAGAAACGAAGGCTTCATCTGCTCCTGCTGAGACCCAAGCGGTCTCAGTTGCCAGCACTCAAATAACCTCCAGATCCTCTTCACTCAGTGTGTGACCCTCATGGACAGCCCCTCCGTGTTGGTCTTTGTGCTGAAACTCTCAGTGCTCTTGGTAGATCCCATTTAATTACTAAAATACTGTGATAAGGTCCTCCCCAAGAGTCCTGTTCTCCAGGGAGAAAAGGCTACACTCCTTCAGTCTTTCCTCATAGCACAGGTTCTCCAACTCTTTGCTTTACCTTGACACAATGGGGTGGGAGCAGCTGCTGGATCAGGATCAGCAAAGGCCACATCAGGAGACTTGGATTAAGCAATGGCTTTCCTGGGTGGGCCAGGAAAGCAGAACCACCTGGGTGAAGATGACCACAAACCCAATGTACATATGACCAAGGCTTGCAAGAATCACTGGTTTTCCTGGTGACAAGAAAAGTCTCCATCAGCTTTGATGCAGCAGTGGAGCCAGATCTTCACAAAGGCAACATGACGAGGAAGAACAATTGCAGTAAGGTCTGCAGGTACTGATTGCTCCATGCAGGGCCATTCTTCACTAGGGTAAGCAGATACGTGGAGAAGATGTTCATTGTATGTGTGGTAATTCCTGATTGCACTGACCTTTTGATTGTCTCATTCTTAATTGTCTAATTCAAATGCCCAAGACTGCTGATAGCTGCACAGTCACAGAATCATGAAAACGCCTTCAAGATCATCAAGTCCAACCTTAAATCTAACACTGCCTGCTCTACCGCTAACCCATGTTCCCATGTGCCACACTTACACTTCTTTGAAATCACCTCCAGGAGTGGTGACTTAACCACCTTCCTCAACAGTGTGTTCCAATGCTTGATATTGAATTTTTCCCTAATATCCAATCTAAACCTCCCCTGGTGCAACTTGAGGCCAATTCCTCTGGTCTTATCACTTGTTACTTGGGAGCAGAGACTGACACCCACCTCACTATAGCCCCCTTTCACATAGTGTTAAGAGTGATAAACTTTCCCCTTGGCCTCCTTTTCTCCAGACAAATCCAGTTCTCTCTAAAAGGTAGCTCATAGGTGAAGGTCACTGGGAAGAGAAGAGAACACAATTTTTCTGAGTACTCTTAATACAGCACTAGGGTCAGACCCTCCCAGCAGAAGCCCACCTGAGTATAACACTGAGTGTTGATCACAGAGTAATGAAGGAAGCAAAATAAAAACTGTTTCATGTCACGTGCAGACCTTGGGCATGTGTACAAGAAGCATGAGAGCAGGGTTGGTTTCTGGCCACCAGAGGAGTCCAGAGGAATGACACAGGTACACATTACCTGGATGCCACTGGCCCTTAATCTAAACCTTCTTTGTCCACTGATGTCTTTCTGCCCTGAAATCCTTGATGCTGTCATACTGGCACTTTGAGAAATGACCCTTCATATAGGAAAGCACGTGGCAGAAGCCAGGAAATGGAAAAGCCACAGTGCAGGAAACTGGGACACAGCTCCTACCATTAGCTGGGATAGCTCACATTTGACATGAGCTGGTCAGAAAATTATGACTTCCACTAAGGTGCCTCTGCACCTGAGGCAGGTCAGGACTGCTATAAAAGGCAGCCCAAGTCTCTGCTCTCTCATCCACTTCTCTCACCTCCTCAGGAATCAGGTGAGTGGGAAACCTCTTCTCTTCCTGCTGCTTCAAGAGCAGCTCTTGCCTGGCTGGAGGTCTCAGCTGAGAGGGGCTACAAGAGCCCAGGGCTGGGAGCTGCTTGTGCTGGGAGAGGGCAGGGGAGAGAAGGTCTTGTGCAGACAGAGAGAGGCTGGGACTTGGCTGAGGTGGCTCCTGGGCTTTGAGCTGGGCACTGCAATGTGGGCCAGGAGGTGCCTTGGCTGCAGGGTGTTTGGGTGCAGTGCTGCTTCTCACGTGTCCTCACTTTGTGCTTCTCCCTGCCCTCTGTGCCAGGTGCACCTGTGAGCCCGAGCCATGTCCTGCTGCCCGCCCTGCAACCCCTGTGGCCAGTCCTGTGGCCCCTGCCCGCTGGCCAGCAGCTGCAATGAGTGCTGTGTCAGGCAGTGCCAGGACTCCCATGTGGCCATCCAGCCGCCTGCTGTGCTGGTGACCCTGCCTGGGCCCATCCTCAGCTCCTTCCCCCAGAACACTGCCGTGGGATCCTCCACCTCTGCTGCTGTTGGCAGCATCCTCAGCTCTCAGGGAGTGCCCATCAGCTCTGGGGGCCTTGACCTCTCCTGCATCACCAACTGCTATGGTGGCAGCAGATGCCGTCCCTGCTAAATCTGCTGGAAACCTCCTTGGGCAAGAATTTCCAAGACCTCAGAACATGGTTCTGGGCAGAACATGATTCTGCGCAGGAGACGGAGCTTCTGGACATTCTATTTACAGCTTTAGGATGATTTCTTTCTCCTACTATTCCATATTTCTGTGCTGTCCATGTGTCCCCAGGCCAGCCCAGGGGACCTGTTTGCCTCTCTTTAGGGCAGGCAGATGGACCCCCTGCATGAGCTCCACTGCATCTTAGTGGCTGCTCCTGGTGCTCTCTGTGAACCACATCCTTTTCTTTACACTCAATAAAGTTCTTTTGCATCCAAGCCTTGGCCTCTGAATCATTTTTCATTTTCTGGCAAACCTTCCATATTGCTTAGGGAAAATGGTGGAGGAAGAAGAGGGTTCAACTCCCTTGAAGCTGACAAAGTCATACCTGGCTACTCAACAGCCAAAGGTCATCAGGAAGACCATGGCTCCAAAGTTTGCAAAAGTTGTTTAGGGAAACAGCAATGTCTGGGGACAGCCTATAACCTCACTTCTTTTTCTCCTCCCCTCCATTACCCGGTCTACAGTCCGTGGCCTGCACACAGGAGCATGGGTAGATGAGATACACTCCCTCAGCACATGCAGGACTCAGCTGGTATCCCAGACATGCAGGGCTGAGGTAATTCACAAGTTTCCTATCAGACGTATGCAGGCTAATGCAGTGGTAAATGAATTTCAGCTGAATTTGTGCCAATGTCTTAGGGCTTTATTATAAATTTGTGACATTTCTCACCTGTATGAATGTATGTAATTTGTCCATCGAGTTCTTTCTGGATGAGGCCTTTGATCAAACCAGTGCCCACTGCTGCTGGGTCAACCTTTGACTGACAGTCCACGCTCACTTTGTGACCTCATTCCTGTGTTTGCTCTGTACTGTGTTGTGCTTGTCTCCAGGAGAGAGAACAAGGATGTTTGTTGCAAAAATGGGTTGCCTACCTCTGTATGGCCCCTTCTCCAGCCACAGTGTGTTTTTTCTCACAGTGCCTTCTTACCAACAGTCCTTGTTTGGGTCCCTGGCTATCTGTCATTGAGATGCTTTATCACCCGGGCTTCTGCACCACCTGTGGCTCAAACATCCATACGGACTTGGACTGAAAAAGGAGAAGTAGCAAAGATAGAGAAGGAAGAAAAGCTATATAAACTATCTCTGAATTTGGGGGTTAATTTCTTTATATTTTAATATACATTTTAATATACAATCTGATTATGAAAATAAAAGGCAAAAAGGTTAACATCAGAAGGAAAATCACAGGGTGCAACATTTTATTACGAACTTCAGTTGCTCTTGGTGACCATCCAAACAAAATGTCCAGACAATTGTGTTCCCTGTCTTTCTCTGGTTGCTTCATCACCCGGTGGATTTTTCTACATGAGGATGAATGGTAATCAAAATTTTCTGTCCATTTTCTCCAGCTTCTTTCAATGGCATTTTTCACATCCAAGTGAGGTTCATTCAGTAGGATCAGACTGCTGCTTTTAAGCCAATGCCTAATTAAATCATAACAATTGGCAAGATACAAGAGGAGCTACATAACTAAAATCACATCCCATAATGTCAACAAAGTTACAAGCACAAATACTAGGGTACTTGCATGTACAATAATGTTGTCTACAAATACAAAATCACAAGGGGTTCTCCCAAAAGCACATCCATTCCATCAGGCCCATCTCCATTGGGATCTAATCCTGACACAATGATTTGGTATATGCTATATACAGAAGCACCACGCATTTTTACAACATAAAGTGTGGCTTACGATTAGTGGGGTCATAAAGGAAAAGTAATAGTTTCTACTATTATCTAATTGCTAGGAGTTGAATTCCCTTTTGCATTATCCCAGGTTACCTTTTGAACGCCACCTTCCTTTGTAATTGCTGCTTCAGTAAATTGCACCCACAGGAGAGAAGTGGGTGTAGTGCAGAATGCATATGGTTACCATATTGATTAACATAAACAAAAGAAGCCAGGGTTTCAACCTGTGGGTTGAGCTTGTTGGCGTGTCGACCAAATTTGGTTCCTGCTGGCAATGATTGCTCCAACAAAAATGATAAGCAGTTCTTTGATAAGTAACTCAATTTTCAGTGGGATGTGCTGGCACAATTCCCAGTAATGTTCCTGGAAAGATAAAACAGTACAAGTCTCAGCAGAGCTGGCCTAGACAGGTTACCACTTAATTGCTCAAGGTGTATACCAGCTTGGAGTAAGTACCTTTTACACACATTACAAAAGTACCTATTTCCACTCAGAGTATCTCTCTTCTGTCTCTTTAAATGCAGTTGAGTTGAGTAATAAAAATGACTTTATTACAAATAACACACTTGGCATGGAAATTGGTGTAAATTATCTTCTACTGTAAAAACAGGGTAGTGCACCGTTGTTGGAGGTTAGGATTTTTCCATTTCTTTTCTTTCTCCCAGGGAATTTTTCTCCCATTTATTGCCTAAGACATGGGAACAATGATACTTGGGAGAGAAAAGATATGGCTGGGATGGGAAGGAGAGGGGAAGGGTGCAGTTGGCTGCAGTCTCTTATCTGGGGGGTGAGCTTGGTGGCCGGGGAGGTTTTCTCTTTGGAAGTGCAGAGACACTGTGGGACTTGGCTGCGGGTGAGGGACTGGGCTCAGCCTTCTCTCGCCTTCTCTCTTGGGGGATTGGAGGGGAGATGGTTGTGGTCTTTGTGCTGGACTGCTGCTGTGGGGAGAATTTGATGACACTGCAGAGTTTTGTCCTTCACTGCTTCCCCTTACCATGGGTGAGCCTCTGCTTGAAAGAGGGGCGAGCACTAGCATCTTTCCTACACCCAATCTCACTGGGAGGGACCCTCACTATCTGCTTGGGTGCCTCAGGAAAAGCCTGGGACCCCTGTGTGCTCCCTCTCTCTGGAAGGAGTATCTCCTGGCTGCTTGCAGGAGCCCTGATGCCACTGCCATCCCCAGGACATCACATGGGAGACCTGAGAGCCAGGGGAAAACTCCAAGCAACCCGCTCCCTCACATTCTCTCTCCTTTGGGGGCTGCCCAGCTCCACTGTTTTCTGCCCCCGCTCTGGTGGTTTTTGCCACATTTTAATTCAACGCCCCATCTCTGCCTGGACTCCCGCTGCTCCTGCCATGGCTTCAGGGTTTTTTGCAATGCTTCGTTTGTCTCCATGAGCCTGCTCACCTCTGTTGTTCCAGCTCACCTCTCCAAGGTTCCTCCTACAGCACAATTCACCACCCTCAGTGGCACTGAGACCGGCTGCTCCCCGTGAGTTTTGCAAAGGGAGCCACCTCCCCTCTCCTCCACTGCCTGAGCCGCCATCGCCTCATGAGGGAGCTGAGCTCGCGCCACAGCGCCCCCTGCTGGCGCGGGGGAATCACCGCACCTGCCCTGCCCGGCCGGGAGCCAGCAGCGCCCCTGCTGGCTGTGCCCGGAACTGCACCGAAGGGGAAAGCGCCTGCGGCCGAGAGAGGCCAGGCCTGGGTGTCTGGGTCCGTTTGGTTTTGCTGCTGCTGTTGTTGTTTGTTTGCCTTGTTATGTATATTCTAGTAGAGAACTGCTGTTCCTTTTCCAACATCTTTGTCTGACAGCCCGGCATTTTCAAAGTTATAATAATTTGGAGGGAAGGGTGTAATATTTTCCATTCTGTGAAGATTCCCGCCTTCCTTGGCAGACACCTTTGGAGCCATCTTTTCCCTGATTGCCATTGGCTGTGGAGTGGCCAGGGATGTTCTTCATCCACTCCAATGGAAAAGGCAGAAAGGAAAATCCACTACAGGGAGTCCAACACTCTGCCCATCCACCTTCTACCCTGAGCAGACTGGAACAGTTGCCACGGAAAGAAGGACAACTTAGAGGCCAAGGCTTGGATGCAAAACAACTTTAATGAATGTAAGGTAGAAACAGAGGTGGCTCACAGACAGCACCAGGAGCAGCCACTAAGATGCAGTGGAGCTCATGCAGGGTGTCCATCTGCCTGCCCGAAAGATGGAGGGAGGGCAACACATCCCCCTAGGCTGGCCTGGGGAGACACAGAGAGCAAAGGAAAGACAAAAAAAAGTAGAAGGGAACAATGGCTCAGACATTAAATACCATGTCTTAAAGCTCTATCTCCTGCGCAGGAGCCAGCTTCTGAGGTCTTGGAGGTTCTTGCCTAAAGACTTTAGGCAGCTTTAGCAGGGACGGCACCTGCTGCCACCATAGCAGTTGGTGATGCAGGAGATGTCAAAGCCCCCAGAGCTGATGGGTACTCCGCCAGAGCTGAGGATGTTGCCAACAGCAGCCGAGGTGGAGGATCCCACGGCGGTGTTCTGGGGGAAGGAGCTGAGGATGGGCCCAGGCAGGGTCACCACCACGGCCGAGGGCTGGATGGCCACATGGGAGTCCTGACACTGCCTGACACAGCACTCATTGCAGCTGCTGCCCAGCGGGGTGGGGCCACAGGGCTGGCAGCAAGGGTTGCAGGGTGGGCAGCAGGACATGGCTCGGGCTCACAGGTGCACCTAGGATGGAAGGAGGGGAGAAGCAGAATGTGAGGACAAAGGAGAACCAGCACTACCACCAAACACCCTGCACAGTGTGAGCACCTCCTGGCCCACATTGCAGTGCCCAGCTCAAAGCCCAGGAGCCACCTCAGCCAAGTCCCAACCTCGCTCTCTGTCTGCACAAGACCTTCTCTCCCCTGCCCTCTCCCAGCACAAGCAGCTCCCGGACCTGGGCTCTTGTAGCCCCTCTCAGCTGAGACCTCCAGGCAGGCAAGAGCTGCTCTTGAAGCAGCAGCAGCAGCAGGAGGAGGAGAAGAGGCTTCCCACTTACCTGATTCCTGAGGAGGAAGAGAAGGTGAGAGAAGTGGATGAGAGAGCAGAGACTTGGGCTGCCTTTTATAGCAGTCCTGACCTGCCTCAGGCCAACAACTAAGTTCCACCTTAGTGGAAGTCGTAATTTTCTGACCAGCTCATGTCAAATGCAAACTATCCCAGCTAATAATGGGGCTGTGTCCTGTTTTCCTGCACTGCTGCCTTTTCATTTCCTGGCTAATTCCGCGTGCTTTCCTATTTGAAGATCTCTTTCTGTAAGTGTCAAAATGAGAGCACCAATGATTTTCAAGGCACAAAGACGTCAGCACAGGCAGAAGTCTCAGATTAATTGTTATTGGCATCCCCTGTGGGGTGGTGATGTTTACCTCTGTCATTCCTGTGGTCTTGGCGGTGGCAAAGTTGTCAGAAAATGGTCACTGCTCTTGTACTTCTCTCTCACGTGCCCAGGGACTCTGCTGTGAGGGGACATACTGTGTTTCCACAACAGAGATCTCAGCTAATGACGTTTCCTGACCTTATTTGAATGTACAGTTTTTTGTTTGTTCCATGAAGACATGTGTGAGTACACGTGTGTTAAGTCTAGGCTTGCAGTAAAATTCCTGGTGAAATTAGCAAGAAGGTAATTCTAGGAGGTATTCAAAAACATTATTAACAAGGCAGTCATTTTTCACAACCAGTGTGAGTTCATGTGAGGAATGCCCTGCTTGTCAAACCTAATTTCCTTTCACAACAAGGTATCCCACCTAGCTGATGAATGGTAGCCAACTGATGCAGTCTTTTATGCAATTCTCTGAAGTTTTTGATACCATTTCTCACAGGATCCTTCTGGACAAAACTGGATAAATACATTTCGTGATGGGTGAGCAACTGGCTCATGGGTCAGGCACAAAGGGTGACAGTGGAGGGGTCACACAGAGTGAAAAGGTCCTGGAGATGATTTGAGTGCTGGCAACTGAGACCACTGCTCAGGTCTCACTAGGAGCAGATGAAGCCTTGGTTTCTGGATATAGGAAGAGCCAATCACTAACCTGAAGATCAACATGCTGCTGGCCAAGACTGGGCCAATAAGGGAGGTTGGTAATGCCTCTGTGATGACATATTTAAGAAGAAAATCAAAACAAAGTCACACAGTTTTTCTCCAAGTAGGAAAGAGGAGGAGTTGAGAACATGAGAGGGGAAACAATATGGCAACTCCAAGATCAGTGGAGAAGGAGGGGCAGGAGGTGCTCCAGATGCCAGAGCCAGGATTCATCTGCAGGCTGTGGTGAAGACCATGGTGAAACAGCTGTGCCTTTGCAGCCATGGGGATCCACAGGGGATGCAGAGATCCACCTGCAGCCCATAGATCCATGGGGGATGCAGAGATCCACCCACAGCCCCTGGGGATCCACAGGGGATGCAGAGATCCACCCACAGCCCCTGGGGATCCATGGGGGATGCAGAGATCCACCCACAGCCCCTGGGGATCCACAGGGGATGCAGAGATCCACCCACAGCCCCTGGGGATCCATGGGGGATGCAGAGATCCACCCTCGGCTCATGGGGAAGGTGCCCTTGCATTGGATGGATGCCTGGAGGATGCTGTGATCCAGTGGGAAACCTGGTAGAGAGAGGGGGCTGTGCTTCCAGGCTGTAGCAGTCTGTCCTTGGAGGAGTGCACCCCGTGGAAAGATAGACCCACGTTGCAGCAGTTTTGGGAGGACTGTCTGCCCATTGGAGGGACTCCCATTGCAGCTGGTGCAGTAGGGCTGCTGCTCGTGAGAGTGGACCCACGCTGGAGAAGTTCCTGGAGAACTGTCTCCCATGGAAGGGGCCCTATGGCCTCGCAGGGGAAGGACTCCTCTCTAGGAGCAGCGGAAGAAAATCTCAGTGATGAACTGACCCAAAAACCCCTATGCCCTATCTCACTGTCAGTGGGAAGGAGGGAGGGTCTGGGGGAAAAAAGGTGTATAAAGGGATTATTTTGCTTCTCATCATCCTCCTCTGATTTTGGTAGTAATAAAGTCATTTTGAAACTTTAAGTTGAGCCTGTTTTGCCCTTGAAGTGTTTTCACCTGGTTCTTATCTCACTCATAAATCCTTTGTTATATTTTTTCCCCTCTCCACTGCCCAGCTGTAGCAGGGGAGGGTGAGTGAGCGACTCTTCAGGGTGCCAAGTGTCAAACCACAACACTTGCATAGCTTGAGTGTGCTTGATACCAATTCCAACTTGTGAAATATCTGAGAACTGAATATAACAACAGCAGATGGGCCTTTTAGCCATATGCTAAAGGAGGTGTGAGGTACGTATCTGTCCCTCTGTGCTGGCCATGTACACCAGGCAACAGAACAGAGGAAAAGAAGAGATGAAGCTGTGAACTGTTCCCACACACTGTTGTTTTCTATCTCCACTACCAGTATATTTTGGATTGGTGGTCTAATCACTATTGGCTGTAGAGTAGCAGGGATGTCTTCATCAGGTCCAAGGGAAAGGGCACAAAGTAAAATCCACTGTAGGTACTCCCTCTTCTTCCTCTATCTTTTTTCCTGAGCAGACTGGAATCGTTCCTACGGGGAGTATGAGGGGCAGACACTAAGATGCAGTGGAGATCCTGGAGGTTGTCCTTCAGCCTCTCCTGTGGAAGGAAGGAGGGAAAAATGTCCTCACTAGACTGGCCCAAAGAGATAAAGACAACAAAAGAAAGAGAAAAGTCAAGAAGGAAATAGCAACCTGAAGCTCTATCATGTGCCCAAACAATGGAGACCTTGGGCATGAAGGTGAGAAGCACAAGAGTGGTGCCCCTTTCCTGACAACTTTGCCATAAACTAATCCACAGGCATGAAACAGGTTCACATCACCTGCCCACAGGGGATGCTGCCAGCCCTTGATCTGAGCATTGTGCCTGTGCTGATGTCTTTCTGCCCTGAATTTCTTGAACCTCTCATCTTGACACTTGGAGAAATTTGCATAAAAGAAAGCACGTGGAATGCACTAGGAAATGAAAAGGCAGCAGTGCAGGAAAACAGGACACAGCCCCATTATTAGCTGGGATAGTTTGCATTTGACATGAGCTGGTCAGAAAATTATGGCTTCCACAAAGGTGCCTGTTGGCCTGAGGCAGGTCAGGACTGCTATAAAAGGCAGCCCAAGTCTCTGCTCTCTCATCCACTTCTCTCACCTCCTCCTCCTCAGGAATCAGGTGAGTGCAAAGCCTCTTCTCCTCCTGCTTGAAGACCAGCTCTTGCCTGCCTGGAGATCTCAGCCGAGAGGGGCTGTCGTAGTGAGGGGATGAGAGCTGCTTTTCCTATGAGAGGGCCAGGGAAAAGTCTTGTGCAGAGAGAGGCTGGGACTTGGCTGAGGTGGCTCCTGGGCTTTGAGCTGGGCACTGCAATGTGGGCCAGGAGGTGCCCACATTGTGCAGGGTGTTTGGGTGCAGTGCTGCTTCTCACATGTCTTCACTTTGTGCTTCTCCCTTCCTTCCATCCTAGGTGTACCTGTGATCCCGAGCCATGTCCTGCTGCCGGCCCTGTGACCCTTGCTGCCAGCCCTGTGGGCCCACCCCGCTGGGCAGCAGCTGCAATGAGTGCTGTGTCAGGCAGTGCCAGGACTCCCACGTTGTCATTGAACCCTCCCCTGTGCTGGTGACCCTGCCTGGGCCCATCCTCAGCTCCTTCCCCCAGAACACCGCCGTGGGATCCTCCACCTCTGCTGCTGTTGGCAGCATCCTCAGCTCTCAGGGAGTTCCCATCAGCTCTGGGGGCTTTGACCTCTCCTGCATCACCAACTGCTATGGTGGCAGCAGATGCCGTCCCTGCTAAAGCTGCTGGCAACCTCCTCGGGCAAGAACCTCCATGACCTCAGCACCTGGTCCTGGTCAGGAGATAGAGCTTTGGGACATTGTAATTTGAATTTCAAGGCATTGTCCCTTTCTTCTCCTGTCTCATTTTGTTCTTTCCTTTGCTGTCCATGTATCCTCAAGCCAGTCTAGTGGAGACCTGTTACCCTCTCTTCCCTCTGCAGGAAAGCAGAGGGACACCTCCACTGCATCTTAGTAGATGCTTCTGGTGCCCTCTCTGAGCCACTCTGAGTATTTTTTTCCTCTACACTCAATAAAGCTTTTTTGCATTCATGTATGTGCCTCTGAGTCCTCCTTCGTTCTGTAACAACTGTTTCATTCTGCTCAGGGAAAATAGCTGGAGAAAGAAAATGATGGGATTCCCTGTAGTAGATTTTCCTTTGTGCCTTTTCCCTTGGAGCTAAGCCATCCATAGCTTCTCAGCAGCCAAAGGCTGGGAGACTCCCTCTAAAGGGTGGCAGGAATGGGGAAGGGAAAAACAATTCCTGGGACCAGCCCACAACCTCATCTCTTCCTTCTCCACCTTTCCCTTTCCTGGTCGAGGCTCCATGGCATGCAAACAGAAGCACAGGCTGGTGAGTTGCACTCCCTCAGCACAGGCAGGCAAAGCTGCTGTCCAGACAATGCAGGGCTGAGACAATTCACAAGCTGGGATTGGTATCAGCCATACTCAGGGTACGCAGTGGTAAATGACTTTTGGTTGACTTTGTGCAAATGACTTACTGCTTCACTAAAGGTTCATCTTTCTTCCACTTATAGATGGATGTTACCTGAACACTGTCTTCCCTTTTGACCAAACCAGTGCCCAAGAGTATCAGTTAAAGATGATGGACCCTGGTTTTTGTATGCAGTATGTAGCTTATATATAGTTTAGGCTTTTGCAAAGTATTGAAACGGACTATGTGTTAATGTTAAATGCCTTTATTTATGTTAAGATCAATGTACTTGTGGAGTATCTTATCTGAATAACAGTGAAAAGAACCAGGAGGATAAACACCAAGAGAAAAATGCAAGGAGAGATTTAATACTGATCCTCCGATTATCAAAAAGTGTCAAACAATGGAATAGAGCTTCCAGAAGAAATTAAATATATAAAATTTATCTACAGGATGGCATTAAGACAAGTCAAAAGTTGAGCCAAACAAAAAAATTCCCGGAACATGTAAATCCACAAGAATGTTTGAATATGTATAATCCTCATGAATATGCATTTAACCGATGTAATGAAAAAGTATGTAAGAAAATTGTTTTAAGCTAATGGGCTGCTCCTGGCAGTTTGCCAAGCACCTCTGCGCTGGATACTGTCCCTTTTATCCCTTATTAAACTTTTAAAAATTTTAAAGAGTGACCCTTGTTTCTCACATCCACTAAGAGAATTGCTAAAAGCTTATAAACGTTGTCCAACTTCATGAAGAGCGATGTGGGCAAAATCTGCAGTTAGTTGCAGAGAAAACTTGAACTTTGGCAAAAGATGGGAGAGGGAACCCCAGCAAAGGAGAAGACCTGGTATCCATACCAGTGGAGGCTGAACTCAAAGAGAAATATGTTGTGGAGCAGCAACAGAAAGATCTGATTGAGTTGCAAATAGCCTTGGGGGCTGAAACAATAGCCCACCTCAGGGCAGACTGAGAATGGAATGCCCAGAAGAAGCTAGCCCAAAACCTGAAAAACCAGTTAAACAAACTTGTCCAAAGCCAAAGAGCTTTGGACTTGCAAATTAATACTGTTGGGGAAGGTGTGAAGAATTAATTAGAGTTTTTCAGCCCTGAGGAAAAGGTGGACCTCCTTAAACATGATGTCACAGTCCTTAGCCCTTGTGAGTTTAACGCAGCAAAACCAAACCCTCCCTGCACCCTTAACTCCACCCATCTGTAAAAATAGAGGAGGCAGAGAGGGAGGCAGGACTCCCTGAGCCTGGTATCACTTCACTCCACTCTCCAGACAAGAGGTTTGAGTCAGCAAAGCCAATCCTCCACTTCCTTTCATCCCAAGCTCTGCCCACTTGTAAAGACAAAATTCATTTATCAGGAGGGAGAGTTCACAGTAATATTATCTCTGCAACAGAACTGCTTAAGTTACAAGGGAAAATTTGTAATTGTCCCAAAGAAAATGGAACAGAGAAGGTTTTTAAAATTTCACTGATGGGGATTGTCTTGGTTTAAGATAATTTAAAGAGCTAGGCAATCTAAAATAAGTAATCTTCCCTTAATTCCAACCAACCCCTTTCCACCAATAAAGAACAAAATATGAGTAGATATAAATGAAAAAAATAGCAGTTTACTAAATAACGGTAAATTACGGCTAGATACAAAATTGCTGAACCTCAAAAAACCCATGAGAACCAAGAGAGACATGAAATTCCAGAAATATCCTTCCCGAGGTGTCTGCATGGCTTGAGGGACAAGGGGAAGATGGCATCACACCCTTTCCTTCCAAGATGGCAGGTGACCATGTGGTCCTGGGAGAAAAGGGACAAGATAATGGTAAATCCTACCCGGAAGGGCAAGAACCTGTAGACAAGTTCTAGTGGCTGATGAAGACTTGCCAGCTCACATGGGGTCTGCACTGCTGCTGCTTCCTCCTGCCATTCATGGGGCACCCCTGGTGCTGCTGCTGTGCTCTGCACTCTGCCTGTGGTGGATGGGAAAGGACAGGTCTGTCCACAGCAGCATAGGGTGGTCTGACCCCAGGAATTTGCTCGCTTTTTCACTGCTGGCAGAGTTTTTGAAGTTCATTTCAAAAAAGTTGCTAATTGTGAAATGCAGTCTTTACAAGTGGCTACAGTTGGTAAATCCAAAGTAACTGCCTTCAAAGCCAAGATCCCACCTTCAACACAAGGTGAAGAAAAAGAGAAAAGAAGGTGAAGAAAAGAAAAATGTGCCATGAAAGAGAAAGAGTCTCTGTTTCCACATTCTTCTTTCCTGGAGTAGGGGCTAATCCATCTTGACCCGCTTGCTGTAGTGTGGCTGCCTGTGGTGACAGGCAGCACCTGTGTGGTTCACCTACAGACAGCTCAAAACTGCTACCTGTAGTCTCACTGAGACAATGGAACAAAAACAAAAAGAGAAACCAAAAATGAAGAAGCCTTTCCCAAAGCAAGACCAAGAGCCGATCCAGGCCATAGCCCATGGGGTGTTCGGTTCACAGGAATGGGGACTGCGACTGCGTAGCCTGAATATGGCAGATATTGATATCAGCTTGTGATTCACCTCAGCCTTGCACGTCTGGAGGGCAGCCAGGCCTTGCCAGGTGATGAAGAAGTGTATGGGTTGCTTATCTCATCTGTCTTTGACCATCTGTGCTGACCACAGACCTGTAGACGTATGATGGAAGGGAGGAGAAGGCAGAAGTGAACTTGTGGGCTGTCCCCAGAACTTTGTTTCCCATCTCTATTGCTGCGACCCTTCAAAGCCAGGGTTTCCCTGAAGGCCATTCTCTGTGGGGTAGCCAAGGAAGATTTTGACAGCTCCAAAAGAAAAGGCATGAAGTAAAATTCACTGCAGGGAGTCCCTTGCTTTCTCCATCTTTTTCCTAGAGTTGACTGGAAGAGTTGTCATGGAAAGAAGGAGGATTTGGAGGCCATGGCTTGGTTGCAAAACAACTTTATTAAGTCCAAAGAAGAAAAGGAGGTGCCTCAGAGAGAGCATGTGGAAGATCAATAGGATGCAGTAGAGTTCCTGCAGGTTGTCCATCTGCCCACTCTAAAGAGGGAGGAAGAGAAAGGGCAACAAGTTCTCCCATGTTGGTCTGGGGAGACACAGATAGCAAAAGAAAGAGATGAAGTGGAGAGAGGAGAAGAAGGGGACAGCAGCTTGAAACTTGAATTACAATGTCCCAAAGCTCTATCTTCTGCCCAGAACGAGGTCCTGAGGTCATGGAGGTCCTTGCCCGAGGAGGTTGCCAGCAGATTTAGCAGGGACGGCATCTGCTGCCACCATAGCAGTTGGTGATGCAGGAGATGTCAAAGCCCCCAGAGCTGATGGGCACTCCGCCAGAGCTGAGGATGTTGCCAACAGCAGCAGAGGTGGAGGATCCCACGGCGGTGTTCTGGGGGAAGGAGCTGAGGATGGGCCCAGGCAGGGTCACCACCACAGCAGGCGGCTGGATGGCCACATGGGAATCCTGGCACTGCCTGACACAGCACTCATTGCAGCTGCTGGCCAGCGGGCAGGGCCCACAGGGCTGGCAGCAAGGGTCACAGGGCTTGCAGCAGGACATGGCTCAGGGTCACAGGTACACCTAGGATGGAAGGAAGGGAGAAGCAGAATGTGAGGACAAAGGAAAACCAGCACTACCACCAAACACCCTGCACAATGTGGGCACCTCCTGGCCTACATTGCAGTGCCCAGCTCAAAGCCCAGGAGCCACCTCAGCCAAGTCCCAGCCTCTCTCTGTCTGCACAAGACCTTCTCTCCCCTGCCCTCTCCCAGCACAAGCAGCTCCCAGCCCTGGGCTCTTGTAGCCCCTCTCAGCTGAGACCTCCAGCCAGGCAAGAGCTGCTCTTGAAGCAGCAGCAGCAGCAGCAGGAGGAGGAGAAGAGGCTTCCCACTCACCTGATTCCTGAAGAGGAGAAGGAGGTGAGAGAAGTGGATGAGAGAGCAGAGACTTGGGCTGCCTTTTATAGCAGTCCTGACCTGCCTCAGGCACAGAGGCTCCTTTGTGGAAGTGGTTATTTTCTGACCAGCTCATGTCAAATGCTAAGCTAATAATGGGGCTGTGTACTTATTTCCTGCATTGCTGCCTTTTCATTTCCTGGCTTCTGTCAAATGGCTTCCTATATGAAGGTCTCTCTCTGTAATTGCTGTGATGAGATGGTCAGTGATTTCCAGGGCAGAAAATGTCAATACAGGCAGAATGTTCTGATCAAGGGCTGGTGGCATCCCTTGTGGTCAGGTGATGTTCACTTAGGTCATTTCTGATTGGATTGTTTATG
Organism: Agelaius tricolor; assembly: GCF_023055355.1. NCBI lineage: Eukaryota > Metazoa > Chordata > Aves > Passeriformes > Icteridae > Agelaius > Agelaius tricolor. Next base: position 3,850,576 of record NW_027269291.1, read on the forward strand.
GCTAAGTTGTCAGGAAATGGGCACCACTGTTGTGCTTCTTGCTCATATGTCTAATAACTGCAACGTGAAGGGACGTGACAGATCTTTTGGTGCTCTTTCCGTCTTCTACTCTGCTCCTTCTTACCTCCTGCTCTCTATGTGTCCACAGGCAGGTGTAGTGGGGATGTGTTGCCCTCTCTCCCTCAGCATGAGAGTCAGATGGAGACCCTGCAGGAGCTCCACTGCATCTTAGTGGCTGCTCCTGGTTCCTTCTCTGAGCCACCTCCTCTTCTTCCTTAGATTCATTAATGTTGTGCATCCAAACCTGGACCTCCAAGTTGTCCCGTATTCTGTGGCAACACTTCCAGTCTGCTCAGTGAAAAAGATAGAGAAGCTGGGGATGCTATGGAACAAGTTCTATTTCTTTAAGAAGTTTTTGCAGCAGGGAAGAAGATGTTGGAAAATTCTTTTGACCTTAACACTGAGTGTATGATCCCTATATTCATGGTTAATGCTTCGTTTTGTAGCAGGCAGTGCTTAGTACAAATACCAGAGATTTATGTGGCCTAATGCTTCCTCATTTACTTGTATCAGTGATTAATATGGATTGGCCAATATCCTAGTTTTGAGTACAAGGTTTGTGTGTCAGAGTGAAGAATGATGGAGTAGTACTTTATGACCTGACCACATATTTGGGATACTCTCAAAAAGAAAAAAGATTCATCAGAAGATCTGTAACCATATCCAAACAAATTGATGGAAATATTTAACCTATGTGCATGTATTCAAACAGTGATGAATATGTATTAGTTTTTGGAATGCAACTTGATCTATTAGGTTAGTGGTCATGCTTAGGGGAGACATCCCCATGCATCCAGCTCTCTAATAAAGTAATGTCAGCTTTCTGACGTAGCTTTCTGAAATTGGTTGGAGAGTTTATTTCCCAGTTTTTGGTGACAGCGGAGCTTTGAGCAGCTTGGTGGAAGGTGTCCCTGCCCATGGCAGTGGGTGGGACAAGACTGTCTAACCTAAACCCTTTGACAACTCTGTGATCTGCGGGCTGTCCTTGGCAGCCTTGTCTTCACCAGGGTCCATCTTCCTTTGTCTGTCTTGCAGTCCCCCCTTGGGCACGGGTTTGGTCAAAGGCTTCCATTGGGAAGGCATTGATGCACAGATTACATCTATCCATACATGGCAGAAATGTGAATTAACAGTGAAGCCCTAAGTCTTCTACACAAACTCAGCCTAAAGTCATTTACCACAGCATATCCTGAGTATGGCTGATTCCAATTCTAACTTCTGAAACATCTCAGCACTGCATCTTAGGACAGAGATGGGCACTGCATGAGCTGAGGGCCCCTATGAGATTGAGATGTGATCCTCATCTGCCTGTGCTGCTGTGTGCAGGCCGTGGACCCTAGACTGGGTAATGGAGGGGAGGGGAAGGTAGGGATGAGGTTGTGGGCTGTTTCCACACATTGCTGTTTCCCACCTGTTGGGAGGAAAAGGTTGAAACTGAAAGACTTGGAGAGCAGGGTGATAGATTTGCACAAAGTGACCTTGTAGGTGGGGAGGCTGAGAACATCCATGTGGGAAGCTTCACATATTTACTGCTGATTATATCCTGTCTCTTTTGAGAGATAATATAAAAGCTAACAGAACCTTAAGAGGCATCTCTCACAGACAGTCTTGAGCCTCCTGCTGGGAGAGCGAGATATCAAAAAGCTCAAAGGTCATAAATGCACAGCATTGTGATAAACTGCATGTACAAGAGGCCCCTTGAGATACTGGGACAGGCAGTGACCTGCCAGGATTGGACTGACCCTAATGGTGCCACTGTTCCTCTCTCATGTGTCTCTGCAGCTGGCAGTGCCTTGGAACCTGTGAGTTAATGAGGTAATGAAATAAATTTACTCTTTGCATTTCAGCTGTGGTTTGGTGACTTGGATGTATCAATTCACACACCAACCCATTCCTGCTACCCTTTGGAGCCTCATTGTTCCTGATGGCCATTGACTGTGCAGTACCCAGGTATGTTTTCCTCAGCTCCAAGACAAAAGGGCACAAAGTAAAATCAACTGCAGGAATTCCCAACCTCTGCTTCTCCACCTTTTATCCTATACAGACTGGAAGACTTTCAGTGGAAAGAAAGAGAACTCAGAGGAGAGGCTTGGATGCAAAACAGCTTTATTGAGTCAAAAAAAGAAAAGGGGATGGCTCACAGAAGAGCACCAGGAGCTGCCACTAAGGAGCAGTGGAGTTTCTGCAGGGTGTCCACCACCCTGTACTAATGAGGAAGGGAGGACAACACATCTCCACTAGGCTGGCTTGGGAAGATATGGGGAGCAAAGGAAGGAAGGAGAAAGTAAAAGAAGAGAAAAATGCCACAATGCCATGAAGTTGTAATGAAAATATGCCAAAGCTCAAGGCCCTGGCCAGAACCAGGTTCTGAGGTCTTGAAGAATCTTTCCCAAGGATGTTTGCAGCACATTTAACAGGGACGGCACCTGCTGCCACCATAGCAGTTGGTGATGCAGGAGATGTCAAAGCCCCCAGAGCTGATGGGCACTCCGCCAGAGCTGAGGATGTTGCCAACAGCAGCAGAGGTGGAGGATCCAACGGCGGTGTTCTGGGGGAAGGAGCTGAGGATGGGCCCAGGCAGGGTCACCAGCACAGGGGAGGGTTCAATGACAACGTGGGAGCTCTGGCACTGCCTGACACAGCACTCATTGCAGCTGCTGGCCAGCGGGCAGGGCCCACAGGGCTGGCAGCAAGGGTCACAGGGCTTGCAGCAGGACATGGCTGGGGCTCACAGGTGCACCTGGCACAGAGGGCAGGGAGAAGAAAAAAGTAAGGACATTTCTTGAGAAGCAGTACTGCACCCAAAAACCCTGCAGCCCAGGCACCTCCTGGCCCACATTGCAGTGCCCAGCTCAAAGCCCAGGAGACACCTCAGCCAAGTCCCAGCCTCTCTCTGTCTGCACAAGACCTTCTCTCCCCTGCCCTCTCCCAGCACAAGCAGCTCTCAGCCCTGGGCTCTTGTAGCCCCTCTCAGCTGAGACCTCCAGGCAGGCAAGCGTTGCTCTTGAAGCAGCAGCAGGAGGAGGAGAAGAGGCTTCCCACTCACCTGATTCCTGAAGAGGAGAAGGAGGTGAGAGAAGTGGATGAGAGAGCAGAGACTTGGGCTGCCTTTTATAGCAGTCCTGACCTGCCTCAGGCACAGAGGCTCCTTTGTGGAAGTGGTTATTTTCTGACCTGTACATGGCAAATGTGCACCATCCCAGTTAATGGTAGGGGTTTCATTCCTGGTTTCCTGCACTGCTGCCTTTTCATTTCCCGGCTAATTCTCTGTGCTTTCCTACATGAAAGGCCATTTTTCTAAATGCTGGGATGAGAGATTCAAGGATTTCCTGTGCAAAACCAATGCTGGGTGCATTTGGAATGCTCAGATCATCAGCTGGCATCATCCTCTGCAGAAAAATATGTTCACCTGTGTGATTCCTGTGGGTTTGGTTTTGTCCAAGTTGTCAGGAAATGGGCGTCAGTCTTGTGCTCCTTGCCCACATGCTCAAGGACTGCCATGTGAGGGCTCATGACACATCATTTTCTGTTGCTTTTCCCATCTCTCCATGATGCTCACTCACTGTTGCACACAGGTCTGCATCTGCTGGGAGGGTTGGACCCTGTTGCTACTCAATCAGTGCTCAGAGAAAAATTGTGTTGGCCTCATTTGGCTCATGGTCTTTCTATGCACTCTCTGTGGGTCATGTGGGAATACCAAGAGTTATCTGGGGCCTGATCCTTGTCCAGGATACCTGAGTAATTTTCTGCCACTCTTTTCCCCAGTATCTCCTCATCAAAATTCCCAGAACTGCACATCTTTTCTGTCTGTTCCTGACTCTTTGCTGACTCTGTGTGAGCATTCAGATCTTTGCATTATTCCATGCTGGAGTGTTTGAGCACACGTGCATCATTCTGTGCTTGGATGACCCTCCTGAGGGCATGTGCAGGTCAGAGCAGCAGGGCTCTTCCCTGGAGTGGTCATGATCTCAGAGAGAAAGATGTTTCCTTTGCCATCAGGAAAGGCACTTTGTATGGAATCTACCGCTGTATGGTCGTGGCTTGAAGGTGGCAGAGAAATGAGCTTCAGCCTCCTGCACTCTCCATTTCTTGTTTTATGGAGAGGGAGAAACACCATGGCTGCTTGCCCACTTCTGCCCGTTGTTATCATTCAGTGGATCCCCATCTGGTGGAATGTTGCTGGTGGCCAGGATGTGACAGAGGTTCCTCCTCTCCAGGCCAATGGCAGATGCATTTCTTCATCTCAGCATCCTGGTGCTGACTGAGCAGGGTGAGACCCCTCAGGAAATGGTTCTTGGACCAAAGGAACCCCTATTCAGGTGTTGCTCTGCTGTGAGATATCGGACAGTGTGCTTGACCCACACAGCACAGCTGAGTGTTGCTCCCTCCCCTTTAGAAGCTGTTGAGGGGCAGAATCTATTCGTTTTGGTGCTTTTTCCTCAAGGAATTTTGTCTCATAAGTTGCTTGGAAACATTAACGACTGGGTACTTCACAATGAAAAAAGAAGTGGCCAAGCTCAGGGGAGGAGGGAATCTAGCTGCATTTCTCTTATCTGTGGGTTTCTCCGGGAGGCCAGAAATGCAAAGACATTTGGAGTGGGAAAATGGGGTTGGGCGCAGACCCTGGATCTCTTTCTCTCTCAGCTTTCAGAGGGCAGAGAGGCTGCAGCACTGTGGGGAGAGTTCATCCCCACTGCAGTGTTGCATGTCTTGCTGCCTTTTTTTTTACTGTGCCTGGAGCTCTGCTCCTCGGAGCAACCGTTGCACTGGCACCTTGTTAACAGTCTACCTCAGTAAAAGATGGACTTTTCACAAGATGTTCAGGTGCTTGGAATCCCCAACCCGCCTTTCCTTGCACTGTTTGGAGCCGGGCTTCCTCTGTTGGGCCCCTGCTGCTTTTTTGGAACTGCTCTGGATTTTGCTGCACTGTAGCCCCCTGCCTGTTGAGACAACCCACAGCTCCATCGAGAGCTGCAGAGCTTCTACTACATCTTATCCACCACCCTGGGATTTTCACTCATTTCTGCCATTCCAGCTTGTTACTCCTGAGAGTCCAGCTGGGGTAATAGGATCACCGCTACCCCTTGGTCTTTGTATAGCGAAGCCTTTTTATCATCCCTTCCCGTCTCAATCAAGCCGCCATTAGCACGTGGCCTAAGACCTCAGGCCACAGCGCCCTCTGCTGCCATGGGGGAATCATCGCACGCGCCCTGCCAGGCCGGGAGCCAGCAGCGCCCCTGCTGGCTGTGCCCGGAGGTGTGGTCCCCTCAGCCCTGCATGTATGGGCAGCAGCTGGGCCCTGCCGAGTGCTGAGGGACTGTGTGAGGTTTGGATTTCATCTCCTTGTTCCCAGGAGGGCTGGCCAAAGGCCCTAGGCCATGAAATGAAGGAAGGATGGCAAGAGATGAGTTGTGGGCTGTCGCCTGGTGTTGTTGTTTCCCATTCCCACTCCTTTGGACCCAACGTCTATATGATGGCCTTTGGCTGCTGAGTAGCCTGGGATGTTCTTCATCAGCTCCAAATGAAAGGGGGACAAAATAAAATCCACTGCAGCGTGCCCCAAGCATTGCATCCTCCATCTTTTTCCTGAGAAAACCGGAGGGGTTCCCCCAGAACAACAGACAACTCAGAGGCCAAGGCTTGAATGCAAGACAATTTTAATGAGGTTAAAGAAGAAAAGGAGATGGCTCACAGAGAGCACCTGGAGCAGCCACTAAGATGGAGCTCCCATGTGGTGTTCTTTGCACTGCTCTGCAGAGGGAGGAAGGACGACAGGTCCACGCTAGACTGCCATGGGGAGAAAAGGAGAGGAGAATAGGACAAGGAAGCAATGGTCCAAAGCTCTAAATACAATTTTCTGAAGCTCTATTTCCTGCCCAAAACCATGCTTTGAAGGCTTGGGCGTTGTTGCCAGAAGACATTGCCAGCAGCTTTAGCAGGGACCACAGCATCTGCTGCCACCATAGCAGTTGGTGATGCAGGAGATGTCAAAGCCCCCAGAGCTGATGGGCACTCCGCCAGAGCTGAGGATGTTGCCAACAGCAGCCGAGGTGGAGGATCCCACGGCGGTGTTCTGTGGGGAGGAGCTGAGGATGGGCCCAGGCAGGGTCACCAGCACAGCAGGCGGCTCAATGACAACGTGGGAGCTCTGGCACTGCCTGACACAGCACTCATTGCAGCTGCTGGCCAGCGGGCAGGGCCCACAGGGCTGGCAGCAAGGGTCACAGGGCCTGCAGCAGGACATGGCTGGGGCTCACAGGTGCACCTGGCACAGAGGGCAGGGAGAAGCACAAAGTGAGGACACGTGAGAAGCAGCAGTGCACCCAAACACCCTGCACAATGTGGGCACCTCCTGGCCCACATTGCAATACCCAGCTCAAAGCCCAGGAGTCACCTCAGCAAAGTTCCAGCCTCTCTCTCTGTCTGCACAAGACCTTCTCTCCCCTGCCCTCTCCCAGCACAATCAGCTCCCAGCCCTGCACTACAACAGCTCCTCTCAGCTGAGACCTCCAGGCAGGCAAGAGCTGCTCTTGAAGAAGCAGCAGCAGACGGAGGACAAGATGAGTTTTCCCACTCACCTGATTCCTGAAGAGGAGGAGGTGAGAGAAGTGGCTGAGAGAGCAGAGACTTGGGCTGCCTTTTATAGCAGTCCTGACCTGCCTCAGGCCAACAGGCACCTTAGTGGAAGTCATAATTTTGTGACCAGCTCATATCAAATGTGCACCATCTCAGCTAATGGTAGGAGCTGAGTCCTGGTTTCCTGCACTGGTGCCTTTTCATTTCCCGACTAATTCTCTGTGCTTTCCTACATGAAGGGTCATTTTTCTAAATGCTGGGATGAGAGATTCAAGGATTTCCTGTGCAAAACCAATGCTGGGTGCATTTGGAATCTCACACCATCGGCTGGCAGCATCCTCTGCAGAAAAATATGTTCACCTGTGTAATTCCTGTGGGTTTGGTTTTGTCCAAGTTGTCAGGAAATGGGCGTCAGTCTCGTGCTCCTTGCCCACATGCCCAAGGACTGCCATGTGAGGGCTCATGACACATCATTTTCTGTTGCTTTTCCCGTCTCTCCATGATGCTCACTCACTGTTGCACACAGGTCTGCATCTGCTGGGGGGGTTGGAATCTGTTGCTACTCAATCAGTGCTCAGAGAAAAATTGTGTTGGCCTCATTTGGCTCATGGTCTTTCTGTGCACTCTCTGTGGTCCTCTTGGAATACCAGGAGTTGTCTGGGGCCTGATCCTTGTCCAGGATACCTGAGTAATTTTTGGGCAAAATTGCCCCTAGTATCTCCTCATCAGAGTTCCCAGAACTACACATTTTTTTCTGACTGTCCCTGACTCTTTGCTAACTCTCTGGGACCATACAGATCTTTGCATTATTCCATGAAGGAGTGTTTGAGCACACGTGCATCATTCTGAGCTTGGGTGACCCTCCTGTGGGTATGTGCAGGTCAGAGCAGCAGGGCTCTTCCCTGGAGTGGTCATGATCTCAGAGAGAAAGATATTTCCTTTGCCATCAGGAAAGGCACTTTGTATGGAATCTAACACTGAATGGTCGTGGCTTGAAGGTGGCAGAGAACTAGCACTAAAATCAGCTTCTGCTGCCTGCACTCTCCCTTTCTTGTTTTATGGAGAGGGAGAAACACCAAAGCAAGCTTGCCCACTTCTGCAGGTTGTTATCATTCAGTGGATCCCCATCTGGTGGAATGTTGCTGGTGGCCAGGATGAGACACAGGCTCCTGCTCCAGGCCAATGGCAAATGCATTTCTGCATCTCAGCATCCTGGTGCTGACTGAGCAGGGTGAAACCCCTCAGGAAATGGTTCTTGGACCAAAGGAACCCCTATTCAGGTGTTGCTCTGCTGTGAGATATCGGACAGTGTGATTGACCCACACAGCATAGCTGAGTGTTGCTCCCTCCCCTTTAGAAGCTGTTGAGGGTCAGAATCTTTTCATTTAGTGCTTTTTCCTCAAAGAATTTTGTCTCATAAGTTGCTTGGAAACATTAACGACTGGGTACTTCACAATGAAAAAAGAAGTGGCCAAGCTCAGGGGAGGAGGGAATCTAGCTGCATTTCTCTTATCTGTGGGTTTCTCCGGGAGGCCAGAAATGCAAAGACATTTGGAGTGGGAAAATGGGGTTGGGTGCAGACCCTGGATCTCTTTCTCTCTCAGCTTTCAGAGGGCAGAGAGGCTGCAGCACTGTGGGGAGAGTTCATCCCCACTGCAGTGTTGCATGTCTTGCTGCCTTTTTTTTTACTGTGCCTGGAGCTCTGCTCCTCGGAGCAACCGTTGCACTGGCACCTTGTTAACAGTCTACCTCAGTAAAAGATGGACTTTTCACAAGATGTTCAGGTGCTTGGAATCCCCAACCCGCCTTTCCTTGCACTGTTTGGAGCCAGGCTGCCTCTGTTGCACCCCGCTGCTTTTTCAGCACTGCTCTGAGTTTTGCTGCACTGTAGCCCCCTGCCTGTTGAGACAACCCACAGCTCCATCGAGAGCTGCAGAGCTTCTACTACATCTTATCCACCACCCTGGGATTTTCACTCATTTCTGCCATTCCAGCTTGTTACTCCTGAGAGTCGAGCTGGGGTAATAGGATCACCGCTACCCCTTGGTCTTTGTAAAGCGAAGCCTTTTTATCATCCCTTCCCGTCTCAATCAAGCCGCCATTACCACGTGGCCTAGGACCTCAGGCCACAGTGCCCTCTGCTGCCATGGGGGAATCATCGCATGCGCCCCGCCAGGCTGGGAGCCAGCAGCGCCCCTGCTGGCTGTGCCCAGAGGTGCGGTCCCCTCAGCCCTGCGTGTCTGGGCAGCAGCTGGGCCCTGCTGAGGGACTGTGTGAGGTTTGGATTTCATCTCCTTGTTCCCAGGAGGGCTGGCCAAAGGCCCTAGGCCATGAAATGAAGGAAGGATGGCAAGAGATGAGTTGTGGGCTGTCGCCTGGTGTTGTTGTTTCCCATTCCCACTCCTTTGGACCCAACGTCTCCATGATGGCCTTTGGCTGATGAGTAGCCAGGGATGTTCTTCATCAGCTCCAAATGAAAGGGGGACAAAATAAAATCCACTGCAGCGTGCCCCAAGCATTGCATCCTCCATCTTTTTCCTGAGAAAACTGGAGGGGTTCCCCCAGAACAACAGACAACTCAGAGGCCAAGGCTTGAATGCAAGACAATTTTAATGAGGTTAAAGAGGAAAAGGAGATGGCTCACAGAGAGCACCAGGAGCAGCCACTAAGATGGAGCTCCCATGTGGTGTTCCTTGAACTGCTCTGCTGAGGGGGGAAGGACGGCACGCCCACACTAGACTGCCATGGGGAGAAAAGGAGAGGAGAATAGGACAAGGAAGCGAAGGTCCAAAGCTCTAAATACAATTTTCTGAAGCTCTATTTCCTGCCCAAAACCATGCTTTGAAGGCTTGGGCGTTGTTGCCAGAAGACATTGCCAGCAGCTTTAGCAGGGACCACAGCATCTGCTGCCACCATAGCAGTTGGTGATGCAGGAGATGTCAAAGCCCCCAGAGCTGATGGGCACTCCGCCAGAGCTGAGGATGTTGCCAACAGCAGCAGAGGTGGAGGATCCCACGGCGGTGTTCTGTGGGGAGGAGCTGAGGATGGGTCCAGGCAGGGTCACCAGCACAGCAGGCGGCTGAATGACAACGTGGGAGCTCTGGCACTGCCTGACACAGCACTCATTGCAGCTGCTGGCCAGCGGGCAGGGCCCACAGGGCTGGCAGCAAGGGTCACAGGGCTTGCAGCAGGACATGGCTGGGGCTCACAGGTGCACCTGGCACAGAGGGCAGGGAGAAGCACAAAGTGAGGACACGTGAGAAGCAGCACTGCACCCAAACACCCTGCAGCCCAGGCACCTCCTGGCCCACATTGCAGTGCCCAGCGCAAAGCCCAGGAGCCACCTCAGCCAAGTCCCAGCCTCTCTCTGTCTGCACAAGACCTTCTCTCCCCTGCCCTCTCCCAGCACAAGCAGCTCTCAGCCCTGGGCTCTTGTAGCCCCTCTCAGCTGAGACCTCCAGGCAGGCAAGAGCTTGGTATGAAACAGCAGCAGCAGCAGCAGGAGAAGAGGCTTCCCACTCACCTGATTCCTGAGAGGAGGAGGTGAGAGAAGTGGATGAGAGAGCAGAGACTTGGGCTGCCTTTTATAGCAGTCCTGCCCTGCCTCAGGCCAACAGGCACCTCAGTGGAAGTCATAATTTTCTGACCAGTACATGGCAAATGTGCACCATCCCAGGTAATAGTAGGGGTTTAATTCCTGGTTTCCTGTACTGCTGCCTTTTCATTTCCCGGCTAATTCTCTGTGCTTTCCTACATGAAGGGTCATTTCTCTAAATGCTGGAATGAGAGATTCAAGGATTTCCTGTGCAAAACCAATGCTGGGTGCATTTGGAATCTCACACCATCGGCTGGCAGCATCCTCTGCAGAAAAATATGTTCACCTGTGTCATTCCTGTGGGTTTGGTTTTGTCCAAGTTGTCAGGAAATGGGCGTCAGTCTCGTGCTCCTTGCCCACATGCCCATGCCCATGTGAGGGCTCATGACACATCATTTTCTGTTGCTTTTCCCATCACTCCATGATGCTCACTCACTGTTGCACACAGGTCTGCATCTGCATGTAGGGTTGGACCCTGTTTCTACTCAAACAGTGCTCAGAGAAAAATTGTGTTGGCCTCATTTGGCTCATTGTTTTTCTGTGCACTCCCTGTGGTCCTCTGGGAATACCGAGAGTTATCTGGGACCTGATCCTTGTCCAGGATACCTGAGTAATTTTCTGCCACTCTTGTCCCCATTATCTCATCAGCACAGTTCCCATAACTGAACATACTTTCTGTCCATTTTTGACTCTTTGCTGACTCTCTGGGATCATTCCGATCATTGCATTATTCCATGCAGGTTTTTTTGAGCACTTTTGCCTCATTCTGTGCTTGGGTGACCCTCCTGAGGGCATGTGCAGGTCAGAGCAGCAGGATTCTTCCCTGGAGAGTTCATGATCTCAGAGAGAAAGATGTTTCCTTTGCCATCAGGAAAGGCACTTTGTATGGAATCCACCGCTGAATGGTTGTGGCTTCAAGCAGGTCGAGAACTAGCTTCTGAAACTGAAATCAGTTTCTGCCTCCTGCACTCTCCCTTTCTTGTTTTATGGAGAGGGAGAAACACCAAGGCAAGCTTGCCCACTTCTGCAGGTTGTTATCATTCAGTGGATCCCCTTCTGGTGGAATGTTGCTGGTGACCTGAGTGGTACACAGGCTCCTCCTGTCCAGGCCAGTGCCACATGCACTGCTACATCTCGGCATCCGGGAGCTGACTGAGAAGGGTTCCAAGACCCCCCAGGAAATGGTTCTTGGACCAAAGGAACCCATATTCAGGTATTGCTCTGCTGTGAGATATAACCACATAACATAGCTGAATCCTGCTCCCTCCGCTTTCGTGGCTGTTGAGGGTCAGAATCTTTTCATTTGATTCTTTTTCCTCAGGGAATTTTATCCCATAATTTGCTAGGAAACCTTAACGACTGGGTACTAAAGAAAGAGAAAGAAGTGGCCAAGCTCAGGTGAGAAGGGCATCAGGATGAACTGTAGGCCAGTGATGCTGAGACATTTGGACAAGGATGACGGGCTTAGTTGCAGCCCCTGGCTCTCTTTGTCTCTCAGCTATCGTAGGGGAGAGACAATGCAGAGCTGTGGGGAGAATTCATCACCACTGCTGGGTTCCGTCTCCTGCTGACTTTATTTTACTGTGTGTGGAGCTCTGCTCGTAAGAGCAGGCATTGATTTGGAACCTTGTTAACATTCTACCTCACTAAAAGAGGGACTTTTCACCATATGTTAATATGTCCAAGTGCTCGGAATCCGCACCCCGCCTTTCCTTGCAATGTTAGAGTCAGGATTCCACTGCAGGGCCCCTGCTGCCTCCTCAGCACTGCTCTGTGTTTTGCTGCACTGTAGCCCCGCAGCTCCAGCCTGCTGAGACATCCCGCAGTTCCAGCTGCAGCTGCAGAGCTTCTGATCGATCTCATCCACCACCCCGGGAGTTCTTGCTTGATCCTGCCATTCCCGCTGGTTTCTCCAGAGAGTGCATCTGGGGCACTGGATCAGCTGCCCCTCGGGCTTTGCAAAGCTAAGCCTTTCTTCCATCCCTTCCCATCTCAGTCAAGCTGCCACTACAGCATGACACCCAAGCACTCGCCACAGCGCCCTCTGCTGCCACGGGGGAATCATCGCACGCGCCCCGCCAGGCCGGGAGCCAGCAGCGCCCCTGCTGGCTGTGCCCGGAGGTGCGGTCCCCTCAGCCCTGCGTGTCTGGGCAGCAGCTGGGCCCTGCTGAGTGCTGAGGGACTGTGTGAGGTTTGGATTTCATCTCCTTGTTTCCAGGATTGCTGCCCACACTTGCTAGGCCAGGCAATGAAGGAGGGATAGGAAGAGATGAGTTGAGGGCTGTTCCCAATCCTTGTTGTTTCACAGCCCCACTCCTATGGAGCCAAAGTCTCCATGATGGCCTTTGGCTGCTGAGTAGCCAGAGATGTTCTTCACAGCTCCAAGGGAAATGGGCACAAAGTAAAATATGTTACAGCGAGCCCCAAACATTGATTTCTCCACCTTTTTCTTGGGTAGTCTGGAGGAGTTCCCCCAAAACAACAGATGACACAAAGAGACCAAGGCTTGAATGCAACACAGCTTTAATAAGTTGAAAGAAGAAAAGGAGATGGCACACAGAGAGTACCAGAAGCAGCGACTAAGATGGAGCTCCCATGTGGTGCTCTTTGCACGGCTATGCAGAGGGAGGAAAGACGGCAGGTCCACGCTAGACCGCCTAGGGAAATGAGGGACAGAAAAGGAGAGGAGAATAGAACAAGGAAGTGATGGTCCAAAGCTCTAAATACAATTTTCTGAAGCTCTATTTCCTGCCCAAAACCATGCTTTGAAGGCTTGGGCGTTGTTGCCAGAAGACATTGCCAGCAGCTTTAGCAGGGACGGCACCTGCTGCCACCATAGCAGTTGGTGATGCAGGAGATGTCAAAGCCCCCAGAGCTGATGGGCACTCCGCCAGAGCTGAGGATGCTGCCAACAGCAGCAGAGGTGGAGGATCCCACGGCGGTGTTCTGTGGGGAGGAGCTGAGGATGGGGCCAGGCAGGGTCACCAGCACAGCAGGCGGCTGAATGACAACATGGGAGCTCTGGCACTGCCTGACACAGCACTCATTGCAGCTGCTGGCCAGCGGGCAGGGCCCACAGGGCTGGCAGCAAGGGTCACAGGGCTTGCAGCAGGACATGGCTGGGGCTCACAGGTGCACCTGGCACAGAGGGCAGGGAGAAGCACAAAGTGAGGACACGTGAGAAGCAGCACTGCACCCAAACACCCTGCACAATGTGGGCACCTCCTGGCCCACATTGCAATACCCAGCTCAAAGCCCAGGAGTCACCTCAGCAAAGTTCCAGCCTCTCTCTCTGTCTGCACAAGACCTTCTCTCCCCTGCCCTCTCCCAGCACAAGCAGCTCCCAGCCCTGCACTACAACAGCTCCTCTCAGCTGAGACCTCCAGGCAGGCAAGAGCTGCTCTTCAAGAAGCAGCAGCAGACGGAGGACAAGATGAGTTTTCCCACTCACCTGATTCCTGAAGAGGAGGAGGTGAGAGAAGTGGATGAGAGAGCAGAGACTTGGGCTGCCTTTTATAGCAGTCCTGACCTGCCTCAGGCCAACAGGCACTGTAGTGGAAGTCATAATTATGTGACCAGCTCATGTCAAATGTGCACCATCTCAGCTAATGGTAGGAGCTGTGTCCTGGTTTCCTGCACTGGTGCCTTTTCATTTCCCGACTAATTCTCTGTGCTTTCCTACATGAAGGGTCATTTTTCTAAATGCTGGGATGAGAGATTCAAGGATTTCCTGTGCAAAACCAATGCTGGGTGCATTTGGAATCTCACACCATCGGCTGGCAGCATCCTCTGCAGAAAAATATGTTCACCTGTGTCATTCCTGTGGGTTTGGTTTTATTCAAGTTGTCAGGAAATGGGCGTCAGTCTCGTGCTCCTTGCCCACATGCCCAAGGACTGCCATGTGAGGGCTCATGACACATCATTTTCTGTTGCTTTTCCCATCTCTCCATGATGGTCACTCACTGTTGCACACAGGTCTGCATCTGCTGGGAGGGTTGGACCCTGTTGCTACTCAAACAGTGCTCAGAGAAAAATTGTGTTGGCCTCATTTGGCTCATTGTTTTTCTGTGCACTCCCTGTGGTCCTCGGGGAATACCAGGAGTTATCTGGGGCCTGATCCTTGTCCAGGATACCTGAGTGATTTTTGGGCATAATTGCCCCTAGTATCTCCTCATCAGAGTTCCCAGAACTGCACACTTTTTCTGTCTGTTCCTGACTCTTTGCTGACTCTCTGGGACCATACAGATCTTTGCATTGTACCATGCTGGTGTGTTTGAGCACACGTGTATCATTCTGTGCTTGGATGACCCTCCTGAGGGTGTGTGCAGGTCAGAGCAGCAGGGCTCTTCCCTGGAGTGGTCATGATCTCAGAGAGAAAGATGTTTCCTTTGCCATCAGGAATGGCACTTTGTATGGAATCTAACACTGAATGGTTGTGGCTTGAAGGTGGCAGAGAACTAGCACTGAAATCAGTTTCTGCCTCATGCACTTTCCCTTTCTTGTTTTATGGAGAGGGAGAAACACCATGGCTGCCTGCCCACTTCTGCCCGTTGTTATCATTCAATGTGTCCCCTTCTGGTGTAACGTTGCTGGTAGCCAGGGTGGGACAGAGGCTCCTGCTGTCCAGGCCAATGGTAGGTGCATTTCTACATCTCAGCAGCCTGGAGCTGACTGAGCAGGGCTGAAACCTCCCAGTAAATGGGTCTTGGACCAAAGGAACCCCTACTGAGGTGTTGCTCTACTGTGAGATATTGGACAGTTGGATCTACCCACATAGCATAGCTGAGTGCTACTCCCTTCCCTTTAGAGGCTGTCGAGGGGCAGAATCTTTTCATTTCGGTGCTTTTTCCTTAAGGAATTTTTTCCCATAATTTGTTATGAAACATTGATGGCTGGGTACTTGAGAATGAAAAAAGAAGTGGCCAGTCTCAGGGGAGGTGCTTATCTGGCTGCACTTCTCTTATCTGTGGGTTCTCCTGAAGGCCAGACATGCTGAGACATTAGGAGTGGGAAAATGGCATGGGGTGCAGCCCCTGGCTCACTTTCTCAGCTTTCAGAGCGGAGAGAGACTGCAGTGCTGTAGGGAGAATTTGTCACCACTACGGGTTCCCATCTCCTGCCGCCTTTCTTCTCCTGCGAGTGGAAATAGGCTCTTAAGAGTAGCCATTGCACTGAGACCTTGTTAACACTCTACCTCAGTAAAAGAGGGACTATTCACCATATGTTCGGGTGCTCGGAATCCCCACCCTGCCTTTTCCCTGCACTGTTTGGAGCAGGGCTGCCCCTGATGGAATCCTGCTTCTTCTTCTTCTTCAGCAATGCGCTGGGTTTTGCTGGACCATAGTCCCCTGCTTGGGGAGACCTCCTGCAGCCACACTTCAGCTGCAGAGCTTACAATATGTCTCATCCACCATCCCGGGTTATTAACTTATTCTTGCCATTCCAGCTTGCTGTTCCCAAGAGTCCAGCTGGGACAACAGAATCATCTCCGCTCAGTCTTTGTAAAGCCAAGCCGTTCTTCAATCCCTTCCCCTATTGGTAGAGCCGCCATTACCTCTTGACCCCTGAGCTCGCACCACAGTGCCCTCTGCTGCCATGGGGGAATCATCACACACGCCCTGCCAGGCCGGGAGCCAGCAGCGCCCCTGCTGGCTGTGCCCAGAGGTGCGGTCCCCTCAGCCCTGTGTGTCTGGGCAGCAGCTGGGCCCTGCTGAGTGCTGAGGGACTGTGTGAGGTTTGGATTTCATCTCCTTGTTGCCAGGAGCGCTGGCCGAAGGCCCTAGGCCAGGCAATGAAGGAAGGATAGATACAGATGAGTTGTGGGCTGTCCCCAATTGTTGTTCATTCCCATTCCCACTCCTTTGGAGCCAAAGTCCCCATAATGGCCTTTGGCTGCCGAGTAGCCAGGGATGTTCTTCATCAGCTCCAAGAGAAAAGGGCACCAAAGAGAATCTGCTGCAGAGAGCACCAAACATTGATTTCTCCCCCGCTTTTTAGGGCCACCTGGAGGAGTTGCCCCAGGACAACAGACGACACAGAGACCATGGCTTGAATGCAAGAAGGTTTTAATAGGTTTAAAGAAGAAAAGGAGATGGCTCACAGAGAGCACCTGGAGCAACCACTAAGGTGGAGCTCCCATGTGGTGTTCTTTGCACTGCTCTGCAGAGCTAGGAAGGATGGCATGTCCACATAAGACTGCCATGGGGAGAAAAGGAGAGGAGAATAGGACAAGGAAGAGATGGTCCAAAGCTCTAAATACAATTTTCTGAAGCTCTATTTCCTGCCCAAAACCATGCTTTGAAGTCTTGGGCGTTGTTGCCAGAAGGCATTGCCAGCAGCTTTAGCAGGGACGGCACCTGCTGCCACCATAGCAGTTGGTGATGCAGGAGATGTCAAAGCCCCCAGAGCTGATGGGCACTCCGCCAGAGCTGAGGATGTTGCCAACAGCAGCCGAGGTGGAGGATCCCACGGCGGTGTTCTGTGGGGAGGAGCTGAGGATGGGCCCAGGCAGGGTCACCAGCACAGCAGGCGGCTCAATGACAACGTGGGAGCTCTGGCACTGCCTGACACAGCACTCATTGCAGCTGCTGGCCAGCGGGCAGGGCCCACAGGGCTGGCAGCAAGGGTCACAGGGCCTGCAGCAGGACATGGCTTGGGATCACAGGTGCACCTGGCACAGAGGGCAGGGAGAAGCACAAAGTGAGGACATGTGAGAAGCAGCACTGCACCCAAACACCCTGCAGCCAAGGCACCTCCTGGCCCACATTGCAGTGCCCAGCTCAAAGCCCAGGAGTCACCTCAGCCAAGTCCCAGCCTCTCTCTGTCTGCACAAGACCTTCTCTCCCCTGCCCTCTCCCAGCACAAGCAGCTCCCAGCCCTGGGCTCTTGTAGCCCCTCTCAGCTGAGACCTCCAGGCAGGCAAGAGCTGCTCTTGAAGCAGCAGCAGCAGGAGGAGGAGAAGAGTCTTCCCACTCACCTGATTCCTGAAGAGGAGGAGGTGAGAGAAGTGGCTGAGAGAGCAGAGACTTGGGCTGCCTTTTATAGCAGTCCTGCCCTGCCTCAGGCCAACAGGCACTGTAGTGGAAGTCATAATTTTCTGACCAGTACATGGCAAATGTGCACCATCCCAGTTAATGGTAGGGGCTATGTCCTGGTTTCCTGTATTGCTGCCTTTTCATTTCCCGGCTAATTCTCTGTTCTTTCCTACATGAAGAGTCGTTTTTCTAAGTGCTGAAATGAGAGATTCAGGGGTTTCCTGTGCAAAACCAATGCTGGGTGCATTTAGAATGCTCAGATCATCAGCTGGCAGCATCCCCTGTGGACAGATATGTTCACCTGTGTCATTCCTGTGGGTTTGGTTTTGTCCAAGTTGTTAGGAAATGGGCGTCAGTCTCGTGCTTCTTGCCCACGGACTGCCATGTGAGGTATCATGACACATCATTTTCTGTTGTTTTATCCCATCACTCCATGATGGTCACTCCCCGTTGCACACAGGTCTGCATCTGCTGGGAGGGTTGGACCCTGTTGCTACTCAAACACTGCTCAGAGAAAAATTGTGTTGGCCTCATTTGGCTCATGGTCTTTCTGTGCACTCTCTCTGGGTCCTCTGGGAATACCAGGAGTTCTCTGGGGCCAGATCCTCTTCCAGGATACCTGAGTAATTTTCTGCCACACTTGTGCCCATTATCTCCTCATCAGAGTTCCCAGAACTGCACATCTTTTCTGACTGTCCCTGACTCTTTGCTGACTCTCAGGGCCCATACAGATCTTTGCATTATTCCATGAAGGAGTGTTTGAGCACACGTGCATCATTCTGAGCTTGGATGACCCTCCTGAGGGTATGTGCAGGTCAGAGCAGCAGGCCTCTTCCCTGGAGTGGTCATGATCTCAGAGAGAAAGATATTTCCTTTGCCATCAGGAATGGCACTTTGTATGGAATCTAACACTGAATGGTTGTGGCTTGAAGGTGGCAGAGAAATGAGCACTGAAATCAGTTTCCGCCTCCTGCACTCTCCATTTCTTGTTTTATGGAGAGGGAGAAACACCAAGGCGGTCTGCCCACTTCTGCAGGTTGTTATCATTCAGTGGATCCCCTTCTGATGGAACCTTTCTGGTGGCCAGGTTGGGACACAGGCTCCTCCTGTCCAGGCCATTGCCAGATAACCTTCTGCTTCTCAGCATCCTTTTGCTGAGTGAGCAGGGCTCCATCACCCCTAGGAAATGGTTCTTGGACCAAAGGAACCCATATTGAGGTGTTCTCTGCAATGAAATATAGGATAGTTGGATCTACCCACATAGCATAGCTGCATGCTGCTTCCTTCCCTTTATAAGCTGCTGATGGTTAGAATCTTTCCTTTTGATTCAACTTCCTCAAGGAATTTTTTCCCATAATTTGCTCAGAAGCATTAACGACTGGGTACTTAAGAAAGCAAGAAGAAGTGTCCAAGCTCAGGGGAGGAGGGCTGCACTTCTCTTATCTGATGGTTTCTCCTCGAGGCCAGACATGCTTAGACATTTGGAGTGGTGAAAATGGCATTGGGTGCAGCCTCGGGCACTCTTTCACTCTCTGCTTTCGGAGAGGAGAGAGCCTGCAGTGCTGTGGGGAGAATTCATCACCACTGCAGGCTTCTTTCTTTTTCTGCCTTTCTTTTCCTGTGAGTGCAGCTCAGCTCGTAAGAGCAGCCATTGCACTGGGACATTGTTAAAACAGTACCTCATTAAAAGAGGGACTTTTCACCATATATTCAGGTGATTGGTATCCCCACCCTGCCTTACGTTGTACTGCTTGGAGCCGGGCTGCCACTGCTGGACCCCTGCTGCTCCTTCAGTAATGCTGTGGGTTTTGCTGCACCATAGCCCTGGAACCCCTGCCTGCTGAGACATCCCACAGTTCCATCTATAGCTGCAGAGCTGCGGATAGATCTTGTCCACTACTCTGGGATTTTTATTCATTCCTGCCATTCCATCTTGCTGCTCCCGAGAGTTCTGCTGTGGCACGGGATCATCTGCCCCTCGGGATTTGTAAAGCCAAGCCTTTCTTCCATCCCTTCCCATCTCAGTCAAGCCGCCATTACTGCATGACCCCTGAGCTTGTGCCACGGCGCCCTCTGCTGCCATGGGGGAATCATCGCACGCGCCCTGCCCGGCTGGGAGCCAGCAGCGCCCCTGCTGGCTGTGCCCGGAGGTGCGGTCCCCTCAGCCCTGTGTGTCTGGGCAGCGGCTGGGCCCTGCCGGGTGCTGAGGGACTGTGTGAGGATTGGATCTCATCTCCTTGTTCATAAGTGTGCTGGCCACAGACGCCAGGCCAGGCAATGAAGGAAGGATGGGAAGAGATGAGTTGTGGTCTGTCCCCAGTTGTTGTTGATTCCCATCTCCATTCCTTTGGAGCCAAAGTCTTCCTGATGGCCTTTGGCTGCCGAGTAGCCAGGGATTTTTTTCATTAGCTCCAAAGGGAAAAGGTGAAAAATAAAATCCTCTGCAGCAAGACCCTCACATTGTTTTCTCAAACTTTTTCCGGAAGAGACTGGAGAAGTTCCCGCACAACAACAGACAACATGGAGACCAAGGCTTGAATGCAACACAGTTTTAATAAGTTGAAAGAAGAAAAGGAGATGGCTCACAGAGAGTACCTGGAGCAGCCACTAAGATGGAGCTCCCATGTGGTGTTCTTTGCACTGCTCTGCAAAGGTAGGAAGGACGGCAGGTCCAGACTAGACTGCCTTGGGAGAAAAGGAGAGGAGAATAGAACAAGGAAGAGATGGTCCAAAGTTCTAAATACAATTTTCTGAAGCTCTATTTCCTGCCCAAAACCATGCTTTGAAGTCTTGGGCATTGTTGCCAGAAGACATTGCCAGCAGCTTTAGCAGGGACGGCACCTGCTGCCACCATAGCAGTTGGTGATGCAGGAGATGTCAAAGCCCCCAGAGCTGATGGGCACTCCGCCAGAGCTGAGGATGTTGCCAACAGCAGCAGAGGTGGAGGATCCCACGGCGGTGTTCTGGGGGGAGGAGCTGAGGATGGGTCCAGGCAGGGTCACCAGCACAGCAGGCGGCTCAATGACAACGTGGGAGCTCTGGCACTGCCTGACACAGCACTCATTGCAGCTGCTGGCCAGCGGGCAGGGCCCACAGGGCTGGCAGCAAGGGTCACAGGGCCTGCAGCAGGACATGGCTTGGGATCACAGGTGCACCTGGCACAGAGGGCAGGGAGAAGCACAAAGTGAGGACACGTGAGAAGTAGCACTGCACCCAAACACCCTGCAGCCAAGGCACTTCCTGGCCCACATTGCAGTGCCCAGCGCAAAGCCCAGGAGCCCCCTCAGCCAAGTCCCAGCCTCGCTCTCTGTCTGCACAAGACCTTCTCTCCCCTGCCCTCTCCCAGCACAAGCAGCTCCCAGCCCTGGGCTCTTGTAGCCCCTCTCAGCTGAGACCTCCAGCCAGGCAAGAGCTGCTCTTGAAGCAGCAGCAGCAGCAGCAGCAGGAGGAGGAGAAGAGGCTTCCCACTCACCTGATTCCTGAAGAGGAGGAGGTGAGAGAAGTGGCTGAGAGAGCAGAGACTTGGGCTGCCTTTTATAGCAGTCCTGACCTGCCTCAGGCCCACAGGCACTGTAGTGGAAGTCATAATTTTCTGACCAGCACATGGCAAATGTGCACCATCCCAGTTAATGGTAGGGGCTATGTCCTGGTTTCCTGTATTGCTGCCTTTTCATTTCCCGGCTAATTCTCTGTTCTTTCCTACATGAAGAGTCGTTTTTCTAAGTGCTGAAATGAGAGATTCAGGGGTTTCCTGTGCAAAACCAATGCTGGGTGCATTTAGAATGCTCAGATCATCGGCTGGCAGCATCCCCTGTGGACAGATATGTTCACCTGTGTCATTCCTGTGGGTTTGGTTTTGTCCAAGTTGTCAGGAAATGCGCGTCAGTCTCGTGCTTCTTGCCCACGGACTGCCATGTGAGGTATCATGACACATCATTTTCTGTTGTTTTATCCCATCACTCCATGATGGTCACTCCCCGTTGCACACAGGTCTGCATCTGCATGTAGGGTTGGACCCTGTTGCTACTCAAACAGTGCTCAGAGAAAAATTGTGTTGGCCTCATTTGGCTCATTGTTTTTCTGCACACTCTCTGTGGGTCCTGTGGGAATATCAGGAATTGTCTGGGGCTGGATTCTTGTCCAGGATACCCGAGTAATTTTCTGCCACACTTGTGCCCATTATCTCCTCATCAGAGTTCCCAGAACTGCACATCTTTTCTGACTGTCCCTGACTCTTTGCTGACTGTCTGGGGCCATACAGATCTTTGCATTATTCTATGCTTGTGTTTTTGAGCATACGTACATCATTCTGTGCTTGGGTGACCCTCCTGAGGGTGTGTGCAGGTCAGAGCAGCAGGGCTCTTCCCTGGAGTGGTCATGATCTCAGAGAGAAAGATGTTTCCTTTGCCATCAGGAATGGCACTTTGTATGGAATCTAACACTGAATGGTTGTGGCTTGAAGGTGGCAGAGAAATGAGCACTGAAATCAGTTTCTGCCTCCTGCACTTTCCCTTTCTTGTTTTGTGGAGAGGGAGAAACACCAAGGCAAGCTTGCCTACTTCTGCAGGTTGTTATCATTTAATGTGTCCCCTTCTGGTGTAACGTTGCTGGTAGCCAGGGTGGGACAGAGGCTCCTGCTGTCCAGGCCAATGGTAGGTGCATTTCTACATCTCAGCAGCCTGGAGCTGACTGAGCAGGCTGAGACCCCTCAGGATATGGTTCTTGGATCAAAGGAACCCATGTTGAAGGCTTTCTCTCTTGTGAGATATAACACAGTTGGATCTACCCACATAGCATAGCTGAGTGCCCTTCCCTTCCCTTTAGTGCTTTTGAGGGTCAGAATCTTTTTGTGTCATGCTTTTTCCTTCAGTAGTTTTGTCGCATAATTTGCTAGGAATCATTAATGTTTGGTTACCTAAGAAAGAGAAAAGAAGTAGCCAAGCTCAGGGGAGGAGAGCATCTCTCCTCCCACTCTACTCTGCACTTCTTGTATCTGAGGGTTTCTCCTGGAGGCCAGAGATGCCGAGACATCAGGACAGGGAAATGGGCCTCGGTGCACCCCTGGCTCTCTTCCTTTCTCCACTTTAGGAGGGGATAGAGGCTGCAGTGCGGTGGGGAGGATTCATCACCACTATGGGTTTCTGTCTCCTGCTGCCTTTTTTCCACTGTGAGTGGAGTTCTGCTCGTAAGTGCAGCTGTTGCACTGGGACCTTGTTAACAATCTACCATAGTAAACGAGGGACTTTTCACCATATGTTCAGGTGCTCAGTATCCATACCCTGCCTTTCCTTGCAATGCTTGAAGCCAGGATGCCACTGTTGGGCCCCTGCTGCTTTTTTGGAACTGCTCTGGATTTTGCTGCACTGTAGCCCCGCAGCCCCTGTCTGTTGAGATATCCTGCAGTTCCAGCTACAGCTGCAGAGCTTCTGATACATCTCATCCACCACACCAGATTTTTGCTTGCTCCTCCTGATCCAGCTTGCTCGTCCTTGGAGTCCAGATGGGACACGGGTATCAGCAGCGCCACAGGTTTATCAAGCAAAGACTTTCTTCCATCCCTTCCTGCCATGGTCAAGCCGCCATTACCACTTGACCCCTGAGCTTGCGCCACAGTGCCCTCTGCTGTTATGGGGAAATCATCGCACGCGCCCTGCCCAGCCTGGAGCCAGCAGCGCCCCTGCTGGCTGTGCGCGGAGGTGCGGTCCCCTCAGCCCTGTGTGTCTGGGCAGCAGCTGGTGCTGGGCCCTGCCGAGTGCTGAGGGACTGTGTGAGGTTTGGATCTCATCTCCTTGCTCATATGTGTACTGGCCACAGAAGGCAGGCCAGGCAATGAAGGAAGGATGGGAAGAGATGAGTGGTGGACTCTCCCCAAGTATTGTTAGTTCCCAACTTCACTGCTTTGGAGCCAAAGTCCCCATGATGGCCTTTGGCTGCCAAGTAGCCAGGGATGTTCTTCATCAGCTCCAAAGGAAAAGGGCACAAAAAAAAAAATACGTGCAGCAAGCCCCAAACACTGCATTCACTCCCCTTTTTATTGGGCCACCTGGAGGAATTGCCCCAGAAAAACAAACAACACGGAGACCAAGGCTTGAATGCAACACAGTTTTAATAAGTTGAAAGAAGAAAAGGAGATGGCACACAGAGAGTACCTGGAGCAGCCACTAAGATGGAGCTCCCATGTGATGTTCTTTGCACTGCTCTGCAGAGGTAGGAAGGATGGCCTGTCCACATTAGACTGCCTAGGGGAGAAAAGGAGAGGAGAATAGAACAAGGGAGCGATGGTCCAAAGCTCTAAATAGAATTTTCTGAAGCTCTATTTCCTGCCCAAAACCATGCTTTGAAGTCTTGGGCGTTGTTGCCAGAAGACATTGCCAGCAGCTTTAGCAGGGACGGCACCTGCTGCCACCATAGCAGTTGGTGATGCAGGAGATGTCAAAGCCCCCAGAGCTGATGGGCACTCCGCCAGAGCTGAGGATGTTGCCAACAGCAGCAGAGGTGGAGGATCCCACGGCGGTGTTCTGGGGGGAGGAGCTGAGGATGGGTCCAGGCAGGGTCACCAGCACAGCAGGCGGCTGAATGACAACGTGGGAGCTCTGGCACTGCCTGACACAGCACTCATTGCAGCTGCTGGCCAGCGGGCAGGGCCCACAGGGCTGGCAGCAAGGGTCACAGGGCCTGCAGCAGGACATGGCTGGGGCTCACAGGTGCACCTGGCACAGAGGGCAGGGAGAAGCACAAAGTGAGGACACGTGAGAAGCAGCAGTGCACCCAAACACCCTGCAGCCAAGGCACCTCCTGGCCCACATTGCAGTGCCCAGCTCAAAGCCCAGGAGTCACCTCAGCCAAGTCCCAGCCTCTCTCTGTCTGCACAAGACCTTCTCTCCCTTGCCCTCTCCCAGCACAAGCAGCTCTCAGCCCTGGGCTCTTGTAGCCCCTCTCAGCTGAGACCTCCAGGCAGGCAAGAGCTGCTCTTGAAG
The DNA here is from genome assembly GCF_023055355.1 of Agelaius tricolor. Lineage (NCBI taxonomy): Eukaryota > Metazoa > Chordata > Aves > Passeriformes > Icteridae > Agelaius > Agelaius tricolor. The sequence goes on from NW_027269291.1 coordinate 3,874,818, forward strand.
CAGCAGCAGCAGCAGGAGGAGGAGAAGAGGCTTCCCACTCACCTGATTCCTGAAGAGGAGAAGGAGGTGAGAGAAGTGGCTGAGAGAGCAGAGACTTGGGCTGCCTTTTATAGCAGTCCTGACCTGCCTCAGGCCCACAGGCACCTTAGTGGAAGTCATAATTTTGTGACCAGCTCATGTCAAATGTGCACCATCCCAGTTAATGGTAGGGGCTATGTACTGGTTTCCTGTACTGCTGCCTTTTCATTTCCCGGCTAATTCTCTGTTCTTTCCTACATGAAGAGTCATTTCTCTAAGTGCTGAAATGAGAGATTCAAGGGTTTCCTGGGCAAATCTAATGCTGGGTGCATTTAGAATGCTCAGATCATCAGCTGGCAGCATCCCCTGTGGAAAAAATATGTTCACCTGTGTCATTCCTGTGGGTTTGGTTTTGTCCAAGTTGTCAGGAAATGGGCGTCAGTCTCGTGCTTCTTGCCCACGGACTGCCATGTGAGGTATCATGACACATCATTTTCTGTTGTTTTATCCCATCACTCCATGATGGTCACTCCCCGTTGCACACAGTTCTTCATCTGCGTGTAGGGTTGGACCCTGTTGCTACTCAAACAGTGCTCAGAGAAAAATTGTGTTGGCCTCATTTGGCTCATTGTTTTTCTGCGCACTCTCTGTGGGTCCTGTGGGAATACCAGGAGTTATATGGGGCCTGATCCTTCTCAAAGATTGCTGAGTAATTGTCTGCCACACTTGCCCCCGATATCTCCCAAGCAGAGTTCCCAGAACTGCACATCTTTTCTGTCTGTTCCTGACTCTTTGCTGACTGTCTGGGGCCATACAGATCTTTGCATTATTCTATGCTTGTGTTTTTGAGCACACGTGCACCATTCTGTGCTTGGATGACCCCCCTTGAGGGCATGTGCAGGTCAGAGCGGTAGGGCTCTTCCCTGGAGTGGTCATGATCTCAGAGAGAAAGATGTTTCCTTTGCCATCAGGAATGGCACTTTGTATGGAATCTAACACTGAATGGTTGTGGCTTGAAGGTGGCAGAGAAATGAGCACTGAAATCAGCCTCTGCTTCCTGCACTCACCATTTCTTGTTTTGTGGAGAGGGAGAAACACCAGGCGGTCTGCCCACTTCTGCAGGTTGTTATCAGTCAGTGGATCCCCTTCTGGTGTAACGTTGCTGGTAGCCAGGGTGGGACAGAGGTTCCTCCTCTCCAGTCCCATGCCAGATGCATTTCTACATGGTTCTTGGACCAAAGGAACCCATATTGAATGCTTTCTCTCTTGTGAGATATAACACAGTTGGATCTACCCACATAGCATAGCTGAGTGCCCTTCCCTTCCCTTTAGTGCTTTTGAGGGTCAGAATCTTTTTGTGTCATGCTTTTTCCTTCAGTAGTTTTGTCGCATAATTTGCTAGGAATCATTAATGTTTGGTTACCTAAGAAAGAGAAAAGAAGTAGCCAAGCTCAGGGGAGGAGAGCATCTCTCCTCCCACTCTACTCTGCACTTCTTGTATCTGAGGGTTTCTCCTGGAGGCCAGAGATGCCGAGACATCAGGACAGGGAAATGGGCCTCGGTGCACCCCTGGCTCTCTTCCTTTCTCCACTTTAGGAGGGGATAGAGGCTGCAGTGCGGTGGGGAGGATTCATCACCACTATGGGTTTCTGTCTCCTGCTGCCTTTTTTCCACTGTGAGTGGAGTTCTGCTCGTAAGAGCAGCTGTTGCACTGAGACCTTGTTAACAATCTACCATAGTAAACGAGGGACTTTTCACCATATGTTCAGGTGCTCAGTATCCATACCCTGCCTTTCCTTGCAATGCTTGAAGCCAGGATGCCACTGTTGGGCCCCTGCTGCTTTTTTGGAACTGCTCTGGATTTTGCTGCACTGTAGCCCCGCAGCCCCTGTCTGTTGAGATATCTTGCAGTTCCAGCTACAGCTGCAGAGCTTCTGATACATCTCATCCACCACACCAGATTTTTGCTTGCTCCTCCTGATCCAGCTTGCTCGTCCTTGGAGTCCAGATGGGACACGGGTATCAGCAGCGCCACAGGTTTATCAAGCAAAGACTTTCTTCCATCCCTTCCTGCCATGGTCAAGCCGCCATTACCACTTGACCCCTGAGCTTGCGCCACAGTGCCCTCTGCTGTTATGGGGAAATCATCGCACGCATCGTGCCCGGCCCGGAGCCAGCAGTGCCCCTGCTGGCTGTGCCCGGAGGTGCGGTCCCCTCAGCCCTGTGTGTCTGGGCAGCAGCTGGTGCTGGGCCCTGCCGAGTGCTGAGGGACTGTGTGAGGTTTGGATCTCATCTCCTTGCTCATATGTGTACTGGCCACAGAAGGCAGGCCAGGCAATGAAGGAAGGATGGGAAGAGATGAGTGGTGGACTCTCCCCAAGTATTGTTAGTTCCCAACTTCACTGCTTTGGAGCCAAAGTCCCCATGATGGCCTTTGGCTGCCAAGTAGCCAGGGATGTTCTTCATCAGCTCCAAAGGAAAAGGGCACAAAAAAAAAAATACGTGCAGCAAGCCCCAAACACTGCATTCACTCCCCTTTTTATTGGGCCACCTGGAGGAATTGCCCCAGAAAAACAAACAACACGGAGACCAAGGCTTGAATGCAACACAGTTTTAATAAGTTGAAAGAAGAAAAGGAGATGGCACACAGAGAGTACCTGGAGCAGCCACTAAGATGGAGCTCCCATGTGGTGTTCTTTGCACTGCTCTGCAGAGCTAGGAAGGATGGCATGTCCACATTAGACTGCCTTGGGGAGAAAAGGAGAGGAGAATAGAACAAGGGAGCGATGGTCCAAAGCTCTAAATAGAATTTTCTGAAGCTCTATTTCCTGCCCAAAACCATGCTTTGAAGTCTTGGGCGTTGTTGCCAGAAGACATTGCCAGCAGCTTTAGCAGGGACGACACCTGCTGCCACCATAGCAGTTGGTGATGCAGGAGATGTCAAAGCCCCCAGAGCTGATGGGCACTCCGCCAGAGCTGAGGATGTTGCCAACAGCAGCAGAGGTGGAGGATCCCACGGCAGTGTTCTGGGGGGAGGAGCTGAGGATGGGCCCAGGCAGGGTCACCAGCACAGCAGGCGGCTCAATGACAACGTGGGAGCTCTGGCACTGCCTGACACAGCACTCATTGCAGCTGCTGCCCAGTGGGCAGGGCCCACAGGGCTGGCAGCAAGGGTCACAGGGCCTGCAGCAGGACATGGCTGGGGCTCACAGGTGCACCTGGCACAGAGGGCAGGGAGAAGCACAAAGTGAGGACACGTGAGAAGCAGCAGTGCACCCAAACACCCTGCAGCCAAGGCACCTCCTGGCCCACATTGCAGTGCCCAGCTCAAAGCCCAGGAGTCACCTCAGCCAAGTCCCAGCCTCTCTCTGTCTGCACAAGACCTTCTCTCCCTTGCCCTCTCCCAGCACAAGCAGCTCTCAGCCCTGGGCTCTTGTAGCCCCTCTCAGCTGAGACCTCCAGGCAGGCAAGAGCTGCTCTTGAAGCAGCAGCAGCAGCAGGAGGAGGAGAAGAGGCTTCCCACTCACCTGATTCCTGAAGAGGAGAAGGAGGTGAGAGAAGTGGCTGAGAGAGCAGAGACTTGGGCTGCCTTTTATAGCAGTCCTGACCTGCCTCAGGCCCACAGGCACCTTAGTGGAAGTCATAATTTTGTGACCAGCTCATGTCAAATGTGCACCATCCCAGTTAATGGTAGGGGCTATGTACTGGTTTCCTGTACTGCTGCCTTTTCATTTCCCGGCTAATTCTCTGTTCTTTCCTACATGAAGAGTCATTTCTCTAAGTGCTGAAATGAGAGATTCAAGGGTTTCCTGGGCAAATCTAATGCTGGGTGCATTTAGAATGCTCAGATCATCAGCTGGCAGCATCCCCTGTGGAAAAAATATGTTCACCTGTGTCATTCCTGTGGGTTTGGTTTTGTCCAAGTTGTCAGGAAATGGGCGTCAGTCTCGTGCTTCTTGCCCACGGACTGCCATGTGAGGTATCATGACACATCATTTTCTGTTGTTTTATCCCATCACTCCATGATGGTCACTCCCCGTTGCACACAGTTCTTCATCTGCGTGTAGGGTTGGACCCTGTTGCTACTCAAACAGTGCTCAGAGAAAAATTGTGTTGGCCTCATTTGGCTCATTGTTTTTCTGCGCACTCTCTGTGGGTCCTGTGGGAATACCAGGAGTTATATGGGGCCTGATCCTTCTCAAAGATTGCTGAGTAATTGTCTGCCACACTTGCCCCCGATATCTCCCAAGCAGAGTTCCCAGAACTGCACATCTTTTCTGTCTGTTCCTGACTCTTTGCTGACTGTCTGGGGCCATACAGATCTTTGCATTATTCTATGCTTGTGTTTTTGAGCACACGTGCACCATTCTGTGCTTGGATGACCCCCCTTGAGGGCATGTGCAGGTCAGAGCGGTAGGGCTCTTCCCTGGAGTGGTCATGATCTCAGAGAGAAAGATGTTTCCTTTGCCATCAGGAATGGCACTTTGTATGGAATCTAACACTGAATGGTTGTGGCTTGAAGGTGGCAGAGAAATGAGCACTGAAATCAGCCTCTGCTTCCTGCACTCACCATTTCTTGTTTTGTGGAGAGGGAGAAACACCAGGCGGTCTGCCCACTTCTGCAGGTTGTTATCAGTCAGTGGATCCCCTTCTGGTGTAACGTTGCTGGTAGCCAGGGTGGGACAGAGGTTCCTCCTCTCCAGTCCCATGCCAGATGCATTTCTACATGGTTCTTGGACCAAAGGAACCCATATTGAATGCTTTCTCTCTTGTGAGATATAACACAGTTGGATCTACCCACATAGCATAGCTGAGTGCCCTTCCCTTCCCTTTAGTGCTTTTGAGGGTCAGAATCTTTTTGTGTCATGCTTTTTCCTTCAGTAGTTTTGTCGCATAATTTGCTAGGAATCATTAATGTTTGGTTACCTAAGAAAGAGAAAAGAAGTAGCCAAGCTCAGGGGAGGAGGGCATCTCTCCTCCCACTCTACTCTGCACTTCTTGTATCTGAGGGTTTCTCCTGGAGGCCAGAGATGCCGAGACATCAGGACAGGGAAATGGGCCTCGGTGCACCCCTGGCTCTCTTCCTTTCTCCACTTTAGGAGGGGATAGAGGCTGCAGTGCGGTGGGGAGGATTCATCACCACTATGGGTTTCTGTCTCCTGCTGCCTTTTTTCCACTGTGAGTGGAGTTCTGCTCGTAAGTGCAGCTGTTGCACTAAGACCTTGTTAACAATCTACCATAGTAAACGAGGGACTTTTCACCATATGTTCAGGTGCTCAGTATCCATACCCTGCCTTTCCTTGCAATGCTTGAAGCCAGGATGCCACTGTTGGGCCCCTGCTGCTTTTTTGGAACTGCTCTGGATTTTGCTGCACTGTAGCCCCGCAGCCCCTGTCTGTTGAGATATCCTGCAGTTCCAGCTACAGCTGCAGAGCTTCTGATACATCTCATCCACCACATCGGATTTTTGCTTGCTCCTCCTGATCCAGCTTGCTCATCCTAGGAGTCCAGATGGGACACGGGTATCAGCAGCGCCACAGGTTTATCAAGCAAAGACTTTCTTCCATCCCTTCCTGCCATGGTCAAGCCGCCATTACCACTTGACCCCTGAGCTTGCGCCACAGTGCCCTCTGCTGTTATGGGGAAATCATCGCACGCATCGTGCCCGGCCCGGAGCCAGCAGTGCCCCTGCTGGCTGTGCGCGGAGGTGCGGTCCCCTCAGCCCTGTGTGTCTGGGCAGCAGCTGGTGCTGGGCCCTGCCGAGTGCTGAGGGACTGTGTGAGGTTTGGATCTCATCTCCTTGCTCATATGTGTACTGGCCACAGAAGGCAGGCCAGGCAATGAAGGAAGGATGGGAAGAGATGAGTGGTGGACTCTCCCCAAGTATTGTTAGTTCCCAACTTCACTGCTTTGGAGCCAAAGTCCCCATGATGGCCTTTGGCTGCCAAGTAGCCAGGGATTTTCTTCATCAGCTCCAAAGGAAAAGGGCACAAAAAAAAAAAATACGTGCAGCAAGCCCCAAACACTGCATTCACTCCCCTTTTTATTGGGCCACCTGGAGGAATTGCCCCAGAAAAACAAACAACACGGAGACCAAGGCTTGAATGCAACACAGTTTTAATAAGTTGAAAGAAGAAAAGGAGATGGCACACAGAGAGTACCTGGAGCAGCCACTAAGATGGAGCTCCCATGTGATGTTCTTTGCACTGCTCTGCAGAGCTAGGAAGGATGGCCTGTCCACATTAGACTGCCTAGGGGAGAAAAGGAGAGGAGAATAGAACAAGGGAGCGATGGTCCAAAGCTCTAAATACAATTTTCTGAAGCTCTATTTCCTGCACAAAACCATGCTTTGAAGGCTTGGGCGTTGTTGCCAGAAGACATTGCCAGCAGCTTTAGCAGGGACGGCACCTGCTGCCACCATAGCAGTTGGTGATGCAGGAGATGTCAAAGCCCCCAGAGCTGATGGGCACTCCGCCAGAGCTGAGGATGTTGCCAACAGCAGCAGAGGTGGAGGATCCCACGGCGGTGTTCTGTGGGGAGGAGCTGAGGATGGGTCCAGGCAGGGTCACCAGCACAGCAGGCGGCTCAATGACAACGTGGGAGCTCTGGCACTGCCTGACACAGCACTCATTGCAGCTGCTGGCCAGCGGGCAGGGCCCACAGGGCTGGCAGCAAGGGTCACAGGGCCTGCAGCAGGACATGGCTCGGGCTCACAGGTGCACCTGGCACAGAGGGCAGGGAGAAGCACAAAGTGAGGACACGTGAGAAGTAGCACTGCACCCAAACACCCTGCAGCCCAGGCTCCTCCTGGCCCACATTGCAGTGCCCAGCTCAAAGCCCAGGAGCCACCTCAGCCAAGTCCCAGCCTCGCTCTCTGTCTGCACAAGACCTTCTCTCCCCTGCCCATTCGCAGCACAAACAGCTCCCAGCCCTGGGCTCTTGTAGCCCCTCTCAGCTGAGACCTCTAGCCAGACAAGAACTGCTCTTGAAGCAGCAGCAGCAGGAGGAGGAGGAGAAGAGGCTTCCCACTCACCTGATTCCTGAAGAGGAGAAGGAGGTGAGAGAAGTGGCTGAGAGAGCAGAGACTTGGGCTGCCTTTTATAGCAGTCCTGACCTGCCTCAGGCCCACAGGCACTGTAGTGGAAGTCATAATTTTCTGACCAGTACATGGCAAATGTGCACCATCCCAGTTAATGGTAGGGATTCTGTCCTGGTTTCCTGTACTGCTGCCTTTTCATTTCTTGGCTAATTCTCTGTTCTTTCCTACATGAAGAGTCATTTCTCTAAGTGCTGAAATGAGAGATTCAAGGGTTTCCCGGGCAAAACCAATGCTGGGTGCATTTGGAATCCTCAGATCATCAGCTGGCAGCATCCCCTGTGGACAGATATGTTCCCCTGTGTGATTCCTGTGGGTTTGGTTTTGTCCAAGTTGTCAGGAAATGGGCGTCAGTCTCATGCTTCTTGCCCACAGACTGCCATGTGAGGTATCATGACACATCATTTTCTGTTGTTTTATCCCATCACTCTGTGATGGTCACTCACTGTTGCACACAGGTCTGCATCTGCATGTAGGGTTGGACCCTGTTGCTACTCAAACAGTGCTCAGAGAAAAATTGTGTTGGCCTCATTTGGCTCATTGTTTTTCTGCGCACTCTCTGTGGGTCCTGTGGGAATACCAGGAGTTGTATGGGGCCTGATCCTTCTCAAAGATTGCTGAGTAATTATCTGCCACACTTGTCCCCGATATCTCCCAAGCAGAGTTCCCAGAACTGCACATCTTTTCTGTCTGTTCCTGACTCTTTGCTGACTCTCTGAGGCCATACAGATCTTTGCATTATTCTATGCTTGTGTTTTTGAGCATACGTACATCATTCTGTGCTTGGGTGACCCTCCTGAGGGTATGTGCAGGTCAGAGCAGCAGGGCTCTTCCCTGGAGTGGTCATGATCTCAGAGAGAAAGATGTTTCCTTTGCCATCAGGAATGGCACTTTGTATGGAATCTAACACTGAATGGTTGTGGCTTGAAGGTGGCAGAGAAATGAGCACTGAAATCAGCCTCTGCCTCCTGCACTCTCCATTTCTTATTTTATGGAGAGGGAGAAATACCAGGCGGTCTGCCCACTTCTGCAGGTTGTTATCATTCAGTGGATCCCCTTCTGGTGGAACGTTTCTGGTGGCCAGGGTGGGACACAGGCTCCTCCTGTCCAGGCCAATGGCAGATGATTTTCCACATCTCAGCATCCTGGAGCTGACTGAGCAGGGCTGAAACCTCCCAGCAAATGGTTCTTCGACCAAAACCACCCATATTCAGCTGTTGCACTTCTGTGAGCTATAGGACAGTTGATTCTAAATACATAGCACAGCTGAGTGCTCTTCCCTTTCCTCTAGAAGCAGTGGAGGGTTAGAATCTTTTTGTTTCATTCTTTTTTCTCCAAGAATTTTTTCCCATAATTTGCTAGGAACCATTAATGACTGCGTAACTTAAGAAAGAGAAAAGAAGTGCCCAAGCTCAGGGGAGGAGGGAATTTGGCTGCACTTCTCCTGTCTGCGGGTTTCCAACTGGAGGACAGAGATGCCAAGACATTAGGACAGGGAATATGTGGTTGGGTGCAGACCCTGGCTCACTCACTCTCTCTCAGCTTTCGGATGGTAGAGAGACTGCAGCGCTGTGGGGAGAATTTGTCACCACTGCGGGGTTCCATGTCCTGCTGCCTTTCTTCTACAGTGCATGGAGCTCTGCATGTAAGTGCAGGCTTTGTACTGGGACCTTGTTAACACTCTACATCAGTTAAAGAGGGACTTTTCACTATATGTTCAGGTGTTTGGTATCTCCACCCAGCCTTTCCTTGCACTGCCTGGAGCCAGGATTCCACTGCTGGAGCACTGCTACTTCTTCAGCAATGCTCTGAGTTTTGCTGCACTGTAGCCCTGCAGCCCCAGCCTGGCGAGACATCCCGCAGTTCCAGATAACGCTGCAGAGCTTCTGATAGAGCTCATCCATCACCCAGGAACTATTACTCATTCCTGCCATTCCATCTTGTTGCTCCTGGGGGTCCGGATGGGGCATTTGGATCATCTGCCCCTCGGGCTTTGCAAAGCCAAGCCTTTCTTCCATCCCTTCCCATCTTGTTCAAGCCGCCATTAGCTCTTGACCCCTGAGCTCGCACCACGGCGCCCTCTGCTGCCATGGGGGAATCATTGCATGCGCCCTGCCTGGCCCGGAGCCAGCAGCGCCCCTGCTGGCTGTGCCCAGAGGTGCGGTCCCCTCAGCCCTGTGTGTCTGGGCAGCAGCTGGGCCCTGCCGAGTGCTGAGGGACTGTGTGAGGTTTGGATTTCATCTCCTTGTTGCCAGGAGGGCTGGCCGAAGGCCCTAGGCCAGGCAATGAAGGAAGGATAGATACAGATGAGTTGTGGGCTGTCCCCAATTGTTGTTCATTCCCATTCCCACTCCTTTGGAGCCAAAGTCCCCATGATGGCCTTTGGCTGCCGAGTAGCCAGGGATGTTCTTCATTAGCTCCAAGAGAAAAGGGAACCAAAGAGAATCCACTGCAGCGAGCACCAAACATTGAATTCTCCCCCGCTTTTTTTGGGCCACCTGGAGGAGTTGCCCCAGAACAACAGAGAACACAGAGACCAAGGCTTGAATGCAACACAGTTTTAATAAGTTGAAAGAAGAAAAGGAGATGGCTCACAGAGAGTACCTGGAGCAGCCACTAAGGTGGAGCTCCCATGTGGTGTTCTTTGCACTGCTCTGCAAAGGTAGGAAAGACGGCAGGTCCACACTAGACTGCCCTGGGTATTGCAGGACAGAAATGGAGAGGAGAATAGAACAAGGGAGCGATGGTCCAAAGCTCTAAATACAATTTTCTGAAGCTCTATTTCCTGCCCAAAACCATGCTTTGAAGTCTTGGGCGTTGTTGCCAGAAGACATTGCCAGCAGCTTTAGCAGGGACGGCACCTGCTGCCACCATAGCAGTTGGTGATGCAGGAGATGTCAAAGCCCCCAGAGCTGATGGGCACTCCGCCAGAGCTGAGGATGTTGCCAACAGCAGCAGAGGTGGAGGATCCCACGGCGGTGTTCTGGGGGAAGGAGCTGAGGATGGGCCCAGGCAGGGTCACCAGCACAGGGGAGGGTTCAATGACAACGTGGGAGCTCTGGCACTGCCTGACACAGCACTCATTGCAGCTGCTGGCCAGCGGGCAGGGCCCACAGGGCTGGCAGCAAGGGTCACAGGGCTTGCAGCAGGACATGGCTCAGGGTCACAGGTGCACCTGGCACAGAGGGCAGGGAGAAGCACAAAGTGAGGACACGTGAGAAGCAGCACTGCACCCAAACACCCTGCAGCCCAGGCACCTCCTGGCCCACATTGCAGTGCCCAGCTCAAAGCCCAGGAGCCACCTCAGCCAAGTCCCAGCCTCTGTCTGCACAAGACCTTCTCTCCCCTGCCCTCTCCCTGCAGAAGCAGCTCCCGGCCCTGGGCTCTTGTAGCCCCTCTCAGCTGAGACCTCCAGCCAGGCAAGAGCTGCTCTTGAAGCAGGAGGAGGAGAAGAGGCTTCCCACTCACCTGATTCCTGAAGAGGAGAAGGAGGTGAGAGAAGTGGATGGGAGAGCAGAGACTTGGGCTGCCTTTTATAGCAGTCCTGCACTGCCTCCTGCCTGAGACACTTAGTAGAACTAATAATTTTCTGACCACGTCATGTGAAATATGCACCAGTCCAGGTAATTGTATGGGCTGTCCTGTTTTCCTGTACTGCTGCCTTTTCATTTCCTGGCTAATTCCTCATGCTTTCCTATATGAATTGCTACTTCTCTAAGTGTTGGGGTGAGAGGTTCTATAATTTCTAGGGCAGAAAGATGTCAGCACAGGCAGAAGACTCTGATCAAGGGCCAGTGGCATCCCATATAGTCAGGTAATTTTCACTCATGTCATTCCTGTGTGTTTATTTTTGTCCAAGTTGTCAGGAAATGGGCATCACTCTTGTGCTTCACTTCCACGTGCCCAAGGACTCCCATGTGAGGGGACATGCTGTATGTCCACAGCAGACTTCCTAGCTGGTGATGCTTCTTGGCCTTATTTGAGCATGCAGAATATTGTTTGGCTCCATGCAAATATCTGTAAGCCCTCATGTGTCTGTCTGAGCTCGGGAACCCTCATCCTGGGAGCATGTGCAGGTCATGGCCAGAGGACTCTCCCCTGGTGAGCCCTTGAGCCCCGCAGTGCTGCCTGTTGCACTTGTAGAATGAGCCAATTTACAGCTGAATGGTGCAGCCTTTGGCCTTACAGAGAAGTGTCCAGGGAACTGAAACACAGCCTGCACCTCCTGCACCCTTCCTTTCTTGCTTTATATTCAGGGAGAAAGGCCAATAAATTGTTCTGGCCTCAGCAGGCTGTTATCCCTGAATCAATCCTTTCTGGTGCAGTGTTGCTGGTGACCAAGATGGGACACAGCCTCCTCATGTCAGGGCCAATGCAAGATGCACTTCTACAGCTCAGCAACCTGGTTGAGATCTTCCTACAAGTATGTCTTCAACTGGAGGCACCATGTTCATGTATTGCTCCACTGTGAGATGAAGGAGAGTTTCTCTGGAGGAGTCAACAGCTTTGAGTCAAACTCCCTGGGTTTTCTAGCCCAGGTTTTCTATATCCGCCCCTGCAAAAAACTGAATCTCAGGGCCTAGCAATCATGCCTTGGGACAGGAAAATGTGACTTGGGACAAACTGATGAATTTCTGCTTCATTTTCTTATGCAGGTCCGGCAGTATTGCACAGAAAGAAACTGTTGCATTCCAACTGTAACCCTCCATTCTGCATCCAACTGTGCTCCTTAAGGGTGGTGGAAATAGAAGAACCAGGAACAAAGAAGAGGAAAAGAAAGAAAAAGAGGTGGGGATGGAGTAAAGGCATTTTAGTGCTTTTTTCCCCCTGTTTCTCACAATAGGGTGAATGTTCTCCAAGTCAAGCCTGTTTTTTCCTCTGCTGGTGATGATGAGTAATCCCACTGTTTTTACCTTAACTCACAACCTTTTTCAAGTTACTTTCCCATGACCCATAAAGGATGGAGAGTGAGACAGCAGCTGGGTGTGTCTGAAAGCTAGTTAAGGTCTCTGTTGTTCTGTAACAATTATGGTAATGAGAAGTGTCTTTAGTATTTTTCATTTACGCAGCATTTTTCCGATTTCTGTGTGTGCCAGCAGAAGCAAATCTCTTTCTCCCACTGTTCCTCTCAGAGGACAGTGGGCAATGCTGTCATTTGGCTTTTGTGCTTGTGGTGCACCCTTTCTTGCAGGACATGTTTAATGAGGATCCAGACAGGAAAGGACCACACTGTCTCAGTTTAGAGGCAAGTTTAGGTGAAAAACACTCTGGAATGAGTATTTAGTCTAAAAAAATAGTTCCAGCAATCATTTTCCGCAAATGACACAAATGAGAAATGAATGCTAGTGAATGAAAGTGAAGAAAACCCCAACCATTTATTGACAGAGTGCCCACACAGCATGGGAAAAAGTAAATAAATGTTAGATATTCAACTGTCAGACCTTGCTCCTCCCATCCCTTCCCCTCTCCCCACCAGGAAAAAAACCCAAAATGCCAGGCAAAGAAAAAAAAAACACAACAGCCTGCCACGTGGTGAGGAGAAAGATGGCAATGGCTCCTGTCTCGGGGGAAAAAAGTTCCGAAGCTTCATGCAGCTTCTTGGGGAAACAGATGGGAACCTGGTGAATCCCTGGGTTTGGTCCTCCACAGCAGATGAAGCAGGAAGGGAAAAAAAACCTTCTTGCCTAAACTAACAGAAAAACAAGCAGACCAAGGGAAAAAATCAGACTGCCCAGCACTCCTGACACTTGGGGAGTGAGGCTTGAAAAAGCCTGCCAAAGGACTGAATGCCCCTCCCTCCCCTGGGACCCACCTTTGAGATGAAGCAACCACTTCTGGGGCATGGAGCAGATGATAAGGGAATAGACTAATCATAGTAAAACCAGCCCAAAACACACACACAGCCAGAAGCTGGAATGCAGGAGATTTTAAAGAGTCTACAGAGAAATATAAATTTTGGAGAGGAGGCAAGAGTGAAAAAACTCAGCATGGAAAACCCAAGCAGGTCCCAACAGAGGGAGAAGTGAGGGAAATCTGCCCTAGGCTAGTCAAGGATCAAGGATAAGAATCAAAGCTGAAAAAAGCAGAAAATAAATAAAAAAGGAAAAAGTGGGAAAGGAGAAAGCAGTGGAAAGGACTTAGAAGCATGGACCATGTTTTCAGAGTGTCTAGGCAGGACCATTCTGAAGAACTTTCCCTTTGAAGAACAGGAGGCACATGTTCAGCCATGGCCACACAATATCCTTGTTAGGAGTCTGGAATCATCATCTCAGCTCCTTGTCTGGTCTTTCACTGGAGTCTTTAGTAAGATGGGCATCTCCAGCTGCAATTGTGGCAGCTGGTGATGCAGGAGATGTAAAAGCCCCCTGGGTTGATGGGAACCCTTTCAGAGCTGAGGATGCTGCCAAAAGCAGCAGAGGTGGAGGATCCAGCCGGTGCCAGCCATTGACAAACACTCAGCCCCCAGTTCCTTCTCTACAGGAGCCTAGACAGGGCCAAGGCATCCACATCTCTCAAGGGCAATCCCAAACCCAGGCCATGCCTTTGATGCCACCTCCAGGCAGCCTTGGGGCCCTCTGCTGTTGCCCAGTCTCCTTTCTCCTGACTCATGGAGAAGGGTTGATATGACAGGGTTTGAGTGGCTCTGTGGGGATGGGGGAGTCCCCTGACCACAGAGGCCTTTGCCCCATATTCCAGGAGCTGTGGGAAAATGATGCTGTCAATGAAATTGAGGGATGTGGAGAGAAACTGTTATCCATGTCTGGGAGGTGATTGCTGGAATATGGGGGAGTTTGTGCTCTCTCAAATCCAGAAGAGGAAACAGTGGCAGCCTTCAACATGGTGCGAGGATACTTTTGGTTTTGGTTCCATTGTCGTGCTCACTTGATCCTGTGCAACCATTCAGCTCTGCCTGTGAACTTAGAAGCTGAGCAAAAGACTAATGTGAGGGAGGTGTCTGGCGAGAGGAGGTTGTGGAATATCCCCAGGCACTGCTGGTTCCCATTCTCGTTCACCATTTGACATCATCTTCTCCTGATGATCATTATTGGGGATTTGTTTGGGAGCTACAATAGAAAAGCCACAAAGCAAAGGCCACCACGGAGCATCCACCCTCGGCTTCCTCCAGGTTTAGCTTTGCGCTGAATGGAAGAGTTCCCAAACACGGAAGGAGAAAGTAGAGGGCCAGGTTTGGATGCAAAAGAACTTTATTGAGTCAAAGGAAGAGAAGGAGGTAGCACAAAGAGGACACCAGGAGTAGACACAGGGGGACAGTGGGGGTGTCCATTTGCCTGGCCTGCAGAGGGATGGAGGGAGGCAAACAGGCCCCACTGGGCTGACATTGGGTGGTGCAGACAGGAAAGGCAGGGAAGGGAAGAGAGTGGAAGATAACAGGAGTAAATGAAGGGGACAAATCCATTGTTCCAAAGATCCATCTTCAGTGCAGCTCCATGTTCAGAGGTTGTGGAGGTTCTTGCCTGAGGATGTCACCAGCAGCTTTAGCAGGGGCGACAACAACTGCTGCCATAGCAGTTGGTGATGCAGGAGATGTCAAAGCCCCCAGAGCTGATGGGCACTCCGCCAGAGCTGAGGATGTTGCCAACAGCAGCCGAGGTGGAGGATCCCACGGCAGTGTTCTGGGGGAAGGAGCTGAGGATGGGCCCAGGCAGGGTCACCAGCACAGGGGAGGGTTCAATGACAACGTGGGAGCTCTGGCACTGCCTGACACAGCACTCATTGCAGCTGCTGGCCAGCGGGCAGGGCCCACAGGGCTGGCAGCAAGGGTCACAGGGCCTGCAGCAGGACATGGCTGGGGATCACAGGTGCACCTGGCACAGAGGGCAGGGAGAAGCACAAAGTGAGGACACGTGAGAAGCAGCACTGCACCCAAACACCCTGCAGCCCAGGCACCTCCTGGCCCACATTGCAGTGCCCAGCTCAAAGCCCAGGAGCCACCTCAGCCAAGTCCCAGCCTCGTTCTCTGTCTGCACAAGACCTTCTCTCCCCTGCCCTCTCCCAGCACAAGCAGCTCCCAGCCCTGGGCTCTTGTAGCCCCTCTCAGCTGAGACCTCCAGCCAGGCAAGAGCTGCTCTTGAAGCAGCAGCAGCAGCAGGAGGAGGAGGAGAGTCTTCCCACTCACCTGATTCCTGAAGAGGAGAAGGAGGTGAGAGAAGTGGATGAGAGAGCAGAGACTTGGGCTGCCTTTTATAGCAGACCTGCCCTGCCTCAGGCTCACAGGCACCTTTGTGGAAGCCATAATTTTGTGACCAGCTCATGTCAAATGTGCACCATCCCAGTTAATGGTAGGGGCTGTGGCCTGATTTCCTGCACTGCAGCCTCTATTTCCTGGCTTCTGCCCTGTGCGTGCCTATCTAAAGAATCCTTCTAGTGCCAGCAATGAGAGATCCAAGAACTTCCAGGATATAAACACGTCGGAGGAGGCAGCACCATGGTCTGGTGGCATTCCATGCTGGCTCATGACCTGAACCTGTGTCATTCCTGTGGGTTTCTTTGTGGCAAAGCTCTCAGGGCATCACTCTCATTCTTCCTCTATCCCGGCCCATCTCTCCCGCATCCCTTTGTGACATCCCATGAGTTTTCACGTGCAGCCTGTTTTCCTGGCCCATTTTGGGAATGGATAGGGGACAGAAGGTGTTCTTTGTGGTCTTGTTCCCTCTCTATTGCATCTCCCTTTGGTCAGCACTCCATGGCTGCTTCTGCAGCTCATTCCCGCTCTTGCCCTGGGCTGGACTCCGAGCTGTGCTCGGTGGTCCTTGGCTGGATGGATGGTGCCCAGCAAGCTGCTCTGTCAATCCCCTTTCTCAGGCAGAAAGACAAGAGAAAACCAAACTGATATCTACTTGAAGTTTGAGAGAAGGCAGTTTTCCAAAGCTAAAATGAAAGTTTATGCAAGCACAAGTACACTGGGAAAGAAAATCAGGGATTGGCCTCCTTCCATTGAGAAGTGAGCGCTGGCAATTTCCCAGGAAGCAGGGCTTCCTCCTGTGTCATGGTTGCTCATGATGGCTCACTTTGTACCTAAGGCTGCAGGAATGGGCTCTGTGAGAAGAGTCCAGTGGCTCCAGCCAGCTGTGACTGAGTCAGCTCCAGCTGTGTCCAAAGGGGACTCAGCGCTGCCCAGCACTGAGCACATTTGTCCCACTGCGGATGCCTCTGAGAAAGCAGATTTCATTGGCAATGGTTTGGGCTGGAAAGCAACTTCAAAACCATTTCTTTCCCATTCTCCTTTCCTCAACAGGTGGGCACTCACTAAACCAGTTGTGTTTAAACCACCCACTTGCTCCAAGCTGTGTCCAGACTGGTGTTGCACCCATGCAGGGCTGAGGAATCTAAAGCCTTCCTGGACATGTTGTTTCTATGCCTCACCTATCTCACAGAGAGAGGATATCTTTGCCACTTTCAAGGCAAAGGTAACAAACAAAATTGCACTGCAGGAGTTGCAACACTGTGCTTCCTCCACCCTTTTTCCAGTAAGCAAACTGACGGAGTTGTCCGATAAAGAAGGAGGAATCAGAGGGCGAGCTTTGAATGCAACAGGAACTTTATTGAGTCAAAAGAAGTGGAGAAGAAGGCTCAGAGAGGGCGCCCAAGGGCAGCCACGAATATGCAGCAGGGCTGTCAGATGTCCTGGGCTGCCAAGGGAAGGAAGCCAGCAGGTCCCACTAGGCTGGCATTGAGTAGTGGTGACAGGAAAGGAAGGGAAGAGAAAAAAGAGAAGAGGAGAAGAAGGAAGCAATTCTCTGATGGCCTAAACCCCAATGTGTTAAGTTCTGCCATCATTCCATCACCATGATCCGAGTTCTTGGAGGTTCTGGCCTGAGGAGGTTGGCGGCACCATCTTTAGCAGGGACGACAGCATCTGCTGCCACCATAGCAGTTGGTGATGCAGGAGATGTCAAAGCCGCCAGAGCTGATGGGCACTCCCTCAGAGCTGAGGATGCTGCCAACAGCAGCAGAGGTGGAGGATCCCACGGCGGTGTTCTGGGGGAAGGAGCTGAGGATGGGCCCAGGCAGGGTCACCAGCACAGCAGGCGGCTGAATGACAACGTGGGAGCTCTGGCACTGCCTGACACAGCACTCATTGCAGCTGCTGGCCAGCGGGCAGGGCCCACAGGACTGGCAGCAAGGCTCACAGGGCCGGCACTGCTGGCACTTCTCAGAGCAGGACATGTCTGGAGCCTGGCGCTGCACCTGGCACAGAGGGCAGGGAGGAAGCAGAGCACACGCACGCCTCAGACACAGCCCGCAAGGCACCCCCAGCAGCACAAGGCCCCTGCTGCCTGCACAGCTCCAGCCTGGCCAGCCCCAACCTGGGCATCCTTTGCCTCAGCCCAGCACGCTCCTTCCCAGCTCAGCCAGGCCCAGCTCTGCTCCTGCCTAACCTGGAGGAAAATCAGCACCTCAGCCCAGCCCCAGCCTCTGCACAGAACACACGCTCTCCCCTCTGCCCACACCAGCACCATTGCAGAACAGCCCCAGAAGGACAAGGAGCAGCAACAAGGGCCACAAAGGTCAATGCTGCCATGCACAGGGTGCAGGAGAAAGGGGCTTCCAACTCACCTGGTTCCCAAGGAGCAGGAGGTGACAGGAGTGGTGGAGAGAGCCCCCAGTTGGGCTGCCTTTTATCCTGGCCCCACAGTGCCTCAGGGCCCACAGTTTGTGCTGTGTAGGTGACGATATTCCTGCATGATCCCAAATGAATGGAAAGATCTCTGGGAATGGAATGGCATGAGTTGGATTTTCCCTCTACCATGACTTTGCATTTCCTGGCTTACCTCATTCCCAATCCCTCAGGGACACTTCTTCTGAGTGCTGGTATGCAAGATTCCATGATTCCTGGGGCCAAGGATGTGTCCGTGTGGGTAAGAGACATGAACTAGGTGCAGAAAGGATCACAAGGAAGGAGGTGATGGCTGCCTGAGGCATTCTTTGGGACATTTCATGTTCCTGCTGACTGGAAGTGCCTCATCTTCTCCCAGCCCTCCAGGCTTTGGCTCATCAGCCAATCGCTGTCCTTCATGCCTTGCCTTTGAGGTAAAACCTCTTTGCCTTCCTCCTCGTCCTTCACAGTGCATGAGACTCCTGTAGCAGTGCTGCCTGAGCTTCTGTCCTGCTTGGTGTTGCCAGAATCTGCTCTGGCTGGGAGCTCCCCAGCATCTCCTCAGTCCCATCCCTTCCTCAGGCCTCTGCCCCATGTGCTCCCCCACAATCATGTGTGTGGCAGTGTGGCTGTGGCCCCAGTGTGTGCCAGTGTCTGCACATGCCTGTGCTTGTGCCCTGCTGGGAACAGCCCCTGAGAGCCTCTGGCCTGCACGGGGATGGTTGGGCACAGGGCAGGGCCCTTGTGTGCACCCCCCTGGCCGTGTGCCTGTGCCCGTGTGCTGGGCTCTGTGCTCTGGGCTCATCTCTGAGCACACCTGGCCAGGCTGGCAGTGTGTCAGTGCCCTGGCTGTGTGTGCAAGCTGGGCCTGAGCTGAGCTCTCAGCCCAGCCATTGCACGGCCTCTAGGGCCTTCCCTGCCCAGCAGTGCCAGCCCCTGACACACACTCAGCCCCCAGTTCCTTCTCTGCAGGAGACTGGACAGGGCCACAGCACCCACATCTCTCAAAGACAATCCCAATCCCAGGCCATGCCTTTGTTGCCACCTCCAGGCAGCCTTGGGGCCCTCAGCTGTTGCCCAGGGTCCTTGTTCCCGACTCATGGAGAAGGGTTGATATGACAGGGTTTGAGTGGCTCTGTGGGGATGGGGGAGTCCCCTGACCACAGAGGCCTTTGCCCCATATTCCAGGAGCTGTGGGAAAATGATGCTGTCAATGAAATTGAGGGATGTGGAGAGAAACTGTTATCCGTGTCTGGGAGGTGAATGCCGGAATATGGGGGAGTTTGTGCTCTCTCAAATCCAGAAGAGGAAACAGTGGCAGCCTTCAACATGGTGCGAGGATACTTTTGCTTTTGGTTCCATTGTCGTGCTCACTTGATCCTGTGCAACCATTCAGCTCTGCCTGTGAACTTAGAAGCTGAGCAAAAGACTAATGTGAGGGAGGTGTGTGGCGAGAGGAGGTTGTGGAATATCCCCAGGCACTGGTCTTTCCCATTCTCTGTCACCATTTGACATCATCTTCTCCTGATGATCACTATTTTGGGGAAGCCAGGGATTTGTTTGGGAGCTACAATAGAAAAGCCACAAAGCAAAGGCCACCACGGAGCATCCACCCTCGGCTTCCTCCAGATTTAGCCTTGCGCTGAATGGAAGAGTTCCCAAACACGGAAGGAGAAAGTAGAGGGCCAGGTTTGGATGCAAAAGAACTTTATTGAGTCAAAGGAAGAGAAGGAGGTAGCACAAAGAGGACACCAGGAGTAGACACAGGGGGACAGTGGGGGTGTCCATTTGCCTGGCCTGCAGAGGGATGGAGGGAGGCAAACAGGCCCCACTGGGCTGACATTGGGTGGTGCAGACAGGAAAGGCAGGGAAGGGAAGAGAGTGGAAGATAACAGGAGTAAATGAAGGGGACAAATCCATTGTTCCAAAGATCCATCTTCAGTGCAGCTCCATGTTCAGAGGTTGTGGAGGTTCTTGCCTGAGGATGTCTGCAGCAGCTTTAGCAGGGGCGACAACAACTGCTGCCATAGCAGTTGGTGATGCAGGAGATGTCAAAGCCCCCAGAGCTGATGGGCACTCCGCCAGAGCTGAGGATGTTGCCAACAGCAGCAGAGGTGGAGGATCCCACGGCGGTGTTCTGGGGGAAGGAGCTGAGGATGGGCCCAGGCAGGGTCACCAGCACAGGGGAGGGTTCAATGACAACGTGGGAGCTCTGGCACTGCCTGACACAGCACTCATTGCAGCTGCTGGCCAGCGGGCAGGGCCCACAGGGCTGGCAGCAAGGGTCACAGGGCCTGCAGCAGGACATGGCTGGGGCTCACAGGTGCACCTGGCACAGAGGGCAGGGAGAAGCACAAAGTGAGGACACGTGAGAAGCAGCACTGCACCCAAACACCCTGCAGCCCAGGCACCTCCTGGCCCACATTGCAGTGCCCAGCTCAAAGCCCAGGAGCCACCTCAGCCAAGTCCCAGCCTCGCTCTCTGTCTGCACAAGACCTTCTCTCCCCTGCCCTCTCCCAGCACAAGCAGCTCCCAGCCCTGGGCTCTTGTAGCCCCTCTCAGCTGAGACCTCCAGCCAGGCAAGAGCTGCTCTTGAAGCAGCAGCAGCAGCAGGAGGAGGAGGAGAGTCTTCCCACTCACCTGATTCCTGAAGAGGAGAAGGAGGTGAGAGAAGTGGATGAGAGAGCAGAGACTTGGGCTGCCTTTTATAGCAGACCTGCCCTGCCTCAGGCTCACAGGCACCTTTGTGGAAGCCATAATTTTGTGACCAGCTCATGTCAAATGTGCACCATCCCAGTTAATGGTAGGGGCTGTGGCCTGATTTCCTGCACTGCAGCCTCTATTTCCTGGCTTCTGCCCTGTGCGTGCCTATCTAAAGAATCCTTCTAGTGCCAGCAATGAGAGATCCAAGAACTTCCAGGATATAAACACGTCGGAGGAGGCAGCACCATGGTCTGGTGGCATTCCATGCAGGCTCATGACCTGAACCTGTGTCATTCCTGTGGGTTTCTTTGTGGCAAAGCTCTCAGGGCATCACTCTCATTCTTCCTCTATCCCGGCCCATCTCTCCCGCATCCCTTTGTGACATCCCATGAGTTTTCACGTGCAGCCTGTTTTCCTGGCCCATTTTGGGAATGGATAGGGGACAGAAGGTGTTCTTTGTGGTCTTGTTCCCTCTCTATTGCATCTCCCTTTGGTCAGCACTCCATGGCTGCCTCTGCAGCTCATTCCCCCTCTTGCCCTGGGCTGGACTCCGAGCTGTGCTCGGTGGCCCTTGGCTGGATGGATGGTGCCCAGCAAGCTGCTCTGTCAATCCCCTTTCTCAGGCAGAAAGACAAGAGAAAACCAAACTGATATCTACTTGAAGTTTGAGAGAAGGCAGTTTTCCAAAGCTAAAATGAAAGTTTATGCAAGCACAAGTACACTGGGAAAGAAAATCAGGGATTGGCCTCCTTCCATTGAGAAGTGAGCGCTGGCAATTTCCCAGGAAGCAGGGCTTCCTCCTGTGTCATGGTTGCTCATGATGGCTCACTTTGTACCTAAGGCTGCAGGAATGGGCTCTGTGAGAAGAGTCCAGTGGCTCCAGCCAGCTGTGACTGAGTCAGCTCCAGCTGTGTCCAAAGGGGACTCAGCGCTGCCCAGCACTGAGCACATTTGTCCCACTGCGGATGCCTCTGAGAAAGCAGATTTCATTGGCAATGGTTTGGGCTGGAAAGCAACTTCAAAACCATTTCTTTCCCATTCTCCTTTCCTCAACAGGTGGGCACTCACTAAACCAGTTGTGTTTAAACCACCCACTTGCTCCAAGCTGTGTCCAGACTGGTGTTGCACCCATGCAGGGCTGAGGAATCTAAAGCCTTCCTGGACATGTTGTTTCTATGCCTCACCTATCTCACAGAGAGAGGATATCTTTGCCACTTTCAAGGCAAAGGTAACAAACAAAATTGCACTGCAGGAGTTGCAACACTGTGCTTCCTCCACCCTTTTTCCAGTA
The DNA here is from genome assembly GCF_023055355.1 of Agelaius tricolor. Taxonomy (NCBI): domain Eukaryota; kingdom Metazoa; phylum Chordata; class Aves; order Passeriformes; family Icteridae; genus Agelaius; species Agelaius tricolor. The sequence continues at coordinate 3,896,544 of NW_027269291.1, forward strand.
AGCAAACTGACGGAGTTGTCCGATAAAGAAGGAGGAATCAGAGGGCGAGCTTTGAATGCAACAGGAACTTTATTGAGTCAAAAGAAGTGGAGAAGAAGGCTCAGAGAGGGCGCCCAAGGGCAGCCACGAATATGCAGCAGGGCTGTCAGATGTCCTGGGCTGCCAAGGGAAGGAAGCCAGCAGGTCCCACTAGGCTGGCATTGAGTAGTGGTGACAGGAAAGGAAGGGAAGAGAAAAAAGAGAAGAGGAGAAGAAGGAAGCAATTCTCTGATGGCCTAAACCCCAATGTGTTAAGTTCTGCCATCATTCCATCACCATGATCCGAGTTCTTGGAGGTTCTGGCCTGAGGAGGTTGGCGGCACCATCTTTAGCAGGGACGACAGCATCTGCTGCCACCATAGCAGTTGGTGATGCAGGAGATGTCAAAGCCGCCAGAGCTGATGGGCACTCCCTCAGAGCTGAGGATGCTGCCAACAGCAGCAGAGGTGGAGGATCCCACGGCGGTGTTCTGGGGGAAGGAGCTGAGGATGGGCCCAGGCAGGGTCACCAGCACAGCAGGCGGCTGAATGACAACGTGGGAGCTCTGGCACTGCCTGACACAGCACTCATTGCAGCTGCTGGCCAGCGGGCAGGGCCCACAGGACTGGCAGCAAGGCTCACAGGGCCGGCACTGCTGGCACTTCTCAGAGCAGGACATGTCTGGAGCCTGGCGCTGCACCTGGCACAGAGGGCAGGGAGGAAGCAGAGCACACGCACGCCTCAGACACAGCCCGCAAGGCACCCCCAGCAGCACAAGGCCCCTGCTGCCTGCACAGCTCCAGCCTGGCCAGCCCCAACCTGGGCATCCTTTGCCTCAGCCCAGCACGCTCCTTCCCAGCTCAGCCAGGCCCAGCTCTGCTCCTGCCTAACCTGGAGGAAAATCAGCACCTCAGCCCAGCCCCAGCCTCTGCACAGAACACACGCTCTCCCCTCTGCCCACACCAGCACCATTGCAGAACAGCCCCAGAAGGACAAGGAGCAGCAACAAGGGCCACAAAGGTCAATGCTGCCATGCACAGGGTGCAGGAGAAAGGGGCTTCCAACTCACCTGGTTCCTAAGGAGCAGGAGGTGACAGGAGTGGTGGAGAGAGCCCCCAGTTGGGCTGCCTTTTATCCTGGCCCCACAGTGCCTCAGGGCCCACAGTTTGTGCTGTGTAGGTGACGATATTCCTGCATGATCCCAAATGAATGGAAAGATCTCTGGGAATGGAATGGCATGAGTTGGATTTTCCCTCTACCATGACTTTGCATTTCCTGGCTTACCTCATTCCCAATCCCTCAGGGACACTTCTTCTGAGTGCTGGTATGCAAGATTCCATGATTCCTGGGGCCAAGGATGTGTCCGTGTGGGTAAGAGACATGAACTAGGTGCAGAAAGGATCACAAGGAAGGAGGTGATGGCTGCCTGAGGCATTCTTTGGGACATTTCATGTTCCTGCTGACTGGAAGTGCCTCATCTTCTCCCAGCCCTCCAGGCTTTGGCTCATCAGCCAACCGCTGTCCTTCATGCCTTGCCTTTGAGGTAAAACCTCTTTGCCTTCCTCCTCGTCCTTCACAGTGCATGAGACTCCTGTAGCAGTGCTGCCTGAGCTTCTGTCCTGCTTGGTGTTGCCAGAATCTGCTCTGGCTGGGAGCTCCCCAGCATCTCCTCAGTCCCATCCCTTCCTCAGGCCTCTGCCCCATGTGCTCCCCCACAATCATGTGTGTGGCAGTGTGGCTGTGGCCCCAGTGTGTGCCAGTGTCTGCACATGCCTGTGCTTGTGCCCTGCTGGGAACAGCCCCTGAGAGCCTCTGGCCTGCACGGGGATGGTTGGGCACAGGGCAGGGCCCTTGTGTGCACCCCCCTGGCCGTGTGCCTGTGCCCGTGTGCTGGGCTCTGTGCTCTGGGCTCATCTCTGAGCACACCTGGCCAGGCTGGCAGTGTGTCAGTGCCCTGGCTGTGTGTGCAAGCTGGGCCTGAGCTGAGCTCTCAGCCCAGCCATTGCACGGCCTCTAGGGCCTTCCCTGCCCAGCAGTGCCAGCCCCTGACACACACTCAGCCCCCAGTTCCTTCTCTGCAGGAGCCTGGACAGGGCCACAGCACCCACATCTCTCAAAGACAATCCCAATCCCAGGCCATGCCTTTGTTGCCACCTCCAGGCAGCCTTGGGGCCCTCAGCTGTTGCCCAGGGTCCTTGTTCCCGACTCATGGAGAAGGGTTGATATGACAGGGTTTGAGTGGCTCTGTGGGGATGGGGGAGTCCCCTGACCACAGAGGCCTTTGCCCCATATTCCAGGAGCTGTGGGAAAATGATGCTGTCAATGAAATTGAGGGATGTGGAGAGAAACTGTTATCCGTGTCTGGGAGGTGAATGCCGGAATATGGGGGAGTTTGTGCTCTCTCAAATCCAGAAGAGGAAACAGTGGCAGCCTTCAACATGGTGCGAGGATACTTTTGCTTTTGGTTCCATTGTCGTGCTCACTTGATCCTGTGCAACCATTCAGCTCTGCCTGTGAACTTAGAAGCTGAGCAAAAGACTAATGTGAGGGAGGTGTGTGGCGAGAGGAGGTTGTGGAATATCCCCAGGCACTGGTCTTTCCCATTCTCTGTCACCATTTGACATCATCTTCTCCTGATGATCACTATTTTGGGGAAGCCAGGGATTTGTTTGGGAGCTACAATAGAAAAGCCACAAAGCAAAGGCCACCACGGAGCATCCACCCTCGGCTTCCTCCAGATTTAGCCTTGCGCTGAATGGAAGAGTTCCCAAACACGGAAGGAGAAAGTAGAGGGCCAGGTTTGGATGCAAAAGAACTTTATTGAGTCAAAGGAAGAGAAGGAGGTAGCACAAAGAGGACACCAGGAGTAGACACAGGGGGACAGTGGGGGTGTCCATTTGCCTGGCCTGCAGAGGGATGGAGGGAGGCAAACAGGCCCCACTGGGCTGACATTGGGTGGTGCAGACAGGAAAGGCAGGGAAGGGAAGAGAGTGGAAGATAACAGGAGTAAATGAAGGGGACAAATCCATTGTTCCAAAGATCCATCTTCAGTGCAGCTCCATGTTCAGAGGTTGTGGAGGTTCTTGCCTGAGGATGTCTGCAGCAGCTTTAGCAGGGGCGACAACAACTGTTGCCAAAGCAGTTGGTGATGCAGGAGATGTCAAAGCCCCCAGAGCTGATGGGCACTCCGCCAGAGCTGAGGATGTTGCCAACAGCAGCAGAGGTGGAGGATCCCACGGCGGTGTTCTGGGGGAAGGAGCTGAGGATGGGCCCAGGCAGGGTCACCAGCACAGGGGAGGGTTCAATGACAACGTGGGAGCTCTGGCACTGCCTGACACAGCACTCATTGCAGCTGCTGGCCAGCGGGCAGGGCCCACAGGGCTGGCAGCAAGGGTCACAGGGCCTGCAGCAGGACATGGCTGGGGATCACAGGTGCACCTGGCACAGAGGGCAGGGAGAAGCACAAAGTGAGGACACGTGAGAAGCAGCACTGCACCCAAACACCCTGCAGCCCAGGCACCTCCTGGCCCACATTGCAGTGCCCAGCTCAAAGCCCAGGAGCCACCTCAGCCTAGTCCCAGCCTCGCTCTCTGTCTGCACAAGACCTTCTCTCCCCTGCCCTCTCCCAGCACAAGCAGCTCCCAGCCCTGGGCTCTTGTAGCCCCTCTCAGCTGAGACCTCCAGCCAGGCAAGAGCTGCTCTTGAAGCAGCAGCAGCAGCAGGAGGAGGAGGAGAGTCTTCCCACTCACCTGATTCCTGAAGAGGAGAAGGAGGTGAGAGAAGTGGATGAGAGAGCAGAGACTTGGGCTGCCTTTTATAGCAGACCTGCCCTGCCTCAGGCTCACAGGCACCTTTGTGGAAGCCATAATTTTGTGACCAGCTCATGTCAAATGTGCACCATCCCAGTTAATGGTAGGGGCTGTGGCCTGATTTCCTGCACTGCAGCCTCTATTTCCTGGCTTCTGCCCTGTGCGTGCCTATCTAAAGAATCCTTCTAGTGCCAGCAATGAGAGATCCAAGAACTTCCAGGATATAAACACGTCGGAGGAGGCAGCACCATGGTCTGGTGGCATTCCATGCTGGCTCATGACCTGAACCTGTGTCATTCCTGTGGGTTTCTTTGTGGCAAAGCTCTCAGGGCATCACTCTCATTCTTCCTCTATCCCGGCCCATCTCTCCCGCATCCCTTTGTGACATCCCATGAGTTTTCACGTGCAGCCTGTTTTCCTGGCCCATTTTGGGAATGGATAGGGGACAGAAGGTGTTCTTTGTGGTCTTGTTCCCTCTCTATTGCATCTCCCTTTGGTCAGCACTCCATGGCTGCTTCTGCAGCTCATTCCTGCTCTTGCCCTGGGCTGGACTCCGAGCTGTGCTCGGTGGTCCTTGGCTGGATGGATGGTGCCCAGCAAGCTGCTCTGTCAATCCCCTTTCTCAGGCAGAAAGACAAGAGAAAACCAAACTGATATCTACTTGAAGTTTGAGAGAAGGCAGTTTTCCAAAGCTAAAATGAAAGTTTATGCAAGCACAAGTACACTGGGAAAGAAAATCAGGGATTGGCCTCCTTCCATTGAGAAGTGAGCGCTGGCAATTTCCCAGGAAGCAGGGCTTCCTCCTGTGTCATGGTTGCTCATGATGGCTCACTTTGTACCTAAGGCTGCAGGAATGGGCTCTGTGAGAAGAGTCCAGTGGCTCCAGCCAGCTGTGACTGAGTCAGCTCCAGCTGTGTCCAAAGGGGACTCAGCGCTGCCCAGCACTGAGCACATTTGTCCCACTGCGGATGCCTCTGAGAAAGCAGATTTCATTGGCAATGGTTTGGGCTGGAAAGCAACTTCAAAACCATTTCTTTCCCATTCTCCTTTCCTCAACAGGTGGGCACTCACTAAACCAGTTGTGTTTAAACCACCCACTTGCTCCAAGCTGTGTCCAGACTGGTGTTGCACCCATGCAGGGCTGAGGAATCTAAAGCCTTCCTGGACATGTTGTTTCTATGCCTCACCTATCTCACAGAGAGAGGATATCTTTGCCACTTTCAAGGCAAAGGTAACAAACAAAATTGCACTGCAGGAGTTGCAACACTGTGCTTCCTCCACCCTTTTTCCAGTAAGCAAACTGACGGAGTTGTCCGATAAAGAAGGAGGAATCAGAGGGCGAGCTTTGAATGCAACAGGAACTTTATTGAGTCAAAAGAAGTGGAGAAGAAGGCTCAGAGAGGGCGCCCAAGGGCAGCCACGAATATGCAGCAGGGCTGTCAGATGTCCTGGGCTGCCAAGGGAAGGAAGCCAGCAGGTCCCACTAGGCTGGCATTGAGTAGTGGTGACAGGAAAGGAAGGGAAGAGAAAAAAGAGAAGAGGAGAAGAAGGAAGCAATTCTCTGATGGCCTAAACCCCAATGTGTTAAGTTCTGCCATCATTCCATCACCATGATCCGAGTTCTTGGAGGTTCTGGCCTGAGGAGGTTGGCGGCACCATCTTTAGCAGGGACGACAGCATCTGCTGCCACCATAGCAGTTGGTGATGCAGGAGATGTCAAAGCCGCCAGAGCTGATGGGCACTCCCTCAGAGCTGAGGATGCTGCCAACAGCAGCAGAGGTGGAGGATCCCACGGCGGTGTTCTGGGGGAAGGAGCTGAGGATGGGCCCAGGCAGGGTCACCAGCACAGCAGGCGGCTGAATGACAACGTGGGAGCTCTGGCACTGCCTGACACAGCACTCATTGCAGCTGCTGGCCAGCGGGCAGGGCCCACAGGACTGGCAGCAAGGCTCACAGGGCCGGCACTGCTGGCACTTCTCAGAGCAGGACATGTCTGGAGCCTGGCGCTGCACCTGGCACAGAGGGCAGGGAGGAAGCAGAGCACACGCACGCCTCAGACACAGCCCGCAAGGCACCCCCAGCAGCACAAGGCCCCTGCTGCCTGCACAGCTCCAGCCTGGCCAGCCCCAACCTGGGCATCCTTTGCCTCAGCCCAGCACGCTCCTTCCCAGCTCAGCCAGGCCCAGCTCTGCTCCTGCCTAACCTGGAGGAAAATCAGCACCTCAGCCCAGCCCCAGCCTCTGCACAGAACACACGCTCTCCCCTCTGCCCACACCAGCACCATTACAGAACAGCCCCAGAAGGACAAGGAGCAGCAACAAGGGCCACAAAGGTCAATGCTGCCATGCACAGGGTGCAGGAGAAAGGGGCTTCCAACTCACCTGGTTCCCAAGGAGCAGGAGGTGACAGGAGTGGTGGAGAGAGCCCCCAGTTGGGCTGCCTTTTATCCTGGCCCCACAGTGCCTCAGGGCCCACAGTTTGTGCTGTGTAGGTGACGATATTCCTGCATGATCCCAAATGAATGGAAAGATCTCTGGGAATGGAATGGCATGAGTTGGATTTTCCCTCTACCATGACTTTGCATTTCCTGGCTTACCTCATTCCCAATCCCTCAGGGACACTTCTTCTGAGTGCTGGTATGCAAGATTCCATGATTCCTGGGGCCAAGGATGTGTCCGTGTGGGTAAGAGACATGAACTAGGTGCAGAAAGGATCACAAGGAAGGAGGTGATGGCTGCCTGAGGCATTCTTTGGGACATTTCATGTTCCTGCTGACTGGAAGTGCCTCATCTTCTCCCAGCCCTCCAGGCTTTGGCTCATCAGCCAATCGCTGTCCTTCATGCCTTGCCTTTGAGGTAAAACCTCTTTGCCTTCCTCCTCGTCCTTCACAGTGCATGAGACTCCTGTAGCAGTGCTGCCTGAGCTTCTGTCCTGCTTGGTGTTGCCAGAATCTGCTCTGGCTGGGAGCTCCCCAGCATCTCCTCAGTCCCATCCCTTCCTCAGGCCTCTGCCCCATGTGCTCCCCCACAATCATGTGTGTGGCAGTGTGGCTGTGGCCCCAGTGTGTGCCAGTGTCTGCACATGCCTGTGCTTGTGCCCTGCTGGGAACAGCCCCTGAGAGCCTCTGGCCTGCACGGGGATGGTTGGGCACAGGGCAGGGCCCTTGTGTGCACCCCCCTGGCCGTGTGCCTGTGCCCGTGTGCTGGGCTCTGTGCTCTGGGCTCATCTCTGAGCACACCTGGCCAGGCTGGCAGTGTGTCAGTGCCCTGGCTGTGTGTGCAAGCTGGGCCTGAGCTGAGCTCTCAGCCCAGCCATTGCACGGCCTCTAGGGCCTTCCCTGCCCAGCAGTGCCAGCCCCTGACACACACTCAGCCCCCAGTTCCTTCTCTGCAGGAGCCTGGACAGGGCCACAGCACCCACATCTCTCAAAGACAATCCCAATCCCAGGCCATGCCTTTGTTGCCACCTCCAGGCAGCCTTGGGGCCCTCAGCTGTTGCCCAGGGTCCTTGTTCCCGACTCATGGAGAAGGGTTGATATGACAGGGTTTGAGTGGCTCTGTGGGGATGGGGGAGTCCCCTGACCACAGAGGCCTTTGCCCCATATTCCAGGAGCTGTGGGAAAATGATGCTGTCAATGAAATTGAGGGATGTGGAGAGAAACTGTTATCCGTGTCTGGGAGGTGAATGCCGGAATATGGGGGAGTTTGTGCTCTCTCAAATCCAGAAGAGGAAACAGTGGCAGCCTTCAACATGGTGCGAGGATACTTTTGCTTTTGGTTCCATTGTCGTGCTCACTTGATCCTGTGCAACCATTCAGCTCTGCCTGTGAACTTAGAAGCTGAGCAAAAGACTAATGTGAGGGAGGTGTGTGGCGAGAGGAGGTTGTGGAATATCCCCAGGCACTGGTCTTTCCCATTCTCTGTCACCATTTGACATCATCTTCTCCTGATGATCACTATTTTGGGGAAGCCAGGGATTTGTTTGGGAGCTACAATAGAAAAGCCACAAAGCAAAGGCCACCACGGAGCATCCACCCTCGGCTTCCTCCAGATTTAGCCTTGCGCTGAATGGAAGAGTTCCCAAACACGGAAGGAGAAAGTAGAGGGCCAGGTTTGGATGCAAAAGAACTTTATTGAGTCAAAGGAAGAGAAGGAGGTAGCACAAAGAGGACACCAGGAGTAGACACAGGGGGACAGTGGGGGTGTCCATTTGCCTGGCCTGCAGAGGGATGGAGGGAGGCAAACAGGCCCCACTGGGCTGACATTGGGTGGTGCAGACAGGAAAGGCAGGGAAGGGAAGAGAGTGGAAGATAACAGGAGTAAATGAAGGGGACAAATCCATTGTTCCAAAGATCCATCTTCAGTGCAGCTCCATGTTCAGAGGTTGTGGAGGTTCTTGCCTGAGGATGTCTGCAGCAGCTTTAGCAGGGGCGACAACAACTGCTGCCATAGCAGTTGGTGATGCAGGAGATGTCAAAGCCCCCAGAGCTGATGGGCACTCCGCCAGAGCTGAGGATGTTGCCAACAGCAGCAGAGGTGGAGGATCCCACGGCGGTGTTCTGGGGGAAGGAGCTGAGGATGGGCCCAGGCAGGGTCACCAGCACAGGGGAGGGTTCAATGACAACGTGGGAGCTCTGGCACTGCCTGACACAGCACTCATTGCAGCTGCTGGCCAGCGGGCAGGGCCCACAGGGCTGGCAGCAAGGGTCACAGGGCCTGCAGCAGGACATGGCTGGGGATCACAGGTGCACCTGGCACAGAGGGCAGGGAGAAGCACAAAGTGAGGACACGTGAGAAGCAGCACTGCACCCAAACACCCTGCAGCCCAGGCACCTCCTGGCCCACATTGCAGTGCCCAGCTCAAAGCCCAGGAGCCACCTCAGCCTAGTCCCAGCCTCGCTCTCTGTCTGCACAAGACCTTCTCTCCCCTGCCCTCTCCCAGCACAAGCAGCTCCCAGCCCTGGGCTCTTGTAGCCCCTCTCAGCTGAGACCTCCAGCCAGGCAAGAGCTGCTCTTGAAGCAGCAGCAGCAGCAGGAGGAGGAGGAGAGTCTTCCCACTCACCTGATTCCTGAAGAGGAGAAGGAGGTGAGAGAAGTGGATGAGAGAGCAGAGACTTGGGCTGCCTTTTATAGCAGACCTGCCCTGCCTCAGGCTCACAGGCACCTTTGTGGAAGCCATAATTTTGTGACCAGCTCATGTCAAATGTGCACCATCCCAGTTAATGGTAGGGGCTGTGGCCTGATTTCCTGCACTGCAGCCTCTATTTCCTGGCTTCTGCCCTGTGCGTGCCTATCTAAAGAATCCTTCTAGTGCCAGCAATGAGAGATCCAAGAACTTCCAGGATATAAACACGTCGGAGGAGGCAGCACCATGGTCTGGTGGCATTCCATGCTGGCTCATGACCTGAACCTGTGTCATTCCTGTGGGTTTCTTTGTGGCAAAGCTCTCAGGGCATCACTCTCATTCTTCCTCTATCCCGGCCCATCTCTCCCGCATCCCTTTGTGACATCCCATGAGTTTTCACGTGCAGCCTGTTTTCCTGGCCCATTTTGGGAATGGATAGGGGACAGAAGGTGTTCTTTGTGGTCTTGTTCCCTCTCTATTGCATCTCCCTTTGGTCAGCACTCCATGGCTGCTTCTGCAGCTCGTTCCTGCTCTTGCCCTGGGCTGGACTCCGAGCTGTGCTCGGTGGTCCTTGGCTGGATGGATGGTGCCCAGCAAGCTGCTCTGTCAATCCCCTTTCTGAGGCAGAAAGACAAGAGAAAACCAAACTGATATCTACTTGAAGTTTGAGAGAAGGCAGTTTTCCAAAGCTAAAATGAAAGTTTATGCAAGCACAAGTACACTGGGAAAGAAAATCAGGGATTGGCCTCCTTCCATTGAGAAGTGAGCGCTGGCAATTTCCCAGGAAGCAGGGCTTCCTCCTGTGTCATGGTTGCTCATGATGGCTCACTTTGTACCTAAGGCTGCAGGAATGGGCTCTGTGAGAAGAGTCCAGTGGCTCCAGCCAGCTGTGACTGAGTCAGCTCCAGCTGTGTCCAAAGGGGACTCAGCGCTGCCCAGCACTGAGCACATTTGTCCCACTGCTGATGCCTCTGAGAAAGCAGATTTCATTGGCAATGGTTTGGGCTGGAAAGCAACTTCAAAACCATTTCTTTCCCATTCTCCTTTCCTCAACAGGTGGGCACTCACTAAACCAGTTGTGTTTAAACCACCCACTTGCTCCAAGCTGTGTCCAGACTGGTGTTGCACCCATGCAGGGCTGAGGAATCTAAAGCCTTCCTGGACATGTTGTTTCTATGCCTCACCTATCTCACAGAGAGAGGATATCTTTGCCACTTTCAAGGCAAAGGTAACAAACAAAATTGCACTGCAGGAGTTGCAACACTGTGCTTCCTCCACCCTTTTTCCAGTAAGCAAACTGACGGAGTTGTCCGATAAAGAAGGAGGAATCAGAGGGCGAGCTTTGAATGCAACAGGAACTTTATTGAGTCAAAAGAAGTGGAGAAGAAGGCTCAGAGAGGGCGCCCAAGGGCAGCCACGAATATGCAGCAGGGCTGTCAGATGTCCTGGGCTGCCAAGGGAAGGAAGCCAGCAGGTCCCACTAGGCTGGCATTGAGTAGTGGTGACAGGAAAGGAAGGGAAGAGAAAAAAGAGAAGAGGAGAAGAAGGAAGCAATTCTCTGATGGCCTAAACCCCAATGTGTTAAGTTCTGCCATCATTCCATCACCATGATCCGAGTTCTTGGAGGTTCTGGCCTGAGGAGGTTGGCGGCACCATCTTTAGCAGGGACGACAGCATCTGCTGCCACCATAGCAGTTGGTGATGCAGGAGATGTCAAAGCCGCCAGAGCTGATGGGCACTCCCTCAGAGCTGAGGATGCTGCCAACAGCAGCAGAGGTGGAGGATCCCACGGCGGTGTTCTGGGGGAAGGAGCTGAGGATGGGCCCAGGTAGGGTCACCAGCACAGCAGGCGGCTGAATGACAACGTGGGAGCTCTGGCACTGCCTGACACAGCACTCATTGCAGCTGCTGGCCAGCGGGCAGGGCCCACAGGACTGGCAGCAAGGCTCACAGGGCCGGCACTGCTGGCACTTCTCAGAGCAGGACATGTCTGGAGCCTGGCGCTGCACCTGGCACAGAGGGCAGGGAGGAAGCAGAGCACACGCACGCCTCAGACACAGCCCGCAAGGCACCCCCAGCAGCACAAGGCCCCTGCTGCCTGCACAGCTCCAGCCTGGCCAGCCCCAACCTGGGCATCCTTTGCCTCAGCCCAGCACGCTCCTTCCCAGCTCAGCCAGGCCCAGCTCTGCTCCTGCCTAACCTGGAGGAAAATCAGCACCTCAGCCCAGCCCCAGCCTCTGCACAGAACACACGCTCTCCCCTCTGCCCACACCAGCACCATTACAGAACAGCCCCAGAAGGACAAGGAGCAGCAACAAGGGCCACAAAGGTCAATGCTGCCATGCACAGGGTGCAGGAGAAAGGGGCTTCCAACTCACCTGGTTCCTAAGGAGCAGGAGGTGACAGGAGTGGTGGAGAGAGCCCCCAGTTGGGCTGCCTTTTATCCTGGCCCCACAGTGCCTCAGGGCCCACAGTTTGTGCTGTGTAGGTGACGATATTCCTGCATGATCCCAAATGAATGGAAAGATCTCTGGGAATGGAATGGCATGAGTTGGATTTTCCCTCTACCATGACTTTGCATTTCCTGGCTTACCTCATTCCCAATCCCTCAGGGACACTTCTTCTGAGTGCTGGTATGCAAGATTCCATGATTCCTGGGGCCAAGGATGTGTCCGTGTGGGTAAGAGACATGAACTAGGTGCAGAAAGGATCACAAGGAAGGAGGTGATGGCTGCCTGAGGCATTCTTTGGGACATTTCATGATCCTGCTAACTGGAAGTGCCTCATCTTCTCCCAGCCCTCCAGGCTTTGGCTCATCAGCCAACCGCTGTCCTTCATGCCTTGCCTTTGAGGTAAAACCTCTTTGCCTTCCTCCTCGTCCTTCACAGTGCATGAGACTCCTGTAGCAGTGCTGCCTGAGCTTCTGTCCTGCTTGGTGTTGCCAGAATCTGCTCTGGCTGGGAGCTCCCCAGCATCTCCTCAGTCCCATCCCTTCCTCAGGCCTCTGCCCCATGTGCTCCCCCACAATCATGTGTGTGGCAGTGTGGCTGTGGCCCCAGTGTGTGCCAGTGTCTGCACATGCCTGTGCTTGTGCCCTGCTGGGAACAGCCCCTGAGAGCCTCTGGCCTGCACGGGGATGGTTGGGCACAGGGCAGGGCCCTTGTGTGCACCCCCCTGGCCGTGTGCCTGTGCCCGTGTGCTGGGCTCTGTGCTCTGGGCTCATCTCTGAGCACACCTGGCCAGGCTGGCAGTGTGTCAGTGCCCTGGCTGTGTGTGCAAGCTGGGCCTGAGCTGAGCTCTCAGCCCAGCCATTGCACGGCCTCTAGGGCCTTCCCTGCCCAGCAGTGCCAGCCACTGACACACACTCAGCCCCCAGTTCCTTCTCTGCAGGAGCCTGGACAGGGCCACAGCACCCACATCTCTCAAAGACAATCCCAATCCCAGGCCATGCCTTTGGTGGTGCCTCCAGGCAGCCTTGGGGCCCTCAGCTGTTGCCCAGGGTCCTTGTTCCCGACTCATGGAGAAGGGTTGATATGACAGGGTTTGAGTGGCTCTGTGGGGATGGGGGAGTCCCCTGACCACAGAGGCCTTTGCCCCATATTCCAGGACCTGTGGGAAAATGATGCTGTCAATGAAATTGAGGGATGTGGAGAGAAACTGTTATCCGTGTCTGGGAGGTGAATGCCAGAATATGGGCGAGTTTTTCCTCTCTCAAATCCAGAAGAGGAAACAGTGGCAGCCTTCAACATGGTGCGAGGATACTTTTGCTTTTGGTTCCATTGTCGTGCTCACTTGATCCTGTGCAACCATTCAGCTCTGCCTGTGAACTTAGAAGCTGAGCAAAAGACTAATGTGAGGGAGGTGTTTGGCGAGAGGAGGTTGTGGAATATCCCCAGGCACTGCTGGTTCCCATTCTCTGTCACCATTTGACATCATCTTCTCCTGACGCTCATTATTGGGGAAGCCAGGGATTTGTTTGGGAGCTACAATAGAAAAGCCACAAAGCAAAGGCCACCACGGAGCATCCACCCTTGGGTTCCTCCAGCTTTAGCCGTGAGCTGAATGGAAGAGTTCCCAAACACGGAAGGAGAAAGTAGAGGGCCAGGTTTGGATGCAAAAGAACTTTATTGAGTCAAAGGAAGAGAAGGAGGCAACTCAAAGAGGACACCAGGAGTAGATACAGGGGGACAGTGGGGGTGTCCATTTGCCTGGCCTGCAGAGGGATGGAGGGAGGCAAACAGGCCCCACTGGGCTGGCATTGGGTGGTGCAGACAGGAAAGGTAGGGAAGGGAAGAGAGTGGAAGGAAACAGGAGTAAATGAAGGGCAAAAATCCATTGTTCCAAAAATCCATCTTCACTGCAGCTCCACGTTCTGAGGTTGTGGAGGTTCTTGCCTGAGGATGTCACCAGCAGCTTTAGCAGGGGCGACAACAACTGCTGCCATAGCAGTTGGTGATGCAGGAGATGTCAAAGCCCCCAGAGCTGATGGGCACTCCGCCACAGCTGAGGATGTTGCCAACAGCAGCAGAGGTGGAGGATCCCACGGCGGTGTTCTGGGGGAAGGAGCTGAGGATGGGCCCAGGCAGGGTCACCAGCACAGGGGAGGGTTCAATGACAACGTGGGAGCTCTGGCACTGCCTGACACAGCACTCATTGCAGCTGCTGGCCAGTGGGCAGGGCCCACAGGGCTGGCAGCAAGGGTCACAGGGCTTGCAGCAGGACATGGCTGGGGTTCACAGGTGCACCTGGCACAAAGGGTCGGGAGAAGCACAAAGTGAGGACACGTGAGAAGCAGCACTGCACCCAAACACCCTGCAGCCAAGGCACCTCCTGGCCCACATTGCAGTGCCCAGCTCAAAGCCCAGGAGCCACCTCAGCCAAGTCCCAGCCTCTCTCTGTCTGCACAAGACCTTCTCTCCCCTGCCCTCTCCCAGCACAAGCAGCTCCCAGCCCTGGGCTCTTGTAGCCCCTCTCAGCTGAGACCTCCAGCCAGGCAAGAGCTGCTCTTGAAGCAGCAGCAGGAGGAGGAGAAGAGGCTTCCCACTCACCTGATTCCTGAAGAGGAGAAGGAGGTGAGAGAAGTGGATGAGAGAGCAGAGACTTGGGCTGCCTTTTATAGCAGACCTGCCCTGCCTCAGGCCCACAGGCACCTTAGTGGAAGCCATAATTTTGTGACCAGCTCATGTCAAATGTGCACCATCCCAGTTAATGGTAGGGGCTGTGGCCTGATTTCCTGCACTGCAGCCTCTATTTCCTGGCTTCTGCCCTGTGCGTTCCTATCTAAAGAATCCTTCTAGTGCCAGCAATGAGAGATCCAAGAACTTCCAGGATATAAACACGTCAGAGGAGGCAGAATATTTGCATCATGGTCTGGTGGCATTCCATGCAGGCTCATGACCTGAACCTGTGTCATTCCTGTGGGTTTCTTTGTGGCAAAGCTCTCAGGGCATCACTCTCATTCTTCCTCTATCCCGGCCCATCTCTCCTGCATCCCTTTGTGACATCCCATGAGTTTTCACATGCAGCCTGTTTTCCTGGCCCATTTTGGGAATGGATAGGGGACAGAAGGTGTTCTTTGTGGTCTTGTTCCCTCTCTATTGCATCTCCCTTTGGTCAGCACTCCATGGCTGCTTCTGCAGCTCGTTCCTGCTCTTGCCCTGGGCTGGACTCTGAGCTGTTCTTGGTGGCCCTTGGCTGGATGGGTGGTGCCCAGCAAGCTGCTCTGTCAATCCCCTTTCTCAGGCAGAAAGACAAGAGAAAACCAAACTGATACCAACTTGAAGCTTGAGAGAAGGCAGTTTTCCAAAGCTAAAATGAACGTTTATACAAGCACAAGTACACTGGGAAAGAAAAACAATTTATGGCCTCCTTCCCTCAGGAAGTGATGGCTGGCAATTTCCCAGGAAGCAGGGCTTCCTCCTGTGTCATGGTTGCTCATGATGGCTCACTTTGTACCTAAGGCTGCAGGAATGGGCTCTGTGAGAAGAGTCCAGTGGCTCCAGCCAGCTGTGACTGAGTCAGCTCCAGCTGTGTCCAAAGGGGACTCAGCGCTGCCCAGCACTGAGCACATTTGTCCCACTGCGGATGCCTCTGAGAAAGCAGATTTCATTGGCAATGGTTTGGGCTGGAAAGCAACTTCAAAACCATTTCTTTCCCATTCTCCTTTCCTCAACAGGTGGGCACTCACTAAACCAGTTGTGTTTAAACCACCCACTTGCTCCAAGCTGTGTCCAGACTGGTGTTGCACACTTGCAGGGCTGAGGAATCTAAAGCCTTCCTGGACATGTTGTTTCTATGCCTCACCGATCTCACAGAGAGAGGATATCTTTGCCAGTTTCAAGGCAAAGGTAACAACGAAAATTGCACTGCAGGAGTTGCAACACTGTGCTTCCTCCACCCTTTTTCCAGTAAGCAAACTGGCGGAGTTGTCAGCTAAAGAAGGAGGAATCAGAGGCCGAGGTTTGAATGCAAAAGGAACTTTATTGAGTCAAAAGAAGTGGAGCAGAAGGCTCAGAGAGGGCGCCCAAGGGCGGCCATGAATATGCAGCAGGGCTGTCTGATGTCATGGGCTGCCAAGGGAAGGAAGCCAGCAGGTCCCACTAGGCTGGCATTGAGTAGTGGTGACAGGAAAGGAAGGGAAGAGAAAAAAGAGAAGAGGAGAAGAAGGAAGCAATTCTCTGATGGTCTAAACCCAATGTGTTAAGTTCTGCCATCATTCCATCACCATGATCCAAGCTCTTGGAGGTTCTTGCCTGAGGAGGTTGGCGGCACCATCTTTAGCAGGGACGACAGCATCTGCTGCCACCATAGCAGTTGGTGATGCAGGAGATGTCAAAGCCCCCAGAGCTGATGGGCACTCCCTCAGAGCTGAGGATGCTGCCAAGAGCAGCAGAGGTGGAGGATCCCACGGCGGTGTTCTGGGGGAAGGAGCTGAGGATGGGCCCAGGCAGGGTCACCAGCACAGCAGGCGGCTGAATGACAACGTGGGAGCTCTGGCACTGCCTGACACAGCACTCATTGCAGCTGCTGGCCAGCGGGCAGGGCCCACAGGACTGGCAGCAAGGCTCACAGGGCCGGCACTGCTGGCACTTCTCAGAGCAGGACATGTCTGGAGCCTGGCGCTGCACCTGGCACAGAGGGCAGGGAGGAAGCAGAGCACACGCACACCTCAGACACAGCCCGCAAGGCACCCCCAGCAGCACAAGGCCCCTGCTGCCTGCACAGCTCCAGCCTGGCCAGCCCCAACCTGGGCATCCTTTGCCTCAGCCCAGCACGCTCCTTCCCAGCTCAGCCAGGCCCAGCTCTGCTCCTGCCTAACCTGGAGGAAAATCAGCACCTCAGCCCAGCCCCAGCCTCTGCACAGAACACACGCTCTCCCCTCTGCCCACACCAGCACCATTGCAGAACAGCCCCAGAAGGACAAGGAGCAGCAACAAGGGCCACAAAGGTCAATGCTGCCATGCACAGGGTGCAGGAGAAAGGGGCTTCCAACTCACCTGGTTCCTAAGGAGCAGGAGGTGACAGGAGTGGTGGAGAGAGCCCCCAGTTGGGCTGCCTTTTATCCTGGCCCCACAGTGCCTCAGGGCCCACAGTTTGTGCTGTGTAGGTGACGATATTCCTGCATGATCCCAAATGAATGGAAAGATCTCTGGGAATGGAATGGCATGAGTTGGATTTTCCCTCTACCATGACTTTGCATTTCCTGGCTTACCTCATTCCCAATCCCTCAGGGACACTTCTTCTGAGTGCTGGTATGCAAGATTCCATGATTCCTGGGGCCAAGGATGTGTCCGTGTGGGTAAGAGACATGAACTGTGTGCAGAAAGGATCACAAGGAGGCAGGTGATGGCTGCCTGAGGCATTCTTTGGGATATTTCATGTTCCTGCTGACTGGAAGTGCCTCATCTTCTCCCAGCCCTCCAGGCTTTGGCTCATCAGCCAACCGCTGTCCTTCATGCCTTGCCTTTGAGGTAAAATCTCTTTGCCTTCCTCCTCATCCTTCACAGTGCATGAGACTCCTGTAGCAGTGCTGCCTGAGCTTCTGCCCTGCTTGGTGTTGCCAGAATCTGCTCTGGCTGGGAGCTCCCCAGCATCTCCTTAGTCCCATCCCTTCCTCAGGCCTCTGCCCCATGTGCTCCCCCACAATCATGTGTGTGGCAGTGTGGCTGTGGCCCCAGTGTGTGCCAGTGTCTGCACATGCCTGTGCTTGTGCCCTGCTGGGAACAGCCCCTGAGAGCCTCTGGCCTGCACAGGGATGGTTGGGCACAGGGCAGGGCCCTTGTGTGCACCCCCCTGGCCGTGTGCCTGTGCCCGTGTGCTGGGCTCTGTGCTCTGGGCTCATCTCTGAGCACACCTGGCCAGGCTGGCAGTGTGTCAGTGCCCTGGCTGTGTGTGCAAGCTGGGCCTGAGCTGAGCTCTCAGCCCAGCCATTGCACGGCCTCTAGGGCCTTCCCTGCCCAGCAGTGCCAGCCACTGACACACACTCAGCCCCCAGTTCCTTCTCTGCAGGAGCCTGGACAGGGCCACAGCACCCAGATCTTTCAAGGGCAATCCCAATCCCAGGCCATGCCTGTGATGCCACCTCCAGGCAGCCTTGGGGCCCTGAGCTGTTTCCCGCGGTCATTGCTCCTGAATCATGAAGAAATTTTGAGGTGACAAGCTTCTGGTGTCTCCTCAAAGTGGGAGGAGTGCTGCGGCCACACTGGCCTTTGTCCTCGGCCAGGAGCTGTGGGAAAATGTTTCTGTTAAAGAGAATGAGGCATTTGAGGAAAAGAGTTTAGCCATGTCTGGGGGTGGAGGTAGGGAAGTTGAAAAGGACCATCATAAAGAACAGCATTTCATTCTGATAAGAACAGTATCCACGAACAGCACAGTCTTGGAGAAATACCTTAAGGATGTAAATTAGGCAAACAGAAGTCCTGCAAATGGCATGTAGGGGGGCAGCTCAGTTCTGCAAGACAGACAAAGCAGAAGTTCTGCTAAACAACAATATTGGCCTCACTAAAATGTAGCAGTAGAGCACCAGCTACCTAAGAAGGACATCAAGCTTCAGGACAGACTCCCAAGAAGTATAGAAGGATATGTGACAAGGATGGCAACTATGTCAAATAAGTCAAGTGTGTTGGGCTAGCTAATGGATATGTAATCAGTGCATATGATAAAAAAACATCTCTTTAACTGAATGCCTGGTGCACTCAGAGCATGTTGGCAGGGCTGCATGGCTGGTGGCAAAAACAAGGTGAGGAACTTGCCCATGCAGATCGTAGATGAATTGACTTCTCAGCACTCCTCTAGGAATCTTTGAATTGCTGGAACTTTTTGGCAATGGTACCTAAAAGCAGCAGTTCTTCTTCTAGTGAGAGAAGAGGAGGAAGTGAGGACATGTAAGGGAAAGCAACATGGTGGCACCAAGGTCAGTGGAAAAAAGAGGGGGAGGAAGTGCTTCAAGCATTGGAGCCAAGATTCTTCTGCAAGCCATGGCAAGGACCATGGTGAAACAAACTGTCCCCCTGTAATCCATGAAGTCCACGGTGGATGCAGAGATCCACTGGAGCTCATGGGAAAAGGGCTCACGCTGGAGCGGGTGGATGCCAGAGAAAGCTGTGATCCAGTGGGAGACCCAAATACAGCAAGAGGGCTCCTGCTTCCAGAGAGAGAGGGAGAGAGCCCTTGCTTCCAAACTAGAACAGCCTATCCTTAGAAAACTGCACCCCATGGATGAGTGACCCATGCCACAGCAGTTTGGGGAAGACTGTTTGCCCGTGGGAGGGACCCCATGGCATAGCAGAGAAAAGACTCCTGTCCCTGAGCAAACAGAAGATCTTGAGTTAGGAACTGACCAAAACCCACATGCCCTGCCTCCATTCACTATCAGTGAATAAGAGGGAGAGGCTGGGAGTGAAAAAAAGGTGGTTTAAAGACTTACTTCTCATTACCCTCCTCTGACTCGGTTAATAATAAATTTATTTTAAAACTTGAAATTTGAACCTGTTTTGTCCTTGGAGTATTTTTCTCCAAGTCCTTACCTAACTCATCAGCCCTTTGTTAATTTTTTTCCCCTCTCCTCTGCCCAACTATAGCAGAAGAGGGTGAGCCAATGAATTTTGGTGCCTGGCATTTGGGCAGTATCAAACCAGAACCTATTTGGAGATAAGTAGGAGACAATCTAAAAGGGGCATGGTAAAAAAATCCCCCCTTGGTTACATTTTGCAACATTGGAGGAAGATTGGTGGTTCCTGGATGAACCAGCAAAGGACCCCAGAGAAAACCTGTTCCAAATCAGCTCTTTTGTGTGGCTGATAGAATGCTAATCATGAAACCCCTCAGTCCTGCCTGTCTGGACAGAAGCTGGGATTAACATTAAATGTGAGGACAGTTGGAAGAAAAGAGGTTGTGGGCCTTCTCCAGGCCCCCCTGGTTTCCATTCCCTGCCATCTTCACCCTGAGAGTCATTCAAGTTGAGTAGCCATGGATGTGTTTGATAGCTACCACGTAATGGAAAAAAGTCAAATCGACTGTAGGGAGTCCCACCCTCTACTTCTCAACGTTTTCTCCTGAGCTCCCTGGAAGATCATGCCACAGATGAAAAGAAAATCAGAGGCCAAGGCTTGGATGCAAAACAACTTTATTGAGACTAAATAAGAAAAGGAGGAGGCTCACAGAAGGCATCTGGAGCAGCCACTAAGGTGCAGTGGGGGTGTCCATCTGCCTGGCCTCCAGAGATAGGGAGGGAGAGAAGCCAACAGGTCCCACTAAGCTGACATCGCATGGTGGTGACAGGAAAGGGATGCAAAAGAAAGGGAAGAGAGTTGTAGAAGGCTACAATAAGGTAAAGCATAAATTTAACATTCCAAAACTTCCATCTTCATTCCAGCACCATGTTCTGAGGTCTTGGAGGTTCTTCCTTAAGGATGTCACCAGCAGATTTAGCAGGGACGACAACAACTGCTGCCATAGCAGTTGGTGATGCAGGAGATGTCAAAGCCCCCAGAGCTGATGGGCACTCCCTGAGAGCTGAGGATGCTGCCAACAGCAGCCGAGGTGGAGGATCCCACGGCAGTGTTCTGGGGGGAGGAGCTGAGGATGGGCCCAGGCAGGGTCACCAGCACAGCAGGCGGCTGAATGACAACGTGGGAGCTCTGGCACTGCCTGACACAGCACTCATTGCAGCTGCTGGCCAGCGGGCAGGGCCCACAGGACTGGCCACAGGGGTTGCAGGGCGGGCAGCAGGACATGGCTTGGGATCACAGGTGCACCTGGCACAGAGGGCAGGGAGAAGCACAAAGTGAGGACACGTGAGAAGCAGCACTGCACCCAAACACCCTGCAGCCAAGGCACCTCCTGGCCCACTTTGCAGTGCCCAGCGCAAAGCCCAGGAGCCACCTCAGCCAAGTCCCAGCCTCTCTCTGTCTGCACAAGACCTTCTCTCCCCTGCCCTCTCCCAGCACAAGCAGCTCCCAGCCCTGGGCTCTTGTAGCCCCTCTCAGCTGAGACCTCCAGGCAGGCAAGAGCTGCTCTTGAAGCAGCAACAGGAGAACAGGCTTCCCACTCACCTGATTCCTGAAGAGAAGGAGCTGAGAGAAGTGGATGGGAGAGCAGAGACTTGGGCTGCCTTTTATAGCAGACCTGCCCTGCCTCAGGCCCAGAGGCACCTTAGTGGAAGCCATAATTTTGTGACCAGCTCATGTCAAATGTGCACCGTCCAGTTAATGGTAGGGGCTGTATCCTGCTTTCCTGCATTTCTGCCTTTTCATTTCCTGGCTTCTGCCATGTGCCTTCCTATCTGAAGTTTTCTGTTAGGGCCAGGATGGGAGGCCCAAGAATTTCTGGGGTATAAACACGTCAGAGTGGGCAGAATGCTTGGATCATGGTCTGGTGGCATTCCATGCAGGCACGTGTTGCATTTTGATTCCTCTCTACTAGGTCAGCCTAATTGCTCAACAATCCATGCTCGTTTCTCCACCTCATTCCTGCTCTTTTCTTGTGCTGTATTTTGTTCCTTTCCAGTAGCCACAGTAAGGACACTTCTCCCAGAAAAGTGCTGCCCTGCCTCCCCAGGGTCTCTTCTCCAGCCACATGCTGGTCTTTCTCACCACATGTTCTTACCAACGATCCTTGGGTGTTATTACCAGCTGTGCTGGGTTGACCTTGGCTGGACAGCAAGTGTCCTGCAGCCACTCTATGATTCTCCATTCTGAGGTAAACAGAGATGGCAAAATAAGTAGGAAATCAACTTGAATATTAAGATTTGAATGTTTGCCAAAACATACTCAAAAGATTGTGCATGCAGTAGTAAACTGGAAGAAAACCCCACTTTTTATGCTCTACTTCCAATCAGAAAGTTCTATCTGGCCCCTTCCCAGGAAGCAGGGCTTGAGCACATGTAATGGTGTGACTTGAAGGTAAACATTGCAAATTACAATTGCCCACCCTTGTGTCTCCTTTCCTTAGCTCTTGTGTCTGAGCTCATGTCATATGGCACAGAATATCCCTTTGACTCAGTTTGGGTCAAGTGTCTGAGTTTTGTCCACTCCCAGGATCTTGCCATCCCCCAGCTCCTGATGGGGAAGGGAATGTTGGAGAGACAGTGCTGGTGCTGTTTGAGCAGGGCTCAGCAGGAGCCAAAGGACTGGAGTGTTACCAGCACCTTTGTAACACCCAGTGCACAGCACAGCCCTGCCAGGGCTGCTGTGGGGAACATGAACAAACTCAACACACCCACAAGCCTTGGCTGGCCCCAGGGGCATCCAGCTCTTCGTGTTTGAGACACACATCAGTCCTTATGTCCTAGACTTGTCCACTGGGATGGGACACAGTCTTATCCTGTCTAGGCCAATTCTACCACTCAGACTGGTGCTGAGTGAGGTGGGCACCAAGGCCTTACAACAAATGCATGAATGGAATTGAAGGGATGAGCGTACAGATACTGTCTTGCTCTGAAATGTAGCATAGATGTTCTGGGTGGCACAGGGAGAGTCAAGAACTTTAGTTCCTTGGTGGAAGAAGCCAACACCAATTTCCACACTACCTCCTTCCAGGTTGTGGCAGAGATTGATATATTCTTCAGTAAATCTTACAGATAGTGGTAGACAGTAGTGGTAAGCCAAACAAATCCAATTCCCTCCATAATGGAGACATTTAATCAGAGGTGATTTGGGAAAGGAGAGAACGCTGGGTAAGAGCTGCCAAAGAGCAAAAGCTATGGTGGGACACCTACTGAGCCAGGCATCTCTACAGCCTGACATGAGATTGGATGGAGATCTGTCAATTTGGGGATTGACACATTCCTGAGACAAGGCTGGCTCACCTTTACAGAGAGCACGAAAGATGCTTCTTTAGGCAAAAGACTCTGACCCCTTTCTAAAGAAGTAGAGAAAGATGCTGGGAATGGCCTTCCTTCCCATCCCATACAGAGACCAATTGACTCTCCCCATGGAGCAGAGACCAGGCATGGCCCTTCAGTTCCTCCAGGAGGACAGGTGCTCTGAATAAGAAGATGTGGCCATGGAAAGCTCAAACCCCTGTTCCATAGAGGCCAAACCCCGCTCTACTGAGTACCAGCAATGAAGAGAGTTGTCTCCAGGCTCCCTTGATGGAATGTGTTCACCCCATCTTCCCTTCAGCAGGGACTCAAAGAATCAAGATCCTGGCATTCAGCTTCCTCCTGCTCTAATCCCCAAACCTCCTGCTAATACAGACAAAGGAGCGAGGTCTGAAATTGGGCTGCCAATCACTGATGTGTAGACATTAATCCCCAGGACTGCCAGAGCCTCCATGAAAGCCCAGTGTCCCAAGCCCAGCTCCAGCACCACCTTGGTGGCCCCTGAGGCTCGGGACTGCAGTCAAAACTTGGAGTAGGAAGCACTGGCCAACACTTCTACTTTCCTTGTTCTTATCCAGGATATTGTTGTCTCTAGACATCACACACAGTGCAGCAATGCTTAAATGGAATTCCCTAGTGTATGGTTGCAGACAAGTGCTCTCCCCTATGCAGAACACTCCCAATGTAGGATTGCAGCACGCAGGGGTGTGTTCACACAGGTGCAGAATCACAAGGATGTGCAGACACACACACACACTGTGGTTCAGGCAGTAGTGCAACAGGTGCCTCAGAGACTGTGCAGTCAGAGAAGGAATCCAAAGAGATTTTAAGAGAAGAAAAAGGATCATAATCAAAGGAGGCCTAGGGTGATGAGCCAAAGACAGAAGGGCTGAAAAGGAGGGGCCCCTGCAGGCATCAGAAACATAAAAATTCCGAAAGAGTGCCCCATGTTGGCATCACCTCCATCCCCGGGATCTCTTCTGCACTTAGTGCATGTCTATTGCCCAGTCTAACAAATCCTTGCCCCCAGGAAATCTTGAATCTCTCATACCAGCATACAGAAGAAGTATCTGAGAGGGAGTGGGAATGAGGTAAGCCAGGAAATGCAAAGTCAGGGGAAAATCCAACTCATGCCATTCCATTCCCAGAGATCTTTCCATTCATTTGGGATCATGCAGGAATATCGTCACCTACACAGCACAAACTGTGGGCCCTGAGGCACTGTGGGGCCAGGATAAAAGGCAGCCCAACTGGGGGCTCTCTCCACCACTCCGGTCACCTCCTGCTCCTTGGGAACCAGGTGAGTTGGAAGCCCCTTTCTCCTGCACCCTGTGCATGGCAGCATTGACCTTTGTGGCCCTTGTTGCTGCTCCTTGTCCTTCTGGGGCTGTTCTGCAATGGTGCTGGTGTGGGCAGAGGGGAGAGCGTGTGTTCTGTGCAGAGGCTGAGGCTGGGCTGAGGTGCTGATTTTCCTCCAGGTTAGGCAGGAGCAGAGCTGGGCCTGGCTGAGCTGGGAAGGAGCGTGCTGGGCTGAGGCAAAGGATGCCCAGGTTGGGGCTGGCCAGGCTGGAGCTGTGCAGGCAGCAGGGGCCTTGTGCTGCTGGGGGTGCCTTGCGGGCTGTGTCTGAGGCGTGCGTGTGCTCTGCTTCCTCCCTGCCCTCTGTGCCAGGTGCAGCACCAGGCTCCAGACATGTCCTGCTCTGAGAAGTGCCAGCAGTGCCGGCCCTGTGAGCCTTGCTGCCAGTCCTGTGGGCCCTGCCCGCTGGCCAGCAGCTGCAATGAGTGCTGTGTCAGGCAGTGCCAGAGCTCCCACGTTGTCATTGAGCCGCCTGCTGTGCTGGTGACCCTGCCTGGGCCCATCCTCAGCTCCTTCCCCCAGAACACCGCCGTGGGATCCTCCACCTCTGCTGCTGTTGGCAGCATCCTCAGCTCTGAGGGAGTGCCCATCAGCTCTGGGGGCTTTGACATCTCCTGCATCACCAACTGCTATGGTGGCAGCAGATGCTGTCGTCCCTGCTAAAGATGGTGCCGCCAACCTCCTCAGGCAAGAACCTCCAAGAGCTTGGATCATGGTTATGGAATGATGGCAGAACTTAACACATTGGGTTTAGGCCATCAGAGAATTGCTTCCTTCTTCTCCTCTTCTCTTTTTTCTCTTCCCGTCCTTTCCTGTCACCACTACTCAATGCCAGCCTAGTGGGACCTGCTGGCTTCCTTCCCTTGGCAGCCCATGACATCAGACATCACCGCTGCATATTCATGGCTGCCCTTGGGGGCCCTCTCTGAGCCTTCTGCTCCACTTCTTTTCACTCAATAAAGTTCCTTTTGCATTCAAACCTCGGCCTCTGATTCCTCCTTCTTTCTGTGACAACTCTTCCAGTTTGCTCACTTGGAAATGGGTGGAGGAAGCACAGCATTTCAATCCCTGCAGTGCCATTTTATTTGTTCCTTTTCCCTTGGAGCTGACAAAGATGTTCCTCTATGTGAGGCTGTTGAGGCATTGTAATAAACTACCCAGGAAGGGTTTTAGATTCCTCAACCCTGGAAGTGTGCCTGACCAGGATGGACACAACTTGGAGCAAGCTGGTTTAGTGGGTGCCCACCTGTTGAGGAAGGGAGTATGGGAAAGAAATGGTTTTGAAGTTGCTTTCCAGCCCAAGCCATTGCCAATGAAATCTGCTTTCTCAGAGGCATCAGCAGTGGGACAAATGTGCTCAGTGCTGGGCAGCGCTGAGTCCCCTTTGGACACAGCTGGAGCTGACTCAGTCACAGCTGGCTGGAGCCACTGGACTCTTCTCACAGAGCCCATTCCTGCAGCCTTAGGTACAAAGTGAGCCATCATGAGCAACCATGACACAGGAGGAAGCCCTGCTTCCTGGGAAATTGCCAGCGCTCAGTTCTCAAGGGAAGGAGGCCATTCCCTGATTTTCTTTCCCAGTGTACTTGTGCTTGCATAATCTTTCATTTTAGCTTTGGAAAACTGCCTTCTCTCAAGATTCAAGTTGGTATCAGTTTGGTTTTCTCTTGTCTTTCTGCCTCAGAAAGGGGATTGACAGAGCAGCTTGCTGGGCACCATCCATCCAGCCAAGGGCCACCGAGCACAGCTCGGAGTCCAGCCCAGGGCAAGAGCAGGAACGAGCTGCAGAAGCAGCCATGGAGTGCTGACCAAAGGGAGATGCAATAGAGAGGGAACAAGACCACAAAGAACACCTTCTGTCCTCTATCCATTCCCAAAATGGGCCAGGAAAACAGGCTGCACGTGAAAACTCATGGGATGTCACAAAGGGATGCGGGAGAGATGGGCAGGGATAGAGGAAGAATGAGAGTGATGCCCTGAGAGCTTTGCCACAAAGAAACCCACAGGAATGACACAGGTTCAGGTCATGAGCCAGCATGGAATGCCACCAGACCATGATCCAAGCATTCTGACTGTGCTGACCTGTTTACATCCTGGAAGTTCTTGGATCTCTAATTTCCTGGCCCTTAAAGGATTCTTTAGATAGGCACGCACAGGGCAGAAGCCAGGAAATAGAGGCTGCAGTGCAGGAAATCAGGCCACAGCCCCTACCATTAACTGGGATGGTGCACATTTGACAGGAGCTGGTCACAAAATTATGGCTTCCACTAAGGTGCCTCTGGGCCTGAGGCAGGGCAGGTCTGCTATAAAAGGCAGCCCAAGTCTCTGCTCTCTCAGCCACTTCTCTCACCTCCTTCTCCTCTTCAGGAATCAGGTGAGTGGGAAGCCTCTTCTCCTCCTCCTGCTGCTGCTGCTGCTTCAAGAGCAGCTCTTGCCTGGCTGGAGGTCTCAGCTGAGAGGGGCTACAAGAGCCCAGGGCTGGGAGCTGCTTGTGCTGGGAGAGGGCAGGGGAGAGAAGGTCTTGTGCAGACAGAGAGAGGCTGGGACTTGGCTGAGGTGGCTCCTGGGCTTTGAGCTGGGCACTGCAATGTGGGCCAGGAGGTGCCTTGGCTGCAGGGTGTTTGGGTGCAGTGCTGCTTCTCACGTGTCCTCACTTTGTGCTTCTCCCTGCCCTCTGTGCCAGGTGTACCTGTGATCCCAAGCCATGTCCTGCTGCAAGCCCTGTGACCCTTGCTGCCAGCCCTGTGGGCCCTGCCCGCTGGCCAGCAGCTGCAATGAGTGCTGTGTCAGGCAGTGCCAGAGCTCCCACGTTGTCATTGAACCCTCCCCTGTGCTGGTGACCCTGCCTGGGCCCATCCTCAGCTCCTTCCCCCAGAACACCGCCGTGGGATCCTCCACCTCGGCTGCTGTTGGCAACATCCTCAGCTGTGGCGGAGTGCCCATCAGCTCTGGGGGCTTTGACATCTCCTGCATCACCAACTGCTATGGCAGCAGTTGTTGTCGCCCCTGCTAAAGCTGCTGCAGACATCCTCAGGCAAGAACCTCCACAACCTCTGAACATGGAGCTGCACTGAAGATGGATCTTTGGAACAATGGATTTGTCCCCTTCATTTACTCCTGTTTTCTTGCACTCTCTTCCCTGCCTTTCCTGTCAGCACCACCCAATGCCAGCCCAGTGGGGCCTGTTTGCCTCCCTCATCCCTCTGCAGGACAGGCAAATGGACGCCCCTACTGTGCCCCCATGTCTGCCCCTCTTGTCCTCTTTCAGCTACCTCCTTCTCTTCCTTTGACTCAATAAAGTTGATTTGCATCCAATGCTGGCTCTCAGCTCTCTCCTTCTTTGTGTGGAAATTTTTCCATTCAGCTCACGGCAAAAGCTGGAGGAAGCCAAGGGTGGACACTCCCTGTTGGAGTTGTTTTAATTCTTGCCTTTTTTATTGGAGCTCCGAAACACATCCCTAACTTCTCCGAAAGAGTGATCATCAGGAGAAGATGTTGTCAAATGGTCACAGGAGTAGGAATGGGAAATAGTAGTGCCTGAGGATATTCCACAACCTCCTCTGTTCAAACACCTCCCTCACATTTGCCTTCTGCCCTGTTTGTAACCAGACAGGAAGGGCTGTGTGTTCCACAGGATCAACTCTGTATGGGGACAGAACCAAAACCAAAACCATTCTCCCACCATGCTGGCGTCTGCCAGTGTTTCCCCTTCTGGATATGGGAGAGGAGAAACTCCCTCATCTTTCTGGCCTCAACTTCCCAGACATGTTCAAATGTTTTTCTACACTTGGCTCATTCTTTTTTGACCGCATCATTTTCCCACAGCTCCTGGCTCAGGACACAGGCCACTGTGGCCAGAGGACTCCCCCATCTCCACAGAGACAAAAGAACCCTGTCACCTCATAGCCTTCACATGAGGCAGGAACAATGACCCTGGGAAAGAGCTGAGGGCTGCAAGGCCCTGGAGGTGGCATGGCCTGGTGTCCTAGGTTGACTATATGATGCTTTTATCCCCAGTTGTCTTGTTCTGTTTATGGTGAATAAGTTTTGCACCTTTAAGACTTTTTCTGGGAGTGAAGGGGGGAGAGAAGAAGCGAGCAGTTTGTTTTCAGACACTGCACTCACTCCTCCACATTCCTGCTCCTGGACTGAGTTGTCTGCGGACGGACAGACAGCGAGACAGAGCTCTCCTTTGTTTTAGTTAGTGTTTGCTAGCTGAGGCAAAGAAGTTCCCTGGATGGTGGTTTATTCCTTCTTCCCTTTTCTTTGGACCTGTTCAAACCTGCTCTGGACTGAACACCCAGCAGAGCACCGGCAGCTCCACCTGTGGCCCACCAGGCTGGGCCTGGCCTGCGACGTTTCCAGCACCGGAGGGACTGAAAAGAGCCTGAGTGAGCTGAACTGCAGCCTGGGGAGGGGACTTTCTGAGTTTCTCATCTATTTGGTAGCAACAAGGGGCTTTATTTTTTAATATTGTTTAGGTTTTATTGTTTAATAAACACTTTTTTCACTTTTCTCTAAGGAGGTATTTTCACCCAAACCAGCTGGGGGAGGAGCCAAACAAATCTGCTTTTTTAGAGGAAGCCCTTTGGCAATTGTCTCCCAAATTTACCCTGAACCAAGACACCAGGATTGGGATTGCCCATGAGAGATGTGAGTGCTGTGGCCCTGTCCAGGCTCCTGCAGAGAAGGAACTGGGGGCTGAGTGTGTGTCAGTGGCTGGCACTGCTGGGCAGGGAAGGCCCTAGAGGCCGTGCAATGGCTGGGCTGAGAGCTCAGCTCAGGCCCAGCTTGCACACACAGCCAGGGCACTGACACACTGCCAGCCTGGCCAGGTGTGCTCAGAGATGAGCCCAGAGCACAGAGCCCAGCACACGGGCACAGGCACACGGCCAGGGGGGTGCACACAAGGGCCCTGCCCTGTGCCCAACCATCCCCGTGCAGGCCAGAGGCTCTCAGGGGCTGTTCCCAGCAGGGCACAAGCACAGGCATGTGCAGACACTGGCACACACTGGGGCCACAGCCACACTGCCACACACATGATTGTGGGGGAGCACGTGGGGCAGAGGCCTAAGGAAGGGATGGGACTGAGGAGATGCTGGGGAGCTCCCAGCCAGAGCAGATTCTGGCAACACCAAGCAGGACAGAAGCTCAGGCAGCACTGCTACAGGATGCTCTAGGATTTTGCAAGATGATGAGGGGAGCAAAGAGGTTTCATTAAGTAGAGAAATCATGTGATGGGGTTGACTGTTTCATGAGCAAAAGAAATGCGGGCTGAGTGCAGAGGAGGCCCCTCCAGGCAGCAGGGATTACAAAAATCTGGCAGCATTACAAAACTCCAGCAGAGTGCCCCAGGCTGGCATCACCTGCCATCCTTTGGATCCATTGTGTGCTTAGTTTGTGTCTTATGACTACACTGACACATATTTGCCCCAGGAAACATGGAATCTCACATAACAGCACTAAGAAGAAATATTCGTGAGGTTCTGGGCTGAAATCAAGCATTGCTGATTCCCACTCTCTCCCTTTCACCCCCCATTTCTGTCAAGTTTGGCAGCCATCTTCCTCTCCTGGTAGTTTTAGTGGAGTACTGAGGGATGTGTTTGTGAGCTCCATGAGAAAAGGCACAAAGTAAAATCCACTCTAGGGAATCCCAAGCTCCGCTTGCTCCACCTTTTGCCCTGAGCTCACAAGAGAAGTTGACACAGATGAGAAGAGAATCAGAGGCCAAGTCTTGGATGCAAAACAACTTTATTGATTCTAAGAAAGAAAAAGGAGGTGGTTCCAGAGAGCACCAGGAGGAGCCATTAAGGTGCAGTGGGGGTGTCCATCTGCCTGGCCTCCAGAGATAGGGAGGGAGAGAAGTCGACAGGTCCCACTAGGCTGGCATTGAACACAATTGACTAGAAAGGAACGCAAGAGAGAGAAGAGAGGAGAAAAAGGAAACAAAAGTCAGAGGCCCTACATACAGTCCCAAAGTTCTGTCTTCATTTCAGCTCCAAGTTCTTGGAGGTTCTTCCCCAAGGATGTCACCAGCAGATTTAGCAGGGACGACAACAACTGCTGCCATAGCAGTTGGTGATGCAGGAGATGTCAAAGCCCCCAGAGCTGATGGGCACTCCCTGAGAGCTGAGGATGCTGCCAACAGCAGCAGAGGTGGAGGATCCCACGGCGGTGTTCTGGGGGGAGGAGCTGAGGATGGGCCCAGGCAGGGTCACCAGCACAGCAGGCGGCTGAATGACAACGTGGGAGCTCTGGCACTGCCTGACACAGCACTCATTGCAGCTGCTGGCCAGCGGGCAGGGCCCACAGGACTGGCCACAGGGGTTGCAGGGCGGGCAGCAGGACATGGCTCGGGCTTACAGGTGCACCTGGCACAGAGGGCAGGGAGAAGCACAAAGTGAGGACACGTGAGAAGCAGCACTGCACCCAAACACCCTGCAGCCAAGGCACCTCCTGGCCCACATTGCAGTGCCCAGCTCAAAGCCCAGGAGCCACCTCAGCCAAGTCCCAGCCTCGCTCTCTGTCTGCACAAGACCTTCTCTCCCCTGCCCTCTCCCAGCACAAGCAGCTCCCAGCCCTGGGCTCTTGTAGCCCCTCTCAGCTGAGACCTCCAGCCAGGCAAGAGCTGCTCTTGAAGCAGCAGCAGCAGCAGGAGGAGGAGAAGAGGCTTGCCACTCACCTGATTCCTGAAGAGGAGAAGGAGGTGAGAGAAATGGATGGGAGAGCAGAGACTTGGGCTGCCTTTTATAGCAGTCCTGCCCTGCCTCAGGCCCACAAGCACCTTAGTGGAAGCCATAATTTTGTGACCAGCTCATGTCAAATGCAAACTATCCCAGCTAATGGTAGGGGCTGTGTCCTGGTTTCCTGCATTTCTGCCTTTTCATTTCCTGGCTTCTGCCGTGTGCATTCCCATTTCCTATCTGAAGAGTCATGTTAGGGCCAGGATGAGAGGCCCAAGAATTTCCAGGATGTAAACAGGTCAGCACAGTCAGAATGCTTGGATCATGGTCTGGTGACACTCCACACAGGCACATGATGTTCCCCTGTGTCATCCCTGTAGGTTTCTTTGTAACAAAATTTTCAGTGCATCAGCCTTTCTCTTCTTGTAGACATGCACAAGGCCAGCCATGTGAGATAAGAGGAAACATCCTTTTCTCCTTCCACACCATCTCTCTCTGGCTTTGTTTCCCTTACGTGGGCTTCTGCTTGCTGGGCTTTTTCTTCTTGCCATATTTCCCGTATCTCAGGGAAATTGTGCTGGTCTCATTGACCTCACCCTATTTCTGTACACTCTCTGGGGGTCCTTTGGGAAGACAAAACCATTTCTGTAGCCAGGTTCCTTCACAGGTGCTTGAGTTCTCTTCTCTCAGAGTTGTCCCCAACACCTCAACAGAGTGCTCACTTTTTGATGGTTTTATTTTATGAACATTCAGATTCCAAGGTCCAAGGAGGTGCCTTCCTAAGTGCACATGTGTCAGTCTGTGCATGTGTGCATCATGAGGATGTAGGAATGTGCCCCCTGTTGATGCATGAACAAATTATCCTTTGTCTTCTTAAAAAGGAAAAAAGCCCAGAAGTTTCTCTCCTCAATTTGGTAAAAAAGACAGCTCATAAGACCTTGAAGACCTCACCTTAAACCTAAGGATACCCAATTGGACAGAAGCCAAAAATTCCCACCTAAACAATTCGCTAGAAAAAGAAGAAAACAAAAGTAATCACTTTTGTAGGGTGTTTTTACCAGGAGCAAGAACCTCTTACCCCTAACTCAGTTTTTCTCTGTAAAGACCTTTTTTATTTCGCCTTTTATTAAAACTTTTCTATTTCCAGCACTACCTCAAAAGCCATCCTACTAATTTTATACCATCAAAGTAGCTAAGCTATCTGAAGTGTGTTATATTTCTCTAAGAACTCATAAGACCTGGCTCAAGGAGAAAATAAAACATGAGGGCACATGAAGGTTCTCATTGTCAGTCCCCCTGTGGCGTGTCCTTTAGTCCCACAGAGGCACTGGCTGCCCTGGAGAGGCAGAGCCAATGTACAGCTGAACAGTGCTGCTTTGACCTTGCAGAGAAGTGTCTGGAGAACTGAAATGCAAATTCTGCCTCCTCCACGCTCCACTTCTTGCTTTATGTTCAAGGAGAAAACCCAGAAATTCTGCCAGCCTCTGCAGGCCTTCATCCCAAATGGATCCCCCTCTGCTGGAGTGTTGCTAGTGAGTGGATGTCATGTCCCACTCGTAAGGGGAAGGGAACAACCAGGATTTGTACATGCTGGTAGTTGAGAGGAAAGAACAAAGTCAGAGAGTCCACAGAAGATTTCATATTTTATTCATAAATTGCACACTTGGCATTGAAATGGAATAGGAACAGAAATAGGAACAGGAAAAGGAATAGAAAGTGGAATAGGAATAGGAATAGGAATAGGAATAGGAATAGGAATAGGAATAGGAATAGGAATAGGAATAGAGAAGGGCAAGGCCAAGGCAAAGGCCAGGCCAAGGTGGACAGGGAAGAGAAAATAAGATGGGAAACAACTTGATGCTTGAGGCAGTTGGCTAAAGCAAAAGTGTCCATAACAACCTTCTGTTGAAATTTTTATTCTTCTGATTGTGCTTTACACTGTGTAGGACACTCTCGCTTAAGTAAAAGTGGTAAGGTTTAGTAGCTGGGGCAGAAAAATGTTGGAATGGGCTCTGGGACAAGAGTCCAGTGTCTCCCACCACATGTGCCTGAGCCAGCTCCAGCTGTGTCCAAAAGGGGCTCAGCACTACCCAACACTGAGCACATTTATCACACTGATAATACCTCTGTTAAAGCAGGTTTCACTAGAAATGGTTTGGGTTGGGAGAAAAGGGCTAAAAGCAGAAGAATAAGGAGGATGAATGTAGGTTTGCTGAAATGACTTTGCAGCTGAGGATGCCAAAGCCTGGAGGATATCAACGTGGGAAAAACCATAAAGGATGCCTTCTGCTGTTTCATTCTATGTTTGGAGAAGCAGAATGTCTATGTAGACACAGTGCCAGTGTTCGGAGAGACTTGGAGGCCCTCTCATAGACATGCTTGAGCTCCCTGTTTTGGGAGAGAAAAATCAAAACTCAGAGATCACAAAAAGCACAGGGAGATCACAGCATTGGTGTAAAGAGGAGTCCTGCCAGCAAGGACTGATCCGAAGCAGGACAATATTCCCAGATGTACATCCCTGCCTGAGTGCTGATCGGACCTCCTCTGCAGAGTGAGGTAAAGCAATAAATTTACTCTTTGCCTTTCCACCATGGTTTGTGGCTGTTCTATCTGCTCAACTGTGTTGACTGAAACACTTGGAATAGAAGGGAACTTAAACATTTCTTTGTTTGCAACACTCCACCCAGCCGACAAAACGTCGGCAAGACGGCAAGAATAGCCCCCACCAAGCCAAGTGGCTCAAAGTCCTGAGCAACCATGCCTTGAAGATGTCCAGGAATGAGAAATCTACAATTTCTCTGGGCAACTTGTTCCAGTGCCTGATCACCTTCTCTGTCAGGGTATCTTTGTCAGCTTCAGGGGAAAGGGTACAAGGAAAACCCATAGCAGTGAGTCCAGCTCTCTGCTTTACCACTTTACTTCTGAGGGGACTGGAAGAGTTCCCACACACAGAAGGAGAAAACAGAGGCCAAGGTTTGAATGCAAAAAACTTTATTGAGTATAAAGAAAAAAATGGGTATGACAGAGACAGCACCAGGAGCAGCTGCTAAGATGAAGTGGGGGGCTCCAGAGGCCTGGCCAGCAGATAGAGGGGGAGAAGGGAGGGGGCCACTAAGATGGCATTGGCTTGTGTCAACATAAAAGAAAGGGAAGAAAGAAGAGATAGCAGAAGAAGGAACTAATAGCTAAAAAGTCTAAATTCAAAGTTCCAAAATATTGTCTTCATTCCAGCTCCATATTCCGAGCTCGTTGAGGTTCTTGCCTGAGGGCGTTGGCGGCACCATCTTTAGCAGGGACGACAGCATCTGCTGCCACCATAGCAGTTGGTGATGCAGGAGATGTCAAAGCCGCCAGAGCTGATGGGCACTCCCTCAGAGCTGAGGATGTTGCCAACAGCAGCAGAGGTGGAGGATCCCACGGCGGTGTTCTGGGGGAAGGAGCTGAGGATGGGCCCAGGCAGGGTCACCAGCACAGCAGGCGGCTGAATGACAACGTGGGAGCTCTGGCACTGCCTGACACAGCACTCATTGCAGCTGCTGGCCAGCGGGCAGGGCCCACAGGACTGGCAGCAAGGCTCACAGGGCCGGCACTGCTGGCACTTCTCAGAGCAGGACATGTCTGGAGCCTGGCGCTGCACCTGGCACAGAGGGCAGGGAGGAAGCAGAGCACATGCACGCCTCAGACACAGCCCGCAAGGCACCCCCAGCAGCACAAGGCCCCTGCTGCCTGCACAGCTCCAGCCTGGCCAGCCCCAACCTGGGCATCCTTTGCCTCAGCCCAGCACGCTCCTTCCCAGCTCAGCCAGGCCCAGCTCTGCTCCTGCCTAACCTGGAGGAAAATCAGCACCTCAGCCCAGCCCCAGCCTCTGCACAGAACACACGCTCTCCCCTCTGCCCACACCAGCACCATTGCAGAACAGCCCCAGAAGGACAAGGAGCAGCAACAAGGGCCACAAAGGTCAATGCTGCCATGCACAGGGTGCAGGAGAAAGGGGCTTCCAACTCACCTGGTTCCCAAGGAGCAGGAGGTGACCGGAGTGGTGGAGAGAGCCCCCAGTTGGGCTGCCTTTTATCCTGGCCCCACAGTGCCTCAGGGGCCATGCAGCAGTCTATGCTGCATAAGTGACAATTTTCTTTCATGATCTCGATGAACGGAAACATGCCCCAGGAGGTTATGGCATGAGTTGCTGCTTCCCTCTACCATGACTTTGCATTACCAGGCCTATATCATTCCCATTCCCTCACGGACACTTCTTCTGAGTGCTGGTATGTGAGATTCCATGTGTCCTGGGGGCAAGGATGTGTCAGTAAGGACAGAAGGCATGAACTATGTGCAGAAGAGATCTCAAGGAGGCAGGTGATACCAGCCTGGGGCACTCTGCTGGGGTTTTGTAATGCTGTCAGATTTTTGTAATCCTTGCTGACTGGATGGGTCCCATCTGCCCCCAGCACTCCAGTCTCTGTCTCTGCATCCAATGCCTCGCCTGACTACGTGCCCTGCACCCTCATTGAAATCTCTTTGCTCTCCTCATCATCCTGCACAATCCTTGAGACCCCTGTAGCACTGCTGCCTGAGCTTCTGCCCTGCTTGGTGTTTCCAGAATCTGTGGCCACACTGGCCTTTGTCCTGACCCAGCAGCTCTGGAAAAATGTTTCTGTCAAAGACAATGAGGCATGTGGGGAAATGAGTTTAACCATGTCTGGGTGGTGTAAGTAGGGAGGTTGAAAAGGACCGTCATAAAGAACAGCATTTCATTCTGATAAGAACAGTATCCAAGAACAGAGAAATACCTTAAGGATGTAACTTAGGCAAACAGAAGTCCTGCAAATGGCATGTCGGGGGGCACTTTAGCCCTTGAAGTCTGACAAAGCTGAAGTTCTGCTAAACAACAATATTGGCCTCACTAAAATGTGACAGTGGAGGATCAGCTACCTAAGAAGGACATCAGGCATCAGGACAGACTCCCAAGAAGTATAGAAGGACATGTGACAAGGATGGCAACTATGTCAAATAAGTCAAGTGTGTTGGGCTAGTTAATGGATATGTAATCAGTGCATATGATAAAAAAACATCTCTTTAACTGAATGCCTGGTGCACTCAGAGCATGTTGGCAGGGCTGCATGGCTGGTGGCAAAAACAAGGTGAGGAACTTGCCCATGCAGATCGTAGATGAATTGACTTCTCAGCACTCCTCTAGGAATCTTTGAATTGCTGGAACTTTTTGGCAATGGTACCTAAAAGCAGCAGTTCTTCTTCTAGTGAGAGAAGAGGAGGAAGTGAGGACATGTAAGGGAAAGCAACATGGTGGCACCAAGGTCAGTGGAAAAAAGAGGGGGAGGAAGTGCTTCAAGCATTGGAGCCAAGATTCTTCTGCAAGCCATGGCAAGGACCATGGTGAAACAAACTGTCCCCCTGTAATCCATGAAGTCCACGGTGGATGCAGAGATCCACTGGAGCTCATGGGAAAAGGGCTCACGCTGGAGCGGGTGGATGCCGGAGAAAGCTGTGATCCAGTGGGAGACCCAAATACAGCAAGAGGGCTCCTGCTTCCAGAGAGAGAGGGAGAGAGCCCTTGCTTCCAAACTAGAACAGCCTATCCTTAGAAAACTGCACCCCATGGATGAGTGACCCATGCCACAGCAGTTTGGGGAAGACTGTTTGCCCGTGGGAGGGACCCCATGGCATAGCAGAGAAAAGACTCCTGTCCCTGAGCAAACAGAAGATCTTGAGTTAGGAACTGACCAAAACCCACATGCCCTGCCTCCATTCACTATCAGTGAATAAGAGGGAGAGGCTGGGAGTGAAAAAAAGGTGGTTTAAAGACTTACTTCTCATTACCCTCCTCTGACTCGGTTAATAATAAATTTATTTTAAAACTTGAAATTTGAACCTGTTTTGTCCTTGGAGTGTTTTTCTCCAAGTGCTTACCTAACTCATCAGCCCTTTGTTAATTTTTTTCCCCTCTCCTCTGCCCAACTATAGCAGAAGAGGGTGAGCCAATGAATTTTGGTGCCTGGCATTTGGGCAGTATCAAACCAGAACCTATTTGGAGATAAGTAGGAGACAACCTAAAGGGGGCATGGTAAAAAAATCCCCCCTTGGTTGCATTCTGTGACATTGGAGGAAGATTGGTGGCTCCTGGATGAACCAGCAAAGGACCCCAGAGAAAACCTGTTCCCAATCAGCTCTTTTGTGTGGCTGATGGAATGCTAATCATGAAACCCCTCGGTCCTGCCTGTCTGGACAGAAGCTGGGATTAACATTAAATGTGAGGACAGTTGGAAGAAAAGAGGTTGTGGGACTTCTCCAGGCCCCCCTGGTTTCCATTCCCTGCCATCTTCACCCTGAGAGTCATTCAAGTTGAGTAGCCATGGATGTGTTTGATAGCTACCACGTAAAGGGAAAAAAGTCAAATCGACTGTAGGGAGTCCCACCCTCTACTTCTCAATGTTTTCTCCTGAGCTCCCTGGAAGATCATGCCACAGATGAAAAGAAAATCAGAGGCCAAGGCTTGGATGCAAAACAACTTTATTGAGACTAAATAAGAAAAGGAGGAGGCTCACAGAAGGCATCTGGAGAAGCCACTAAGGTGCAGTGGGGGTGTCCATCTGCCTGGCCTCCAGAGATAGGGAGGGAGAGAAGCCAACAGGTCCCACTAAGCTGACATCGCATGGTGGTGACAGGAAAGGGATGCAAAAGAAAGGGAAGAGAGTTGTAGAAGGCTACAATAAGGTAAAGCATAAATTTAACATTCCAAAACTTCCATCTTCATTCCAACACCATGTTCTGAGGTCTTGGAGGTTCTTCCTTAAGGATGTCACCAGCAGATTTAGCAGGGACGACAACAACTGCTGCCATAGCAGTTGGTGATGCAGGAGATGTCAAAGCCCCCAGAGCTGATGGGCACTCCCTGAGAGCTGAGGATGCTGCCAACAGCAGCAGAGGTGGAGGATCCCACGGCGGTGTTCTGGGGGGAGGAGCTGAGGATGGGCCCAGGCAGGGTCACCAGCACAGCAGGCGGCTGAATGACAACGTGGGAGCTCTGGCACTGCCTGACACAGCACTCATTGCAGCTGCTGGCCAGCGGGCAGGGCCCACAGGACTGGCCACAGGGGTTGCAGGGCGGGCAGCAGGACATGGCTCGGGCTTACAGGTGCACCTGGCACAGAGGGCAGGGAGAAGCACAAAGTGAGGACACGTGAGAAGCAGCACTGCACCCAAACACCCTGCAGCCAAGGCACCTCCTGGCCCACATTGCAGTGCCCAGCTCAAAGCCCAGGAGCCACCTCAGCCAAGTCCCAGCCTCTCTCTGTCTGCACAAGACCTTCTCTCCCCTGCCCTCTCCCAGCACAAGCAGCTCCCAGCCCTGGGCTCTTGTAGCCCCTCTCAGCTGAGACCTCCAGCCAGGCAAGAGCTGCTCTTGAAGCAGCAGCAGGAGAACAGGCTTGCCACTCACCTGATTCCTGAAGAGGAGAAGGAGGTGAGAGAAGTGGCTGAGAGAGCAGAGACTTGGGCTGCCTTTTATAGCAGACCTGCCCTGCCTCAGGCCCAGAGGCCCTTTAGTGGAAGCCATAATTTTGTGACCAGCTCATGTCAAATGTGCACCGTCCAGTTAATGGTAGGGGCTGTATCCTGCTTTCCTGCATTTCTGCCTTTTCATTTCCTGGCTTCTGCCGTGTGCCTTCCTATCTGAAGTTTTCTGTTAGGGCCAGGATGGGAGGCCCAAGAATTTCTGGGGTATAAACACGTCAGAGTGGGCAGAATGCTTGGATCATGGTCTGGTGGCATTCCATGCAGGCACGTGTTGCATTTTGATTCCTCTCTACTAGGTCAGCCTAATTGGTCAACAATCCATGCTCGTTTCTCCACCTCGTTCCTGCTCTTTTCTTGTGCTGTATTTTGTTCCTTTCCAGTAGCCACAGTAAGGACACTTCTCCCAGAAAAGTGCTGCCCTGCCTCCCTAGGGTCTCTTCTCCAGCCACATGCTGGTCTTTCTCACCACATGTTCTTACCAACGATCCTTGGGTGTTATTACCAGCTGTGCTGGGTTGACCTTGGCTGGACAGCAAGTGTCCTGCAGCCACTCTATGATTCTCCATTCTGAGGTGAACAGAGATGGCAAAATAAGTAGGAAATCAACTTGAATATTAAGATTTGAATGTTTGCCAAAACATACTCAAAAGATTGTGCATGCAGTAGTAAACTGGAAGAAAACCCCACTTGTCGTGAACGGCGGAAGAAATGCTTCACACAATATGCGTGAATTGCAAATCTCAAAGTTTATTGAAAGCTCACACATATTTATATTGGTGTTAATGAAGCTTATACATATTGCAAAAGCTGAGCTCATTATTGGCTAAAGCACACTTAGATCAACCACACTTACTTCTATGCTCTAATGATTATTTTGTTTCTATGTTTGCATTCTTCTAGCTTCTCTACCTAGGATATCTACATTTTCTGGCAAGCGATTTTCTCCCCCATCTTCCCGTTTCAGCGAAGGTCACTATGACCTTTGTCAGTGATTGGACACTGGTTACATAATCTTCAGCTTGTTTCCCCTATCTTTCTCCAACGGTATCACATCGAAGTGGCCTTTCT
Organism: Agelaius tricolor; assembly: GCF_023055355.1. Taxonomy (NCBI): domain Eukaryota; kingdom Metazoa; phylum Chordata; class Aves; order Passeriformes; family Icteridae; genus Agelaius; species Agelaius tricolor. The sequence continues at coordinate 3,935,457 of NW_027269291.1, forward strand.
CAGCTAGCCAATTATCCAAAAAGCTCTCTACACCCACTTTTTATGCTCTACTTCCAATCAGAAAGTTCTATCTGGCCCCTTCCCAGGAAGCAGGGTTTGAGCACATGTAATGGTGTGACTTGAAGGTAAACATTGCAAATTACAATTGCCCACCCTTGTGTCTCCTTTCCTTAGCTCTTGTGTCTGAGCTCATGTCATATGGCACAGAATATCCCTTTGACTCAGTTTGGGTCAAGTGTCTGAGTTTTGTCCACTCCCAGGATCTTGCCATCCCCCAGCTCCTGATGGGGAAGGGAATGTTGGAGAGACAGTGCTGGTGCTGTTTGAGCAGGGCTCAGCAGGAGCCAAAGGACTGGAGTGTTACCAGCACCTTTGTAACACCCAGTGCACAGCACAGCCCTGCCAGGGCTGCTGTGGGGAACATGAACAAACTCAACACACCCACAAGCCTTGGCTGGCCCCAGGGGCATCCAGCTCTTCGTGTTTGAGACATACACATCAGTCCTTATGTCCTAGACTTGTCCACTGGGATGGGACAGAGTCTCATCCTGTCTAGGCCCAATGCTACCACTCAGACTGGTGAAGTGGGTGCCAAGACCTTACAACAAATGTGCGGATGGAATGGGAGTGATCAGAGTACAGATACTGTCTTGCTCTGAGATGTAGCATAGATGTTCTGGGTGGCACAGGGACAGTCAAAGAGCTGTGAACTCTCTTTAGTGTTCAAGCACCAGGACGTCCATATCTCCCAAAAATGATGTTCCCAGCATCTATGTCCAGGATAGCAGTGATGCTATTCAGGACCAAAAGGCCAAAAACACAGCTTCTCTTTTAGGGGGAGGTCAGGAAAATTCCCTCTTTGCTGCAGAACCACTTATATTTTTTTTCTTTAGGTTATGGAAAGTTACATTCATCCATTTCTTAAGCCTGGACCACTGTGCGGCTGTTAGAAATTTTATTCATCCAATTGTTTTTCACACTGTAATGGATCTTCTCTCTTGTGCTGAAGTGGCAAAGTTTGGCAGCTGGGGAAGAAAGCCGCAGGAATGGGCTCTGGGACAACATTCCAGTAGTTCCTTCCACGTCTGACAGTCAGCTCAAACTGTGTCAAAAAAATCCCTCATAAATGATACCTTCTGCTGTTTTATCCTCAGTTTGAAAAAGCAGAATCTGTGTAGAAACCACGCTGGTGTTTAGAAAGACATGGAGGCCCTCTCACAGACATACTTGAGCGCTGATCAAAGAGGAGCCTTGCCAGGAAGGACTGAGCCTACGGGGGACGATGTTCCCACTTGTGCATCTCTGCCCAAGCATTTTTTCGACCTCCTCGATGAGGTGTGGTATGGAAATAAATTTACTCTTTGCCTTTCCACCATGGTTTTTGGGTGCTCGTTCTGCGCAACTGTGTCAACTCAAGGGAACCTCAATAACATTTAATTTCATTTTCAAATCCACGGCAAACCCACAAAAGAGGCATTGACTGCATTCAACAAACCAAGTGGCTCAAAGTCCTGAGCAAGCATGCATTGAACATTTCCAGGAATGAGAAACCTGCAATTTCTCCAGGCAACTTGTTCCAATGCCTCATCACCCTCACTGTGCACAGATGTCTTTGTCAGCTCAAAGGGAAAAGGCACAAGGAAAATCCATAAGAGTGAGTCCCACTCTCTGCTTTTTCACTGTACTCCTTAGGACACTGGAAGAGTTGTTACAAAATGAAGGAGAAATCAGAGGCCAAGGTTTGAATGCAAAAAACTTTATTGAGACTAAAGAAGAAAAGCAGGTACGTAGGGGACAGAACCAGGAGCAACCGCAAAGATGCAATGGGGGTGTCCAGAGGCCTGGCCAGCAGACAGAGGGAGGAAAGGAGGGGGGAGGACAGTTCCACTAGGCTGGCATTGGATGGTGGTGAAAGAAAGGGAACGGAAAGGAAGGGAGGAGAGAGGAGAAGATGGAATTAATAGCAAAAATGTCTAAATTCAAAGTTCCAAAATTCTGTCTTCATTCCAGCACCATGTTCTGAGGTCTTGGACGTTGTTGGCCAAGGACGTTGGGAGCACCATCTTTAGCAGGGACGACAACAACTGCTGCCATAGCAGTTGGTGATGCAGGAGATGTCAAAGCCCCCAGAGCTGATGGGCACTCCCTCACAGCTGAGGATGCTGCCAACAGCAGCAGAGGTGGAGGATCCCACGGCGGTGTTCTGTGGGGAGGAGCTGAGGATGGGCCCAGGCAGGGTCACCAGCACAGCAGGCGGCTGAATGACAACGTGGGAGCTCTGGCACTGCCTGACACAGCACTCATTGCAGCTGCTGGCCAGCGGGCAGGGGCCACAGGACTGGCCACAGGGGTTGCAGGGCGGGCAGCAGGACATGGCTCGGGCTCACAGGTGCACCTGGCACAGAGGGCAGGGAGAAGCACAAAGTGAGGACACGTGAGAAGCAGCACTGCACCCAAACACCCTGCAGCCAAGGCACCTCCTGGCCCACATTGCAGTGCCCAGCTCAAAGCCCAGGAGCCACCTCAGCCAAGTCCCAGCCTCGTTCTCTGTCTGAACAAGACCTTCTCTCCCCTGCCCTCTCCCAGCACAAGCAGCTCCCAGCCCTGGGCTCTTGTAGCCCCTCTCAGCTGAGACCTCCAGCCAGACAAGAGCTGCTCTTGAAGCAGCAGCAGCAGCAGGAGGAGGAGAAGAGGCTTGCCACTCACCTGATTCCTGAAGAGGAGAAGGAGGTGAGAGAAGTGGATGAGAGAGCAGAGACTTGGGCTGCCTTTTATAGCAGACCTGCCCTGCCTCAGGCCCAGAGGCACCTTAGTGGAAGTCATAATTTTCTGACTAGCTCATGTCAAATGTGCACCATCCCAGTTAATGGTAGGGGCTGTGTTCCGATTTCCTGCATTGATGCCTTTTCATTTCCTGTCTAATTCCATCTGAATTCCTATCTGAAGACTTCTGTAAGTGCTGGGATAAGAGGCCCAAATATTTCCAGGATACAGACATGTCAGCTCAGCAAGAAGGCTCAGATGGTGGCATTCCATGTGGTCAGTTGATGTGAACCTGTGCCAAAAACTCTGTGTGGGTTTTTGTACTAGAATTGTCAGGAATGTACATTGCTCTCATTCCTGCATGCTCAGGACTGGCATGTGAGGGTACATTAAGCATCCTTTTCTGTTTTTCTCCCTGATTCTGACAGTCAGTCATTGCTGCACTGACTCCATTGCTGCACAAACATTGCTCACAGGAAAATTCAGCTGGTCTCATTTGCCTCATCCTCTTACTGTGCAGTCTCTGTTGGTCACCTGTGAACACCAGCAGTGTGTCTGTGACCTGGTCTTTCCCTGGTATTCCTGAGTCCTCTCCCCCAGAGTTGCTCCCAACATGTCCTCAGCAGAGTTCTGAGTGGCTGGTATTTTTATGGCCTTTTATGAATATATAGAGTTTTGCTTAGCTCCATGCAGCCATGCATGAGCACACACGAGTCAGTCAGTGTCTGTGTGCGTGTGTGTGCATTTGTATGTGCGTGACCTTCATCGTGAGGGCACATGAAGATTCCCTCAGTCAGCCCTGCCCTTGGTGTGTCCTTCAGCACCACAGAGTAGCCAGGTATCATTGCCAGAAGAAGCCAATCTACAACTGAATGGGGCTTGCAGAGAAGTACCCACAGAACTGAAATGCAGCCTCTGCCTCCTTCATCCTCCGCCTCCTTCATCCTCCATTTCTTGCTATATGTTCAGGCAAAAAGGCCAAGAATGTCTTCCCACCTCTGCAGATTTTCATTCCTTAATTGAAAATTAAGGGATAAAAGGGACAATATCCAGCACTAGAGTGCCTGGCAAGCTGCCAGAAGCACACTGTTAGCTTAAAACAATTTTCATATATACTTTTTCATTTAATTAATTACATACATATTCATGATGATTATACAAATTCAACCATTCCTGTGAGTTCTTTTACATGTTCTGGGAACTGTTTGGCTTTGTTCGACTCTTGATCTGTCATGCAATAGTGTAGATTTGATTTCTGGGAGTCATGTATATCATTTCCTCTCAATGTATATGCCATTTTCTCACAATATGTATGCCATATCCTCACAATGACAAACAGGAAATTATTGATCACCACAGGGTCATTGGCAGGAGTCTTTTCACATCCCTTCTTTCAATGTTATCTATGTGGTTCCTTCTATGTTATCTAATCATACAGACAGTTTTAGCTATTTCCATAAACTTATCTGAGTTTTCTCACTATTGTCAGCTAATTACAAAGATAAAAGCGTTCTGCAAGAGTTAATATTACAAAGTCTCTATTTTAATATTTTGCAAAAGCCAAAACTATAATATATTTATAACATTAATATATATAAACTACACATGGCCAGAGCATTGGCCACAATGACAAATTATACTATATCCAAAACCAGTAAAAAGTGATTGCAGATTGTAATCTTCAAAAGCTAATACATAACAGCAAAAGCCAACAACTCTCCAGTTATTTATAACACACCTAATTCTCCAAGGCTACATTATTCCATTAAATTGGTAAGAGCAAAATGCTGTTCTGTTCTGCTGTTCTTACCAGGCATTCAAACATTTGGCCTTGATTTCAGGGCCTCATGGCCTCAGGGAGTAGCGGGGAACTCCAGCATTAGCTGGCATCACCCTACAGGGAAACCACCCACTGTCTCTCCTCTTGAAGGGTTTTCATTAAAAGCAAGCTTCCTGGCAAAGTGGTTTGGCCTTTGGCAGATGCAGCCTTTCATCTGCAGAAGCTGCAGCTCCCTGCTCTGACTCCTGCCAAGTTCAGCTGTTTGCTATCAGTGTTCCCAGGCAACCTACAGCTTTCCTTTCCCCAGAGGCTTACATTCCTGGAAAGGCCACTGCCCACATCTGAACTCAGTCCCTAAGCCAATTCCTTCACTGTTTTTGACCTTGAGCATTTTAGAACCCTGAGTATCGCCCTCTCGTTAATGAAGGCAAGGTGCCACCCCAAGTGTGCTCAACTTGATTGGCAGATGCTGATCCCAAATTCTGCATCACCTCAGCCCTGCATGTCTGGACAGCATCTGGGTCCTGCCAGGTGCTGAAGGACTCTATGAGGTACCTGTCTCATCTGCCTTTGACCACATGTGCTGCTCATGGGCCCTAGACTGGGTAATGCAGGGGAGAAGAAGGAAGAGATGAGGCTGTGGGCTGGTCCCAGACATTGCTGTTTCCCTTCCCCATTCCTGCCACCCTTTGGAGCCATCTTTTCCCTGTTTGACATTGGCTGTGGAGTAGCCAGGGTTTTTTTTTCATCAACTCCAATGGAAAAGGCAGAAAGGAAAATCCACTACAGGGAGTCCAACGCTCTGCCCATCCACCTTTTACCCTGAGCAGACTGGAACAGTTTCCATAGGAAAAAAAGAAGATTTGGAGGCCACGGCTTGGATGCAAAACAACTTTATTGAGCGTGAAGTGGGAAAGGAGGTGGCTCACAGAGGCCAAGAGGAGCAGCCACTAAGATGCAGCGGAGCTCATGCAGAGTGTGCACCTGCCTGCCCTGCTGAGGACAGCAGGGCAACATGTCCCCACTAGACTGGTCTGGGGAGACACAGACAGCAAACAGAGGAGAAAGAAAAGTAGAAGGGAATAATGGCTTGAAGACGTAAATACAATGTCCCAAAGCTCTATCTTCGGCCCAGAACTAGGTTCTGAGGTTTTGGAGGTTCTTGTCCAAGGATGTTGCCAGTAGATTTAGCAGGGACGACAGCATCTGCTGCCACCATAGCAGTTGGTGATGCAGGAGATGTCAAAGCCCCCAGAGCTGATGGGCACTCCGCCACAGCTGAGGATGTTGCCAACAGCAGCAGAGGTGGAGGATCCCACGGCGGTGTTCTGGGGGAAGGAGCTGAGGATGGGCCCAGGCAGGGTCACCAGCACAGGGGAGGGTTCAATGACAACGTGGGAGCTCTGGCACTGCCTGACACAGCACTCATTGCAGCTGCTGGCCAGCGGGCAGGGCCCACAGGGCTGGCAGCAAGGGTCACAGGGCTTGCAGCAGGACATGGCTGGGGCTCACAGGTGCACCTAGAATGGAAGACAGGAAAGGGACAAAGTGAAGCAGCACTGCACCCAAACACGCTGAAAGCATGATAACTCCTGGCCCCCACTGCAGTTCCCAGCTCAAAGCTCAGGAGCCACCGCAGCCAAGTCCCAGCCTCTCTCTGTCTGCACAAGACCTTCTCTCCCCTGCCCTCTCCCAGCACAAGCAGCTCCCAGCCCTGGGCTCTTGTAGCCCCTCTCAGCTGAGACCTCCAGCCAGGCAAGAGCTGCTCTTGAAGCAGCAGCAGCAGGAGGAGGAGGAGAAGAGGCTTCCCACTCACCTGATTCCTGAGGAGGAGAAGGAGGTGAGAGAAGTGGATGAGAGAGCAGAGACTTGGGCTGCCTTTTATAGCAGTCCTGCCCTGCCTCAGGCCCAGAGGCACCTTAGTGGAAGCCATAATTTTGTGACCAGCTCATTTCAAATATGCACCATCCCAGCTAATGGTAGAGGCTGTGTCCTGCTTTCCTGCACTGCATCCTTTTCATTTCCTGGCACATGCCATATTCTTTCCCCCTTGAGGGCTTTTGTAAGTGCCAGGAGGATGAGCCCAAGGATTTCCGGGAGGTAAACACATCCACACCTGTCGAATGCTCAGATCAAGGGGCTGTTGGCATTCCATGCATTCAGCTGATAGGAACCTGTGTCATTCTTGTGGGTTTGTTTGTGTCAAAGTTGGCAGGAAATGGGTACCACTTTAGTGCTTCTTGCCCAAGGACTTCCATGTGTGGGGACATGTTGTGTCAACAGAGACTCCAGGTGCTGACTTCTTCCTGTCCTCATATGAACACACATAATTTTGAGTTGTTCCAGGCAGACCACTGAACTGAAGTCCCTGAATGGATCTTCTTATGCTGGAGTGTTTCTGGTGACTGGGATGGGACACAGGTACCTCTCTCCAGACCTATGCTGGATGCACTTGTACAGCCCATCTCCCTGGTGCTGAGTGAGGAAGTGGTTGCATCTCACAGCAAATGGGTGTTGAACGGAATGGACTGGGACCTGGGTTGTGCTCTGCTGTGAGATGTAGAAGAGACTCTCTTGTGTGGTACAGGGGAAGTCAAACATCTTTGAGTCAAACTCCTTTCATGTTCAAGGACCAGGACTTCCATACCCCCCCAAAAATTGCATGTCTAGCAACTGTGTCTGGAAGGGTAGGAAGGTGTGATTTTTTTTTTAGGCTAACTCCCAAAATCCTGCTTCTTTTTCATGATCAGTTCTGTTGAAGTCAATCTTTCCCCAAAAAATAACTTGTGTTCTGACTGCAACCCCTCATTCTCTATCCTGCTGTGCTGCTTAAACATGAAGGAAATAGAAGAGAACCAGGGATGAAGAAGAGCAGTTGCATCACTGTAAAAGAGTTGGAGATGGAGTGAAGTTATTTTAGTGGTTTTTTGCACAGTCTTGCTTTGTTTTGTTTGTAAAGTGTACTATGAATGTTCCCCAAATCAAGCCTTGTTTTTTTCTCTTGGTGACTGATAAGAAATCCCTCTGTCTTTATCTCAACCCACAACATTTTCTCCTTACTTTTTTTCTGAGAGGGAAATACCTCTTTCTCTCGGATAAGTCAGATACTGGTCTTCCAGCACAGCCTTGCAGTGCCCTGTGCAGCTCCAGATGTTCATTGCACACATTTTCAGAGCTGAGGCATCTTGCAGACAGCACATTCACAACTCTCATCACACAGAGCACCTCTGGGAGAGGAAAGGTTATTCACATGGGCTGGCAAGGTGGCACAGACGAGCCACCACCAGTTCCTGCCATGGTCCTGGAAAGAGAGCACCAGTCAGAACACCCTTGCTCTCTCACTGCAATTGCAATCCCATCATGGGACAGTTCCATGGCAGAAGCTCTTTCCTCCACCATTTCCTTTTTCTTGAGGCAATAATCCCAGCCCCTCACAGCAAGAAGATCTTTTTCCCATCTCTGGCTGCATGGGGAAAATTGGGATGCCAGGGGAGATCTGAGGCCCCTTCCTGCAGAGCTCAGCCTTCCACCGAAGTGTGCGGGGTCCTCCTGCCTGGATGCCAACACAGGAGAATTCTACTTTGTGTCTATCCCTCTCTCCCACCTCTCCTGAAGCATGGAGCTCATAGGGAACACCCTTCAGTGCTCAAACCTCAGAAATCTGGGACCACAAAAGACAGTTGAGATCTTCTCAAAAGCCTGTCTGGAAAACATACAGAGTGGACTGGCCAGAAGAGAGGGTCAGTGAAGGATAGATGGTTGGGAAAAGGAAATAATAGAGTTGAGTTGGGGAACATTTGTTTAAGACACTGACAATGAAAAATTAAAACAGGATATTGAGAAACAGCAGAAAAGAAAAAAAAGCAACCCCTTCTCCCCTGAAACAGCCCTTGAATTAAGTTCAGTGTCCTTGCCCATGGCAGGGGGGGTTTGGACTAGGTGATCTCTAAGGTCCCTCCCCACCCTTAACATTCTATAATTCTTTGATTGCATGATTCAGTTCATCCACACCACTTTCTTAAAGGTTCAACTTCCATCCTTCATTAATGAATCTTCTATTTGCTCCAGCCCTCCATGGCACTGTGGGCTGTGGAATGGAGGAGTTTTGGTCAGTGCACAACTGTTCTTTTCTGCCTCTGCACATTTTTCTCTGTTCCAGGATGAGCTGTCCCTGTAGGCTGCAGTCCTTCAAGGTTGGCATGGATGCCAATACAGGAGAACTCTACTTTGCAACTACAGCTTTGCCATATTTTTGTATGAACAAACCCATGGAAATTACACAACTTTACAAGTGCCTGCATGGGATGCCACCAGCCCAGGACTTGGGCATTCTGCCTGTTTTTATGATCCCGGAATTCTTGGGCCTCTCATCTCAGCACTTACAGAAGAATTCACATAGGAAAGCACGTGGCATGTGCCAGGAAATGAAAATGAGGCATTGTAGGAAAGCAGGACACATCCACCACCATTAACTGGGATGGTGCACATTTGACATGAGCTGGTCAGAAAATTATGACTTCCACAAAGATGCCTGTGTGCCTGAGGCAGGGCAGGACTGCTATAAAAGGCAGCCCAAGTCTCTGCTCTCTCATCCACTTCTCTCACCTCCTCCTCTCAGGAATCAGGTGAGTGGGAAGCCTCTTCTCCTCCTCCTGCTGCTGCTGCTGCTTCAAGAGCAGCTCTTGTCTGGCTGGAGGTCTCAGCTGAGAGGGGCTACAAGAGCCCAGGGCTGAGAGCTGCTTGTGCTGGGAGAGGGCAGGGGAGAGAAGGTCTTGTGCAGACAGAGAGAGGCTGGGACTTGGCTGAGGTGGCTCCTGGGCTTTGAGCTGGGCACTGCAATGTGGGCCAGGAGGTGCCTGGGCTGCAGGGTGTTTGGGTGCAGTGCTGCTTCTCACGTGTCCTCACTTTGTCCCTCTCCTTGTCTTCCATTCTAGGTGCACCTGTGGTCCCAAGCCATGTCCTGCTGCAAGCCCTGTGACCCTTGCTGCCAGCCCTGTGGGCCCTGCCCGCTGGCCAGCAGCTGCAATGAGTGCTGTGTCAGGCAGTGCCAGGATTCCCATGTGGCCATCCAGCCGCCTGCTGTGCTGGTGACCCTGCCTGGGCCCATCCTCAGCTCCTTCCCCCAGAACACCGCCGTGGGATCCTCCACCTCGGCTGCTGTTGGCAGCATCCTCAGCTGTGGCGGAGTGCCCATCAGCTCTGGGGGCTTTGACATCTCCTGCATCACCAACTGCTATGGTGGCAGCAGATGCTGTCGTCCCTGCTAAATCTACTGGCAACATCCTTGGACAAGAACCTCCAAAACCTCAGAACCTAGTTCTGGGCCGAAGATAGAGCTTTGGGACATTGTATTTACGTCTTCAAGCCATTATTCCCTTCTACTTTTCTTTCTCCTCTGTTTGCTGTCTGTGTCTCCCCAGACCTGTCTGGTGGGGACATGTTGCCCTGCAGGGTGGGCAGGTGCACACTCTGCAGAAGCTCCACTGCTCCTTACTGGCTGCTCCTGGTGCTCTCTGTGAGCCACCTCCTTCTCTTCTTTCAACTCAATAAAGTTGTTTTGCATCCAAGATTTGTCCTCCAAATTCTCTTTCTTTCCATGGCAACTCTTCCAGTCTGCTCAGGGTAAAAGGTGGAGAAGCAGAGGGTGGGAGTCCCCAGCAGTTGATTTTCCTTTCTGCCCTTTAATCTTGGAGCTGAGGAAAATGTACCTGGGTACTGCACAGTCAATGGCCATCAGGAACAGCCATTGGCTCCAAAGGGTAGCAGGAGTGGGTGGGTGTGTGAATTGATACATCCAAGTCACGAAACCACAGCTGAAATGCAAAGAGTAGATTTATTTCATTATCTCATTAACTCAAGGGTCCTAAGGCACTGCAAGGTGGCAGAGACACATAAGAGAGGAACAGTGGCACCATTAGGGTCAGTCCAATCCTGCATCAGAAAGCTGACATTACTTTATTAGAGAGCTGGATGTATGGGGATGTCTCCTCTAAGTATGCCCACTAACCTAACAGACCGGGTTGTATTCCAAAAACCAATACATATTCATCCTTTTTTTTAAATAATGTGCATATTTTAATTATGTCCATGGACTTGTTTGGATATGATTACAAATCTTCTGATGAATCTTTTCTTTTTGAGAGTATCCCAAATATGTGGTCAGGTCATAATCTACTTCTCTCATCATTCTTCACTCTGACACACAATCCTTGTTCTCATGTTGGGGTTTAGGATTTTTCCTTACGCTTCTATCTCTCATGGAATTTTCTCCCATCTGTTGCCAAGAAACCATAAATACTGATACTTGAGAGAGACAAAAGAAATTGCCACGGGAAGGGTGCAGCTGGCTACTCTCTCAGCTGGGGAGTTTCTCTTGGAGGGGCAGAGATATGGAGAGATTTTGGCTTGGTCAAAGGGAGCTGGGTGCAGCTCCTAACTCTCTTACTCTCCTGGCATTGAGAGGAAAGCAGGCTATGATTGCTGTGTGGGGAGTTCACCAGAAGAGTGAGGCTCCATGTCCTGCTGGCTTCTCCTACCATGACTGAAGCTTTGCTTGTGGGGGTGGCCATTGCACTGGGACCTCCATCTCACTAGAGGGAGACCCTTTTCACCATCTGCTCATGTGCCTCAGGTAAAACTTGATCCCGGGCCCTTTTCTGGGCCCTTTCCCCCTCCAGGAAAGCCTCTCCTGGCTGTGTTTAGGAGCTGGGCTGCTGCTGAGTTTCTGCTGTGTCTCACTTGCTTCCCTGGTTGAGCCCGCCCTGCTGTTCCAGCCGCCATTCCGAGGTTCCTGCTGCAGCCCATTTCCCCATCCAGCCCCATTCCGAGGTTCCTGCTGCAGCCCATTTCCCCATCCAGCCCCGTTCCGAGGTTCCTGCTGCAGCCCATTTCCCCATCCAGCCCATCCACCATTACCATGTGAGGGAGCTGAGCTCGCGCCACAGCGCCCCCTGCTGGCGCGGGGGAATCACCGCACCCGCCCTGCCCGGCCGGCAGCCAGCAGCGCCCCTGCTGGCTGTGCCCGGAACTGCACCGAAGGGGAAAGCGCCTGCGGCCGAGAGAGGCCAGGCCTGGGTGTCTGGGTCTGTTTGGTGCTGTTTCTTTTGTTTGAGTTGTTATACATGTATTTATTAGTAAATGTTATATTTGCCCAATTTTCCCATCATCAAAAAAACCAAACAATATTAGAGGTAGCAGCGATTTTAATTGAATAGCTTAGAAAATGTATAAAATAGGATACACTTGAAATATTGACAATATAATTTGGTTAAAAAAAATAAGGGATAATTTGGTTCCAATAACAGCGCATAAGCAAAAGATAACCGTGCAGGGTATGGAGTGCAGGGCTCTGGTCCCTTGCCAACTCACGTACGAGCTTGCCAAGTGAAAATTCCCCCTCATATGCCCTGTGTCAATGCCACCTCCTCCCATTTTTGATTCATCACACTTCTACCTCCGCCCTCATCACCACCTTTACTGCGCATGCTCCACCACTTGTTTTGGTGGTCGCACCACTTTTTGGGGGTCGTCCCTGATGAAGGCTCTCCTCTTCCTTGATGTCCTTCAACTCACCCTTGGGTTACACATGCACACCAAGCTAGTACAATGTAAGCCAAAACTAACATAATATTATATTTAAGCATCAAAGCAATAAATCTCTTATAACTGGCATTTTTCCTGGGACCCAACCAGATTTTCCTTTCTTTCTATTAATTTTTAGTAACTGTTATCTCTTGCTTTTTCCTGCCTTGAACATCTGCAGGAAAAGGCGGGGGGGGGGGGGATGGAACTCCTCCTCTCCCTTTCTTTCTTGGCATTACACCTTTTAACTGTTTTATTATTTCCAAATATTAATTACTGTATCAATATTGATTACTGTTTCAATTTTGTCAGCACGAATCATACCTATTTACCCCAGTAAATGACTGTTATTCCTTTTCCTACATCTTTGTCTGAAATCCCCTTACTTTCAAAGTTAACATAAGTCGGAGGGAAGGGTGTCATTCACAAATGTTACTCATTGCTTTTCTCTGCACAGCCTGATTGTGGCAGACACTGATCCCAGCTTGTGAATCACCTCAAGCCCTGCATGTCTGGACAGCAGCTGGGCCCTGCCAGTACTGAAGGATAGTACAGATGTCATAAGGGTGTCATGTCTTTGATCACATGTGCTGCTCATGGACTGTTACTTGTGCGCCAGGGTCGGGGCAGGAACGGGCGAGAGGCAGGATGGTAGAAAAGGCAAAGAAGGCTTTGTTCAAAAGAACCGCGTGGTTTTTATAGAGTGGTACAATAGATTCTATTCTGTTGGCTAACTAACAGAAACATCTTTCTCACGCACTGTCCTTGAGAGGAACAGAAAAATAAAGTAGAAAAACACCACCTGCAAATTGTTTATCGTCAACAAGTTATCCTTAGCTTGCTCCCTAAAACTTCTCACAAGCCGCTGTGAAAAATGCTTGCCGTTTCTGTGTCCCATGGCATCCACAATGGACCAGGTAATGGAGAGGAAGAGAAGGAAGGGATGAGGTTGTGGGCTGTTATCCCCAAAGTGAAGATTGTTTCTCAGATTCACTGCTGCCACTCTTTGCATCCAGGATCTCCCTGATGGCCATTGGCTGCAGAGTAGCCAGAGATGTCTTCATCAGCTGCAAGGGAAAAGACACAAAGTAAAATCTGCTACAGGGAAATCCCACTTAGAGCTTCTCCACCTTTTTTCCTGAGCAGACTGGAAGTGTTGCCACAAAACAAAAAGGATGAAAAAGAGTCCCAGTTAGGGATGCACAAATAATTTGGTGAGTCTAAGGAAGAAAAGGAGGTGGCTCACAGAAGGAACCAGGAGCAGCTGCTAAGATGCAGTGGAGCTCCTGCGGGGTGTCCATCTGCCTCTCATGCTGAGGGAGAGAGGGCAACACATCCCATCTAGAGTGGCCTGGAGAGACACAGACAGCAGGTGGAAAGAAGGAGATGAGTGGAAGAAGGAAACAACATGCCAAACTTCTGTCATGTCCCCTCACATTGCAGTTCTTGGGCATGTGACCAAGAAAAACAAGACCAGAGCCCATTTCCTGACAATTTTGCCACAAATTAGCTACTCAGAAATTACACAAGAGAACATCACCTGCCTACAAAGGATGCTGCTGGCACTTGATCAGAGATTTCTGCCTGTGCTGACGTCTTTCTGCCCCGGAAATCCTTGGGTTTATCCTGTCGGCACTTACAGAAGTGGCCTTTCATATAGGAAAGCAAGCGAAATTACCAGGAAATGAAAAGGCAGCATTGCAGGAAACCAGGACACAGCCCCTACCATTAGCTGGGATGGTGCACATTTGGCATGAGCTGGTCACAAAATTATGACTTCCACAAAGGAGCCTGTTGGCCTGAGGCAGGCCAGGACTGCTATAAAAGGCAGCCCAAGTCTCTGCTCTCCCATCCACTTCTCTCACCTCCTTCTCCTCTTCAGGAATCAGGTGAGTGGCAAGCCTCTTCTCCTCCTCCTGCTGCTGCTGCTGCTTCAAGAGCAGCTCTTGCCTGGCTGGAGGTCTCAGCTGAGAGGGGCTACAAGAGCCCAGGGCTGGGAGCTGCTTGTGCTGGGAGAGGGCAGGGCAGAGAAGGTCTTGTGCAGACAGAGAGAGGCTGGGACTTTGCTGCGGTGGCTCCTGGGCTTTGAGCTGGGCACTGCAGTGGGGGCCAGGAGTTATCACGTTTTCAGGGTGTTTGGGTGCAGTGCTGCTTCTCATGTGTCCTCACTTTGTCCCTCTCCTTGTCTTCCATTCTAGGTGCACCTGTGAGCCCCAGCCATGTCCTGCTGCAAGCCCTGTGACCCTTGCTGCCAGCCCTGTGGGCCCTGCCCGCTGGCCAGCAGCTGCAATGAGTGCTGTGTCAGGCAGTGCCAGAGCTCCCACGTTGTCATTGAACCCTCCCCTGTGCTGGTGACCCTGCCTGGGCCCATCCTCAGCTCCTTCCCCCAGAACACCGCCGTGGGATCCTCCACCTCTGCTGCTGTTGGCAGCATCCTCAGCTCTGGCGGAGTGCCCATCAGCTCTGGGGGCTTTGACATCTCCTGCATCACCAACTGCTATGGTGGCAGCAGGTGCCGTCCCTGCTAAATCTGCTGGCAAGAACATCCAAGACCTCTGAACCTTGTTCTGGGCCGAAGACAGAGGTTCTGGACATTGTAGTTGGAATGTTGGACCATCGCTTCCTTGTTCTACTCTCCTCTCCTTTTCTGTCCCTCACACCCCAAGGCTTGGGACATTCCCACTGTGGACCTGCCGTCCTTCCTACCTTTGCAGTGCAGTGCAAAGAACACCACATGGGAGCTCCATCTTAGTGGCTGCTCCTGGTGCTCTCTGTGAGCCATCTCCTTTACTTCTTTCAACTTATTAAAACTGTGTTGCATTCAAGCCTTGGTCTCTGAGTTGTCTGTTTTTCTGGGGCAACTCCTCCAGTCTACTCAGGAAAAAGATGGAGAATGCAATGTTTGGGGCTCGCTGCAGTGGATTTTATTTTGTGCCCTTTTCCTTTGGAGCTGATGAAGAACATCCCTGGCTGCTTGGCAGCCAAACAGCCATCATGGAGACTTTGGCTCCATAGGAGTGGGAATGGGAAACAACAACACCGGGGGACAGCCCACAGCTGATCTCTTCCTATCCTTCCTTCATTGCCTAGCCTAGGGCCTGTGGCCAGCACTCCTGGGAACAAGGAGATGAGATCCAAACCTCACACAGTCCCTCAGCACTTGGCAGGGCCCAGCTGCTGCCCAGACATGCAGAGCTAAGGGGATTGGTAAGGACTGGTAACACAATCTGTGCAGTGGAGTCTCCATCAATGTGAATCCAACACCTCCAAAAGGATCTAATGTTTTGTTCCAGGTGTCTATATTCCCTGTCCAAATGACTTGTGGCTTCACTACTAATGCCAACATTTAGGAATGTTTTCAGGTCTACTTGAAAATTTAGGGTTAATCCTTGGCCTTTAGCTCCAGGCAATGGTCCAAATACCATTCCCTGGGTATTCATGTCCTCTTGGGTGCAGAAAATGAACTCCTGAAGGCTCTGCTGGGCCCAAATACCAGCTCGGGTTCACAGGTCTCTGTGATGTATGAAACCTTCCTCCTGTGCTCCTCCTGCCTGGATCTCCATCTGATGGGATACTGGCACACCTTGCTCTGTCCCAAAACCAAGGCTTCACCTGCTCCTATGAGACCCGCTGCCCAAGCACTGGTCTCAGTTGCCAGAACCAAACCATCTCCAGTTCATTTCGCTCTGTGTGTGACCACCCACAGGCAACCCTTCCACATGGCTCCATTACCAAATCCTTCTGCCCTCTGAAATAATCCTTATAGCCAAACTGGGGAGATACAAGCTGGAGAAATGGAGTTTAAGGTGGCTGAAAATTCCACCAGATGTCCAGGATCAGAGGATTCTCGCCATAGCTAAATACTGCATCTCCCACACAGGCACCTTGATCCACTAAATTTGCATCACCAGCATATCTTGATTTTACCAGAAACAAAGGACAAAGGCTCAGACAAAAGAATACAGAAAGAAATGCCACTGTCTTGAGAGTTGATTAAAGTCCTCCTGTTTACCATCTCCTGTGCCAGTAAAAACAAACAAGGCAACAAAACTAGAAAAGCTCCCTAATTAACCACAAGGGAAGGATTTACTTTCCAGTTCTTAATGAGTGGTGAGAAACATTCCACACTTCATTAGGGGCAGGGCCATGTGATGCCTTTAGGGGGATCACAGGTTTTAAAACCATTGCAGGCAACCCAGGCAGCAAGAGCTCCGAGTCTGATGCTACTGTACAAAAATTGTTCCTCTGGGATCTCTAGATGGACCCATCCATACCAAGGGTATTCATTTCTGTGTAATATCTACTCAGGATTGCAGTGAACAGCACAGATTCAATACTCATATAACACCTAAGGGATGGATTAATAAAGAGGTAGGTAAAGGATGTTGTTGATTTCTTATGAGATTTAAAGATTATTTGCATGACTTTGTCAAATATTTCCCGTCCTTGCTCAGTACCCCTCATTCATCACAAACATTTCCCTGGCAATCAAAACCGAATCTCCACCTGCAACACAAAGCCTGCAATCAGGTTTTCACACACAGGATGAGTTCTTTTCTTCCCAGTTTTTTCCAGCTTGGGCCCTCACACCCTTACTTCATCCCAGAGCTCTGTAGTCACTCTAGAAACACTTTTGGACATTATCCCTGGAGCCCACATCAAAGAGCAGCAAATGGTGTTGCTCCAAAGGCAGGGCAAGCTCAGCAGCCTTCTTCTGCAACAAGAAACCTCTCGAGACATCAGGTCAGGCTAGGAGACTGCTGCTTAAGATTCCTAAGAGAGGGAGAGTCCTGAAGATGTCACAGGTATTTTCTCCTTCAAGGAGGAAAAATTGTTTGAGCACAGGTCCCTCTGGCAAATTCCCAAATGTGTCTTTTTGTCCTCACCAGTTTGCAGGTGACAGCACCTGCTCTGAAGTTAAAGTCCACAGGGGAGCAGAAGCCTTTTTTCTATTGTCAAAACTCAGTTTCCAGCCTTTTTCCCCCTGACCTGGTTGGTCCTGGTCCCCATCTGCCCTGCCTTGCTTGCTGTGTGCAGCTGAAGCTCTTGGCTCCATGGGACAGGCACTGGAAACAGGTCCACTCAGGGCTTTCATGCACAAGCTGGGCAGGATTTCTTGGCATTTCTCCTAATGCTCTTTGACGCTTTTTAACATGGAGAATGCAAGAGGCAGCCCAGCCTGCAGGGCCAGGCTGTGGGGATGGCCATCACATCCTGTTGTGATGAGTGCCAGAAATGTACAAACTCATTTGAGCTCATCTGCACAGCACTGCATGCAAATTTGTCCATGCCATGCATTGAAAGGAATTTATCATCCACCTAAGTGCATCCATCAAGCAAAAATGCCCTTATGTGACCACTGTGGGTTCAACAGGCACAACCCTGGCTGGGCTGGAGCACACCAAGGCACCTCATGGACCAAAGATGGATTGGCTGAGGATGCCCAGTCATGGCCTGAAGAGTGGAGGAAGCCAAACAACCTGGGAAATCTCTTCCAAGGCTGGTGAATGAAGGAAAAATATTGAAGTTCAGCAGTGTAGTTCAGCTGCCTGGAAGAGAAAGAAAGTTGCAATCAGGTGCTGGGAGGGAGAGAGGGAAAAGGACATGATGTGTCCTCACAAATGGGATCCATTTGGTGTCTAGACAAAGATTGCAGGGCTGAGAGGAGCTTGGCCTTTTGTCAGTGTGATTGAAAACACCATCCCAGGACTATCCCAGGCCACTGGTCCTGGTCTGTAGAGAACTTTTCCAGCAATTGGTGTGAGTGTTCTGCCCACAATTACATGCTCCTGTCCCAGAAATTTTAGGAAATCTCATTTTAACCTCAAAACAAACATCCAGGAGGGAAATATCCTAGTGTAAACAAGGAAGTGAAAGGCACCAGGAACCTGGAACACAGCCTGTATCATCTGGGATGCCTTACATTTCAGAAGAACATGTCAAAAATTTTTTCTGTCTGCTTGGGCAACCTCCCGAGCCTGGGGCAGCATAAAAGCCAATGCAGGTCCTTGGTCTCTCATCCACTTCACTCTCCTTTTTCTCCTTAAAAACAATGCGAGTCTGCAGGACCTTTTCCTTCTGTTACTCCCAGAGGATGAAGCCATTGCTCAGTGGACTGTTATTCTTTTTCCCATCTCTTTGCCTGAAAGCCCCATAATTTCAAAGCTACAATAATTTGGAGGGAAGGGGCTCACATTTTCCATTCCAAGGGAGGTTCCCACCTTCCTTGGCAGACATCTTTCAAACCAGGATATTTTTTACTCCCCTTACCTCCATTCTGCAACGGATGAGATGGAGCTCCTGTTCTCTTCCACCAGGATGTGGATTTGTGTGAATGGATCCAATGCTCTGGGCTCGACAGAATGTTCATGGGCTATTATTTGCAGAGTGCTTGGGACCTAAAGGCAAGGATTATATTTGCCATCCTACATAAATGGGTCTTATATAAGAGCCCTGTGTGCCATCCCACTGCTGGGCATGTCTGTGTGTTCTGTTAGAGGTGCTGGCCCAGTTTGGTTTTTTTGGAATCTTTGCTACATCACTCTTGCAGTTTAGCCAACTGCATCACAGTGCAAGGTTTATCTGTAGTTGTTGCAGTGGGCTCTACCTCATATATTAATTCAGTTTTTACAAATTGGCAGAGTTTAGGGTGAGGCTTTACTGCATCAAACTTTTCTGACAATGAACAGAGGATGGGGAGGTCATATTAAATGCAGTCTGCCTCCCAGTCTACCTCATTAGCAGGGCTGGAAAATTCCTCCTAATTCTCCAGCTCCCCACTGAGACAGGGAGTTTGCAAATTTAATTCTCTTTCTCTTTGGAGGAAGTCATACAGCTGGTTCTTCAAGTTTTCAGCCAATCTCTTTTTAGCATTCAATTCCCTTTCAGCCTTCTCTCCAAGGTGTTCCACTTCTAATTTGCAAAGCTTTAGTTAAGTAAAACAAAGACTAAATGCCTTGGATTTCATTGCTTGGAAATGTACTTTTCTCACCAAAATGGCAGTGTGTTTTTCCTTTTCTATTCCATGTCCCACATTTTCTTGACTATATTGTGCCTCCGTAAATATTCTGGTTTGTCTGTTTCTCAAAATTTGCCATCCTGCCAACCCAAATTGTCTCTGGTGGAGAGGGAGCTTCAGACAGAGTTTTTTAGAGAAGTCCTGCTGAGTTGAGAGGTGCAGAGAGGACACCCTGGCTTTCTAAATTCCTCCTCAAAGAGGAGTCTGGGTTAGGCTGCATCCAATCTTAGCCCTAGACTGTGAGTGGTTTAAATCACTTTGTCCCACAGGATTAATAATGGAAAATTTTAGATACATATATGTACATATATATACATATACATATACATATATATATATATATATATATATATATATATATATATATACACATATATACATATATACATATATATATATATACATATATATACATAATATGTATATAAAATATATATAATAAATTACTATGACAAATTATTAGACAAAATATATTAATCAGAATTTACTACAATTAATAATAATTAATCATTATTTACTACACAGTATAAAACCTAAAACTATTAGTACTGTGCAGAATAGGATACTGCACTATATCAAAGCAATTATATTAAAGCAATTACATCTAAGCCAGCAAAAATAAAGAACTGTTGAAATAGATATTGGAGCAACTCAGCATACCAATGCTCATGGGCAGATCTCTTTTACTTGACATAAAGAGCAGTCTTGAAGTCATTTCCACTCCAAGGCAGGAAAGTTCATACACACATCCAAGCAAGAAAATGTTAGAATAACCTATTGTCTAAAATTGGACTGGACATCTATAGTACAGAGGGATTCACTCTCAGTCACGTGTCTATCATTGCAGCAATGTAAGGATGTTGACTGGGGTTTGGTGAGCCAGACAGAGAGTCTCCAAGTTACTTGACCACATTACAGGGCAGAATATCCTGCTATAGTGTCTCACCCTTCCATCACTCCAGGAAGACTCAGGGCTCTCATCTGTGCCTGCTACACACCTCCAGAGCAAGACCTTTCTGTCTGGCAGCTGGAGACAACACAGGGAGAGAGAAGGACCACACAGAGGCACAGGCTGGGATGCAGCAAAACTTTAATGAGTTGGAAGAGGGAAGGGAAGCCCCCTGAGTGGGCACCATAGTGCAGGGAGCACCAGAGGGATGAAGGACACTCTGTCCCTTGGCCACGGTGCAGTTCACACCTTGGATGAGGCTTAGCCAGTGATCACAGGGAAGAAAAAGAGAGAAAGAAGAGCGGGAGAAACAGGCAATTTAGTCAAGGTTTCAGAAAGCCCAGACACCCCACCTCCAGTGCAGGTGGAGTCATGGATGTCCAGTGCCTCTGAAAGCAATGGTCAGGATCTCCACACTCAGTCCATTTCCATCTTCTGGGTTCTGGGGGTTCTTCTGTGGGGCAGTCACCAGCAGCTTCAGCAGACCCTGTTCCAGGGGCGCCTGGTGATGCAGGAAAGGTCAAAGCCCCCAGAGTTGATGGGCACTCCCTCAGAGCTGAGGATGCTGCCCACAGCAGCAGAGGTGGAGGATCCCACGGTGGTGTTCTGGGGGAAGGAGCTGAGGATGGGCCCAGGCAGGGTCACCACAACAGGGGAGGGTTCGATGATGATGGTGGAGTCCTGGCACTGCCTGACACAGGGCTCATTGCAGCTGCTGCCCAGTGGGGTGGGGCCACAGGGCTGGCACCAAGGGGTGCAGGGCTGGTAGCAGGACATGGCTCGGAGTGACAGATGCACCTGAGAGAGAAGAAAGAGACAAGACGGGGATGGTTGAGGAGCCACCTCTCCACGCACCACAAGGGAGCCAAGACACAGCCTGGCCTGGGAGATGCAGCCAGTGCAGGGAGGACCACACGATTCTTTGCCTGCTCCCCACCACTGAGCAAGGATAGACAGGCCCACAAAAGCAATTTCTTAGTCAAGAGAACAAGAGTTCCCCCAGCCCAGACACAGCCCCTTTCCACACCAAACCCTCTCTCCACCTCCCCTCCCCAAACAGGCAGCCTCAAGCCCAGTATAGGACAGAGCCTCCAACTCACTTGCTTCCAAAGGAGAAGAAGAGCAGTGGAGTGGATGAGAGAGTGAAAAGCTGGGATGCCTTTTATACTGGTCCTGCACTGCCCCAGGCCCAGAGGAAATCTCTCTGGAAACAATAATTTTCTGAGAAGCTCATTTCAAGTGCAAAACACTCCAATTACCGATATGAGCTGTGTTTTGTTTTCCTGCATGGCTGCGTTTCCATTGCCTTCTTTGGCCACATACATTTCTCCCTGAAGGCTCCATTTTAGGGCTGATCATGGAAGCCCATGGACCTGTGGGACAGCAGCTCATTGGTGCCAGCAGAAGATGAGTCTTGAGTGCCAGAGGCACTGCCTGCAGTCTGGGGACATTGGCTTGGGGCACTCCCATGGGCAGGAAGGGCCCTGCAGCTCCAAGCCCTGGAATGATTGCTCAGATGCTGAAGGGTTAGTGAACGTGCTGATGGGCCACATCCCTTCCTCCCACCCTCCAAAATCTCTGGTTGACACTGGCCATGCCTTAGCAGATTGGTCATCAGCACTGCTCTCTTGTCTCTCTTCCTCTAAATGTTGCTCTTTAGGAGTCCTTGGTGCACTTGTTGTGCCTCATCCACCCTATGGAATCTCTCTGACAGTCCCCTACAAACACAAACAACCTCATCATGTCCTCATACACTCCATGGAATCTCTCTGACAGTCCCCTACAAACACAAACAACCTCATCATGTCCTCATACACTCCATGGAATCTCTCTGACAGTCCCCTACAAACACAAACAACCTCATCATGCCCTCATACACTCCATGGAATCTCTCTGATAGTCCCCTACAAACACAAACAACCTCATCATATCCTCATACACTCCATGGAATCTCTCTGACAGTCCCCTACAAACACAAACAACCTCATCATGTCCTCTCCCAGGATGGTCCAGCCCTGCCCACCCAAGCGGTTTCTCTGAGTCTCCTTTGCCACACAAGCCCAAAGCTGCTCAGCTGGAGGCTCTTTGGTCAGTGGTGTTTTCACCACATCAAGGCCTCTTGTGGTTCTCACACTGCCCCACCAGTCAGTGGGGCACAAGAACTAGGGAGGGGACAGCTGGGACAGCAAAGGCAATGGCCAGTGTCAACCAGAGATTTTGGAGGGTGGGAGGAAGGGATGTGGCCCATCAACACGTTCACTAACCCTTCAGCATCTGAGCAATCATTCCAGGGCTTGGAGCTGCAGGGCCCTTCCTGCCCATGGGAGTGCCCCAAGCCAATGTCCCCAGACTGCAGGCAGTGCCTCTGGCACTCAAGACTCATCTTCTGCTGGCACCAATGAGCTGCTGTCCCACAGGTCCATGGGCTTCCATGATCAGCCCTAAAATGGAGCCTTCAGGGAGAAAGGTGTGTGGCCAAAGAAGGCAATGGAAACGCAGCCATGCAGGAAAACAAAACACAGCTCATATCGGTAATTGGAGTGTTTTGCACTTGAAATGAGCTTCTCAGAAAATTATTGTTTCCAGAGAGACTTCCTCTGGGCCTGGGGCAGTGCAGGACCAGTATAAAAGGCATCCCAGCTTTTCACTCTCTCATCCACTCCACTGCTCTTCTTCTCCTTTGGAAGCAAGTGAGTTGGAGGCTCTGTCCTATACTGGGCTTGAGGCTGCCTGTTTGGGGAGGGGAGGTGGAGAGAGGGTTTGGTGTGGAGAGGGGCTGTGTCTGGGCTGGGGGAACTCTTGTTCTCTTGACTAAGAAATTGCTTTTGTGGGCCTGTCTATCCTTGCTCAGTGGTGGGGAGTAGGCAAAGAATCGTGTGGTCCTCTGAGACAGAGTAGAAATTCTCCAGAGTAGAAATCCATTTTGATTTAGGTGAAATGTACATCTTTGAGTCTGTGGTTAGAAAACATGGCTATGCAGCCTGACTACAAAAGTCTAGGCTCAGAGAAACTGCTTCAGTGAAGGACAGAGATAAGGGGGAAGGGGGGAAGGGGGTGGGAGGGGGAGAGACAGAGGATGATAAAGAGAGACAGAGACTGCTGTGAGAGCAGGCCAACCTGACCTAGGAATTCTTTCTGATAAAGAAGAACTAGCGGCAAATGTCTCGTGAAATTCGTAAAAATGAATATGTATGAACCTATTGTGAAATTGTATTCGTATGTATTTGAGAGGGGGATAAAAAGGGACCTGAAGTTCCCAGAGGTAGCATGTCTTTTAAGGAGAGTAATCTCCACATGGTCCAGCACTGTAATAAACATACCAGCTTTACAACTTTCACAAAGTTGTGGAATTTTGGGTTATCTCAGCAAAACACCTCCCTGCACAGGCTGCATCTCCCAGGCCAGGCTGTGTCTTGGCTCCCTTGTGGTGGGTGCAGAGGTGGCTCCTCAATCATCCCCGTCTTGTCTCTTTCTTCTCTCCCAGGTGCACGTGTGACTCCGAGCCATGTCCTGCTACCAGCCCTGCACCCCTTGCTACTGGCCCTGCAGCCCCTGTTTCCAGCCCTGCAGCCCCTGTTTCCAGCCCTGTGGCCCCACCCCGCTGGGCAGCAGCTGCAATGAGCCCTGTGTCAGGCAGTGCCAGGACTCCACCATCTTCATCCAGCCCTCCCCTGTTGTGGTGACCCTGCCTGGGCCCATCCTCAGCTCCTTCCCCCAGAACACCACTGTGGGATCCTCCAGCTCTGCTGCTGTTGGCAACATCCTCAACTCTCAGGGAGTGCCCATCAGCTCCAGGGGATTTGACCTTTCCTGCATCACCAGGCGCCCCTGGAACAGGGTCTGCTGAAGCTGCCCCACAGAAGGACCCCCTGGAACCCAGAAGATGGAAATGGACTGAATATGGTCATTTAGAGGCACTCAGCATCCATGGCATTTGGGAAGAGCTGTGCCTGGCCTCTCAAACCATGGCCTTTTGTCTACCTTGCCTGTTTCCCTCCTGTTCTTTTTTTGTCTTTGCTCTCATGTCCTCCGCTGGGCTGTGATCACTGGCTAAGCCCCATCCAAGCTGTGACTGCACCAAGGGACTCGTGGCCAAGTCTTCCACATCTCCCTGGTGCTCCCTGCACTATGTTGCCCACTCAGAGGGCTTGCTTTTCTTCTTAATTAAAGTTTTGCTGCATCCCAGCCTGTGCCTCCGTGTGGTCCTTGACTCTCCCCAGCTGCCAGAGAGAAAGGTGGGCATGGGTCTTCTATTTCTCAGCAGGAGATTTAGTTTGGAAATCAGGAAAAGAATCTTTCCCTAGAGAGTGGTCAGATATGGAACAGGCTCCCCAGGGAATGGTCACAGTCCCAAGGCTGCCAGAGCTCAAGGAACATTTGGACAATGCTCCTGGGCACAGGGTGGGATGGCTGTGGTGTCTGTGCAGGGCCAGGATTTGGACTCAGTGATCCTTGTGGGTGCCTTCCAGCTCAGGGTATGTCACTGTGATATTTTCTAAAAAATCCCTTTGCCAGGAGTTCTTCTCCTGGGAAGATGAGAAGCCCCAGCTTCTCCATGTTTTGCTCCTCTGGAATGTGGTCTGGAGATTGTTTATCCAAACATGTGAATTGTTTTTAATTATTGGCCAGTCACAGCCAGCTGTGTCGGACTCTCCTCATCAGTCACGGGTTTTTATTATTCATTCTTGTTTTGCCTTCTGATGTCTCCTTTCTCTTTCTTTAGTATAGTTTAGTAGATCATTTCTTATAATATATCATATCATATCATATCATAGAATAATAAATCAGCCTAGAAACATGGAGTCAAATTCTCACCTCTCACCTCATCCTAGGGACCTCACAATGCCACAAGGGTATTCAGTGATTCAATGAAGGCTGAGCTCTGGGTGAAGCTGCTATTTCACCTCCACAGCCAGACACGTCCAGTCAATGAGCCTTGTTCTGACAGCAGCCACTCTTCAGAGGATGGACAAAGGGGTGAAAAGATTCTGTAGTGGAAATTTTATCTCTCCATGTCCCAAGACCACACATCCTTGTAGATTATACTTGCCTACATTGACCTGGTCTCACTGCTCTGTTCCAAGGGCTGAAAGAAACTGTTAAAGACTCCACTAAGTCCAACAATTCAGTGACAAAAACTTTTTTGTCTTTGCAGAGATTTTTATCCCACAAAAAAAAAAAAAAAAAAAAGAGGGATTGCTGCCAGGTGGAGTGTTTAAGCATAAGTAAAGGGATTCTGGCATGCAGTTTTTGTGTGTAGTGACAAAGAAATGGAAATTTCATGGCATAGAAAGGATTGGCAGATATGGACCAAGTTATCCTGGTGCACTAGAGAAAAGAGTGGTGCTCCATATGAACTTTCCATCCATAAAGATTAAAGCTGGCCCTGGATGCCATTAGCAATAAAATCCCTTTGGCATCTGCAATGTCATCATCCTGCAAGTTTTGCAAGATTCAGAAAGCAGAAATTAATCCAGTGTCTGACTAAGCAAACTTGATGCAAGCCTGTGTTACCAGTCACTTCAGAGCCATTCCCAAACACCTCCCAGAACAAAGACTGAGCAACATCTCTTTCCCTGGTTGTCTTGGGAGAGCATCTGCAGGAAAAATGACACAGAGGCAATGGCTCAAATGCAGCATAACTTTAATGAGTCAAGAGAGGGAAACTAGGTCATTTCAAGCGATGGTCATGGTGAAGTGAGCACGAGGGACAGATAAGAGATTGTGCCCCATGGCTGTGGCTGAGAACCCTCTAGAAGTCCATCTGCCTGCCCTACAGAGGGAGCAGGGCCAGCAGGTGCTCCCCCGGCTGGATGTGGGGGGCTCACAGCCCTGGGGAGCACAAGGGAACAAGGACACAGGAGGGAGGCAAAAGAGGGGAACGGCAGGGGACAGAGGCAGGGCTGGGCTGTGCTTGCCAAGAGTCCTTCTGCAAGGGCTGCAGGGCTTGCTCAGCCCCTCAGGAAGCAACAAGCTGATGCTCCATCCCCAGTGAAGAACCATCCTGCTGAGTCCTTAGGTTCACACCCTGGAATTATCACCAGCACCTTTAGCAGGGGAAGCATCTCCTGCCACAGAGGCCACTGCCCAGACCAGAGAGGCCAAAGCCCCCAGAGCTGATGGGCACTCCCTGAGAGCTGAGGATGCTGCCCACAGCAGCAGAGCTGGAGGATCCCACGGCGGTGTTCTGGGGGAAGGAGCTGAGGATGGGCCCAGGCAGGGTCACCACCACGGGCGAGGGCTGGATGGCCACGGTGGAGTCCTGGCACTGCCTGACACAGGGCTCATTGCAGCTGCTGCCCAGCGGGGTGGGGCCACAGGGCTGGCAGGGCTGGCACCGGGTGTAGCAGGACATGGCTTGGGGCTGCAGATGCACCTGAGAGAGAGGGAAGGGTGGTAGAAAAGCACAAGTGAGTAGAAGCCTGTAACACCATCACAAGGGAGAGAAGACAGCTCACACAAAGAGCTGGAAGGACCATAGGGAGGCCTCTGTGGGGGTCCCAGTCATCTGGGACCCTCTGTGGGGGTCCCAGTCATCCATTTTTCTGAGTCTGGACTGAACGCACTCGGGACAGTAATTCATGTTCAGACTCAAGAGTTTATTATTTCTTATCAGTAAAACAGTCTCACTGCTGTGATTTGGGCAGCTTTTCATTAGAAGGCACAAAATGGCCAACAATCTCTTGTTACAAGGTCTTTTAAGACTAAATTATCCAATTAAGAACTGACACCTGTGGATGCCATGGGACAGAGAGAGAGAAATGGCGAGCGTTTCTCACAGCGGCTTGTGAGAAGTTTTAGGGAGCTGGAAAGATGTGATAACTTGTTGACTATAAACAATTTGCAGGTGGTGTTCTACTTTATTTTTCTGTTCCTTTCAAGGACAGTGTGTGAGAAAGATGTTTCTGTTAGTTAGCCAATAGAATAGAATCTATTGTACCACTCTATAAAAACCGTGCGGTTCTTTCGAATAAAACCTTCTTTGCCTTTTCTATCATCCTGCCTCTCGCCTGTTCCTGCCCCAATCCTGGTGCAAGAGTGACAGACACTTAGATTATTTTCCCTTTTAACCCAATAACTGACTCCAAAGAGCCCCCAGTGTGGACTCTTCTGCCCAATTACAAAATGCCACCCAAACCCATGAAGAAGAAGGAAGAAGAAGCATGAAGAAAAACCCAGGACGACACCCTGTGCCCTCCATCTTGCTTCCATCCACAACACACTAAAAATCCCAAAACCACAATTTCTCACCAAGTGATACACCAACACTGCTCTCTATAATCTATTCCACACTTTTGTGGATTCCAGTCTATCTTGAAGTTTAGTTTTCTCCATGAATGAGGGTCAAAGTCAGAGCTCCCCTGGGGACCAGGGCACCCCAGAGCAGGCAGAGAAATATTGCCTGGGTGCCTTGGGTTTCTACAGTTCTCCAAAGCCCAAAATAGACCTGCAAAACACAACCAAGCTCTGGGAGATCCCTTTCCAGCCCACACCACAGGAGACACATAACTGAGCTCCAAGGTCTCTCCATGTCACCCTTTTTGCATCTTTCCCTGTCCCATAGAAAGCAAGGGAATGGTATAGAAAGCAAGGACCCCAGAATCAGGTATAGGACAAAGAGAGACAGCTTTGTGCTGAAAAATCCCATGGAAGCACAATGGTGAGAATGAATACAAGAAGAATAAAGAGCTTCAGACTTACCTTGTTCTCAAGGAGACTGGAGAGGAGTGGATGAGACAGTGGGGAGATGGAACAGCTTTTATACTGCTCCTGTGCTGCCCCAGGCCCCCAGTCACTGCATGAGGACAGTAATTTTCCAACAGACTCATCTTCAAAGCAAAACATCCCACCTAATGCCCCAGGTTGTGTTTTGTTTTCCATCACCATTGCCAGTGCATTTCCTCGTTTCTGACGTGCCCATTATGCTATGTAGGCTCCTTTCAAGTTCCAGGATGACAGCTCCAATGATTTCCCAAGATGTATCATGCCCCTGTCACCAGAAGATGTACCCTCAGGTGCAGGAGGGGTCTGTGCAGATGTAGGACATGGAACTGGGGAATCTGGTGATGTTCCTTTCAAACCCCATTACAGAAAGGTTTGACTCTCCCCCTGCCAGTGCAGGAGTCTGTCCTGAGTACCCAAAGGCTCCTGTGCCTAATGACATGACTTATCCTTCTCCCTCCATCCTTTACAGATTTACTTGGAAGAGTCATCCCCTCTCATGGCAGTTTCTGGGGGTCTCAAATCACTGCCTTCAGTCACCATGAAGAAAGCAAATGTCACCCTTCCTAAGGACCATGATTACAGTTCTGGTAGAGTCTCCCCTCACTACATGAGGGGTGTGTTGGGGCTTGGCACAGCACCTTGTTTGTCCCATTCTCCTCACAGTGCCATGAGCTTTGGCAGCATGCCTTAAACCCTGAGCAGCACGAGAGACTTTTGCAAAACATGTTGACTGTCCTGTGAGCCCCTGAAGCAGTGGGAGTGTTGGCAAGAAGCTCATGCTGTCAGCAATGGCTGTCGTGGCTGCCTGAAGCTCTGGACTTGGGTACAGCCCAGTGCCTGCACCACATTTCCTGGGTTATGGATGGATCTGCCCTTGCTGGAGGGCAGTCGTGTCCCTGCAAGGGACATGGGTCTGCAGACATCACACCCTCCTGCCTTGGCCTCACACCAAAAGGCTGACACACAACCAACCCAAAATTAGAGCATGACTTGCCACTGGTAGGGAGAGTCTCTCCCTGGAAATTTGCCTACTGAAGGCATTCCCTTGCCCTCTGGGATGCATCCCAGCTGCCTCCATGTCTGCAGGGCAGGGAAGTGCATCAGTCCTTGATGTGGTTTGAGAGCAGGTTTTGTAGCCAGGGCTTTTCTGAGCACATCCCCTCCCTCAGTGTTCTGAGGTGCATGGCACTGCAGGGGTTGTCACTGACAGCTCTCATTTATTAGGGAGCTGGACAAGTTCCTGCTTCCCTAAGGGCTGCTGGGTTGCTTTCCAAGCAAGTCTTTTTGGGCATGGTAAACAAGGTGTGCTGAAGCACAGATGCCAAGAGAATTCTCAATGCACAGGAGTAATAGTTGCCTCCTCAAGCCAGGTCTCATAACCTCTTGGAGGTCTATTACTCACCCAGGATAGCTCAGCTACCTTTGGAGACATAAAATCAGCAGCGTGGCTTCTGTTGCAGTGTTGGAAACAAAAAGGTTTTAATAAAAGGCAAAATAACAAACTCCTTAGAGAGAAAAACCGATTCATGTGCAAGAGGTTCTTGCTCCTGGTAAAACACCTCACAAAAGCCATAAGTTTCTTTGTGCTCTTCTTTTTCTAGTGAATTGCTTAGGTGGGATTTTTTAGCTCCTGTCCAATTGGCTATCCTGAAGTTTGAGGTGAAGTCCCCTAGGCCTATAAAATGTCTTTTTACCCAATTGAGAAGAGAAACTTCTGGGCTTCTTTCCTTTTTAAGGGACTAAAAGATAGTTTTGTCCCTCCATCAACAGTGGGCACATTCCTACACATGGGACCATTGATGAGTCCCAACCAGTGAGGATATTTTTTTCTGCAACCCCTCCAAACCCTCCACAGAGCATTCAGGAGAGCTCCTCAACACAGCATGGTCTCCTTGGCCAGGAGGATGAGGCTTGTGCATCCACTGCACCCTCCAAGCCTCTCCCCAAGGCATCTCTCACAAGAGAAAAGAGAGCCGAGGCTCTAGGACTGTAGCACAGTTCAGTCTCCAGCCCATACTGCTGGAAGTGGTTCTTCATTTCCAAGTGCAGATCTTGCTGTTTGTTCTTCTTGAATGCTAGAGGGCCCCTGTGGCCCAGTTCTCCAGACAGTCAATAATTCACTTTACAGAAGCCATGACCCAGAATGCATTAGCAAGCTTTCGCTGGTTGACTCTTGTCAAACAGTCTTTTTGTTGACACCCATTCACTGCTGGGAAGGCTCTCCCACCTTCTCAGAACTCTTTTAGGGGATGCAGCAGCCTGGGAGATCTTGTAGGTGAAGACTGAGAGAGGCATTGTCTCCTCTTTCTCTACACTTCCATCATCTGAAAGACACCCCCTTCCTGAGCAGCCCAGGATATTGTCAGATGCCATTTCCTCAAGGGCCCAGGGCTGTCCCATGGTGCCCTCCAGAACCCCTGTCCTCTGCTGTGAAGCTCTTTGGCATCCAATCATCTCCAGCCTGTAGAGGGAAGGAGATTTTTCTTCCCCCAGTAGGACCTTGTGCAGGTAAACCTTTCCTGCTGGTGACTTTCCAAGGAGCCCAATCTCTTGACAGCAATTCCTGCCAGTAAAAACCAAGGCCAAGAATCCCTTGAGTACCTCCACCTTTCCTGTAACCCTCGTCCTCAATGAAGCTGCTCCAGTCAGCCTTTGGAGTTCTCATCTACCTGGAAGAATTTCTTGTGCCCCTCATGTATTTTGCCTGGTTCAAACCCAGCCAGGCCTTGGTTGTCCCTAGTCCTGCATCCTCAGACAAACTGGCAAACATTCTCTCCAGAAAAAAAGCTCAATAATAGGAAGACAGATGAAAATTCTTGCTACAAGGGGAGCTGTATACCATTGCAATTCACTCCAAGCCAACATCCCCTGTGTTCATGGGACCCCACCAAACTTCAAACACATCTTCTGACTTCACTGACACAGCATCACCAAGGATATCCTTGGGTGCCTCATCTCAGCACATGAAAGCAGAGCAGGAATGTTGAAAATGAGGAAATTAAATGGCAGCACAGGTTGACAGAAACCAAAACACAACCTGCGCCACTAGGTAGAACATTTTGGTTTTGAGGTGAGTCTGTTGGAAAATTACTGCTGTCATGCAATGTCTGTGGGCCTGGGGCAGTGCAAGAGCACTATAAAAGCAGGTCCTTCTCCTCACTCTCTCATCCACTCCTCTCGCCTCCATCTCCTTCAGTACAAGGTGAGTCTGAAGCTTTTTCTCCTCTTTGTCTTCCTATTCCTCCAATGCACCTCAGCTCATACCTGCCCCAGTCCTACATGGGGTTCTGAACTGCTGTCATGGGAGAGGGAAGGGGAGGAAGTTCTGTCATCTTCAGAGGCTGAAACTTGGTTGTGTCTCATAGCAATGGGCTAGGAAGGAACCTCTTTGGGCTTGGTTGCTGTCCAGGGGGTTCTTTTGGGCAGAAAGGAATGGGATACCTGTGGAGCTCACTGCAAAGTGCCCAGCTCATTTCTCCAACTTGTGACTTATCTCACTCTTAGTGGAGTGCAAGACTGCTCTTCATCCACAGTTTCTGTTCTGCTTCTCATTTCTCTGTCTCAGGTGCACCTGCAGCCCACAGCCATGTCCTGCTACACCCGGTGCCAGCCCTGTGGCCCCACCCCGCTGGGCAGCAGCTGCAATGAGCCCTGTGTCAGGCAGTGCCAGGACTCCACTGTGGCCATCCAGCCCTCGCCCGTGGTGGTGACCCTGCCTGGGCCCATCCTCAGCTCCTTCCCCCAGAACACCGCCGTGGGATCCTCCACCTCTGCTGCTGTGGGCAGCATCCTCAGCTCTCAGGGAGTGCCCATCAGCTCTGGGGGCTTTGGCCTCTCTGGCCTGGGCAGTGGCCTCTGTGGCAGGAGATGCTTCCCCTGCTAAAGGTGCTGGTGATGATTCCAGGGTGTGAACCTAAGGACTCAGCAGGATGGTTCTTCACTGGGGATGCAGCATCAGCTTGTTGCTTCCTGAGGGGCTGAGCAAGCCCAGCAGCCCTTGCAGAAGGACTCTTGGCAAGCACAGCCCAGCCCTGCCTCTGCCCTGTTCCCCTCTTTTGCCTCCCTCCTGTGTCCTTGTTCCCTTGTGCTCCCCGGGGCTGTGAGCCCCACACATCCAGCCAGGGGAGCACCTGCTGGCCCTGCTCCTCTCTGGATCAGGCAGATGGACATCTTCTGAGATCTCCACCACAGTTATTTGGTGCAGACTCCTGTCTGCCTCTGGTGCTCCTTTAACTCATAATTATGTAGTTTTCATCTTTTGACTCATTAAAGTTCTACTGCATTTGAGCCATTGCCTTTTTGTCATCATTTCCCCTGCACATGCCCTCACAAAATGACATGGGGAGGGTTATTGGGTATGCTTGTATGGGGACCATTATCACAGGATAGCTTTGACTATGCTCAGAGGGTGATCCTCTGTTTTTCAAACTTCTCTACCTATCTAGGGCTGGATGGAATGATTCAACACAGTTCATTGGCTAGAGCTCCATCAGAGATGCTGTCATGGGAAAAGGGGAGATTTCCTCAACCCTTAATGTTTAATTTGTCTGTCAGTGCCCCAGAAAAGCCGAGACCCTTGTGCCAGCCAACTCTTGGGACTTCTGCTGATCACAGTGACCCTGAGATGTGTTAGAAAGTCTCTTTTCCCAGCCTGGCAGTCAAAGAAGGAGTCAGAACTCTTCAGTTCTCATTCTCAAGGTTGTTTATTGTTTCTTATCTATAAAATTCTTTCTCTGGCCTGCCGAGGTACATTCAGCAGGTCAGACAGAGGCACACTGGTGTTATCTTTTTATACTAAAAACTATGTGTACATTATTTACCATCACTTTCCAATACCTATCACCTATGTTAGACAGTGAACTTCTACCTTAAACCAATCCAAAAGTGCCACCATCACAGCAGAAGATGGAGGCCAAGAAGAAGAAGAAGGAGAAAGGCTGGACACGCCCAGATTCCCCATCTTGCCTCCTGAGCCCCCATTCTAAAAACCCTAAAAATCTATTTTCCACCCCATGACAAACTAACTATTATTCTACTTAGACTTTAGTGGCTTGCAGATCCTCATATAAGGTTGGTAATTTTTTCCATGGGTCACAATCAAAGTCACAGGTGTCTTGGGCTCTGTGCCAAGGTCTCTCAGCCCCCTGGCAGGGGTTTGGGCAATCCAGGAGAGCCAGAGGGATGACCTGAATTCCAACAGCCACCCTGTCAGTGTCCAGTTAGGGGGACCCTGCACTGAGCCATCCTGCTGGATCAGAGGGCAGCTCTACTGACTCACTCAGGGAAACACCATCAGCCTCAGGGAGACCCCTCGGCAGATCTTCCCACTTTTTGACCCCTAAGTGGACTTTCCACTGTATTCAAGTATGTTCCCTGCTGCCAGAGACTGCAAACACCACTGAAGGACTGACACTGACAGTTAATGGAATAATACTCTGAATAGCATAAAATCATGACAGGTTACAGTTCAAGGATTGCCAGTGTGCCAGGGAAGAAGAATCAAGTGGGAAAATCCTCCCACTGGTTCAGCTGAATTGATGAAAGGGCTGTGCCATGCCACAGAACATGCTCAGCCAAAAACTGTAGGCAAGTCTCTCCAAAGTAGAGAGCATGGTGCAAGGTGGTGGCTGATTGCATTTGTACAACTCGTGGGTTTTTTCTCTTTTCTCCCCTTCACTCATTCACCAGTGCCATGGTCCCATTCACCTCCTTGTCCACAATTTTTTTCCAGTACTGGGACAATTACAATAGGTTTTGTTTGGGTCCCTACCTCAGCCCTGGTGTTCTCATGTGTGATTTGGGTGTCTGCCTCCACTGCTGTGTTCTTAAATGTAGTTCAGATGCATGGTGACATTCTCAGAAGTGATTTGGACCCCTGTCCTCTGATAGTACTGGTCAAGCTCCAGAGTTGTGTTAAAAGCTGTCACCAGCCACCTCAGGATAAATTTCACTGTTGCCACAGCAAAAAATTCTCTCTTTTTACACCACCCTGACACCTCAAACACCACATTAAGTCAATAGAGTTAATTAGTATTTGTCAACACCTCACACTAAGATGAAAAAGGACTTTGTGAGCCCACACAACAAAACAACCTGCATCACTCATGGATGAGAATGGAGAGGTTTAATTGCTCATCCCCTGCACAGTCTCATCTTTCCTGGCCCTCAGGTGCCCATCAAAATATTCAATCACTCCCTCTCCTCAAAGAGTATGGTGGGAGAAGATAAAATTAATATACTGTGTATGGAGATAAAGGTAGTTTAATGAAGAAAAGCAAGGAAACACTGCAAAAACACAGGAAAAAAAAATAGTTTTATTATCATCTTCCATCAACTGTCAATGTCCAGCCTCTCCTGGGAAGCAGGGACTCAGTACACTTAGCAGTTTCTTCCTTGACAAACAATCTATTAATAAATGCTCCCCTGCCAGCCCCCTCCTTTCTCTCAGCATTTTTTGCTGACCATGATGGCTCATGGTATCAAAAATCCCTTTGGTCAGCATGGGTCAGGCAGCCTGGCTATGTCCTCTCCCAGCCTCTTGACCACATCCACCCCCATGACCTTATGCAGAGGAGGGTGGAGAGACAGGGTTGATGCTGGGCAAGCGCTGCCCAGAAAAACCCAAAATATTTCTGTGTTATCAGCACCATTCTAGCTCCAACTGCAAAGAATTCATAGCAGGGTTAATTTGGTGAAATTGAACTCCATCTTGTGTAAAACCTACACAATGCTATTATGTGTAGCCATGATATTTCATGAAAAAGCCTTTCCTTAGGATTTTTTCTCCTGAGAAGCTGAGAGGCCTCAGGAACAAAATGAAAACATTGATTATCTGCTGCTGTGGAATGCAACAGGTGCATCTGGGATTGGGCTCATGTGGTTGTTTCTAATTAATGGCCAATCACAGTCAGCTGGCTCGGACTCTCTGAGCCACAAGCCTTTGTTATTATTCTTTCTTTTTCTATTCTTAGCCAGCCTTCTGATGAAATCCTTTCTTCTATTCTTTTAGTATAGTTTTAATATAATTTATATCATAAAATAATAAATCAGCCTTCTGAAACATGGAGTCAGATCCTTGTCTCTTCCCTTATCCTAAGACCCCTGTGAACACAGTCACAATTATCCATCACTGCATATTCATCCAAAGCAAACCCCCACAAAAACAGCTCTTAAAAACATATTTTCCCCTGGGCATGTTGAGAAAGAACCTGCAGAGGAAAAAATGACACAGACACATGGGCTGGGATGCAGCAGAAATTTAATGAGACAAAACACAGAAACAAGCTTGGTCCCTCTGGAGGTCCCAGTGCAGAGAGCAAGAGGGACAGAAGGGAGTCTGTGCCCCAGCAGGTTCCACCTGCCTGATCCAGAGAGGGAACAGGGCCAGCAGGTGCTCCCCAGGATGGCTGAGTGGGACTCACAGCTCCAGGGAGCACAAGGGAACAAGGACACAGGAGGGAAAGGAGAGAGTGGCAGGGGACAGAGGCAGGGCTGGGCTGTGCTTGCCAAGAGTCCTTCTGCAAGGGCTGCAGGGCTTGCTCAGCCCCTCAGGAAGCAACAAGCTGATGCTCCATCCCCAGTGAAGAACCATCCTGCTGAGTCCTTAGGTTCACACCCTGGAATCATCACCAGCACCTTTAGCAGGGGAAGCATCTCCTGCCACAGAGGCCACTGCCCAGACCAGAGAGGCCAAAGCCCCCAGAGCTGATGGGCACTCCCTGAGAGCTGAGGATGCTGCCCACAGCAGCAGAGGTGGAGGATCCCACGGCGGTGTTCTGGGGGAAGGAGCTGAGGATGGGCCCAGGCAGGGTCACCACCACAGGCGAGGGCTGGATGGCCACGGTGGAGTCCTGGCACTGCCTGACACAGGGCTCATTGCAGCTGCTGCCCAGCGGGGTGGGGCCACAGGGCTGGCACCGGGTGTAGCAGGACATGGCTTGGGGCTGCAGATGCACCTGAGAGAGAGGGAAGAGAGGAGCAGAGCATGAGAGGTGTTTGAAGTGCAGCCTCACCACACAGTGGATCCATCCAAGCTGGAGATGCAGGGATGCCCACAGGTTTTTCCTCACATTTCACAGAATTCACAGAATCAGCAGGTTGGAAGAGACCTTCAAGATCATTGAGTCCAACCCAGCCCCAACACCTCAACCAAACCCTGGAACCCGGTTCAACATCGAGGCTTTGTTAAACGCATCCAGGGATGGTGACTCCACCACCTCCCCGGGCAGACTATTCCAGAACTTTATCACCCTTTGTGATAAAGGGTTTTCACTTTTGTTTGAAAAAGTTTTCCTATTATCCAACCTATATTTCCCTTGATGAACCTTGAGACTGTGACCTCTCATTCTGTCAGTGCTGCCTGGAGAAAGAGCCCAACCCCACCTGAGCAGAGCTACCCTTCAGGAAATTTTAGAGAGTGATAAGGTTTAGCCCACAGGTCCCTGCCAAGAGCAACCAATCTCAGAATGTTCCTGCCCAGACTATCACTCACTTCAGCAAAGCCCCAGCCTCCCTCCATGCAACCCTCTCTCACATTCCACCTCTCACAGAGCAGCCCCATGATGCAGCAAAGGACCAAGTGACAGGTATGCACTGGAAAACAGGAGGAGAAGGAGGAGGAAGGAGAGGAGAAAAGTGACCCAACTCACTTGATCCCAAGCGGACTGAGGCAAGAGGAGTGGATGAGAGAGTGAGGATGAGCTCTCTCTTATATTGCCCCTGCACTGCCCCAGGCCCACAGTCACTGCACAAAGGTAGTAATTTTCCTACAGACCCACCTCCAAAGCAAAATATCTTCCCTAACACCACAGGCTGTGCTTTTATTTCCATCAACACTGCCATTTGTTTGCCTCATTCCTGACGTGATCATTAGGCATCCAAGGATTCCTTTCAAGTATTGAGATGAAAGACTGAAGGATTTCCCAGGCAGGGATACATCAGCACAGGCAGAAGATGTGCTGGAGGTGTCTCTGGAAGGAAGGGATCATGGGACCAGGGAAAAATGGTGATTTCCACCTTCTTTGGCAGACAGTGAGGTCCTGCTGAGGGCAAGGTGTGAGTGTGGCTGTTTGGAGTTCTGGGCTTGGCTGCAGCCCAGTATTGGAGATGTTTTCTCTTAGCACAGCAGGAGCTGCCCTTGCTGGAGGGGAACTCATCCTGGCCTGGAACAAAACCTGCAGACATCAAACCCTCCTTGGCTTGGCCTTTCACCAAAAGGCTGACACACAACCAACCCAAAATTAGAGCATGACTCGCCACAGGTAGAGAGAGTCCCTCCCTGGAAATTTGCCTACTGAAGGCATTCCCTTGCCCTCTGGGATGCATCCCAGCTGCCTCCATGCCTGCAGGGCAGGGAAGTGCAGCACTCATTGATGTGGCCTGGTTTTGTACCTCTTGAGCACATCCCTTATGCTCAGAGCTCCTCTTGGCTTCCTGTGATTTTCTTGGACCTTTCTTAATCCTTGCCCACAGGATGCCTAAGCTGCTGCCAGCTTTTCTAACTTCTTTTACTCTTGACAGGTGCCTCCATCCTGCCAGATGCCTGACTGGGTGTAAATCAAAGGCAACTCCAACAAAGGGGAGAGAAAATGATGCATCTGATTCCATTGATATCAGAAGGCTAATTAATGACTTTATTATACTATACTATATACATTTCATCTAAACTGAATCTGCCAAGCACTCACTCTGCACACACTGCACAGAATCTCGTGGCTGTCAGTGACAGTCCTGACACACAAACACACACCTGGCCCTGACAGGCCAAGGAAACAAATCACCATCACTGTGGGTAAACAATCTACACATTGCATTCTACTTTTAAACAAACACAGGCACAGCAAGTGATAAGAATTGTGTTTTCCCTTTCTCTGAGGTTAAGAGAATGTGAATCTCAGAAACCCTTGGGAAGAATTGTGCCTTGCTTTTCTCTGTGAAGAGAAATGTGGCAGTAGGGCTGTCCCTGCAGAGGCAGCTGCCACCAGGGGCAAGGCACTGCCCTGAGCCAGCATCCCCTGCCTGCAGGGACCCTCCGGCCTGGGGGCACCTCCTGTGCCTGCAGGGACACCTCTGATCCCGGGGGTGCTCAGGCCTGGCCTGGCACACGTGGAAGGAGCTGCAGCACAGAGCAAGCATGTCAGAAATGAGGAAATGAAATGGCAGCCTGGATGGAAATCAAACCACAGCGTGTGGCGTTAGGGCGGATATTTTGCTTTGGAGGTGAATGTGTTGGAAAATTACTGTCCTAGTGCAGTGCCTGGGGGAATGGGGCAGTGCAGGAGCTGTATAAAAGGGGGACCTTCTCCTTGCTCTCGCATTCACTCCTCTCACCTCCATCTCCTTGGGATCTAGGTGAGTCTGAAGCCCTTGCTTTTCTTCCTCCTTTGGGCTTTCTGATCACATTCTGTGCTTTAAATCCATGTGGGTTGCTGAGAGCTGCTTGTTATGGGAGAGGGAAGGGGCAGAAGTTGTTCATGGAAAGAGGTTGGGTTTTGACTGAACTGTCACTTGAGCTGTGGAGGAGCCCAGGCTTGGTCATTCTTAGGGGGACTCCTTAGAACTGAGGAGGAAGTGAGGCTGTTGGGTGTCTCTGAACAACATCGCGCAGTTTTGCGCTTCTGACTTTTCTCCAGATGATGGACGAACAGAGTCCCCTCACTCAGCCCTTGCTCTGCTTCCCCCTTCCCTCTCTCCCAGGTGCATCTGCAGCCCCAAGCCATGTCCTGCTACACCCGGTGCCAGCCCTGTGGCCCCACCCCGCTGGGCAGCAGCTGCAATGAGCCCTGTGTCAGGCAGTGCCAGGACTCCACCGTCTTCATCCAGCCCTCGCCCGTGGTGGTGACCCTGCCTGGGCCCATCCTCAGCTCCTTCCCCCAGAACACCGCCGTGGGATCCTCCAGCTCTGCTGCTGTGGGCAGCATCCTCAGCTCTCAGGGAGTGCCCATCAGCTCTGGGGGCTTTGGCCTCTCTGGCCTGGGCAGTGGCCTCTGTGGCCTCCCCTGCTGAAACTGCTGGAAACTGGAAGCTTCCTTCCCTGGGGAAGGAATCCAGGGACTGCCAGGATGGAACCAGCCCAGGGATAGAGCATCAGTGCTCTATCTACCATTCAGAGTGACTTCTTTCTCACCTTTTGACTCATTAAAGCTCTGCTGCATCCCAGCCTGTGCCTCTGTGTCATCCTTTCCCCTGCACATGCTCACCCAACATGTCCAGCAAGAGAGGTGTTGCTGTGTGGTTCTGGGAGGGTGTTGTTGGAAGTGGTGCTGCCATGGTTGTCAACATCACATTCATTATGTTAACACAGGATTGATTACTCATATTTAGTGTCACCTTTCTAATTTACTCTGCCTTTCTCTATCTACAAGAATTACCCCACACAGTTCAATGACCACCAGTACTCCAAAAATACTTTTAGTTCTCCCAACAAAGCTTTCAAGTTTTCTCCTGTTGTCAGCAAGCCTGTGTCCTCAGCCTCTCATTGACAAGTAAATGTCCCACTTCTCTCACCACCCTGGTGAATCTTCATGTATTTCACTTCTCCTGCTGGAGATCTTTTTGAGTTACGGTGCAGTAGGCAGCACAGCATGCTTGATGCCATCTGTGGAGTGCTGAGCAGAGTGGGATCTTTGCTCCCATTAATGTCCTGTTCACAGTTGTGCTCCAATAGCCCAGGATGTTGATAACAATCCTAGGTGTCCAGGAACACTCCTGGAAGTTCCACCTGTTTTGATGGTGTTACCACAAAAGCACCTCATCCTTTTCAGAGACTGAAGTGTGGGGATTCACAGACATGAACTGATGCCAGCAGAGCAAAGCCAGCTAATTACACAAGCTCACCACTATTTGTAGGTCACTTCATTCGTACAAAATCTTCCACTCAGACCCCTTTGTCCCAGTCCCTTTAGAAACACAATCTTCTTGATTATCATTCTCACACTAGTAATGTCCTTGTTACCTCTTTCACCAGCAAAGTCCTTGTTAATCTTCCCTCATCAGAGTGGTCAGTGTCAGAGGGTCAGAGTGACCAGACATGATGTCTTCCCTTCTGTTCTTGCCTTGAGTTTATGTCCCCCTCAGTTTTCACTGTACCAGGGCCAAAAGGTTGGTGGCACTGCCCAGCTCAGCTTCTGCAGCTGTCTGATCTTCCAAACTGAGCCATGTGTCAGGGTTGGCTGCTACAAAGACAACTTCATGTGGAAGGGGCTGACAGCTGGTCTGTTAGCCAGAGAGAGTTAGTTAGCTGAAGAAGAGGAGCTGGTAAGAGTCACCTCTGGCCCTGAAAGGAGTTCTAGCAAGGTCATTGACATGGAAATCAAGGAGAAGAAAAGATAAACAGGGCGGCCTTGCAGTTGGATATTGGTGGAAAACAGTGGTGGAGACCTCCCTGCACCAATGAACATTCTGTTGATTTATTGGAGCCAATTAATAGGTATAAACTTTGTGAGAAGGTATAAAAGACAGGAAGCTGTTAAAATAAACAGTGAGAAGCCTTCTGAAGTGCATGGTGTTCTTCTGTGTGTTGTGACCATCTCAACAGCAACAACTTTAAATCTGGACTCTCTGAGGGTGTGTGTCACCATGCCCACCTGCATCCTGCAGCAGTTCAGCCATTCCCCTCCCTCAGCTGCCCCTGCACAGCCCTTGGAGACCCTCAGCCCACACCTGATGCCTCTCCCTGCCTCCCTGTCCCCAGAAACTCTCCCAGGAAAGTTGCATTCTGGAAATCCACAATATCAGAACAGCCTGGGAGAAGAAAGGACTGAGAGCAGACCTTTAAGGAAGGCATGAGGACACTGGAGATTGAAAAGTGGACATGAGTCAGCAATGTGTGTTTGCAGATCAGAAATTCCATCAGGTTCAGGGCTGCACAAACAGAAACATGGCCAGCAGGTAAAAGGAGGAGATTCTCCTCTTTATCTGCTCTTCTTAAACCCCACCTGGAACTCTGAATCCAGTCCTGAGTCCTTAATTCAAAGTAGGCATGGACCTGTTAGAGCAGCTCCAGACAAGGGCTGCAGAAATGATCACAACAGATGCATTGCCCCTACCATGGAGAAAGGCTGAGGGACTTGAGTTTTTTCAGGCAGGAGAAGAGCAGGCTTTGGGGACACCCTTTGATATGTAAAGGGGATGAATGAAGAAGTTGGAGAGAGATGTTTACTCAAGGCCTGTAGTTATTGGACAAAAAGCAAGAGTTTTAAATTGAAATAGGATAAATACAGAAGGGACATAAGGAAGAATTTTACTGTGATAAGTGTGATAAGAGACTGGGAAATGTTGCCTAGAGAATGATGGGGTGTCCCATCTGGGGAAGGGTTCAAGGTCAGGTTTGCTCCAACCTTGTGTGACGCAGTGAAGGATGTTAGTGTCATGGCAAAAGAGTTGGACTACATAAACCTTAATGGTCTCTTCCACCCAGACCCATTCTGTGCTCCTATGATAACAGGGGTCTGTGAGAAGGCAGCCAAATGCCCTCTGTCCCTCTCTTTCAGAAACCTATCAGATCCATGAGATCTGCTGGAGTCTGATGGGAATCCAGTACCTCTGTCTGGGCAGTAACACATTCACTGCTGAGTATTTGTGTCACGGTGTTGAGCTGAGAAAGGAAAAGAAGTGCAAACAAAGTGGATGTTTACCTCGGGAAAATGTAGAGAAATTCTATCCTCATCCAAAGAGGCAGAGAAACTCAGAACCCAGAGGGTTCCACAGTGCACACTGAGCACTCCCAATGCCAGCCTGTGTTGAAAGCCAGTGCAAAACCAGCCCAACAACACCCCCAGAAACACCCCTGGGGCAACATCTCTGCCTTGGGCAAAGGATGACACAGAGGCACAGGCTGGGATGATGCAGAATTTAATGAGTCAAAAGAGGGAAAAAAGGGGGATCCAGGTGGAGGCCACAGTGCAGGGAGCAGCTTTAGCAGGGGAGGCTCCTCACACCACAGAGGCCACTGCCCAGACCAGAGAGGCCAAAGCCCCCAGAGCTGATGGGCACTCCCTGAGAGCTGAGGATGCTGCCCACAGCAGCAGAGGTGGAGGATCCCACGGCGGTGTTCTGGGGGAAGGAGCTGAGGATGGGCCCAGGCAGGGTCACCACCACGGGCGAGGGCTGGATGAAGACGGTGGAGTCCTGGCACTGCCTGACACAGGGCTCATTGCAGCTGCTGCCCAGCGGGGTGGGGCCACAGGGCTGGCAGGGCTGGCACCGGGTGTAGCAGGACATGGCTTGGGGCTGCAGGTGCACCTGAGAGAGAGAGAAGAGAGGAGCAGACCGTGAGGGGAGTTTTAAGAGCAGCCTCACCACACCGGGAGGGAGATCCTTTCTCTCAGCCCCTATGAGCACCACCATGAAGGCCAAAGCCAAGGACAACCCCTCCCAACCCACAGCTCAGGAGACACCTCAGTCTATATCCAGACTTTCTCCACAACACATCTCCCCTCTCCCAAGCAGCCTCAAGACACAGCAGAGAACAAGGACAGACATATCTGATCAGAAATCCCAGAGAATTACAAGGGGGAAGAGAAAAGGAAGGAGAAAGAGCACAAGGAGAACCCAGGAGAGGAAGACAAGAAAGGGCTCAAAACTCACCTTGTTCCCAACAAGATGGAGCTGAAGGAGTGGATGGGAGAGTGAGGAGAAGATGCTGCTTTTATACTGCTCCTGCACCGCCCCAGGCCCAC
Organism: Agelaius tricolor; assembly: GCF_023055355.1. NCBI lineage: Eukaryota > Metazoa > Chordata > Aves > Passeriformes > Icteridae > Agelaius > Agelaius tricolor. Next base: position 3,977,951 of record NW_027269291.1, read on the forward strand.
AGGCACTGCACAGGGGCAGTAATTTTCCTACACACTCATCTCCAAAGCAGACTGTCCTCCCAAATGCCCCAGGTTGTGCTTTGGTTTCTGTCAACGCTGCCATTTCATTTCCCCATTGCTGACATGGCCATTAGGCCACAGAGGATCTTTTGAAGTGTTGGCATGAGAGGCCTGAGGCTTTCCCGAGCACCATCACGTCAGTACAGGCAGAAGATGTGCCCCCACGTGCTCCAGAGGGCTGTGGCTGTGGGCAAATATGTGGGGAGTGTTTTTACAAACTCCTGTGTGGAAACATGGTCGTTCCTTCCCACCAAACAATCCCCTCCTGAGCACCTGAAGTCTTCCCTCAGTGTGGGTGTGCTGCATCCCTGTCCCTTCTGCTGCCTCCCTGCTCAGGCCACAGCTCACTGGGCATTGCCTCTCTGGGCAGGTTTGGTGCATTGCTGGTTTCAAATGGCTTTGCCCAAGGAAATCTTCTCCTTCAGGGAAGACATCTCCTGGTTGATTTGGCACAGTTGTCTCCTCTCATTGCCATCTCTGGGGGGACCCAGCCTGTGCTGTCCCAGGCTTGTGGAAAGAGGTTGTTGTCCTCCCTAATCCTGTGATTCCTGAAGAAATTCTTTAGGTTTGGGGCTCACTGTCCTCTCTGTCAGAGGCGTCTGTTGGCAATTTCCTGCATGTTTTGTACCATAATCTGCAGTACACACAAGCACAGGACACTTTTTCAAAACACATTGTCAATCCTGCAAGAATCCCTGACCTATGAGGGAGCTGCTAAGCATCCCTTTTTCACTGGGCATTGCCTCTCTCGGAGGTTTGGTGCTGGTTTCAAATGGCTTTGCCCAAGGAAATCTTCTCCTTCAGGGAAGACATCTCCTGGTTGATTTGGCACAGTTGTCTCCTCTCATTGCCATCTCTGGGGCACCCCAACCTGTGCTGTCAGCAGGCTTGTGGAAGGAGAGCACTGTCCTATCAAAAACCTCTTGATCACCCAACAAATCCTGTGGGCTCAGGTGCCTCTGCTCTCACCACCTCAGGGATATGTTGGCTCTTGGGACATCACTCTCTTTCTCCCCTCTCCTCACCCCATGATGCATTTTGGCTGCACTCTGACCTGGGGGATGCACAAAATCCTCCCCACTTTTTCAAAACTCACTGTCAGTGCTGAGAACACCCCAGTGCTGCCAAGCTGGTCAGGCTGAGGGCAATGGCCTTTGGTGTGACGGTGTTCACTGGGGTTTTTGAATGAGGGAAGAGACGGAGATCTGACTCCATGTTACAGAAGGCTTGATTTATTATTTTATGATATATATTACATTAAAACTATACTAGAAGAATAGAAGAAAAGGTTTCATCAGAAGGCTAGCTAAGCTAAGAATAGAAAAGGAATGATAACAAAGGTTTGTGTCTCGGACAGAGGGTCTGAGCCAGCTGGGCTGTGATTGGCCATTAATTACAAACATCCACATGAGACCAATCACAGACCCACCTCTTGCATTCCACAGCAGCAGATAACCATTGGTTACATTTTGTTCCTGAGGCCTCTCAGCTTCTCAGGAGGGAAAAATCCTAAGGAAAGGATTTTTCATAAGAAGATGTCTGTGACACTTTGGGGTGGCCTGCTGGGGTGTGGGGACAGCCCTGTGCTTGAAGATGGTTGTCCTGGAAAAGAAGTGGAGTTGCCCAAAGGATTGAGGCCTGTCAAGATCCTGAGGCCTGGCGGGACCCTGAGGCCTGGCAGGACCTTGAGGCCTGTCAAGATCCTGAGGCCTGGCAGGACCCTGAGGCCTGGCAGGACCTTGAGGCCTGGCAGGATCCTGAGGCCTGGCAGGACCTTGAGGCCTGGCAGGATCCTGCAGTGCCACATGCCTGGGGATGCTCAGGGAGGGGATGTGCTCAGAAAAGCCCTGGCTACAAAACCTGCTCTCAAACCACATCAAGGACTGATGCACTTCCCTGCCCTGCAGACATGGAGGCAGCTGGGATGCATCCCAGAGGGCAAGGGAATGCCTTCAGTAGGCAAATTTCCAGGGGGAGACTCTCCCTACCAGTGGCAAGTCATGCTCTAATTTTGGGTTGGTTGTGTGTCAGCCTTTTGGTGAAAGGCCAAGGCAGGAGGGTGTGATGTCTGCAGGGCTGTTCAAGGCAGGGCTGAGTCCCCCTCCAGCAGGGGCAGCTCCATCCCAGCCCAGGGAAAAAGGGATGCTTGGCAGCTCCCTCAGAGGTCAGGGATTCTTGCAGGATTGACAATGTGTATTGAAAAGGTGGCCTGTGCTTCTGTGTCCTGCAGATTTTGGTACAAAACATGCAGGAAATTGTGTTGTGGGGTGAGGAGAGAGGGAAGAACATGGTGATATCTTGGGAGCCAACAAACCCCTCTGACAGAGGACAGTGAGGCCCAACCCTAAAGAACTTCTTCAGGAATCATAGGATTAGGGAGGACAACAACCTCCTTCCACAAGCCTGGGACAGCACAGGCTGGGTCCCCCCAGAGATGGCAATGAGAGGAGACAACTGTGCCAAATCAACCAGGAGATGTCTTCCCTGAAGGAGAAGATTTCCTTGGGCAAAGCCATTTGAAACCAGCAATGCACCAAACCTGCCCAGAGAGGCAATGCCCAGTGAGCTGTGGCCTGAGCAGGGAGGCAGCAGAAGGGACAGGGATGCAGCACACCCACACTGAGGGAAGACTTCAGGTGCTCAGGAGGGGATTGTTTGGTGGGAAGGAACGACCATGTTTCCACACAGGAGTTTGTAAAAACACTCCCCACATATTTGCCCACAGCCACAGCCCTCTGGAGCACGTGGGGGCACATCTTCTGCCTGTACTGACGTGATGGTGCTCGGGAAAGCCTCAGGCCTCTCATGCCAACACTTCAAAAGATCCTCTGTGGCCTAATGGCCATGTCAGCAATGGGGAAATGAAATGGCAGCGTTGACAGAAACCAAAGCACAACCTGGGGCATTTGGGAGGACAGTCTGCTTTGGAGATGAGTGTGTAGGAAAATTACTGCCCCTGTGCAGTGCCTGTGGGCCTGGGGCGGTGCAGGAGCAGTATAAAAGCAGCATCTTCTCCTCACTCTCCCATCCACTCCTTCAGCTCCATCTTGTTGGGAACAAGGTGAGTTTTGAGCCCTTTCTTGTCTTCCTCTCCTGGGTTCTCCTTGTGCTCTTTCTCCTTCCTTTTCTCTTCCCCCTTGTAATTCTCTGGGATTTCTGATCAGATATGTCTGTCCTTGTTCTCTGCTGTGTCTTGAGGCTGCTTGGGAGAGAGAGGGGAGATGTGTTGTGGAGAAAGTCTGGATATAGACTGAGGTGTCTCCTGAGCTGTGGGTTGGGAGGGGTTGTCCTTGGCTTTGGCCTTCATGGTGGTGCTCATAGGGGCTGAGAGAAAGGATCTCCCTCCCGGTGTGGTGAGGCTGCTCTTAAAACTCCCCTCACGGTCTGCTCCTCTCTTCTCTCTCTCTCAGGTGCACCTGCAGCCCCAAGCCATGTCCTGCTACACCCGGTGCCAGCCCTGCCAGCCCTGTGGCCCCACCCCGCTGGGCAGCAGCTGCAATGAGCCCTGTGTCAGGCAGTGCCAGGACTCCACCGTCTTCATCCAGCCCTCGCCCGTGGTGGTGACCCTGCCTGGGCCCATCCTCAGCTCCTTCCCCCAGAACACCGCCGTGGGATCCTCCACCTCTGCTGCTGTTGGCAACATCCTCAGCTCTCAGGGAGTGCCCATCAGCTCTGGGGGCTTTGGCCTCTCTGGCCTGGGCAGTGGCCTCTGTGGCGTGAGGAGCCTCCCCTGCTGAAACTGCTGGAAACTGGAAGCTTCCTTCCCTGGGGAAGGAACCCAGGGACTCCCAGGTGGTACAAGCCCAGGGATTGAGCATCAGTTCTCTGTCTACCACTCAGAGTGACTTCTTGTGCTCCCTGGGCTGTGTGTCCCACACAGCCATCCTGGGGAGCACCTGCTGGCCCTGCTCCCTCTGTGCATCAGGCAGGTGGAACCTGCTGGGATCTCTGCCACAGCCATGTGATGGAGATTCTGAGCTGCCCCTGCTGCTCTCTGCACTGAGCCCTCCACTCAGCGTGACCTTGTTCTCATCTTTTGACTCATTAAATTTCTTTTGCATCCCAGCCCATGCCTCTGTGTCATCTTTTCCCTGTTGTCATTCTCCCAAGATTCCCAAGGATGAGGTGTTGCTCAGGGATGGTTCTGTGTGACAGATTTAGGAGGTGTTTGGATGCCTTTTAAGACAGGAGAGTTAAATCTGCTTTATTATGGTATTGCTGCTTTCTATCCTTCTTGCTATGCTTGGAGCTGGTAGAATGAACCAATCCTCCTCACTGGCCCTGTCTACTCCAAGGACGATTTTCTGTGTCCTGCAGCAGTCCAGCCCTCCCTCAGCTGCTTCTGGACAGCCCTTTGAGTCACTCAGCCCACACCTGCTGCCTCTCTTCCTTCCCACTGTCTTTTCCTGCCACCATCTCTCCAAAAACTTTCCTAGGAAGCCCTGGGCAGAGACAAGGAAGGAGCAGGGCAAAGAGGACAAGCACTGCAGGTGGGTCCTTGTGGTGTTATGAGCAGCACTAAGCACTGAGCAGTGTCCTCATGATCTGCTGACCCAGTGGGAAGGGGGGAAATTGGAAAAGCAAGAGTGTGACACACCCTGGTGTCAAGAGCAGGACATTCTGTGCAGGAATAGGAGAAAAAAGAGAAAACCAAGTGGTTCCAAGGCAATCATGTGGCTGCAGCAGATCAATGCCCAAGCAGTGTCCAAAGAATGGCTACTCTGGGAAGACTGTCCATAGATTTATTGCTAAGCATGGTATTATATGTGCCCAGTGCTGTGGTGGAATCACCATCCCTGGAGGGAATTTAACGATATTTAGTTGTGACACTTGGGGACATGGTTTAGTGTTGGGCTTGGAAGAGCTGGGTTAATGGTTGGACCCCTTAATCTTAAAGGTCTTTTCATACCTAAGTGATTCTATGATTCTACATGACCAGGAACAGCCCTTTGTCAGCTGAGGTCATTTGTCCTTCGGCAGAATGGGCTCCAAGGCCAGGAGGGAGGTTTGGGCAAAGCTGGATCTGATGGTCAGAGGATCAGTTGGGGAGTCATGGCTTCCTTCCTCATCTGCAAGTCACAGAGAGACATTTTCAAGAGAATTTTGGGAGCATCCAGGATTTATACTCACGGGCTCAATGTCCAAGTGGAAACCAGTGATGAGTGGTGTCCATCAGGGATCAATACAGGGACCAATATTTGTTAATATGGTCATCAATAACATAGATAGTGGGACTGAGTGGACACTCAACAAGTGAATGTCACCAAGCTGAGGCTTGAGGAAAGTGTTTCAATTCAGAGGGATCTTGGCAGATTTGAGAATGGTCCCATGTGAAACTCAGGAACTTCAACAAGGCCAGCACTGGAAGAGAAATGGTTTAGATCAGCCCTGCAGAGAAGGAACCAGAAATCATGGAGGTAGAAAAATTGGACATGGGCCAGCAATGTGTTCTTGACATGCAGAAATTCAATCATGTCTTGGTCTGCACAAACAGAAACACAGCCAGCAGGTCAGCTCTTGTTAGACCCTTCCTGGAACCCTGAATCCAGTCTGGAGTCCTCAATTCAAAATAGGCATGGACCTGTTAGAGCAGCTCCAGACAAGGGCTGCAGAAATGATCACACAGATGCATTGTCCCTACCATGGAGAAAGGCTGAGGGACTTGAGTTTTTTCAGGCAGGCTCTGGGGAGACCTTATTGCAGCATTTATGTATAGGGGAGAGAAAAGGAAGCTGGAGAGAGATATTATATCAAGGCCTGCAGCGACTGGGCAAGGAGCAACACTTTTAAACTGAAATAGGGTAGATGTAGGTGGGACATAAGGAAGAAGTTAATGATGTGGTGGGAAATGGAAAATGGCATGTCCCATCATGGGAAGTGTTCAGGGTGAGTTTTAGTGGAACTTTGAGTGACTGGTACAGTGGCACAGTATAGATAGGAAGGGTTTGCCTGGCACCTGATGGGAAGCTGGAAGCTGTGTCCTTGCAGCAACACATTCGCTGCTTGGTACCTCCAATGCAGCGCTGAGCTGACTGAGAGACAATGAGAAAGTGTGTGAAGTACAAGGTAGCCACTGAACTCTTTACAGAAATTCCATTCTGATGCAAAGAGGCAGAGAAACTCAGAACCCAGAGGGTCACTCAGTGCACACTGAGCTCTCAGGAAAAGATTTGGGGTGATGTAATTGTGGCCTTGCAGCACCTGAAGGGAATTTACAGTCAAGATGGGGAGAGACAATTTACAAGAATATGTAGTGACAGGAGAAGGGGAATGGCTTCACACTGAGAGTAAATTTAGACTGTATATCAAGAAGCAATCCTTTATAACAAGGGTGGAGAGGACCTGGCACAGGGTGCCCAGAGAAGCTGTGGCTGCCCCTGGATCCCTGGAGGCGTTCAAGGCCAGGCTGAGATGGGGCTTGGAGCAATCTGGGATAGTGTAAGTTGTCCCTGCCCATGACAGGGGATGGAACTGGATGAGCTTTAAGGTCCTTTCCAAGCCAACCCATTCTGGGATTTTATCATTCTTTTCAGATCCATTGAGACAGGGAAACTCAGAACCCAGAGGGTCCCTCAGTACACACTGAGCACTCCCAATGCCAGCCTGTGTTGACAGCCAGTGCAAAACCAGCCCCAACAACACCCCCCAAAAACACCCCTGGGGCAACATCTCTGCCTTGGGAGAGTGTCTGCAGGGCAAAGGATGACACAGAGGCACAGGCTGGGATGCAGCAGAATTTAATGAGTCAAAAGAGGGAGGAGAGGGGGATCCAGGTGGAGACTCCCAGGTGGAGCAGTTTCAGCAGGGGAGGCCACAGAGGCCACTGCCCAGGCCAGAGAGGCCAAAGCCCCCAGAGCTGATGGGCACTCCCTGAGAGCTGAGGATGCTGCCCACAGCAGCAGAGGTGGAGGATCCCACGGCGGTGTTCTGGGGGAAGGAGCTGAGGATGGGCCCAGGCAGGGTCACCACCACGGGCGAGGGCTGGATGAAGACGGTGGAGTCCTGGCACTGCCTGACACAGGGCTCATTGCAGCTGCTGCCCAGCGGGGTGGGGCCACAGGGCTGGCACCGGGTGGAGCAGGACATGGCTGTGGGCTGTAGATGCACCTGGGAGAGAGGGAAAGAAAAAGTCATGAGGGGTTTTTGAAGAGCAACCCATCACCCCACCATGCAGCTACACTGTCAAGCCAAGATGGGAACAAGAGCTGGAGGTGTTGTATTGATGCCCACAGGCTTCTTCTTCCATTTAGCCAAAGAAGTTCCCTGCCAAGAGCAACCAAGCCCAGGGTAATCCCACCTATCCCATCACTCACTTCAGCTGTGTCCCAAACTCTCCCTGTGCACACTTTCTGTTCCTGTCCCTCTCCCACCATAAGCAGCCCTGTGACCTGGCATAGAACAAAGGGGCAGGTACATCCAGAAAACAGGAGGGAGAATAGAAGGAGTGAGAGGAGAAAAATCTTCAACCTTACCTTGTTCTCAATGAGACGGAGACAAGAGGACTGGATGTGAGAGTGAGGAGAAGGTGCTGCTTTTATACTGCTCCTGCACTGCCCCAGGCCCACAGTCACTTCACTAAGGCAGTAATTTTCCTACAGACTCATCACCAAAGCAAAATATCCTCCCTAATGCCACAGGTTGTGCTTTTGTTTCTGTCAACGCTGCCATTTCATTTCCTCATTGCTGACATTCCTGCTCTGCCTTGCATGATCCTTTCATGTGCCACAACTTGAAGATACCCCATGAAGAGTCATGCCAGTGAGTGCAGAGGTACAGGAGGGGTCCTGGGCAGGCAGATGTTGGCTTGGGACAGTGAAGTTCTGTCTGTAATTGCAGTGAGTGAGCTCCAAGTCAAGGATAGCCTGAGAAAAGCCAACCCATACAAGCAGAGGGTAGAAGGGAGGCACTGACCTCATCTTCATGGCCTGAGGCTTCTCTCAGGCTGTGGTGGGGAGGCTCTCCTGAATGTTTTACAGAGCTAAAGGTTTGTGGAAAACATCTCCCCACCATCTGGGACACATCCCTTGGCTTTACATGACATGACTTCTGCCATTAGTGCTTCTTCATGCTTCGTTTCCCCTGACCCAAAGGCTGCCTCAGCCTGGAGCACAAATCAGCACCTGGGCATGTTTTACCTTTCAGAGAAGTTGAATCATGCCCAGCTCCCGAGTGAGTGAGAGCTGGAAGGACCCTGTGGTACCGCATGCCTGGGGATGCTCAGGGAGGGGACAAGTTCAGAAGGGCCCAGCTCTCAAACCACATCAAGCAGGGCTGCACTTCCCTGCCCTGCAGACATGGAGGCAGCTGGGGAGCATCCCAGGAGGGCAAGGGAATGCCTTGAGTAGGCAAATTTCCAGGGGGAGACTCTCTCTACCTGTGGGGAGTCACAGTGTAATTTTGGGCTGGCCTTGTGATGTGCTGTGTGCAGCCCATGAGCCAACACTGCTGAATTCCCCTCCAGCAAGGGCAGCTCCATCCACACCTCAGCCAAACCATCTTCAGTCACTGGGCTGTTCCTTGTACAGAGCTCCAGGCAGCTCAAACAGAAATTGCCCTCAGCATGAACTTGTTACCATCACTCCCACAGCTCAGGGGGCTCTCAGGACAATTAGCTTGGTTTGGAAAAGCATCCTTGGCTAGTATGGGGCCAAAGTGTAGGGTGATCTGGGGAAAATGGGAAGAGCAAGGTATTTTCTGAACTTCCACACACCTCTATGAGAGTGAAAAGGGACCCAGCTCCACGAGGCATCTCAAGGAATCCTGGTGTTCAGGAGAGCAAAGTTATTTTCCCTCACAACTGCTGGTGGCACACATTGGTAACCCCACAATGCAGCCATGAGAGGGGACAGCCTTGCCAAACAAACTGCCCCAAGAGGAGAAGACAGGGAGGGGATGTTCAGCTGCCTGCAAAGAGGGTAGAAAACAACCAGAGCATATTTCCTAAATAGGTGTCAACTGTCTGCACAGACCCCTCCAGCATGTGCAACTCATCTTCTGCACGTCCTGATGTGTCACTGCTCAGAAAAACCTTGGGTCTTTCATCTCAGTGCTTGAAATAATCCTTGGAGGCCTATTAGTCACATAAGAAATGAGGAAATTAAAATGGCAGAGCTGATGGAAACAAAAGCACAACCTGTGGCATCAGGGAAGATATTTTGCTTGGGAGGCAGGTCTGTAGGAAAATTACTGTCCTTGTGCAGTGACAGAGGGTCTGGGGCGGTGCAGTAGCAGTATAAAAGCAGCACCTTCTTCTCACTCTCTCATCCACTCCTTCAGCTCCATCTTGTTGGGAACAAGGTGAGTTTTGAAGACTTTCATCTTGTCCTCCTTTTCTTATGGGGTGTCTCTGCAAATACCTCTCTGTCATATTCTGGGGCTTCAAGAATGCTTACTCTGGGAGAGGAAAGGATGAAGAAAATGGGGAGAGGAAAAGGTTCAGACTTTGCAGAGATGTCTCTGGAGCAGTGGGCTATGTGGGGTCCTCCCTGGGCCTGCAACTCCTGTTGTGCTCTTCTGAGGGAAAGGAGATGCCTCTGGGATCCTGGTGAAGTCTTTATGGATGAGGAAAAGGGACTCCCTCATACAGGGGGGTGACACATTCCATTTGAAACATCCCTCATGCCTTGATTTTCCCTTCTTTATCTCCCAGGTGCACCTGCAGCCCACAGCCATGTCCTGCTACACCCGGTGCCAGCCCTGTGGCCCCACCCCACTGGGCAGCAGCTGCAATGAGCCCTGTGTCAGGCAGTGCCAGGACTCCACCGTCTTCATCCAGCCCTCGCCCGTGGTGGTGACCCTGCCTGGGCCCATCCTCAGCTCCTTCCCCCAGAACACCGCCGTGGGATCCTCCACCTCTGCTGCTGTGGGCAGCATCCTCAGCTCTCAGGGAGTGCCCATCAGCTCTGGGGGCTTTGGCCTCTCTGGCCTGGGCAGTGGCCTCTGTGGCCTCCCCTGCTGAAGCTGCTCCACCTGGGAGTCTCCACCTGGATCCCCCTCTCCTCCCTCTTTTGACTCATTAAATTCTGCTGCATCCCAGCCTGTGCCTCTGTGTCATCCTTTGCCCTGCAGACACTCTCCCAAGGCAGAGGTGTTGCCCCAGGGTGTTTTTGGGGGGTGTTGTTGGAGCTGGTTTTGCACTGGCTGTCAACACAGGCTGGCATTGGGAGTGCTCAGTGTGCATTGAGGGATCCTCTGGGTTCTGAGTTTCCCTGTCTCAATGGATCTGAAAAGAATGGTAAAATCTCAGAATGGGTTGGCTTGGAAAGGACCTTAAAGCTCATCCAGTTCCATCCCCTCTCATGGGCAGGGACAACTTACACTATCCCAGATTGCTCCAAGCCCCATCTCAGCCTGGCCTTGAACGCCTCCAGGGATCCAGGGGCAGCCACAGCTTCTCTGGGCACCCTGTGCCAGGGCCTCTCCACCCTTGTTATAAAGGATTGCTTCTTGATATACAGTCTAAATTTACTCTCTGTCAGTGTGAAGCCATTCCCCTTCTCCTGTCACTACATATTCTTGTAAATAGTCTCTTCCCATCTTGACTGTAAATTCCCTTCAGGTACTGCAAGACCACAATTACATCACCCCAAAGCTTTTCCTCTCCAGGCTGAGCAACCCCAATTCTCCCAGCCTTTCCTCACAGCAGAGCTGCTCCATGCCTCTGACACTCTCAGATTCCTCTGGACTCGCTCCAACAGCTCCATGTCCTTCCTGTGCTGGGACCCCTGAGTTGGAGGCAGCTCTGCAGGTGGGGTCTCACCTGTTCATGGCAGAATCCCCTCCCTTGTCCTGCTGTCCAAGCTGGTTTGGATGCAGCCCAGGACACAGTTGGCTCTCTGGGCTGCCAGAGCACAGTTCTGGTTTGTGGCAGGCCTATCATCCCATAGGCACCCCAAAGTTCTTCTTGGATAGGATAGAATAGAATAGAATAGAATAGAATAGAATAGAATAACCCTAGAACTTAATAAAATTATCCTGCATAGTCCAGGGACAACCATGCACCTCTGTCCTCTTTAAGCTGAATGTTTGACACACGTACTCAGCAGTGAATGAGTTACACACAAGACAAAGGACCAGTTTCCCATCACACTCCAGGAGGTCCCATCCTAACCACAGGATTCCAAAAAGGAGGGACACAGTGCAGTGGGTTGCCTTCTCACAGACTGTGTTCCCATGGAATCACAGATTGGGTTTGGTTGTGTTGCCCAGAAAATCAGATTTGTGACCCACTCCACAACAACTCAATAGTCACACACAGCACAGACATTGATTATTTATGTTAGAGATGCACAAGCCTGGGTGCTTGGTGGAATTCCTCAAATCAAGCATACCCACCAGACTTTTCATGCCATTATTTGTACTCAGAAATTCAGAGTTAGAAGCTTTCCAAGTACAGCTCTCTATTGGGATTGGGTGCTGAGTTCCATACAAGAGACACAACCCCAGCTCAGGAGAAGGCTCTTCACCTGGCCACAGGGTCTTTTTGACCTGTAGGTGTGACTTTCAGTATTGCAATGAACAGAATTCAGCTATAGGATACATGGACCTTGAATATTCTGTCAGGTTAGCAATGTATGCATAGGCACACATCAACATCTTGATTTACTACATCCTTAAAAACTTCTTTTTCCATGGATGTCCCAGAGTAAGAGATGCTAACTGCAATCTGCTCCACTGGCACACAACGTCTTGATTTGTTACTGTTGTGGTTTAGGGATGGTATTCTCCAATTTAGTAGTCTTGCTAAAAAAAAAATCCACACCAACACTGGCTTCCCCTTAGCTTCCAGCTGGAAGCACAAAAGTCAAAGATCAAAGGTTGAGATAAGAACAATTTACTGGAAACAGCAATGAGACAAGAAAACAAACAGTAACAGCTACAATATTAATACCAAAAGCTATGAGACTAAGAAATTATTTACAGGAAAGTGAAACAATTTCAGGTGGTTTCACCCTTCTTCAGGGTTTTTCCCACTGGGAGGAACAGCCTTCTTCCTGGAAGCAAGAGAATAAATATGGAATGGACATGAGCTGGAATGATAACATGGAGGTCTTGCCCATGCCCCCTCCTGCTCACCTGGGCCAAACCAGGACAATTACATCTTTAAGGCTTTTTATTCCCAGATATCCTTGACCAGGGGAGGCAGCTGCTGCCTGTTCCGCTGGTTAGGGCTCCTTTTTTACTGAATGAGGCTGGAAAGTACAGTAAGATCTTTGTCGTGATTTGACAATGGTATTTTCCATTTAATGTTTCAAATAAAGCCATGTGCTGCTCTCACCCCTTCCCCTCCTTCTGTGGAGGGCTGTGGAGGAGAATTGTAAGCACAAAAACCAAAGATCACAGGCTTAGATAAGTACAATTTACTGGAAGCAGCAATTAGATGTCAGTAGAGAAAATTAGAAAATGGAGTTTCCTATTGCATCATTAAGAATATTTAAAGTGAGCCTGTGTTAACACCCTGTGAAAAAACATCCCCCACAATCCCTTCCCACAATCAGCACCGAGCAACACCTCTCATTTTGGGCATGTTGGGAGAGGATCTGCAGGGGAATAAATGAGAGGGAAACATGGACTGCGATGCAAAAGAACTTTATTGAGTCAAACCAGGAAAATTAGGTCAATCCAAGGTGAGGGGCCAATGCAGAGAGCACCAGGGGCAAACAACATTCTGTTGTGATTTCCAAGCAGGTGCCCACAAAGGAGTGCAGAGCCAGCAGTGCTCCCCAGGATGGCTGAGTGGGACTCACAGCCCCGGGGAGCACAAGGGAACAAGGACACAGGAGGGAAAGGAGAGAGTGGCAGGGGACAGAGGCAGGGCTGGGCTGTGCTTGCCAAGAGCCCAGGCTGGCTCTGTCCCTCTGCAAGGGCTGCAGGGCTTGCTCAGCCCCTCAGGAAGCACCAAGGCCATGCAGCGTGCCCAGGGCGGTTCCACCTGGGAGTGCCTGGGTTCCTTCCCCAGCAGCTTCAGCAGGGGAGGCCACAGAGGCCACTGCCCAGGCCAGAGAGGCCAAAGCCCCCAGAGCTGATGGGCACTCCCTGAGAGCTGAGGATGCTGCCCACAGCAGCAGAGGTGGAGGATCCCACGGCGGTGTTCTGGGGGAAGGAGCTGAGGATGGGCCCAGGCAGGGTCACCACCACGGGCGAGGGCTGGATGAAGACGGTGGAGTCCTGGCACTGCCTGACACAGGGCTCATTGCAGCTGCTGCCCAGCGGGGTGGGGCCACAGGGCTGGCACCGGGTGTAGCAGGACATGGCTGTGGGCTGCAGGTGCACCTGGGAGATAAAGAAGGGGGAAGCAGAGTTGACTGCACTATGTCAGTGCAGTCTGTTGGCACACTGTGATGGAGAATAGCAAAGAGATGGAGAAGACAGCAGGAGGATGCTTAGAGAGACCCAACCCCTTCACTGTTTGCTCAGGCTCCCAAGAATCTCCTTAAGGGTGACCAAGTGCAGGGACTTCCACACCTAGGCCAGAACTCACGAGAAATCACAGACAAAACCCAGCCTCTCCCCATGCACAACAGCTCAGGATCAGCTCATCCAAAACCCAACGTCTTTCCATGAACAACTTCTGCCCCTTCCCTCTCCCATAACAAGCAGCTCTCAGCAACCCAAATGGAATTAAAGCACAGAATGTGATCAGAAAGCCCAAAGGAGGAAGAAAAGCAAGGGCTTCAGACTCACCTTGTTCTCAATGAGATGGAGGTGAGAGGAGTGAATGAGAGAGCAAGGAGAAGGTCCCCCTTTTATACAGCTCCTGCACTGCCCCATTCCCCCAGGCACTGCACTAGGACAGTAATTTTCCAACACATTCACCTCCAAAGCAAAATATCCGCCCTAACGCCACACGCTGTGGTTTGATTTCCATCCAGGCTGCCATTCCATTTCCTCATTTCTGACATGCTTGCTCTGTGCTGCAGCTCCTTCCACGTGTGCCAGGCCAGGCCTGAGCACCCCCGGGATCAGAGGTGTCCCTGCAGGCACAGGAGGTGCCCCCAGGCCGGAGGGTCCCTGCAGGCAGGGGATGCTGGCCCAGGGCAGCTGCCTTGCCCCTGGTGGCAGCTGCCTCTGCAGGGACAGCCCTACTGCCACATTTCTCTTCACAGAGAAAAGCAAGGCACAATTCTTCCCAAGGGTTTCTGAGATTCTCATTCTCTGAACCTCAAAGAAAGGGAAAACACAATTCTTACCACTTGCTGTGCCTGTGTTTGTGCCAGAGTAGAATGCAATATGGAGATTGTTTACCCACAGTGATGGTGATTTGTTTCCCCTGTCAGGGCCAGGTGTGTGTGTTTGTGTGTCAGGACTGTCACTGACAGCCACGAGATTCTGTGCAGTGTGTGCAGAGTGAGTGCTTGGCAGATTCAGTTTAGATGAAATGTATCTAGTATAGTATAATAAAGTCATTAATTAGCCTTCTGATATCAATGGAGTCAGATGCATCATTTTCTCTCCCCTTTGTCAGAGTTGCCTTCGATTTACAATACAGCCCCAGCTCTGCCCTGCCCCAAAGAGCAGCAGAGCACCCAAAGGCTCCTCCTTCTCACACCATGTCCTGCCTGCTGCTCTCTCCTCCCTCTCTCCTCACTCCAGCTCCCACTGGACACTGCTGCTCCAGGGAAATGCTTTCCTCTCCCTTCCTCTTGATGCAGATCATTTGCCAGGCTGAGAGTTCCAGCGTTGGGGTTGGAAAGCCAAAGCCCACCTGGAGATGAACCAGGAAAGCTGATGGTGGGAAAGAAGAAGATCTTCCACACAGGGCAACAGCAAAAGTGTGGCTTGAGCCAAGGCTGACTGGGGCAGCTACACTGGGGACAGAGGTTACAGGAAAGGGGAAGGTTCTTCAAGGCTTCTGGGCCTTGGACTTCATTTTAGTATCACAGGAAAAAACCTCCTGATATTGCTCAGAAATAGGGGTAGGGAAAACCTCCCCTCCTGAGGAGGAGGATCAGCTGTGGGTGCATTTAAACAGAGTGGAGCAATGTAAGTGTGTGAGCTGGTGATGGGCACAGGAGTGTTGGTGTCAAAGAAAGCACCTCCGAGCCCCCTTTGGGAGGTGCCAGCAGTCAGGGAAGGCTTCAAGTCAGGGTTAGGTCAGGGATGATTTGAGTACCAATGTACAGACCCTGGACTTCAAACATGCTAACTCTTCCACTCACATCTGGCAGGTGAGATGTGCCTTCACAGGCACCTGTGAAGAGATCAGACAAGCTGGCAGCATCTTACAGGGCACCTCGTGGATCAAAAAGACATGAAATGGCAAAACACAGGAAAACAGGAGGAGATGCTGATGGAGGGACAGAATGGACACAAGGACTCATCTTCCTGGTGAAAAGACACCTGGCTGTGGAGGGGAGCTCTCCTGGAGGCTCAGGAGCTGAAAGAAGGGGTTTCAGAAAACACTGCCCCACTGCTGTGGGGTCAAAGCTTTTGACATCCTGGGGTCCAAAGTTCTGTGGCTTCTGCAGGGAATTGGGACTTTCTAATGCTCCAAATGCCTCCTCAGTCTACAGAACCCAGCACCACTGGAGAGGGAAGGAAACCTCCTCCATTTCCCCACATGTGAGAGCTTTGGGGAAACTGCAGTGCCACATGCCTGGGGATGCTCAGGGAGGGGATGTGCTCAGAAAAGCCCTGGCTACAAAACCTGCTCTCAAAATACACCAAGGACTGATGCACTGCCCTGCCCTGCAGACATGGAGGCAGCTGGGATGCATCCCAGAGGGCAAGGGAATGCCTTCAGTAGGCAAATTTCCAGGGGGAGACTCTCCCTACCAGTGGCAAGTCACGCTCTAATTTTGGGTTGGTTGTGTGTCAGCCTTTTGGTGTGAGGCCAAGGCAGGAGGGTGTGATGTCTGCAGGGCTGTCCAAGGCAGGGCTGAGTCCCCCTCCAGCAAGGGTGTCACACACATCTTTTATGAAAAATCCTTTCCTTAGGATTTTTTCCTCCTGAGAAGCTGAGACGCCTCAGGAAGAAAATGTAACCAATGGTTATCTGCTGCTGTGGAATGCAACAGGTGCATCTGGGATTGGCCTCATGTGGTTGTTTCTAATTAATGGCCAATCACAGTCAGCTGGCTCAGACTCTCTGTCAGAGACACAAGCATTCTTTGCTATTCTATTCTTAGCTAACCTTCTGATGAAATCCTTTCTTCTTTTAGTATAGTTTTAATATAGTATATATCATAAAATAATAAATCAGCCTTCTGAAACATGCAGTCAGATCCTCGTCTCTCCCCTCATCCTCAGACCCCTATGAACACAGTCACACAAGGGCAGCTCCATCCTGGCCCAGGGAAATGGGATGCTTGGCAGCTCCCTCACACGTGTTCTCAGTACTGACAGCATGTATTGGAAAAGTGGCCTGTGCTTGTTGTGTCATCCAGGTCAGGCTCCACATTGTGCAGCCAAAGGGCATCGTGGGTGAGGAGAGAGGGAGAACAAGGAATGGTCCAGACACCCAACA